>NC_058103.1:8137500-8762500 GCF_020171115.1 Neogale vison | reverse complement strand
CAGCTGGCATGCAAGAAGCACTATACACATGTTTAATAAGTCAGAAAATGGCATATATATAACTAAAGCTACCACCCAGATGTACTTCTATAACTTACTACTTTAAAGCTTTTCCCTCAGTCCTAAGGAAGAGGTGAAAATATGGTGCAATGGGACGCCTGGGTGGCTCAGTTGGTTGGGCGACTGCCTTCGGCTCAGGTCATGATCCCCGAGTCCCGGGATCGAGTCCCGCATCAGGCTCCCAGCTCCATGGGGAGCCTGCTTCGCTCTCTGACCTTCTCCTCGCTCATGCTCTCTCTCACTGTCTCTCTCTCAAATAAATAAATAAAATCTTTTAAAAAAAAAAAAAAAAAGAAAGAAAAGAAAAGAAAATATGGTGCAATGAACACCTGCACAGCCTTCATTTAGACTCATCACAGCTATACACACACACACATACACACACACTCACACACTCTCTCTCTCTCTCTCTCTCTCTCATCCTTTTGCTGAACTATCTGAAGGTAAACTGCAGACACCCTAACACTCCCAAACACTTGAGCAGGTAACTCCTAAGAACACAAATATTCCCATGCGAAAGCTCAGTGACATGAACACACCCAAGAAACACAACACTGACAAAATACTACTTCTATACATTCTACACCCAAATTTCCCAGCTGTCCCAGTAATATCCTTCATAACAAAGACAAACAAAAACACAGGATTATCTACTGCAGTTATTCATGACTTATTCTTCTTTAATCTGGAACAATCCCTCTACCTTTCTTGTCTTTCTTGATACTGATACATCAAAAGAGTACCAGTTAGCCTACAGAATGTCCCTTATTTTAGATTTGTCAAATCCTTCTTCCTTACGATGCGATTCAGACTATGCACTTGTAACAGGAACAGTATATACATGATGTGTCTTTGTCAGCCGTCACATCAGGACCCACATCATGGCCCTCTGACCCACTACTGATGGGACGAAGACTGACCATTAAGGTTGCTGTGGCAACTATCAATTTCCTCCACTGCGAAAGAAACATTTTTCTCTCTGTAAACAGTGTGTCATCAAGGGGAAGTATGTTGGTACATCACAAATCAAGCTCCTCAATGACCTGTCACCAGGCGGGGTTAGGAATCACTGATTATTACCACCTCCATCAGTTTTTACCATGGTTGTCAAAACCATGGTGATGGTCTATCATTTTTTTCTACTCTAGTAAGTTGACATTCTACTGCAACAAAGAGCTTTCCCTTCTTCCGCCTCCCTTACATACAGATCTGTATATATGGACGTAACAGTACTTGTAACGATATGGACATAGAGCTATTTTTTTTTAATTCCATATGTTATAATCCATTTATTGTCATTAGTCCCAGATTTGGCCAAAGAGAGCACCCACAGTCCAGTCCTCTGTCCTTTTAACATTTCTCCATCAAACTTTGAGCACTTTCTTGGTTTTTGGCACAATACTTTGAAACTTTAAAATACATGTCATTTTATATAAGTGGTAACAAATAATTAACCAAATCATCAGTATACTAAAGTTCCTGTGGGTAAACAGGGCAAGAAGTAACACTAAAGGTAAAATCACACACCCCCAAGTCCTAATATTTTATCTACTGATAATCTCACAAATAAATGCTAAGTAATAAATACTGAATTTAATACAGTGAGGTTACTTTCCCAATCTGTGAAGAATACAATAAAAACAAACAAAACAGAAACACATAACACACCTACCTAGGCGGGGTCTAGGCCGGAAGACCATTTCTAGCCCTTTCACTTCCAGGGCACAATTCTCCTGCAGCAAGGAGCCCCACGGAACTGATAGAGAAATTGACTGTATGAATCCTTCAGTGACTTCTAAAGGTGCATCTGCTGACTCCAGGATCTCATTGAGACACTAAAGAGAAAAACCAAACGCGTTCTGAAATCAGGAATGAGAACTCAAAATTGTTAACTTATTCAAAGACGCTGAGTATGCGCATGTATGTGTGTCAGACACTACGGATACGATACGGAAACCAGAATCCAAGATAAAGATTCTCCATCCTCAGAAGTTTACAAGATAGCTTACCATGTAAGACACACATAAATAAGGTGTTATGAGCTACATGAAAGAGGAAATACACTGTACTCTTTTGGAGAATGTAACAGAACCTAACCCGGAGACCCAAGGCAGGCCACGTAAGGAAATGCCATTTAAAAGTGAGACCAGAGAAGGCTGAGGAGTTAACCAAACTAAGTGGTCCAGACAGAAACAGCAGTGTGTGGAATAATCAAAGAAAGCAGAGGTCAGAGAGCACAAGCCCACGAACCTGAGACACAAAACTTTTTGAGAAGGAAAAGCTACTTTAGGCTCTAGTGTAGTGTGCTAGGGTAAAGAGCCAGAGATAAAACTATACAGATAAGGGAGAGTGAAATCCAAACAGCCTTGTAATTCATGTTAAAGAGTCTAACATTTATCTAAGAGCAAAGTGAAGCCACTGAAAGGTTTTAAGCAGGAAACCATGATGAGATTAGAACTCTGTTCAGTTCTCCTGCCAAGACAAGCATGTATTGGAAGAAAGCAAAACTCGGCAGAAAGGCCATTCTGAGTAAGAAAAGCTAGGGAAATTGGTTTGGTGAGGACAATGACACTGAGGATAGTATGAAGTGGACAGATTTTTTATACAATATTAGGAAGTAGAATTAACTGGCATAATGAGAAAGAATGAAAAGAAAGAATAAAGAATGACTTCCAGGTTGGGGACCTGGGCAGCTGGTCAGCTAGCGGTGCCATTTACTGAGAAAAAACCTGGAGCAGGTTAGGGGAAGCTCGGTAGCAGAGTTCCAAAGAGTACATGTGAGCAGACATCTAGGCAGTGATATCCAGGAGGCAGATGGATATCCTGGTCTAGATGTCTGGACAGCCATCTGGGCTGAAGATACAGAAGAGTATTATGAATCCTGAGGGCCAATGAAGCCCTAGGGTGAGGAGAGACAGCCTTTGGGAACTTGTATAGGGTTAAAAGACAAGAGGCCTAGGACTAAGTCCAAATAAACACCAACATTTAAGAATTAAGAATCTGGGGTGCCTCAATGCTCAGTCAGTTGGGTGTCGGACTTGATTTCAACTCAGGTCATGACCTCAGGGTTGTGAGATCCAGCCTTCCATCAGGCTCCACGCTGGGCATGGAGCCCACCTGAGGAACCTGCAAAGTAAATTAGAAAAAGAGCAGAGAGGTAGAAGGAAAATCAAGAAAGCCTTACATCCCCCCAAATCGTGGAAAGACAAGTATAAAAAGTGGTGCAGTGCAACAAAAGGCAAAAAGAGATCAAAGATTTCTGAGTGTCCACTGGATTTTCTTAATATTTAGGGTACAAATGATGTGGTAGGGAAAACCAGACTACAGCAGAAGGAAGACAAAATGGATGTAAATATACTTAATAGAATAATTAAGTGTATTTCTTGACAATGTACTTTATAAATTAAAATAACAGGGCAGCTGGGTGGCTCAGTGGGTTAAAGCCTCTGCCTTCGACTCAGGTCATGATCCCAGGGTCCTGGGATCGAGCCCCACTTCAGGCTCTCTGCTCAGTGGGGAGCCTGCTTCCCTCTCTCTCTCTGCCTGCCTCTCTGCCTACTTGTTCTCTCTCTCTGTGTGTCAAACAAATAAATAAAATCTTTTTAAAAAATTAGAAAGACCTGACTTAACATTTGATTAGCATTTATTACATACAGGACACCACACTACACTATTTTATCTATGTTACTGCACTGAATCATCGTAATAGCTCTCTGAAGCACGCTTTTCGCTTTTCGTATTTTCGTGCCTGTTTTACAGATAAGGCGAATGAGATCAGAAGAGTTGTTATCTCTGGGAGAGATGAGATTAAGGGCTACTACTTCATACTCAATACATTCCACACAGACACACACACACACACACACACACTTCATCTTTCTTTACCATTTGAATTTTTTGCAACGAGCATGTTAATTATATAATAAAAGCAAATAATTTAATATACTAAAGCATTTTAAACTCTGTAACATGGGATCTGTTACCAGACATCTAGGAAAATGGATTTGATAGAATTCTCTTCCCAATAAATACGTTTTCATCTGTTTCAATTTTGTGGCTACCTTAAACTTGTAACAGTTCAGAAAGGGTTTTTTATGGCATTGAAGAATAGTATTAAAAGAAATAATCTGGTAATGTTAAGATAATAGTTCTGAAAAGAGTCCACAGTTCAAGAATTTATACTGCGCCACGAAGGTACAAAATACCATCTCTAAACAGAAGATGTTTAAATAGGTCATACAGATAGTCTGTAAATGTACTTGGGCAAAATCCCCTATATTCACTATCATAAAGTACTTGGAAATTCACTCATTCTGTGAAACTACAAGGTCTACCACAGGAGAGTAAGACAAAATTCTCAGCCTACTTGGCCAAATGGATTCCATGTTAACCTACTCAGGCAACATTTTCCTCATTAGCCCAAAGCAGTACATTCTTGGGACTAATTCTTAACCTAAAAGAGCTACCTGAAGTGCTCAGCAGATGTCCTATCACAGATTAGACTTTTTCTTATGCTGAAGGCCATTTTGCTTTCAGTTATCAGTGAGTTTCATGCACAAAGATAGAAAAAGAGAAGTTAACACTGGTTTACTGCACCATTTGGCATAGAATTAGTAATCGATGTTATCCGAACTAAAGATAATTTTATTACATACACCAGTATAAGCAGGAAAGCAACAAAGAGATTAAGTTGAAATCAAGGTCTTTTTTTTTTTTTTTAATCATCTATCTTCCTGGACATACTGAACTTCTGTGAAGAAAGGGTCTTTATCCACTTCTATATACCCCAGCCCCCTCACAGTGACACATGCTAAGAACCCAATAAATGTAAATGAACCAGTTGATGAAGAAATTTCAGTTAAAAAAATAAGAATAAAGTCAAAGTCTTAAAGAATTTCCTTCTTTCAATATTTTAAATTTTCAGCCACTTCCTTGGGAAAATAATTTTTGAACATATGAACCCACTACAGTTGTATAATACTTGCAAACACTCTGCTTCTATTCCTCCCTCCCACCCCTAAGCCCTTCCAAGGTAATGATCTCCAAAGTGCGTTATATGTATCCCAGAGAGCATAACAGAGGACTTATAAGTATATGAGAAGTTAGACATTCTATATTCAACTCTTCCACATTTTTAGATTTAAAAGTTGTGCCAATATTTAATATACACGTGGGCACTGATACTCTCACTCACACCATTCATCAGACTGGCACAAGGTGAAGGTTCCACACTGGGGTAATGTTAAGCGTGGTGCCCTCACTTGGATATTCCATTTCAGCACACTGAGAATTATTTCGCATAGATTCTACATTAATTAAAACAGATTGGGGGAGGGGCGCCTGGATGGCTCAGCAGGTTAAAGCCTCTGCCTTAGGCCCAGGTCATGATCCCAGGGTCCTCGGATCAAGCCCTGCATCCGGCTCTCCTGCTCAGCGGGAAGCCTGCTTCTCTGTCTACTTGTGATCTCCGTCTGTCAAATAAATAAATAAAATCTTTAAAAAAAAAAAAAAAAACAGATCAGGGGGCCTGGGTGGCTCAGTGAAGCCACTGCCTTTGGCTCAGGTCATAATCAGAGTCCAGGGATACCCACATCGGGCTCCTTGCGAAGCAGAGAGCCTGCTTCTCTCCTGCCTGCCATTCCCCGTTTGTGCTTGCTCTCTCCACCTCCCTCTCTCTCTCTGTCAAATAAATACATAAAAATCTTTTTAAAAAATTAGGAAATAGGGGAGCCTGGGTGGCTCAGTGGGTTAAGCCGCTGCCTTCGGCTCAGGTCATGATCTCAGGGTCCTGGGATCGAGTCCCGCATCAGGCTCTCTGCTCAGCAGGGAGCCTGCTTCCTCCTCTCTCTCTCTCTGCCTGCCTCTCTGTCTACTTGTAATCTCTCTCTGTCAAATAAATAAATAAAATCTTAAAAAAAAAAAAAAAATTAGGAAATAAAGGGTGCCTGGGTGGCTCAGTGGGTTAAGCCTCTGCCTTCGACTCAGGTGATGACCTCAGGGTCCTAGGATCCAGGCCTGCATTGGGCTCGGGCTCTCTGCTTTGCAGGGAGCATGCTTCCCCTCTCTATCTCTGCCTACCTCTCTGCCTACTAGTGACCTCTTTTCTCTCTCAAATAATTTTTAAAAATCTTTAAAATAAAAAAATAATAATAAAATAAAAATAAAAATAGATCTCGAAACAGTAGGGTCTTTGTAAAGAGACAGAATGTGACAAAAACTTTGATTTCCTGGTTTTCTTAAGGCCAAATATTTAAGAGTTGAATTTAAAGATGATAAGCAGCTTTCTTCTACACAAAGAGTTCTAAATATATTGTTTATGTGATGACCCATAGCTATTAATAGCGCATGCTACCTAGTGGGTATATTCCAAACAAAACAGACCATCTTTTCAAAGTGAAGTTATCACTTTAGGGGCACCTAGGTGGCTCAGCTGGTTAGGTGTCTTGACTCTTGATTTCGGCTCAGGTCATGATCTCAGGGTAGTAAGACCGAGCCCTATCTTGGGCTCTGCGCGCAGCATGACCTCTGCTTGAGACTGTCTCTCTCCCTCTCCCTCTGCACACCCCCAAAAGGAAGTCAAGATACCACTTTAATAATGAATGAGAAAATAACTGCTTCTCAGGGCACCCGGCGGCTAGGTTGGTAGAGTGTGAGACTCTTGATCTTGGGATTGTGAGTTTAAGCCCCATGTTGGGTAGGTACAGAGATTACTTAAAAATAAAATCTTAAAAAAAAAAAAAAGAAAGAAAGAATGAGAGAAAGAAAGAAAAGGAATGAAAAATGAAAAACTGGAGCACCAGGGTCCTCAGTCAGCTGAGTCCTCCGCCTTCAGCTCAGGTCATAATCTCAGGGTCCTGGGATCGAGCCCCCACATCAGGCTCTCTGCTCAGCAGGGGGACTGCTTCTCCCTCTACTCCCCCAAACCCTGCCTTGTGTTCTCTTGCTCTCTGTCAAATAAGTAAATAAAATCTTTAAAAAGAAAAAAAAAATGAAAAAGTGATTTTCAAAGGATACCTTTGAATTGCAGAAGACATTCTGGAAAATTGTATTTGGAAATGTTTCCATACATACATGATTTTGTATTGCAGAGAAGACATTCTGGAATTGCAGAGAAGACATTCTGGAAAATTGTATTTGGAAATGTTTCCATACATACATGATTTTGTTACTAAAACTATTAAAAAATAGTCTATTTTTTAAAGTCCTCTGCATAGATTATAAAAGATTTGAAAACACAAAAAGATTATCCCAGTGAATCAAAAAGTCTTAAAAGAATTTTTTAAAAATGGGTTCTAGGGGCACCTGGGTGGCTGTGAGTTAAAGCCTCTGCCTTCGGCTCAGGTCATGATCCCAGGGTCCTGCAAATTGGGGGGGGGGGCTCTGCTCAGCAGGGAGCCTGCTTCCTCCTCTGTCTGTCTCAGCCTATCTCTCTGCCTACTTGTGATCTCTGTCTGTCAAATAAATAAATAAAATCTTTAAAAAATAAAATAGGTTCTAAAGTTAATCTTTTACATATATAAAAATGCAACAACTTCCAATCAATTGGCAAGAAAAACTGAGATTAAGGAAGAAGGGAATGTCACAACCAATTTCAACACAATCCTGTGCATAATTGATTTTTGAGAATCTAAACATTACAAATGTTGCCAATGATGTGATTCTTCCATTTGGATCTATGAATCTTTGCCAGGTATCTTGTTTCACTCATGAAAATCATTAAAATCAAGAGTCAAAAGCAACTGAATGTGGAATCAGAACTTTGAAGAGTTGGGACACCTGAGTAGCTCAGTCAGCACAGTGTCTTCCTTCCACTCAGGTCCTGATCCCAGAGTCCTGGGATGAGTCCTGTGACCCGTTCCCTGCTCAGCTGGGAGCCTGCCTCTCCTTCTGCCTTCCGCTCCCCCCGTGTGCACAGATTCACACACACACACTGTCAATCTCTGGCAAATAACATAAAATCATTAATATTAAAAGAAAGAACTTTGAAGAGTTATAGCTAAGTGTCACATCAAAATGTATCCTAGTTCATACACAGCACACTAGAATTGATTAATCAGCAAGAGCAAATGTCTACTGAATGCTTTAATATTTCAACTGAGCATATCCTTTGCCTTCAAGAAACAGAACAAATCATAATCTCAAATTAAGTCTAGCCATAAACTGTTATGTTAACAATCCTGAAGTGAAACTGTAAATTCAATTATTACCACCTGGGGCCCCTGGGTGGCTCAGTTAGTTAAGCATCCAACTCTTGATTTGGGCTCGGGTCATGATCTCAAGAGTCCTGAGATCGAGGTTGGAATCCATGTAGGGCTCTACTTAAGATTCCTCTCTCTCTCTCTCTCTCTCTCTCTCTCTCTCCGCCCTCACCACCTTCACCACAAACCCCCTCTGCTCCCCTCCCACACGTGTGTTCTCATTTTCTCAAAGAGAAACAAAACATGAACAAACAAAATAGAACCAAAAAATCACTACCTCTGATTTCCCATGAAGATTAAAACTACACAAGTAAGAGTGCCTGGCACAGTGCCTGAAATAAACAGATGCTCAATAAACTTAACCATCTTTTCCCTAGCTTGAAGTCATGTGATTAGAGAATAAGGGGCTTGGGGCGCCTGGGTGGCTCAGGGGGTTAAAGTTTCTGCCTCTGGCTCAGGTCATGATCTCGGGGTCCTGGGACTGAGCCCCGAATTGGGCTCTCTGCTCAGTGGGAGTCTGCTTCCTCCTATCTCTCTGCCTGCCTCTCTGCCTACTATGATCCCTGTCTGTCAAAGAAATAAATAAAATCTTTTTAAAAAGAGAGAGAGAGAGAGAGAGAATAAGGGGCTTAAGAATGACAGATTTGAATTTTCACAGTACCACTTGTTATCTGACTTTGGGCACATTTTTTAATTCCAACTTTAAAATAGAAATAGTAGGATGCCTGGGTGGCTCAGTTGGTTAAGCCACTGCCTTCGGCTCAGGTTGTGATTCCAGAGTTTCGGGAACGAGTCCCACATGGGGTTCCCAGCTCCATGAGTCGTCTGCTTCTTCCTCTGACCTTCTCCCCTCTCATGCTCACTCTCTCGCTCTCTCTCAAATGAATAAATAAAATATTTTTTAAAAATGAAATAAAACAGAGGGGTACCTGGATGGATCAGTCATTAAGCATCTGCCTTCGACTCGGGTCATGATCCTGGGGTCCTGGGATGGAGCCCCGCATCAGGCTGCCCCCCCACCCCGTGGCGGGGAAGCCTGCTTCTCCCTCTCCCACTCCCCCTGCTTGTGTTCCCCTCTCTTGCTGTGTCACTCTCTGCCAAATAATAAATAAAATTTTTAAAATATATATATATAAATAATGATATCCACCTTATTGGGTTAATGTGACAAGTCATTAAAAAATAATGCCTAAAGTCACTCAACCCATAAAAGACAATAAATGTCTAATCCTCCTCCTCTAAGACAGCTTATTCATACCTATACTAGAAGTATGTAGATTCATGGGTCACTGAATTTAAAAATATCCATCAGGGGGCTCAGGTCATGATTCCAGCCAGGGTCCTGGAATCAAACACCACGGTGGCGGGCTCTCTGCTCAGCAGGGAGCCTGCTTCCCTTCCCCTCTCTCTGTCTTCCTCTCTGCCTACCTGTGATCTTTGTCTGTCAAATAAATAAATAAAATCTTTTTTTTTAATTAAAATTAAAAAAATATATCCATCAGAATCCCTATCTTCAGCAACGAATTACAGCAATATACTACCCTGACACAGTGTGTGGCATGGAATGTGTACTCCATTAATGTTTATTAAACTCAGGTGAATTACTACAGCTACTGTCACTAAGCCAACAGGCAGCCTGGGCTAGCACAGCCTAGCCTGGCGCGGGACTAGGTCTACGCACACCAGTGCTCTTTCCACTATCATTTGTGGTCTCCCTAATTAACTCATCTACTTACTGAAAAAAATACATGTTTATTCATATTAGTACAAATTCATCGAAGGGTCCTTAAGATGTTAGCATAATTTGAGTTTTTCGGGTTTCTGAGGCTAAGGAAGTCACTACTCTTAACAAACACTTTTATATGAAAGTAAAAAATACTGCATCTGCCTTCGGCTCAGGTCATGATCTCAAGATCCAGGAACTGAGCCCCACATCCAGCTTCCTGCTCAGCAGGGAGCCTGCTTCTCCCTCTCCACCCTGCTCACGTGTTCTCGCGTGGGCTCTCTCTCGCTCTCTCTCTAATAAATAAAATCTTAAAAAAAAAAAAAAGACAAAAATATTTAAACTTTTTAAACAGTTTAAATTGGGGGGAGGTCCTTTTGTTTTCAACTATCACCAGCAAGTCACCCTTGTTTATAATTTCCTAAATGTAATCTGTGTAGGAATGCTTTTAGAAGAGTGAAACTTTACAACTGGCACAACCAATTCCAACCTCCAGCAGCCAACTCCGGCCAAGAAATGAAGCGTTGGGGGAAGGAGAGAAGCGGCTTCATTCTTGCTCAACTCAAGGCTGAATACAGTTTGAGTGAAAGGACCACGCACTGAATATACAAATGCAGGTACAACTGTATGGGGCGAGTTACACAACACCTGTAAGACACCTGTAAGACCCACAGAGGCAACGCACAGCCTCTGGCTGACAGGTACCAAACAGGTTTTTAAAGGTCTGAAAATTGCAGCCTCAGCGCTTTTGCAACACCTGCTTTTACGATCTGTCACGTGAAGCCAGTAAGCACAACGAACCGGCGCTACTAGGGCCGCACAACACTCACAGGCTGGCCTCGTAAACGTATCGTCGAGTGAACGCAGGTAAACCCGGCGGTCGGAGGCCTTCCCCTAACTTCCTTCCAGATGGCAGACGCGGACGGGGACCGCGGTGTTCCAGCAGCCAACCCAAAATAAATAAAGGAATAACTAGGAATTCGGACACCCCCCGAAGGTCTTCCTCATCAGTCTTTCCACCAGAGTGCCATCCCACGAAATAGGATTTGTTTGCCACGGAAACCCGCGACCCCTGCTTCCCAAGGGTCGGCCCCGGTCACCACCTTCCAGGGACCCCTCGAGGCCAGCTTCCCAAAGCCCCCAAACCACTAACACAACTGCTTCCTTCAATGTAGACTCCATCACCTCCGTTAAGTTTCTGACGCACGTGATTTGGGGACGCAAACTTGCTAGAAACAGACTGAACACTTGCACACGTTTCTGTGAGCCCTGCCACACTTGGATCCGAACGATTCCCAGGGAGGGGCAGAACGTCAACAAGTTCGGGGGACACGCGCTCAAATCGCCCTTAGGAGGGGAGCGAGACCCTCCCGGCTGGCCGCCGGCGGCTCTTACCCATTTGTCCAAGGGGACTTGGGCGAGGGACCCGGTGCCCTGGTACAGGTCCAGGCTGAGCTGCTCCAGGCTCAGCTTCTCCTGCAGGAAGTGGCCCAGGTACCTCTGCAGGAGGTACCGACAGGCCCTCTTCTTGATGGACTCGGAAAACGGCCAAGGCATGATGAGGGCTGACGACGCGGCCCGCGGGGGCTGCAGGCGGCGACTCCGGCGCTGGGGCCCAGGCTTCCGCTCCAGGCCGCGGCGGCGGCGGTGCCTCGGGTCCCGACCGGCGTCCCGGGTCCGCGGCGGGGCCTAAGCCCGGGATAGCCCCTCCATGCCCGCTCGGCGCCGGGCGTCCCTCAGGGCGACCCCATCATCCGCGCCGCGCGGCTCGCGCTAGGCCTGGCGGGGACGCGCCAGTGGGGGCCTCCGCGAGGATCCTCGCAGCCACCGGATGAGGATGCAAGAAAACACGGCGGGAGGCGGCAGGGCCCGAGGCAGATACTGAGGCGCACTCCTCCACAGCCGCCGCGCGACGAATTTGTTGTCAACCGCGGGGCGCGCTCCCGGTTCTGGGACGCTCCCGGCGCGTTCGCGACACCCACACTCGCGGCGCGCGGCCGGCGCTGGCGGAAGTGACGCCACACTAGAGCTGAGGAGGCGGGGACAAGGCCCTGAAGGGAGCGGTTCCGGCTCCGAGGGGGCGGGGCGGCGCGAGGGCGGGAGGCGGGACGGCGCGGCGAGTCGGCTCCAGACGCTTCGGGAGGGAGGAAGAGGAGGACGCCGGGCGCTCGGAGGTGAGCGGTTGCAGGGGAGGCGGCGGGCGGGCGGCGGCCGAGAGAGGCTCGGGCGAGGCCCGGGGGTCCTGCGAGCGGGACGCGGCGCAGCGGGCGGAACCGTGGGGGTCGACGACGGAAGGGGCCCGGTACCCGGGTTGACAGGGGTCTGGGGGCGCGCCTGGCCTGGGCCGTCCGGTTACCTGGGACCCCGACCCCGGAAACGGGCGCTCGGAGCGCCACGGGCCCCGGGCGAGGGGCTGCAGCGTCTCTCGGTCCTTCCCGCCGCCGCGCGCCCGCTCCCCCTAGTTTCCCCCGCCCCGGGTATTGACCGGTGCCCATTGTCAGCAAGTTACTCGTCCCTCGCGTCTTTCAGGTATTGTTTCCAAAGCTTCATCTTCGTCCTGTGTGCCTAGCGGCTTGCAGTTGGCAGAGCGCTTTCTTCGTGCTGGGTGCGCCGCACCGGGCCCCGGGAAACTTGAGTTGTGGAGGCATCCGTGGGCAGGACCGCTTTCCCCGCTCAATGCCGGAGGCTCCGGACCCCGCGGAAACCTGCGCGAAGTACTTGTGCTGCTCTGGGAATCTGCGCCACCGGATTCCTGCCTTTCGGGGGGCAGATCCTGCAGAGGCCGAGCCGCCCTTTAACTTGGTCAGCCCCGAAAGGCCTGCGCGCTTGTGTTTGGTGTCCTGGAGGCCAGATGCCCGGGGTTGGAATCCAGACGCGCCGAGCTGGAGTAGGGGGCGAACCTAAGCAGTGCACCCGTGCAGAAGGTTTAATTAGGGATGGGGAGTTAAGACGACGGGTTTCAGGAGGTTTTATTGCTTCGAGGGTAACTTCCACCAACACAGCCCGGAAATGTTGATGGATGGCGAAAGCTCCGGTTCCCCTGTTCCACAGCCGCTTTCGCATTTGAGACCCAGCGTGCTCTCTGGTGTGTGTAGTTGCTTTGATCGTTGGTCCCCTCGTTCTTCGTGTGTCCTAAGCATTCTCGGGTCACTTCAGTTCCCTTGCTCTTGGTTCATTCAGAAATGTTTGTTAGGGGCCCGTTCAGTGAAGGTGAGACCACAGTGTGTGATGTGGAAAAGGTAGAAAAGAATTCCCGGAGTTTATGTTCTACGGTGAAAGGGCCATTATTTTATTCAGTAAATATTTATTTGTTGCCTGCGATGGTGCCAGAGAGTGTTCTCGGTGCTGGGGATAGAGCAATGAATAGATGAGGTTCCTGGCCTCATGGCGCTTATATTTTATTGAAGGGAAGAGAAGCAAACAATAATTAAATATATTGTGGACCCTGCGCCGGTAAGTGCTATAGGAAAAAAAAGAAAAGCGATATAAAGGTAATGGAGAGGGAAGAGATTGCCACTTGTATACAGAGGGGTTAACAGAAGGCCTCTCTTACTTAATAAGGGGATATTTTAGCAAGAGTCTTGGAGAACTTTGGGGAGCAAGGGGTGTTGTTTTCCGTGGCAGGGGAAAGCAAGGGCAAGGCCCTGTGGCAATGGCTTGCTTGGTGAGTTGGGGTGGGGGGGCATGAAATAAAGAGAAGGAGGAGCTGTGGGGGCTTGGGTGGAGGCAGGTCCTAAAGGGCCCTGTAAGGACTTTGGCCTTTTACTCTGGGTAGGTGAAGGGGTTCGAGGAAGAAGGGACACAGTCTGGCCTAAGCTTCTATGGGATCATGTTAACTGCGGTGTGGAGGTGGGAGGACCTAGGGAGAAAAGGTCGGAGCAGTTAGAAATGATTGCCGGAATCCAGTCAGCCGAAGGCAGTACCTTAGATTAGAGTAGTCGGGGTCAAGGTAGTAAGAAGCAGTTATATTCTAGATATATTTTGAAGATGATAAGTAAGACATGTTTATGAATAATAATTACATTTTCCATAAAAGAAGTATAAACAAAGTGATGAAAAGGTGGAATCTCATTTGGCAGGTTGTTCAAGTAGGCCTTGTGAGGTTTGAACCAGACTTTTGACAAACGGATACAATTGACTTCTTCTTTCAAGTCCAAATGTTAAGTGATTTCCTTTGGAATAGAGGATTGCATTCAGCCTGTCCATGGAATGCCTGAAATTTCAAATATCAGGAAAGGAAAATAAAAATCAGAAGATTTTTTTAATAAACATGCTCCCTTTGAGTGTTACCGGTGTTGCCTTGTATGTTTTATGCTCTCTAGGAGAAAGTCAGCATAATTGTTGGGCTTAGAACCTAGCATTATTATACTTTTAGCTCAGATAGGGTATGAACTCATCCTAAATCACAGTGCTATTTTTGTGTTTTAGCAGAGTACCTTCACAAAATGTTAACACCTAGTGTTAAGTGAGGAAGGTGAGGAAACATTGTCAACCAAACACTCAGCTGCCAGCTTTTTAAGAATTCTGTAAAAGGCTTTGAAGTGACAGGTTAGAGGCTACAGACCAGAGCTACGCGCATCCTTCAGAGAAATCCATGTTAACGTGTGAAACAAAAGTGGATGACATGCTGTTGGCCTTTTGATACTTGCACTTGAGGTAACAGGAATATGATGTTAGGGTTCCCACACTGCATGGTTCTGGAAGCAGTACAAGAGGGCAGCAGCCACAGGACTTTACGTGATATAAAAAGCACCAGACTCAGAGTTAAATGGCTTGAGTTTCAGAGTCAGCTCTTCTTTAACCATCTTTTTAATATATAACAATAAACAGATTTCTTGAGCTTAGCACCATGCTAAACACGTTCCATATGTACTTGTGGTATCCCATTAGGTGATTCTGTGGTTGGCTTCATTTTAGAAAGGAGGAATGTGTGACCAAAGAGACTCAAGTATCTTGCCCCAAAGCCCAGAGTAGGTCACAGAGCTGAGATTCTTGGCGGTGTTTGAAACCCTTTAACCACCGCACCTACAGGCTGGCCACTTCTTGTTCTTATTGAGAGGATTTTCCAGACTGTGATATAGGATACAAAAAAAAGTCATCCTGATTAAGATACTGCATTCTAGCCCTCTGCTGACTGTTGGGATGTCACCTGTAAAGTCAGATTCTCATAGTGAAAATTGGAATTCTGTATATTGCTCTTGAAATCATTTTATTTTGCCTCTATTCTATTTTTTAAGATTTTATGTATTTGAGAGAGAGAGAGAGAAAAAGCACGGGTGTGGGGGGAGGGGTGCAGAGGGAGAAGGAGAAGCAGACTCCCCACCAAGCAGGGAGCCTTATACAGGGCTCCATCCCAGGACCAGAGATTGTGACCTAAGCCAAAGGCAGATTCTTAATAGACTGAGGCACCCAGGTGCCCCTGCTTCTATTCTTTTGTCATGCATATATATAAGCGTTGTCTTCGAGAACAAATCTACAGTATTTTTTCAGCTCTTTGATGCAGTAAATTTGTGATGAAACACAACAAAGTCTATTAAATCAAGTAGAGAATGAAGAACTCCATGATAAATACCTTGGTAATCAGTTCATCAATCCTCCAAAACACTAACGGCACAAAAATCATACCCACAGGTGAAGTAAGAGCTGGTTCCTGAGGTGCCTGGGTGGCTCACTCTGTTAAGCATCTGCCTTTGGCCCCAGTGTTGATCTGCAGTCCTGGGGTAGAGTCCTCCATGGGACTCACTGGTGAGGAGTCTGCTTCTCCCTCTCCCTCTGCCTCTTTCCCCTGCTTGTGTTCCCTCCCTCTCTCTCAAGTAAATAAATAAATAAAATCTTTTAAAAAAAAAAAAAAGCTGGTTCCTAAATAATTGATGTATGATGGTACCACAGCATTCTGGAAAGGTTCTATGAGGTGATGCAGTCTGCCAGAATAACTAATAGCACCCAGAAGATATTCCAGTTTTGTTAAGGTGCTGGCAATGGCATATTCCTCAGATCCTGGTAGGGGGCCAGTTTAGAGTCAAAATGGAAAGCAGAGAGGTTTTCTGTTTTATATCTCTTTAAATATTGATTTGTCTTATTTTACGTCTAATGTATTTATATTAAAAATATTGTACCCAATCCTCTGTGTAACCTAGAGGATTACATGGAAACAAAAAACTTAAAACCTGGAGGGGTTTTTTAAGCATTCAGTTTTTTTCTTAGAATCTCATTTACAGTTCCTGGTTTTGAGGGAAGGGTTGTTCACAGAGGTGCAGTATTGCTGCTTATCTACACTTTACAAGCCTTCTCAGATTAATGCTGTCTTTATGCTTCTTCACTGTTAGCGCCCTTCGTAATTGATTTGTTATTACTTGGTCATGTATATGTGTCTTTGTCATTGTTGGAAGTAGGGTGCAGAGTAATTTTATGTATAAGTGTATAAATTGAAAAAAATACACCATTTTTATTCAAATTACAAATACTGTATATTTGTAATAAATGATAATTCTGATTTTAAGTTTTAAAATTTTGATGTAGCCTAGGTGGCTCAGTCGGTTAAGCATCGGTCTTCGGCTTAGGTCATGATCTCAGGGTCCTGGGGTGGAGCCCTGTATCAGGCTCCCTACTTGTTGGGGAGCCTGCTTCTCCCTCTTTCTCTGCCTCTTCCCCACACCCCCAGCTCATTCTCTCTTGTTCTGTCTCTCTCAAATAAAGTCTTTTTTTTTTTGAAAATAAATAAAATTAGTTTCAAAATACAGAATTTCATAATTACATAATTTCAAAAGAGCTACTGAAAACAGATTAAATGTATATTAACAGAAAATAAAGATTAAACTAGCTTTAGCTTTGGCCAATTTCTAAATGTTGCTAATTATAATTAATCAACTTGATTCATCTTTACTTTCAGAACTCTTGTTTGAGAAGCAGATAAATTCAGACCTCTCATTCCACTTGAGACTGAAGCTGCTTTAACTATCTCAATAGCTTGGCTTCTTTAAGAAGAATGTTCTCCTTCTATACCTTGTACTTTCCAGTATATCACATTTTCTTTTTTTTTTTTTTAAGATTTTATTTATTTATTGACAGAGATCACAAGTAGGCAGAGAGGCAGGCAGAGAAAGAAGAAAGGAAACAGGCTCCCTGCTGAGCAGAGAGCCAGATGCGGGGCTTGACCCCAGGACCCTGGGATCATGACCTGAGCCAAAGGCAGAGGCTTTAACCCACTGGGCCACCTAAGTGCCCCAAGAATATCACATTTTCAAAAGACTCTTCTTGTCTTATTGCAAACATAGTACATTTTCTTTTTGCCATAGAAGAGTTAGAAAATTAAAGAAGAGTTAGAAAATTAAAGAAAAAAAAAGTTAGAATATAAACAATTAAGAGATAGGGAATAAGAGACTTAGTAATCAGATTATATCTTGATAACCAGTTTCATGAATCCTCCAAAAACACTGACTACAGCCCCTAAATCATACCAAGAGTTGGAGTAAGAGCTATTAATAATTACCTTAACTTTTTACCAAAAAATCATACTAACTGAAGTGGGAAGAAGTATAAAGACTTAGGTCTAACTCAATATTAACCTGCTACCCTTCTACTAGCTTCCACCTCTGCTCATTAACGTCATACCCCCAAGCCCAATACCTGGAATTTTAAGCTTTTTGAGTTAATTTCTTAGGGAAGGGCAGTACTTCTTTTACTTTTCACTCAAATATTTTTTTTTTTTTTTTTTACTTTTCACTCAAATATTTTTATCAGAGGCAAGGAAAACCCTATGGTGTAGAGGCATAACCTGAAGAGGGCATGCCTTAACACCTCCATTTGCTTTAAAATTATGGCAATTTTGCATCATACTTCAGACTATTGTTACTATAACAGTGATGTGTATTTGGGGGGAATGTCTGCAGTGTTAATCCTAGATTTTGTATGCCCCTTGTTACAAGGCCAAGTATTGCAGATTAAGAAGCAGAGAGTTAAGTATTTTCTTCGGTTTATTCATTCAGAAAATATTCAGTGAAGGGGCACCTGGCTGGCTCAGTTGGTAGAGCATGTGACTTTTAATCTCGGGGTGGTGAGTTCAAGCCCCACGTTGGGTATAGATTATAAATAAATAAACTTAAAAATATATGTATTCAGTGAAGACCTGCCTTATGTGTGACCCTGTGCTGGTAATGTATCACAGGCCCTGATTTGCAATGAAGTATGAAAACCTACAGCAGTACTAATGCAAAGAAAGAAGGATATCGTGATTAACTCTTTCTTGAGATCAGATACAGAAACCTGAAATAAATGTTTCTGAGCTGAATTTTGAAGACTAAAAGTCTGAAAGTACAGCTGAACTTTGAACAACGCAGGCACCAACTCCCATGCAGTTGAAAATCCAAGTATAACTTTTTTTTTCAGGTGTAACTTTTGACTCCCCAAACCCTTTTAACTAATAGCCTGCTGTTGATCGGAAGCTTTATCATTTACATGAACATCCAGTTAACACATATTTTGTATATTATGTGCATTGTATGATATATTCTTAACAAAAGAAGATGTTATTAAGAAAATTGTAAGGAAGAGGTTGGCACAGTCGGTTAAGCCTTCGACTCTTGGTTTTGGCTCCCGTGGTGATCTCAGGGTGATGAGATTGGGCCCTATATATAGGCCTCTCCTCAGGACAGGGTCTACCCAAGACTCTCCCTTTGCCTCTCCTCCCAACCCTCTGCGAACTCTTTCTAAAATAAAAGAATCCTTTTTTAAAAAAATTATGAGAAAATACATTTATAGTACAATACTGTATTTATTGAAAAAATTTGCATATAAGTGGAACTGTGCTATTCAAACCCATTTTGCTCAAGGGTCACCTGTAATGTCAAAGTACAATTTTTTTTTTAACTTAGAAACATGGGTCTTACACAAACATAGTAAGCATATGTCAAAAATGTGTTTAACTCTATGGGATGAATAAGTTGTGAGAATAAAAGGCATACCTAAGGAATAGTTTAGAGATACTGTAATAGCGATGTAAAAAGACAGATGGTAGCTACACTTGTGAACATGGCGTAATGTATGAACTTGTCAAGTCACTAAGTTGTACACCTGAAACTAATTTAACATTGTATGTCAACTACACTCAGAATTTTTAAAAATATGTTTATCCCATTACTGAAGGAACTAGTAAGGTGGCAAAGCTGATCCAGAGTAATAGGGGAGAGGAGTACCTTGGCTGCCTTGGTCAGTGGAGTATGCAACTCTTGATCTAATGGTTGTGAGTTTAAAAGTAATATGGGAGAGCCCAAAAATCACTGAAAGAAAAACTGATAAAATAAAATAAGATTGCGGGCGCCTGGGTGGCTCAGTGGGTTAAGCCGCTGCCTTCGGCTCAGGTTATGATCTCAGGATCCTGGGATCGAGTCCCGCATCAGGCTTTCTGCTCAGCAGGGAGCCTGCTTCCCTCTCTCTCTGCCTGCCTCTCCATCTACTTGTGATTTCTCTCTGTCTACTTGTGATTTCTCTCTGTCAAATAAATAAATAAAATCTTTTTAAAAAAATTATAAATAAATAAATAAATAAATAAATAAAATAAGATTGCAAAGTTAGCTCAAAACTGGTCACTGGGATGTGCACTCCTGGCAAAAACTGAGGGACAGGGCCCAGATTTACCCTTTCACCTAAAACAATAAGAAAGTGGGCAAAAATACATGGGGAGAAAAAGACTTTAAGACTTTGAGCATCGGACTGAAGGATACTGATCTCTGAGAGACAAGATACAAATGAGGTAAGCCTGTTGCCCGAGCTTACTCCGCGGAGAAAATTTGCAGGCGTGGCACTGGGAGAAGAAACCCAGGTAGAGTGCAGTAACCCCCCTGAGTTGAATATATGGAGCTGGGAGTTCAGGAAGCCCAAGTCAGCTAAGACAGAGCACTAGAAATTAGAGAGCTTCACAGAAAGCAAGAGCTATAGAAATATAGAGAAGATCCTTTTACAGCCTGCAGCCGAATACTTCAACACATAGGTGTGAGGAAACTACCCAAAAAAATTAGAGGAATTTTCAGAGCTCAAACAGGGATGTTCCTGTTCCTGTCACCAAAAATAGAAAACCCTGATAATCCATAGGACATCAGAATAATCAGAATGGTCAGGGCACCTGGGTGGCCCAGTGGGTTAAGCCTCTGCCTTCAGCTCAGGTCATGATCCTAGGGTCCTGGGATCGAGCCCTGCCTCGGGCTCTCTGCTCAGCAGGGGGCCTGCCCCCCTCCTCTCTGCCTGCCTGCCTCTCTGCCTACTTGTGATTTCTGTCTGTCAAATAAATAAAATCTTTAAAAAAAAAAAAAAAGAATAATCAGAATGGTCTTTGACTCCATAGTGGGTCAAAATTAACCAGAAATTAAATGTAGCTTTGATACTACCTTAAAAAGTCTAAAAGCAAGACCCAAAAAGATCAAGCTGTTTCCAGATAGGTATATCCCAGAAGAATGCTCAGTGATACTTAGAGGAATATTAAAATAGCCAGGACTGTACCTGGTTAAAAAAAAAAACACATTGTCTGGCATCCGACCAAAAATCACCAGGCATACAAAGCAGCAGTATACCTTCCACAGTAACAAAAATCTGTAAATGTAAAGTAACCATGGAATTAGTAGACAAGGACATTAAAACGTCATTTCCCATGTTGAAAAATCTTGAGAAAAGAGTGGGCAAATTAAGTAGAGATGTGGAAAATGTGTTTTTTAAAAAGAAGAGATGACACTGTAGAAGATTAGTAAATTTGAAGACATAGCACTAGAAGCTATTCAAAGTGAAACACAAAGAGAAGGGAGACTAAAAACATGAAATGAAAAGAAGGACAGGGTGCCTGGGTGGCTCAGCCATTAAGCATCTGCCTTGGGCTCAGGTCATGATCCCAGGATCCTGGGATCGAGCCCTGCATTGGGTTCCCTGCTCTCCCTCTCCTACTCACCCTGCTTGTGTTCCCTCTCTCACGGTCTCTCTCTCTGTCGAATAAATAAAGTCTTTAAAAAAAAAAAAAAAGGAATAGGACAACTTCATTTAGACTAATATTCATGAAATTTGAGTCCCCAAAGAGAGGAGGGACAGATCAATATTTGAAGAAACAATGGCAAAAAATTTTCCAAATTTGTTAAAAATGATAAAAACCCAAAGATGTAAGAGACTCCATGAACCCCAAGCAAAAGAAATCAGGAAAACTACATCCAGGGGAACAAAGATAACAATGACATCAGATTTCTAATGGGAAATAAAGTAAGCAAAATAGTATTAGAGAGACAACTTTAAAATCTTTAAGGGGGGGGGAACTGTCAACCCAGGACTCTATACCCAGCAAAAATATCTTTCAGAACTGAAGGTGAAAGGAAGACGACTTTAGATATTCACAGGCTGAAAGAATTCATTAACAGCAGACCTGTACTGTAGGAAATGTTAAAGGAAATACATCAGGCAGAGGAATATGATACCAATCATAGATGCAAATGTAAATAAACACAAAGGAACACAGGCACCAGAAATAGTAATTATGTGGTTAAATATAAAATACTTTTTTTTAAATATTTCTTTTTTAAAGATTTTATTTTTCAGGGGCGCCTGGGTGGCTCAGTGGGTTAAGCTGCTGCCTTTGGCTCGGGTCATGATCTCAGGGTCCTGGGATTGAGCCCCGCATCGGGCTCTCTGCTCAGCAGGGAGCCTGCTTCCTCCTCTCTCTCTGCCTGCCTCTCTGCCTGCTTGTGATCTCTCTCTGTCAAATAAATAAATAAAATCTTTAAAAAAAAAATAGGGGGCGCAGCAGGCAGAGAGAGAGAGGCAGGCTCCCTGCTGAGGAAGGAACCCGGTGTGGTGCTCAATCTCAGGACCCTCGGACCATAACGTGAATAGAAGGCAGTCGCTTAACCAACTAAGCCACCAGGCATCCCCAAATACTTCTTTCATATTACCTAGATCACTGAAAGATTGTTTAAAACAAAAGTTGTGAAGTTTCTAACATGTAGAAGTAAAATATGACAAAAATAGCAAAAAGGCTATATAGTATACTCTTGTAAGGTTCTTATGCTGTACATAAGGGCTAAAATACCAATTAAGGTTGAAGGTAAACTGATAAATTAAAGATGTATAGTATGAACTAAAGTAACCAATAAAAACATGCAACAAGGGGCGCCTGGGTGGCTCAGTGGGTTAAGCCGCTGCCTTCGGCTCAGGTCATGATCTCAGAGTCCTGGGATCAGTCTCACATTGGGCTCTCTGCTCGGCAGGGAGCCTGCTTCCCTCTCTCTCTCTCTGCTTGCCTCTCCATCTACTTGTGATTTCTCTATGTCAAATAAATAAATAAAATATTAAAAAAAAAAAATGCAACAAAAAGTTCATAAGCCGGGGTGCCTGGGTGGCTCAGTGTGTTAAGCTGCTGCGTTCGGCTCAGGTCATGATCTCAGGGTCCTGGGATTGAGTCCTGCATCGGGCTCTCTGCTCAGCGGGGAGCCTGCTTCCCTTCCTCTCTCTCTGCCTGCCTCTCTGCCTACTTGTGATCTCTCTCTGTCAAATAAATAAATAAAATCTTTTAAAAATATATAAAAATAAAAATAAATTAAAATAAATTTTTTTAAAAAGTTCATAAGCCACCAAAGGGCATAAAATAGAACTCTAAGAAGTGGTCAGTTTAAAAGTAGGCAGAAAAATAAGGAAGAGGGAAGAATACAGATGGCACAAGTAGAAAACAGCAAAATAGATAGTAACCACATCAATAATTATAGTAGTCATATTAAGTATAAGTGGTCTAAACACACGATTAAAAGGTAGAGAATAGATAGTAGCCACATCAATAATTATAGTAGTCATGTTAAATATAAGTGGTCTAAACACTACGATTAAAAGGTAGAGATTGGGGACGCCTGGGTGGCTCAGTTGGTTGGACGACTGCCTTCGGCTCAGGGCGTGATCCTGGAGTCCCGGGATCGAGTCCCACATCAGGCTCCCAGCTCCATGGGGAGTCTGCTTCGCTCTCTGACCTTCTCCTCGCTCATGCTCTCTCTCACTGTCTCTCTCTCTCAAATAAATAAATAAAAAATCTTTAAAAAAAAAAAAAAAAGGTAGAGATTGCCAGATTGGATAAAAAAAAGCAGGACCAAACTATATGCTGCCTAAAGGAAACGCACTTTAGATATGAAGATTGTTGCTGTTAACCATTTACAAAGAAGTTGAAAGAGGCTATTCTTTTTTTTTTTTAAAGACTTTATTTATTTATTTGACAGACAAAGATCACAAGTAGGCAGAGAGGCAGGCAGAGAGAAAGGGGGAAGCAGGCTCCCCGCTGAGCAGAGAGCCCAATGCTGGGCTCGATCCCAGGACCGAGATCATGACCTGAACCAGAGGCAGAGGCTTAACCCACTGAGCCACCCAGGCGCCCCAAAAGAGGCTATCCTATCCAAAGCAAATTCTCCTGTCTGAGTTAGCAGCACTCTTCAGACTGGGCCATCTGTATCCTTCCTCTCCTAACATTGTCCTTGCATTCAACTAGTTAGGCTAGTCTACTTAGAATTCCTGGGTGGCTCAGTGGGTTGAGCCGCTGCCTTTGGCTCGGGTCGTGATCTCGGGGTCCTGGGATCGAGTCCCGCATCGGGCTCTCTGCTCGGCAAGGAGCCTGCTTCCCTCTCTGTCTACTTGTGATCTCTCTCTGTCGGATAAATAAATAAAATCTTTTAAAAAAAAAAAAAAGAATTCCTGCCACACCCCATGCAGACTCTTCCTTAAAATGCTCTGTTCCCTATGGAGAATTCTTCACAACTCTTGAGTTCTTTTTGCTTTATCCATAACTTCACCTGTGCTCATTCAAAACCAGTTTTGACTGACCTGTTCCATGAGTCAAAGTGAAGCCCCATCATAATTGACAATTACGTCATAGATCACAGAACGTCAGAGCTCTAGCGAACAGTAAAGAATTTACTGTCTATTCCCCTTATTTTATAGGTGAGAAAACCATGAGTCCAGTGAGGTTACATGACCAGCCCAGGTTCATACAAGTTCAGTGGTAAGTTTGTAGTAGGACCAAGACATATCATTGCTTTCTCTAATTACCCGCCACTCACAATTAAGTACATTTCTTAGGTTATAATTATGATGCATGTGCATAATGTTAATATTTACATATGTATTTCTTGTGCTTGCCTTATTTCCCAAATTAAGCTGTAATACCAGTAGACATCTTTTTTTTTTTTTTTTTTTTAAGATTTCTTTATTTCAGGGAGAGAGCAACTCATGCATACTCCCCCCATTGAATGCAGAACCCAACGCACAGCTCAATCTCAGGACCCCAAGATCATGACCTGAGCCGAAATCAAGAGTCAGAAATTCAACAAACTGAGTCACCCAGGTGCCCCCCCCAGTAGACACCTTTATTTAGTATCCTAATGCTTAGAGAAATGCTGGATATATAGGTGCACAGTGGGATATATTTGATAATTATGATATATGATAATATAGTTAGAGTCTAAATTGACAAGATCACAAAACATAAGAAGTAGTTCATTACTTTTTACCATTTAAAACAAGATGGTTAATTCCCCTCCATAGAGTATCTAAGATGCAAAATATTTTTTCTGGAGGTGCCTAGATGGCTCAGTTGGTTGTGTTTCCTGCCTTTGGCTTAGGTCATGATCTTGGGGTCCTGGAATCGAGAGCCACATCAGGCTCCCTGCTCAACGGGGAGCCTGCTTCTCCCTCTGCCCCTCCCCACCTCTCTCCTCTCCTTCTCCCTGTCTCAAGTAAATGAAATCTTTCAAAAGAAATTTTTCTTCTAACATGTATTTCCAAATCTTGCTATTCCTATATAAAATAAGTTTAATTTAGTATCTTTATATCTACTGGATTTTTTTCAACTGTAATAAAAACTCAGTTCCTTATCATAGTATCCACAAACATGTATACCCATGCTGTCTGATACAGGAGCCATTACCTATTTAAACTTAGATGAATGAAAAATTAAATGAAATTTGAGTTTCAGTTCCTCAGTCACTCTAACCAGGATCTGGTAGCTACTGTCTTGGATAGCACTAATAAATAATGTTTCCATCATTGCACAAAGTTCTGTTGGTCTAGAATTTGTTACATAATGATAAATTGTTTTTCCTGCAGAAAGGGAAACCAAGGATTTTTACCAGATACATACTGATGAGAGAGCCATCTGGTAACCAGACTCTAATGTGTCAAGAGTAATTCTAGTAGTGTCCCTTCACCGAGATGGGCGCCCATTTCCTCAGCCTCTCTGGTCCAGGCCTCCACAGTCAGGTATACAAGATAATACATTGAGAAATAAAAGAAAATAAGTTTATAGTTCATATTTTATCTTATGTTTAAATTCATATTTATGTGTTTTTAATATTTTAATTGTAGACTATGTATGTGAATAAATATATCATGAGGTACCTGCTCACAGTATCTTTAGTTACTGGGATGCATTATCAGAAATGTAGAAACGATTTCTTTAGTGTCCCATTGATAAAGCCACTCCGTTGCTCTGTGGTCTACTGCCGTAGCTCCAGCACTGTCCCCACCGGCTCCCTTCGTGTTTGGTGGTGCCTTCATGGCTCTGGGTTCAGTCTCCTCAAGAGAGGATCTCAGTGTACAGGCCAGTCACTTTAGGACCTTGGACGGGTGTATCCCAGATTGCCCAGGTCGGCCCAATGCAAGCACAGGGGTCCTTGTAAAAGGGGGTGTCCATGTCAAGAGTCAGAATTAAAAAAAAAAGTGTTCCCACAGAACCAGAGAGTGTAGAGATGTGCTTTGAAGGTGGGGAGGTAAGGGACCATGAGCCAAGGATTGAATTACGGTTACAGTCGGCTTCTAGAAGCTAGTGAAGGCAAAGAAACAGATTCTCCTCGGAAGGCTCCAGAAGTAATGCAGCCTGCTCCTTCCTGGATTCTCGATTTTTTTTTTTTTTTTAACCTCCAGAATGATAAGGAAGGAAATGAATTCATGTTGTTTTAAGCCACTGGGCTCATGGTCATTTGTTACAGCAGCAGTAGGAAACTAAGATTCACGTACTAATACTCACATTCTGCAACACTTTGATTAAGCACGTTCAGCACGACAGGCACAAAAATATCAGAGCTCCATTTTTCAAATCTCTTACAAAGCTGTTGAAGAGCTAGATCAGTCACTACTTTTCATTTGGGGTAGAGGCTTCTGAATCAATTAGGATGCTTTCAGTTGCCAGTAAAAGAATGGGGATTTGTTGGATTCAGTAACTGAAAAATGTGAAAGTTAGGCAGCCATAGGGAGTCTGGCTCCGTTTCCCTGTGAATCTCTTGGCTCTGTTCTTCCCCACCATCAGCATCATCCTTGGACTAGTTTCCCCATCTCAGGATGGCTTCCAGGAACAACTGGGGCTGTATGCTCAAACTTCTGTGGCCTGGGGTGACTGGGAAGAATTCATGTGTTGAGGACGACAGTCTTTAGCCAGGACCGGGGTCAATCTCACTCAAGTTATTCCGTTATTTTACTTAGTAAGGAAAGAGGGCATTTTGACTCCCTAAGAAAATCTGGGTGCTATTAGGAAAGCAAAAGGGTATTGATAATAATCAAGAGCTTGTTATAATGGATAAAAGATAAATTATAGATCTTGAAGTAATAATCAGTGTAAAATATTATTAATTTGCGTAGTGCTTTAATACTGAAATACATTTTTTTCCTGTGTATGTATCATCACCAGAAGCTCTGAATGTCTTTTTTCAATGTATCATGTAAAGACTTTGTTTTTTGTTTTTTTGAGAAAGAGCAAGTGAGCAAGGCATGGGTGGCCACAGGGGACAGGGGAGGAGAAGCCCAAACAGCCTCCATACCCCGCACAGAGCCCAACAAAGGGCTGGATCTCACAACCCTGAGGTCAGGACCTGAGCCAGAATCAAGAGACGGACGCTCAACTGATTACACCACCCAGGTGCCCCAAGACATTTTAGAAAAAATCTAAAAGTTTGCAGTTGGGAAAGCTGTCTCTTTTTTGCCCGTTGGTGCTAATTATTACATAGCAACAGCTTGATGACCTACTTTCCTGACCTGTGAGGGTTTCTTCCATTCTGATGTTGGATTCCTCATCTTTCTCCATCATTAAGGTCCTAATTGCAGTGAATTAGACTCTTACCTTAAAAGCTTGTCAACAAACTTTCTCATATAAATATCTTTTTTATGTAATGATCATTATTTCTGATATCCATAATTGAGGTTCTTTTTTTTTTTTTAAAGATTTTATTTATTGGGGCACCTGGGTGGCTCAGTGGGTTGCACCGCTGCCTTCGGCTTGGGTCATGATCTCAGGGTCCTGGGATCTAGTCCCGCATCGGGCTCTCTGCTCGGCAGGGAGCCTGCTTCCTCTCTCTCTCTCTCTCTCTGCCTGCCTCTCCATCTACTTGTGATCTCTCTCTGTCAAATAAACAAATAAAAAAAAAAACTTAAAAAAAAAAGATTTTATTTATTTATTTGACACAGAGAGATCACAAGTAGATGGAGAGGCAGGCAGAGAGAGAGAGAGAGAGGGAAGCAGGCTCCCTGCTGAGCAGAGAGCCCGATGCGGGACTCGATCCCAGGACCCTGAGATCATGACCTGAGCCGAAGACAGCGGCCTAACCCACTGAGCCACCCAGGCACCCCATAATTGAGGTTCTTGATCACTTAAGGAAAACAAAGATGTTCACTATTCATGCTGTTAAGAGACTTATAAATGGACAGTTCCATTTCAAAATCTTCAAAACTGACTCTAAAAAAATTAAACTGACTTTAAAAAAATAAAATGGGCTCTTTTTTTATACATAAAATCATGTATAATATTAAGGTACATAATGATGATTTTTAGAGTAAGGTAGAAATTTTTAGAAAAACAGGTGTTTTCACTTTCATATATATAAGTCAGTATGAGGTTCCAGTTACCTGACAGATTGCTCCAACCATAATTGATAAATTTGTAATCAACTTGCCAGTAGTGAGTGACTCATTCTGTTAAGTACCATGGAAGACAAGGTAAAGGAGCCTTAAAACATATCCTTATTTGGAATAGGATTGGAGGAATATATTACTAGTACATTTGCTATGCAGTTTTTTGAAATGGCTTGACATAGTTTATCATGAACTGCCTTGAGCAAATAGTTTGTCTTTAATGATGGCAAATGATGTGCAGCTACAGGAACTCTAACTCCTTAAGATTTTTGTGAATAATTCTAGAGCAGCGTCTACACAGTAGAATTCTCTAAACTCTAAAAATATGCAGCAAAATCTCCCAGAGATTTTGATTCACTTTCTCTGAGGTGGGGTCAGTGGCCAAGGTAAAAATCACTAATGTCGAGGATTTTTAATTTTACAAATAGAGCACAAGTCAGTAACTGTAGAAAAAGAGATGGAATTTTTAAGATAATAGAGAAATTATATAAATGCTCATACCAAGTTGAAGAGTCCTACTACATTCAGGACAACGGATGCTTAATCCAGTTCAAAGAAAAATCTTAACTTTGAAAGCCTGCAGCTAAAAAGAAACCATATTTTCTTCTGAAAAAGCCTCCATTCCAGTGAAATTTGACATTCATTAACTTTTCTCATTCATACGTTTTGAATTTTAACAGTATTCACTGCTACCCCAGTTACAGAAGAGAAGTTAGAACTCCATAGCAACCTGGCAGGAATGTTGGATTGAGTTAGCCTGAGAAATCATGTTTTTCAAATTATAATATTTGGATCAGTTCAGAGGAGTGGTAAAAACATGAGTTAGTCATTCAATAAATGGTGTTAGGCCATCCATTTCAAAATTAAATCTACACAAACTAAATTCCAGGTGGATCAGAAAGTTAACTCTACAGGGAATAAGAACTCAGAAGATAAGAGGTTTTTAAAATGTAATCAATCACGGGTTGCCTGGGTGGCTCAGTGGGTTAAAGCCTCTGCCTTCAGCTCAGGTCAGGATCCCAGAGTCCTGGGATCAAGCCCCACATCAGGCTCTCTGCTTCACAGGGAGCCTGCTTCCTCCTCTCTCTCTCTCTGCATGCCTCTCTGCCTACTTGTGATCTCTGTCTGTCAAATAAATAAATAAAAATCTTTTTAATAAATAAATAAAAATAAAATGTAATCAATCATAGAGTGGAGAAGGCCTTCGTAAGCAAAACCCCAAATCCGGAAGTCCTAAAAGGAGCTACTGAGAAGTCATGTACTATAGGTACATTCAAGGTTTGAATTCTGATTTAATGATCTGAGTTCAATTCTGCTTCTGTTTTTTACAGTTCTATGATCTTGGAACTAAGAATACCCTATAAATATCAAAAAGATGTTTAATCAAAGAAATACATGTTCAGACAGTGAGGCATCATTCTTTACCTCTCAAATTGGTAAATATTAACAAGGATTGTAAAGAGGGTAATGAAAAATGTAGTCGCTCGTATTTCTATTCATGGAGGATAAATCAGTACAGCCTTTTTTTGAAGGTGAATCAGCAGTATCTGTTGAAAGTTAAAATGACATACACTTTGACTCAGCAATTCCAATTTTAAATATTTATCCTAGAAAAAACAATTACACATTAAAAAGAAGTATGAAGATGTCTGGGTGGCTCTGTCAGTTAAGCATCTGCTCTCAGCTCAGTCATGATCCTAGGGTCCTAGGATCAAGTGCGTCGGGCTCTCCGCTCAGCAGGGAGTCTCCTCTCCCCCTCTCCCTCTGCCTGCAGCTCCCCCTGCTTGTGCTCTCTGTCAAACCAGGAAAATCTTTTTGAAAAAATGAAGTATGTACTAAGATTTTTACTGAGGCATTGTTGATAATAGCCGAAAACTAATATTCTGAATTAGTATCACTGTGGGAATTAACCTTTGGGGGAGGAGTGGAAAATACAGATCTTTTTTTGAAAATCTGTACACATCTGTGAAGAACAACTGAAACGGTTTTAAACAATATTTTTTGTAAAAGTTGCTAGCGAGTTGTTTTCTATTAAGGCATAGTCCTTTTAATCAATAATATTTGGAATGTCTCTTTATAAGCATGTTTTATGTTCGTCCACTCCTTTACAGAATGGAAACAGACTGTAATCCCATGGAGCTGAGCAGTATGTCCGGGTTTGAAGAAGATGCAGATCTTAATGGTTTTGAAGAAACTGATATGAAAGACATGAAGCTAGAAGCCGAAGCAGTTGTGAATGACGTCCTCTTTGCTGTTAACAACATGTTTGTCTCAAAAAACCTGCGCTGTGCCGATGATGTGGCCTATATCAATGTGGAAACAAGAGAGAGGAACAGATACTGCCTGGAACTCACTGAAGCAGGGCTAAGGGTAAGTTGCTTTTCTTTTAAGAAGGAAAAAAAAAATTGTTTTATTGCTCTCTCTACCACTTTAGGGGGCGGGGACAGGAAGCATGTTGACTGAGCGCGAAGTTAACTGAGAACGCAACACTCAGCAGCTCCAAATTTTTTTTTAAGATTTATTTATTTATTTTTAGAGAGAAAGAGCAGGGGTGGGGGGTGCAGAGGCTGAGCACAGAGCCCGACACAGGGCTCAGTATCAAAACCCTGAGATCATGACCTGAGCCAAAACCAAGAGGCAGACATTCATCTGACTGCACCATCCAGGCACCCCAGCTCCAAGATTTTTATAAGAACTTTTTTCCCTAGGAATTCTTACTAATTCTAACATCTTTTGGTCAACATAGGGAAATTATATCTTTTGAAAAAGAAAAAACTTGGTTTGCAGTGTTATTTTGTTTTGATCATCACCCCCCAAATGAATTTCTTGTCTATAGCTAAATATGTCTCCTAAAATTAGGTATTCTGTGTGCTGGGTGAGTTTTGCAATAATTGTGTTGAGAGGATCTTTTCCCACCTCTTATAAAATGTGTCTCCTACTAAGACAGCACCCCGGACTGCGCTGTTCTCTAGCTGTTGGTCAGAACGAAGTCACAGCAGAATTCTCCGCCTCCACATTTGCAAGAGTGTCTTTTCCTACGAGTGAGCTTTTCCAGGCAGAGTCACCTCTCTGTCCCCTTTGAACCAGAATCCTCACTTGGGAATAGTAGAAAGCCCTACCCAAGAGCCGCTTATCATTTAAAACAACAAAACTCACTAATCTCAGCGTTGTAGGCTTGAGCCCCGCTTTGGGTGTAGTGATTGCTTGAAAATAAAATCTTTGGGATGCCTGGGTGGCTCAGGACCCAAGGGTCCTGGGATCAAGTCCCATGTCAGGCTCCTTGCTCAGCGGGGAGCCGGCTTCACTCTCTGCATCTGCCTGCCGCTCTGCCTGCTTGTGCTCGCTCACTCGCTCGCTCTCTCACACACACAAAGTGTTAGAAGAAAATAAAATCTTTAAAAAATATTAAATAAGACGACAAGACTCGCTGTTAGGAAAATTTTTGATCTCAACAAAGGAATAGATGTTAGAAATCCCAAAACTTAGTTTTGACTTTAATACTTATCAGTCTTGATCAAAGGTCTCTGACGTTTCTGTTTTCTATACCTAAGAGTAGGCCCACGACGTTGCGCCATATCATAAGGGAAGGGGCAAGGCCTAAGCAAGTAAGAATGTCATACAATATTAAACAATACACAGACATGTTTTTATTTCACTAGATTCACTTTGCTTAAAATTACATGAACCATATGTCCTGTGTATTCATTGACAGGCAGTCACCGCCACTGAAGTAGCTTGCAAGGTGGAGGCAAGCCCCTTCAGTATTTGCATTCCCCTCGTAACTGCCACATCCGTAGTCCTTAGCTTTGGGAGTAGTACCTGGATGAACTAATCTTTGTGCTCTCCTTCCTAAATCCCTAAACTTGTGCTAAAAACATGTATTCTGTAGAAGTAGATCTTAAGCAGAAATAGGCAAATCAAAAGTAGAGATAAATGACCCTGCATATATTAATTCAGTCTTGCATTGGTTAATTCTGAGATGATTGTGAGAAAGAAGGGTTCCGGTCAGAGTCAGAAGCCTAACATGGCAATTTGAGTGATCTTGGGTAAGTCATTCAAACTCTTGAGTCCCTGCTTCTTTATCTATAGCCTCAAGATTGGGGGGGAGGAGGGGAGAAAGAAAGAAAACTGAAAAGGATTTGGGGAAAACTTATATGAATAGTTTGCAGAAACATCTAGATCCCTTAAAAACCTGGCCTGTAGGTATCCAGTATTTATTTGTGCAGTCTTATTCAGTTAACTTTTATTGAACAGCTATCCTGGGTCAGGAATTGGAAATCAAACCATGATCCCCGTCCAGGAGGAGACTGCAGACTAGCAGGGAAAAGAGGGGCAGATAGAATTGGAATGCACAAAGAAAGTGTGGTGACACAGCGTGATTCTGAAGAGGAGTGACTCATGGTCCTGATTCATCTACCTCTGCTTGTCATTTAAAACAAAACAACAGGGGCGCCTGAGTGGCTCAGTGGGATAAGCCTCTGCCTTCAGCTCAGGTCATGGTCTCAGGGTCCTGGGATCGAGCCCCGCATTGGGCTCTCTGCTCAGCAGGGACCCTGCTTCCCCCTCTCTCTCTCTGCCTGCCTCTCTGCCTACTTGTGATCTCTGTTGTCTGTGAAATGAATGAATGAATATTTATATAAGAAAATAAAACAACACCATTTCTTTTTTTTTTTTTTTAAGATTTTATTTTTAATCATTTGACACAGAGAGAAAGAGAGAGAGATCACAAGTAGGCAGAGACGGAGGCAGAGAGAGGGAGAAGCAGGGTCCCTGCTGAGCAGAGAGCCCAATGCGGGGCTCAATCCCAGGACCCCGAGATGAGCCAAAGGCAGAGGCCTAACCCACTGAGCCACCCAGGTGCCCCAAAACAACACCATTTCTAACAAACTTGCATCTTCTTGGATAGGTGGCTTGGTTGGATGTCATTAAAAAATGAGAGTTTACATAGGGAATGCACTAGCTTTAGTCAAATCAACAAAAAACGAAACTGATTTTGCCCTAACGCTGTGCAGGTGAACCAGGAGAGATCTTGTTGGGGACAAAAGCTTTCACTGTGTATAAAGAAAACACACACACACACACACACCAGCATGCCCTTTACTCTCAGAGTTGAGCATTTCTTTCCTTGTCAGTTAAGTGATTTGTTAGTAATGTAACTACTTGTAAAGCAGGATTGAAACTATAAACTTTTTAGAACTGTTTATGAAAGAGTTCAAATAATGAAAAAAATATGGACTGATAATATATTTTCTGTTCTGGTGCCTTGTTACAATTGATCCTCAATAGGTATGGGATTAAACAGAAGTGTGTCTCAGTCTGTGAAAAAGAAATACTGGTTCTTTATGGCTTTTTACATTCCTTCTGACATTCCTTTTTGGTAAGGAGTAGGTAAACTGAACCTTTTACAAGTTGAGGAAAAAAATGACAAGGAAGGCATTTTGCTGGTGGTGTTCTGTATGTTTCCGATTGCTTAGAAATGTGCATAGTTTAACTGTTGATTGAGAAACCATGTCATTAAGGAAGGGCTCCAGTAAACCGGAGGTTTTTGCTTTCTGTACCAAGTTCAATCTAGTTGTTTGATTCACTGTTGCATTTATCTTGTAGGTGGTAGGTTATGCTTTTGACCAAGTGGATGATCACTTACACACTCCTTATCATGAAACGGTCTACTCGCTGCTGGATACGCTCAGCCCTGCCTACCGGGAAGCATTTGGAAACGCACTCCTTCAAAGACTGGAAGCTTTGAAGAGGGATGGATAGTCGTGACTACGCTTTTTCCTTCTAGAGGGGGCTGCTGCTGGTACAAAATGTTGACATAAAGCTTGAAATACTTGCATATGGTCGTAGTAGAAAATGCAGCTTTGGTTTTATGTCCATTTCTCGCTTCCAAGTTTAGGCTTCTGACTCAGAACATTACTGATGATTGAATTGTCTGTCTTAGTTTTGGATTCATGAAGGGAATCCCAAGGCCATTGCTGTGACACTGTCTTGAAGACACTCAGATTTCTTCATATAGTATCTCTGCATTTCAGAAACCTAATCAGTATTTCATTCTGCTATTACAGGACTTTGAGGCTGCCAGCACTCTCTCTTACATAGGAAATTCTAGATTTGCACAGTAATATACAGGAATTAAAATGACTTAACTTCAAACTTGGATTCCGCTTGCTAAATCAGGGGTTTACTACTAGCTTGGACTGACTTTGTAGTAATTATTTTGCTACTAGCCTTATTGGAAACAAATTATCGACTAGTTTCCCCTGCACAAATTTTGAAATTCACTGCTACACTTAATCTATTTATATTACTAATATGGACTGATAAAGATGAATTAATTCTATATATTACTTAGCTAGTATTAAATGGAAAACAGGTACTGAAATAATAGTTCTGTATTCCTCGTTTGCAACAGCCAGCCAACTAAGAGGACAAACCGTTAGCAAATGAATGTAATAATTACTTGTTTCCAAGATATTTAAGCACATAAGCAAATATAGAAACAGGCTCCATTTTTCCTAACGAAAAGCATCTTCAGTGTGTGTGTGTGATTTAAGAGGAAGACGATTCTGATTTCCTAGAAAACAATATTTTGACCTGTGTTGATTCTTATTATGAATGTTTGTTTACATAATGTACAGTATATATTCAGAAAGTATTTTTGCTTCAATGTTTCCTTTCTATGATGTGCTTTGGTATTCCCATAGCGACCCTCCTTCCCCAACAGATGCACAGTGTTCTGTCTCGATGCTCACTCTGCAATGTAATATGCATGCATTGTATGGGTTTGAAACCAAAGGATGAATGAAGCATTCAGAGACTTAATATTTGAAAAAGGGAGACTCTGTTTTTATATTTTATTACAGGTACTAATATTTATAACAGTGAATTGTACCATGCTGCTACATGTTTTCAAGTACATATTGAATACTGAAGATTGGGGAGTCGATTTTTTAGTAGTAATCTAAAGCAGCAACTGTAGAAATGTTGAAAGTAAAATTCAGCATCGAGACACACCTTCATAATTTGTCATTTGCAGACTTTTTTTTAATCATTATTAAGTAACAGGTACTTCTAGGTTCTGAAGATCATGTAGACCAGATTGAGGTTGGGTTTGGGTCAGTATTCGCTGTCGGAGTTCATCGGGATGCTTTAACTATGTTCTGTAAATGCATGTCCATTCACAGCTTTATTTTCAGATGCTAACTGTTTGGGCAGTGAAGTCAACCTGCAGGTCAGATTTTCTCACGCTTAATCTCAGGCGAAATAAATGTAAAGGGTATTTGTAAAGTTTGAATAAAATTCTGTTGACTCATTTCGAGTTAAGTATGAAGAAAAGTGATTGTATGTTCAGAAATTGACATTGTTCATTCTGTGATAAATGACTGGTTCCAGGAGTTTCCACGTCCCTTTTTTAATTCCGTGCAGTTACATTTTGCTGTGAAGTGATCTGCTCTTTCTACCATTACAAAAGAGGAGCAGGGAGAGAAGACGTTAATAAAACTGTACAGACACTAAAACTTCCATTTCATCTACCCTGTTTAAAGAATTTAATCAGATAAATTAAGCCTTGGTTTCAGCTCCAAAAGAAAAGGGGAAAAAAGGAAAAGCCTCTAAACAAGTAACTCTTACAATTCAGTAAGAAAATAAGAACAGTGGGCATATAAGACGAGCAAACTCAAAAAAATATATAGATGTCCAGTAACCACTGCAGAGATACACAGCCTGACCAGTAATTCAAGAAAGGAAAGTAGAGTTTGGCTCTGTGTTTCACCTAATAATTTAATAATCTCCCTTATTTAAATATAATGATAATAGTAGGGATTTAGTGAGGGGCACTCTTAGATTCTGTCAGAGAATATATCAATGAAACCATTCTGGAAAGCATTAGTAATAGAACCTTTACAAAACTTACAACCTCTGTACCGGTAATATCCTAGCAAACTAGCATAGGGAAGTGATTCAGCAGAAGACATACTACTACAAGGATGTTCATTTTCTCTAATGCAAAATTGGAAAGGCTCTAAAAAGTAATGGTTATGCCACATGCTCTTGATGGAAAAATATGCAGCTGTTAAAAATCATGGGAAAGATGTCAACAGGAAAAAATTCCACTACATGATAAAAAAGGATATAAAACTATGATCTATCTTTGGGAAATCTACAGTGTTCTACAGTGTTAATAGTAGCTATCACTAGGTGGTAAGATAAGTCATTTTCATCTCCTTCATACTTCGTCACAGTTTCTGTGTTAGCCTCTGTGCACTAGATAGAGGGGAAATAAGATCGATCCAGGGTTTCAGCCAGCTAGAGGACCTTTCTCTAGCAAAAGCATGAAACTAGGCTAAGTTGCATTTGCTCCCAGGATCCTTGAAGAGGCAGTAGGATTATGAAGACAGAAGACTGCCTGCCTCTTTTCCCATGATGACTCTCTCCCCACCTTTCCTCTAGGTCATCAATCGCAAATCAGCCCCCAGTGGTGTCCTGATCCTCACACACGGCGCAGTTCCGTTCAGTGTCCAAAACACAGAATGCGTAGAGGGGAGCAGGGTAGAAACACAGATCTGACATAGGCTGTGTCGACTTCAGAACTCTGCCACCAGCCCCCTGTTTTGTGGATGACCTAGCTGAGATTTGGGCAGACAGACGGACTGGCTCAGGAGCCCACTTCTGAACACTAGAGTTGGATCAGAACCCAGTCTTCTGTCTCCACCAACTGTCCCCATCCAGTGTGTGTTGATAAAAGCATCACCTGAACTCTGGTTATAGGTGCATATCATTTTATTGTGCTTGACAGATAATGCAGGATTTTTGGTCACATAGGTATTTTAGGGTGGTCAGTGATCTTGGATGTTACTGTAGTTTGGAGGGGGGTGCCACAAACTGTACCCATATAGGCTGGTGAACTTAATTGTAAGTTGTGTCCTGACTGCTCCACTGACCAGCCATTCCCCTCCCCCGCTCCCCTTCTCCTTGCACTTCCGTATTCTCTGAAACAGTATTGAAATTAGGCCAGTTAGAGACTCTACAGCGGCCTCTTTTTAAGTATTCGAGAGAAAGGAAGTATCACCCATCTCTCACTTTATATCAAAAGCTAAAAATGATGAAGTTTAGTGAAGGAAACGTGGAAGGCCAAGATAGGCCAGAAGCTAGGCCTCTTGCACCCGTTAGCCGAGATGTGACTGCAAAGGAAAAGCTCCTGCAGCAAATACACGAAGAATAAAGCAAACCAGCCTTACTGCTCATGGGGAGGAAGTTTGAGTGTTGTAGAGGGAGGAGCAGCCAACCACAACATCACCTTACGCTAAAATCTAATCCAGATCAAGGCCTTAACTCTTCAACGCTAGGAAGAGTGGAAGAGGCGAGGAAGTTGCAGAAGAGTTGAAAGCCGGCAGAGCTTGTTCAGGAGGTCTAAGGCAAGGCCACATCTCCATACCACGCAAAGTACAAATCAAAGTAGCAAGCTATGGAGAAGATCTGGCTAAAACAATGAATGAAGGTGGTTACACCAAACATTTTCAGTGCAGATGAAACAGCCTTTATTGGAAGAAGGTAACTTCTAGGACTTCTAGTTACCTAGAAGGTAGGACTATGGTAACTAGAGAGAAGTCAGTCCCGGGCTTCAAATGATGGGCTGACTTGACCGGTGCTAATGCTCCACTGACTTCAAGCAGAAGCCAATGCTTACTCACCGTTCCAAAAAATTAGGGCCCTTAAGAATTACGTGAGGGGTGCGTGGGTGGCTCAGTCACTGAGAGTCTGCCTTCAGCTCAGGTCATCATTCTGGGCTTTAGCGCTGCACTGAGCTCTGCACTCACCATGGAGTCTGCTTTCCCTCTGCCCCACCCCGTTCTCACTCAAAATCTTAAAAAAAAAAAAAAATGTGCTAAACCCTCTCTGCTCTATAAACAGAACAAATAAGCCTGGCTGACAGCACATCTGTTTATAACATGATTTCCTAAATAAATTCATTTCTAAATAATACTGCTCATTGACAATGTACCTGGTCACCCAAAAACTCCGATGGAGATACACAGTTAAATGAATGTTATGCCTGCTACCACAACATCTGTTCTGCCCCATGGATCAAGGCGTCATTTCAACTTTCAAGTCTTATTTAACTAACACATTTCAGGGGTGCCTGGCTGACTCAGTGGGTTAAAGCCTCTGCCTTCAGCTCGGGTCATGATCCCAGGGTCCTGGGATGGAGCCCCTTATCGGGCTCTCTGCTCTGCAGGAAGCCTGCTTCTCCCTCTCTCTCTGCCTGCCTCTCCGCCTACTTGTGATCTCTGTCAAATAAATAAATAAAATCTTTTAAAAAAAAATCATCTTGAAAAGCTATATAGCTGTCTTACAATTCCTCTGATGGATCTGGGCAAAGTAAATTGAAAACCGAAAAAGGCTTCACCATTCTAGATGCCGAGAAGCATTCATTCATGATTCACGAGGAGAGGCTGAAAGACCAACATTAATAGAAGTGTGGAAGAAGTTCATTCCAACCCCCATGGATGATTTTGAGAGGCTCAAGATTTCAGTGGGGGAGAAAACCACAGATGGGGTGGAAACAGCAAGGATCCTAAGGATGGGGCTGCATGGCTGCAATCTCACGATAAAGCTTGAACAGATGAGGAGCTGCTGCTTATGGATAAGCTGAGAAAGTGGGTGTCTTGAGATGAATCTCCTGATGAAGATTGTTGAAATGACGACAAAATTAGAATATTTAATAAACTGAGTTGATCAGCAGCAGGGTTTGAGAGAATCTACTCCCAATTTTGTAAGAAGTTCTACTGGGACGCCTGCATGGTCTAGTTGGTTAAGTGTCTGCCTTTGGCTCAGGTCATGATCCAGCGTCCTTGGATGAAGCCCCATGTTGGGCTCTCCACTCAATGGGGAGTCGGCTTCTCCCTCTGCCCCTCCCCCTGCTCATACTCACTCGTTGGCACTCTCTGTCTCTCACTTTGTGCACTCTCTTTCTCAAACTCCAGTAAAGGAAATCTCTCAAAAGAAGAAGAAAGAAGTTCTGTGGATAAAACATTATCAAACATTATCACATGCTACAGCAATCATTCCTGAAAGGAAGAGTTAATCGATGCTGCAAACTTGATTATTTTAAGAAATTGCCCCAGCCACCCCAGCCTTCAACACCCACCACCCTAACCAGTCAACGACCATCAACAGTGAGGCAAGACCCTTGCTGAGAGCTCAAATGACATTTACCATTTTTTAGCAATAAAGTATTTTTAAATTATGGTATGTACATTAGTTTTTTTTAGAGATAACTCCTATGGAACACTTAATCAACTATAGTATAGGGTAAACAATTTTTATGTGCACTGGGAAACCAAGAAATTCATTTCACTTGCTTTGTTGCAACATTTGCTTTATCATGGTGGTCTGGAAACCAAAATTCTCCAAGGTACCCCTGTGTATGAGAGCTGATTTTGAAAAAAGGAGTAACAGTAAAAGAAAGGTACATTACTTGTTAATAGAGTTTCATTTTCTCACCTACCAGTACAATAGATGATATAAAACTCTGGAAGCCATCCACTTATAACTATGGTGCTTGCTCATTTAGCTGTTACCAGGAATATAAACAATAAGAACGAAACAACGTGAGATATTTTATAGTGACACTTCCAGTTGAACAGCTTTCAAAATACCTGCTTAACTGCATATCAATGGGGACAAACTAAAAATCAAAAGGGGGCATCCAGTGAATTCTAGACTATTGGAACTAACAAGTCATCAAGAAGATCTACTCCATCAAGTTTTGCACAGGTCTTGCATGAATATTTTTACATCTTGTTAACTTCAAAAAAAAGAATGTTGCTATGAGCAAGCTGTTCCCAAATTGAATGCAAAATTTCAAAGTGTTAATTATTTTATCAAAACAAGTTTTAATGAGACATGTATATAAAAAGATGGTGGGGTGGGGTGTCTGGGTGGCTCAGTCAGTTAAGCATCTGGCTCTTGATTTGGGCTCTGGTCAAGATCTCAGGTTGGGGGCGATCCAGCCCAGCATGGGGCTCTATACTGGACATGGAGCCTGCTTAAGATTCTTTCTCACTCTCCCCCTATCTTTCCCCACCATTAGTTAATTAGTTAATTAATTGAAACGGTGGAGGCCCAAAAAAAAAAAAGAAAGGCTCCCATTTGCAGAAGTGGGCCTTATAAGTTGCAGAAAAAAAATTTTTTTTCACCTTTGGACACCACTACAATAAAGACTGTCAAATATGTCTTATTCAATCGTAATAGCCCTGTTAGGCTGGTGAGTTCATGCCTCTTTTAAAGCCAATTTATCAGCTGGGGTAAGGTTAAAACGTTGTCCCCATCACTCACAGATGGCTGCAGAGCTGGAATTCAAGGCCAGATCTGCTGAGTGCCCAGATCCTCCAAGCTGGCTGGAACTCCTGGGTCACATCCATTTTTTTTTTTTTTTTAATAAATCGGTAAAAAAAAAAAAAGAAAAAAGAAAAGGAAAGAAAAACACCTGAAAAACGCTGTATGTGTTCAATATTCACATTTTTTTTTAAAGATTTTATTTATTTATTTGACAGAGAGAGATCACATGTAGGCAGAGAGGCAGGCAGAGAGAGAGAGGAGGAAGCAGGCTCCCCGCCCGATGCGGGACTCGATCCAAGGACCCTGGGATCATGACCCGAGCTGAAGGCAGCGGCTTAACCCACTGAGCCACCCAGGCGCCCCCTCAATTCACATTTAACAAGTTCTTGTTTGGAGCACGAAGAATTTCAATAGAATCCAAGATAAGGGCAGAATGCCCACAAGGACATCTGTGGTCCCGTGATAAGACAAAGTGAATGTCCTCTTTTAACTTGTCGGTTTATCTGGGCATCTCCCTGTATAATCTCATTTGGGAAGTCAAAAGCCTAAATTCCATCTTTGTGAACGTGGACGACAGCCCAGCACGGAGGCCTCCACCGGCCACCACCGCCGCCCACCCCCTGGGGTCTCCCCGCAGCGGCTCCTAACAGCCCCCGAGCCCGCCGAGCCCCACAGACCGAGCAGCGACTGGCTGCACCGTGCGGGCCACACGCGCTGTCGTTCCGGCGTCCGGGACCCAGAACTCCACGGCGGCAGCTGCTCTCGGCGCTGAAGGACGGTCACGTCCCCCCGGGCGGACCATCCCACAGGGGAATGGGCTTCGGGCTTTCCCCGTGCAGCAGTTATTTTCAATCCCCCGGGTCTCGTGAACCCTGGGGCGCGTTTCCAGTTTCGGAATGAAAGAGATGACAGGGAGCGGCGGTCACTTGGCCTCGGCGTCAGGGCCCGGGAGGCTCCGAAAGCGGACTGCCCCGGCCGGAGAGTACCGGGCGTGGCGCCAGAGAGCTCCCGGCTGGGGAGAGACCGCGGCCCCAAGGCCCAGTCGAGCCCCGCCCCCGCCCCGGTGAGCCCCGCCCCCGCCCAGGGAACGCCCCGCCTCGCGCCGTAGGCCCCGCCCCCGGAGAACCAGCCCCCGCCTCACCTCCTTGGCAACCAGAGGGACGCTTTCTCCTTAGCAACCAGGGCTGCTCCCACCATGGCTGAGGAAGAGGGTACTGCTGCAGCCACGGAGAAAGGTAGCCGGATCCAGAGGGTGTTTATAAACCTGCTGGATTCCTACAGCAGCGGGAACATCGGGAAGGTGAGCGGCGGCGGGTCGGAGTACAGAGAGCCCCAGTCCCCAGCTGCCAGGCCCCCGCCCCGGGGTGCCCGAGTCCCCGAACCCAGCGAGGGTCTGCGCCGCGGGGCGCTGCAGGGCCTCCCCTGATGGACGGTCCCTCGTCCTGGGCACAGTCCGCACGCGGAGCGCCCTAGAAGCCCAGGTGTTCGGCGCTCGCCGGTCCGGCGCGGCGTCCTCCCCATCCACGAAAGGAAACCGAGGCTCAGCATGTTCGTTCTTCCGTCCCTTCCACGTGCATGTGGAGGGTCGTTTGAGGCACGTTTTGTTTATGTGCCAGGCACTGTGTGGGGCCCTGAGCCCCGCCGAACTTCCCTACCCTCCGTCGTTAGCCCTGGGGAATGAGGATGTTCCGAAAGAGGGTCCTGAGACCGTTCGTCGGAAAAGACGCAGTAGTCAAAAGGAAGCCATAGTTTTATCATCTCCCTGGCCGGGACTCGTTCATCTCCGTTCTCCCCTCTGGAGCAGCACCGACGTGTGTCCTCACCCTGGGCAGACTTGGGGGGGCTAAGGATCCCACTTGCAGACAACACATGCTACCGAGAATAGGATGTGGCTGTAGTGCATACCATCTCTACTGGTTTCCTAGGGCTGCGGTCAACAACGTACCACAAGCTTCATGGCTTAAAACAACGGAGTGTATTCTGTCTTGGTTCTGGAGGCCAGAAGCCCAAAATCAAAGTGTTGGCAAGGCTGGTTCCTTTTAAAAGCTGCGAGGAAGATTTCTGCTGCACCTCTCTCTCTCTCTCTCTCTCTCTCTCTGTCTCTCTCGTAGTTTTTGGCACTTGCCAGCAATTCTTGCATCCTTTGGCTTGTAGACTCATCACTCCAACCTCTGCCTCTGTCTTCCCATGGTGTTTCCCGCAATTCTGTGTCCGAATTTCCCTGTTTTTAGGACACTGACCTTTGGATTAGAGCCCATTCTAATCCAGTATGACCTCATTTTAATTTGATTCCAGCTGCGAAGACCCTATTTCCAAATGGGGATGGGGAGTAGGGGGCCACTACTCCATCCAGTACCATCTAAAGATCAGTCAAGAAATATTTAGATTTAGGGGCACCTGGGTGGCTCAGTGGGTTAAAGCCTCTGCCTTCGGCTCAGGTTGTTCTCCCAGGGTCCTGGGATGAAACTCCACATCGGACTTGCTGCTCAGCAGGGGGCCTGCTTCCACCTCTCTCTGCCTGCCTCTCTGCCTCCTTGTGATTTCTGTCAAATAAATAAAAATCTTTTAAAAATATATAGCTTTAGATTATTTATATGTAAAAATAGTAATACTGTATATATGGCATGCAACAATATATATGGTAATATTTGTGATGGTGGTGTGAGAAAGGAAGCTATGAGGCTCAAGGAGGAGTCATTTGCCAGGACAGCAAACCAGGACTTAATTAATTTCAATCTCTCCAGGAGTGGAATTTTAGACAATCATCTAGAATTCTCTGCAGGGCATCAATGAGGTTGTCTGTCACAGGGCTCTCTCCATTCCCCAAAGGAAGATGAGGTAATTTGCATAATGACACCCCCCCCACTTCCCTAAGGGAAGGTGACCTTGCTAAAACAATCCTTTCTTTTTTTGCTAATAACTCCTCACCTCATAAAAACCTTCCATTCTGTGCGGCTTCTCTGGGCTCCCCTCCGCTTGCAAGATGGGATTTCTGCTGAATTCATGAATCACTTAATAAAGCCAATTAGATCTTCTAATGTTCTCTGTTCAGTTTTATTTTTTAGCAGTGTGTACATTGTATGTGATAAGTATCTACTACGAGAGACTAAAAATACATGATACATCTCCCACGGGACTAGAAAAGCAAGGGAGGGGGCAGAGAAAGGACAAGAGTACAATAGGCAAAAAAAAAGTAACAAAATATGTTTATTTAAAGAAAGGAAGCTTTAGGGCCGCCTGGGTGGCTCAGTGGGTTAAGTCTCTGCCTTTGGCTCGCTCGGTCATGGTCTCAGGTTCCTGGTATCAGACCTCACATCTGGCTCTCTGCTCAGTGGGAAGCCTGCTTCCCCTTCTCTCTCTGCCTGCCTCTCTGCCTATGTGTGATCTCTCTCTGTCAAATAAATAAATAAAATTTAAAAAAAAATTTAAAAAGACAGATGTAGTATGAAGGGATTTATGTCTTTCAAAAAGATACAGATATAGAGAAGATACGTAGGTAGATCGATAAATAGAGATGATCTGTATGCAGAAAATGTCTCAAAGTAGGGGCACGTGAGTGGTCAGTCGTTTGAGCCTCCAACTCTTGATTTCCACTCAGGGTCATGGGATCAAGCCCCACGTAGGGCTCTCTGTGCTCAGAAGAGAGTCTGCTTGAGATTCTTGGTCGTTCTCTCCCTCTCTCTGGCCCTTACCCTCACACCCCAGAATGAGCATCAAGCTGGAGGAGCTGATTCAAAGGCAAGCTCCAAGGCAGACGTTCTGAGTGGGAGTCGGAGGACAGAGAGGTGAGCGTGCAGGGAATCACACCCGGGACAGCAGGCACAGAGCAAGGGACCCTTTAGACTTGGCGGCCCACAAACATGTCTTAATTTCTTTTATAATCAGAAGGAAACAAATGAGATTTTAGAGTCAAAGACGGTGGGTCTTCATGGCAATACAGTCATGAAATATAATTTTTAGTATTTATTTTTTTTCTTGGAGGAAAGGACCCATGAAAGTCCGAAGATGGCCCTGCCCAGCAGCTCTCTGGTGCCCCACCCACTTTTTGCATAAATTTAACGAAGCGGAATCACACACAGAGGAGGGGGCATGCTGTGGGGAAATGTAAGGGAGAGGAACAAGCAGACTCCCTACACATCACAGAGCCCCTTGGGGGGCTCGATCTCACCACCCTGAGATCATGACCTGAGCTGAAATCAAGAGTCAGAGGCTTAACCCCCTGACCCACCAGGTGGCCCTCTGGATTATTTAAAAAGGGAGGTGACTTGATTGAGATTAGGAGGGTGGGAGGCAAGAGAATTTAAACTTTTTCTTTACCCCCTTTTGAACTCTGGCTATTTTTTTTTTACAGCACAATGTTTTTAGAACAAAAGCTTTCTTTTAGTTTGTAGAGATCTTTTCCAAAAGCTTATTGATAACAGAATGTTTCTGTTATTCCTTGACTGACCTGGGTTCCAGTTCTGAAATTTTAGGGAATTTCTGTTCTCCATACCAAGCCACGCAGGAGTGGGAATATGAAGCATATAAAAGAGATGGCGGCTGGGTCTCTAGTCTTCAGGCTCCTGCCCAGCTGGGTGAGACCAGCTGCTCCCCTGCCCCCACACCCCAACACGTCCCTGGGAGGGAGGAAGGTGGGGGTTATGGTCCATGTCCTGCCTTGGGGATCAGAAGGTACACTTGCACCCCTCCCTGCCCATGCAATCTTGGGCAAGCTCCTTATAGCTGGGCATCAGTGTCCTCGACTGTGAAATGGGATAATAAAATGGAATGTGTATTTTTTAACTTTTAAAAAATATTTTATTTATTTATCAGTCAGAGAGAGGGAGCACAAACAGGAGAGTGGCAGGCAGAGGAGAAACAGGTTCTCCACTGAGCAGGGAGCCCAATGCGGGGCTTGATCCCAGGAATCTGGGATCATGACCCAAGCTGAAGGCAGATGCTCAACCACTGAGCTACCAGGTGCCCCGGATTATGTATGTCTGAGAGAAACATGAAAATATATATGATATACTTAGAAGAAATGTATTCCCATAAGTGGTTGAACCTGACAAGCCTGGATTACTTACGTAAAATGACTGTTCCCAAAATAAATGAGGTGGGACTTCCAGTTTGTTTGGGGCTTTTTCTGTATGTTTTCCTCCCAAGGTATGATAATGTCATGATTGCTTACATACGTTTAACATGTAAATTACAATAAAATCATTCTTACTTACATGCAAGTAATTATATATTAAGTATACACACATATACCATACACATATATATGAAACTCTTTAACATTGCATAAATCACTCCCAGGGATAACTTCTGTAAGATAAGAAATAAAACTTCACCAACCTGATTTTTTTCGTCTTTTGAGAGAGAGAGCACAAGCTAGCAAGGGGAGCAGAGAGGGGCAGAGGGCGAGAGAAAGAGAGAGAATCTTAAGCAGGCTCCATGCCTGGTGGAGGGCTGGATCTCTTGACCCTGAGACTGAGTATAAGTAAAAAGGAAGACAGAAGATCTTATTAGTAATTTTTATATGGTTTACTTGTGAAATTGGGAATATTTTTAACCCATTGGGTTAAATAAAACATGACTATATTCATTTCACTGGTTTCCTTTTACTTCTGTTCATGGGGCTACTAGCCAGTTTAATTCACCAGAGTGGATACCATGACATTACTCCATTTCTATTGGGCAAGACCAGCATGGTGACCGCAGCCCTTCCCTGCCTGTTGCCAGAGCAGGGCAATACCCTTGCCACATGCTTTAAGCTCTCTGAGCCAGGGTTCCTCCTCCATAAAATAGAATGCTGTGAGAGCGCGCACTTTGCTGTGTCTCTCAGTTAGTGTTAACTTCAGCGAGCTACCAGTGTACAGCCCTCATTCTACGCTGTTCTTGTTGTTTCTTAGTACGTTTATGTTTTCTTGCAGTTTCTGTCTAACTGCGTCGTTGGGGCTTCCCTTGAAGAAATTACGGAAGAAGAGGAAGAAGACGAAGAAAATAAGTCAGCCCTGCCGGAAGCCTCATCAGTCAAACTGAAGGAAGGCACCTTCCAGATTGTGGGCACACTCTCCAAGCTCGAAAGCGTTCAGCCTGACTTTGCCGTGGAGACATACACTGTAAGTCTAGGTGGCTGTTGCTAAGAGTAAACCAAGGGCAGAGCCGCCTCGAGCTCCCACACCCTCATGGTACACTCTTAGCCTTTGCTTCCTCTCTCTTCTGCAAACTTGGGAGTGGGAGAAAGTGAGGGGCAGGTGGAAGTAGGCCTTTGTCCTCTGATGGAGAACAACCATGGTCTCCACTTTAAATGTGTGCCTTTACAAACAAAGTATTTAAATTAGATATTCTTGGAAGGGGTGGATCTAATCTAGACTTTCAGACTATAAAATTTCTAACCTTGGGGCACCTGGGTGGCTCAGTTGGTTAAGCATCCAACTCTTGATTTCGGCTTGGGTCGTGATTCAGCTTTGTGCAATCGAGCCCCGCACTGGGCTCCATGCTGTGTGCAGAGCCTGCTTAAGATTCTCTCTCTCCTTCTCCCTTGGACACCAGCTTAAAAAAAAAAAATTTCTAAACTGTGTTTAAAATGCATTCAACCCTAAAGGTGCCTGGGTGGCTCAGTGGGTTAAGCCTCTGCCTTCAGCTCAGGTCATGATCTCAGGGTCCTGGGATCGAGCCCCGCATCAGGCTCTCTGCTCAGCAGGGACCCTGCTTCCCCCTCTCTCTCTGCCTGCCTCTCTACTTGTGATCTCTGTCTGTCAAATAAATAAATAAAATCTTTAAAAAAAAATAAAAATAAAAATAATGCATTCAACCCTACATTACCCAACAACCCCAGGCCATGGCTGGTGGAAGAGAAACCTCCTTTGGTAATAACCCACTCCATAATAACACATCATTATGTTACTGTCTTATTGAGAAACAGTGCTGCTCTTGTCAAAAACCCTCCTCTGCTCTGGAGCTGAAGTATAACATGAAGACGGAGTTGGGGGATAAAGAGGAACAATTATTTTATTACTTTTCCAGGTAAAGGAGGCTGAAGCAGGCTAATGCCTTCACAACTCAGACCCTTCCAGTTAAAAAATGGGCAGAAGACACGAATAGACCTTTTTCTGAAGACAGCGTGCAGATGGCTAAGGGACATGTGAAAAGATGCTGAGCATCAGTCATCATCAGGGCAATTTTGATGAAAATCACAATAAGGTCTCACTTCACATGTGTCAGACTGGCTAAAATTAACAAGTCAGGAAACAACAGATGTTGGCAAACATGCAGAGAAATGGGAACCCTCTTATACTATTGTGGGAATGCAAGCTGGTACAACCACTCTGGAAAACAGTATGGAGGCTCCTCAAAAAGTTACCCTATGAGCCAGGAAGTGCACTACTCGGTGTTTACCCAAAGGATCCAAAAATGCTGATTCAAAGGGACACCTGCACCCCAGGGTTCATAGCAGCAATGTCTACGATAGCCAAACTGGAAAGAGCCCACATGTCCATTGATGGGCAAATGGGTAAAGAAGATGTGGTGTATCTACATGGAATATTACTGTGCCATCAAAAAGAATGACATCTTGCCATTTGCAACAACAAGGATGGAACTACACAGTACTATGCTAAGTGAAATAAGACATTCATAGACTAAATACCAAATGATTTCACACATAGTTCAGATTTAGGAAACAAAACACATGAACATACAGCAAGGGGAAAAAAAGAGTGTGGGGAAGCAAACCTTAAGAGACTCTCAATAATAGAGAACAAAATGAGGGTCCCTAGATGGGAAATGGGGGGGGTGGGATAGATGGATGATAGGTATCAGGACACGTGTTAGGATGAGCCCTGCGTATTTTATATAAGTGATTCTTATAAATTCTATATTCTATTGTATATTCTGTTCTAAATTCTATACCTTATAAATTCTGTATCTATACTTATAAATTCCTTATAAATTCTATATATCTCTTATAAGTTCTATATTCTATTCTATATTCTATTCTAAATTCTATACCTGAAGCTAATATGACACTGCATGCTAACTAACTGGAATTTAAATAAAAACTTGGGGGGGAAACAAATACTGTAGACCCACTTTTATAAGCAAACACAGGATTGCTGCTGCCCCTTGGAACAATGTGTTACTTAAACTGTAACCCCTGGAGGATTTCACTAGTTACCAAGCACATTTAGATATGGCCTTGAATACATATACTGGCAACAGGTCTTTGGGGAGAAGGATGATGTACGACTGTGAAGCTGGGCAGCTGGGGATACCCGGCCCACCCAGGATGGAACAAAAACCGCCTGCTTGAGGAGTTCATTATAGATCCTGGATATCAACCTTTTGTCTGTACTGTCATTTGCAAATATCTTCTCCCATTCCGTGGGTTGCCTCTTTGTTTTTTTGACTGTTTCCTTTGCTGTGCAGAAGCTTTTGATTTTGATGAAGTCCCAGAAGTTTATTTTCGCTTTTGTTTCCTTTGGCTTTGGAGACGTATCTTGAAAGAAGTTGCTGTGGCTGATATCAAAGAGATTACTGCCTATGTTCTCCTCTAAGATTCTGATGGATTCCTGCCTCACACTGAGGTCTTTTATCCATTTTATCCATTTTGAGTTGATCTTTGTGTATGGTGTAAGAGAATGGTCGAGTTTCATTCTTCTACATATAGCTGTCCAGTTTTCCCAGCACCATTTATTAAAGAGACTGTCTTTTTTCCACTGTATATTTTTTCCTGTTTTGTCAAAGATTAATTGACCATAGAGTTGAGGGTCCATATCAGGGCTCTCTACTCTGTTCCACTGGTCTATGTGTCTGTTTTTATGTCAGTACCATGCTGTTTTGGTGATCACAGCTTGGGTATTTACCCCAAAGATACAGATGTCGTGAAAAGAAGGGCTATCTGTACCCCAATGTTTATAGCAGCAATGGCCACAGTCGCCAAACTATGGAAAGAACCAAGATGCCCTTCAACGGATGAATGGATAAGGAAGATGTGGTCCATATGCACTATGGAGTATTATGCCTCCATCAGAAAGGATGAATACCCAACTTTTGTAGCAACATGGATGGGACTGGAAGAGATGATGCTGAGTGAAATAAGTCAAGCAGAGAGAGTCAATTATCATATGGTTTCACTTATTTGTGGAGCATAACAAATAGCATGGAGGACAAGGGGCATTAGAGAGGAGTAGGGAATTTGGGTAAATTGGAAGGGGAGGTGAACCATGAGAGACTATGGACTCTGAAAAACAGTCTGAGGGGTTTGAAGTGGCGGGGGGGTGGGAGGTTGGGGTACCAGGTGGTGGGTATTATAGAGGGCACGGCTTGCATGGAGCACTGGGTGTGGTGAAAAAATAATGAATACTGTTTTTCTGAAAATAAATAAATTGGAAAAAAAAAAAAAACCGCCTGCTTCCCTTTTCCGTTGTCGCTCCTTTCTCTTCCCAGAAGCGCCCGTTGTTAGTTAGATGAGTCCTTCGAATGTGCTTGTTTAACTATAAACCTGATCCTCCTTCTTGCTTGTCTGCAAGACGGGATTCACGTTTGACCTTCATCAATCCTTCTGTTGGCTCTTGTTCTATCTAATAAGTGAGACTGTGGAGTTGCTCGTGGCCACAGTCCTTTTCGACTGTTGTCCCTGCTCCCAATCTCTGGCAGCTGACTTGTTTGTGCCTCATGCTTCTCTGGTCGCCGACTGGAAGTGGCGCAGGATCTATGGTTTCAGTACGCATCTGGTCAGTGCTGGCAGCCTCGCTCCCCGGGTCTTCAGGGAGGTCTCCCGACAACACTGGCGCCAGCCGTCCGAGTCTTGTTACTAAGTGTAAGTTGAGGTCAGTGGGTTGTCAGTATGAATACCCAGTTCCCGGGACAGGATTCTACAGATAAGCAAGTGAAGGGGAGGGGGGAGCTTCAAGAATGGAGAAGAGAAAAACGTGTTCAGTTTAAAGTCAAGACTTACCAAAGCATTAGCGTGTCCATCTGAATTGCCACCCATCTTTACGTTTCTGTAGCAGTTTTACTGCTTCCCCTGTGACCCATGCTACTCAACCCTCATCCTGGATATTTATGTACTTCTGAGAGGGGTGTCCCTCTCATCACCCCGCCTGTTGCTCTTCAGGCCCTACCTGCAGCTTTGAAGACACCACACCGTGCAACAGCCTTTCCTCTTCCAACCCACCCAGTCCTATTTATCCATCAGGGTTTGACTCAGGATGCCACCTCCTCCAGGAAGCTCTCAGTGATTTCTACTTCTACACTCCTTGTTTCAATACTGAGCTCTTCTCTTGTACTCCCATAGCATCTTTACCTGCCTACATCATCACACTTGTCACACTTTATGGTTATTGTCTGTCTCTTGTGGGTGGCCCAGACTATGGCTCTCACCCCCTTGAGAACAGACACCTCACTTTTTCTCCTGCTCATTTGTGCATCTTTGGCCCCAAGCACATCGACTGGCAGAAAGTAGCCCTCAGTAAACACTTGTGAAATGAATGAATGAGTCCCCTCCTGCCCTCTGAGGGAACTTTCTCCACCACTTACCCGTTTTCACACACTCCAGGGGCTTTGCTCACCACCAGCTTCTTTCTTTCCATCTACCCACATACTTCACACTCCCATTCCAAGAGTCAAAAACACCACATGTGGCCTCCCTGCTGGCTACCGTCCTCTTTCTCTGGCCCTAGCCCCAGGCCACCACTGCTACATTCGCCAGCCTCACTCCTGCATTCATGGCCCGTGAGTCCCACCATCCAGAAGGTGCCCCCACCACATCACAGGAAATGCCTGGCGAGTGTCACCAAGGAGCTCGAAATTCCCAAAGTCCTGTCTTCCCTGGTTTCTCGGGAGTCAGTCTCCTTCCTCCTTCCTCAGCCTTCATAACCTGGCTTCTCTTGTGCATCTGAGGCTCCCTTTAAATGCGGTTTTCCCCAGAGCCCCCTCCTTTCTTCTAATGAATGTCCTTCCTCACTCTCATCCAGACCTGTGGCTTCAGCTCCCCAACAGAAACCAATGTCTTTCACATCTGCCACCAGCCCTGTTGACATCCAAATCCAACTGCCCTATAGTGACCACCCCTGCCCCCAGAAAGCCCTGACGGCACATCTGAATCAATATGCCCCAAATTAAATTTACCATGCTCCTCTGCAAAACCCCTCTGTCTTTTAGACTCTTCATTTTTATTAAGAACCCTGCTCTCTGCGTCAGTCTGGGCTGTTCAGGTCTGTAAGCACTAGGGAAATGTGGCAACGCAAACTGGCTTAATAAATAAGGAAATTCTTCAGTTTATCTGGCTGGCAGTCTCTTAAAGAAGATGCAGTTTCAGGGCTGGCGTGATCCAGAGGCTGCTGTTGCTTTTCCTGCCCCTTCCTGGGCTCTGCCTCCCCTTGAGGGTGATTTCATTCTCAGGCTGGCAGGAAGGAGGCAACAGTCTGGAGCCTCACAGTCACAAACAGCAATGTTTATAGCCTCCAGACTATGGGACATGCATGTCTGTTGTTTAAACCACTCAATGTGTGACCCTAAGTGATAGCAGCTCTCGGAAATGAGTACCGGGGGACTCCAAGGGCCTTAGGGAACCAGGCTGGGAAAACTAGCTGGCTGTGCTGCGGGTTTTAATGGGAGCATGAACCCTGCCAGGGTCCTCTCTCTCTCTGGAAAGGCATTCACTTTGCTTCTGTTCTTTAACCAAGTTATGTGGTAAGAGGTCACGTCTGGTCTGAAATGTGAGCTCTTTGGCCCTTTAATGCAAGTGGTCAAGGAACAGGGGGGAGTATCTGATTCTCAGGATAACTGGTCTAACAGCCAATGGAAATCCTGATTTGGAAATGCAGGGTCCTCTGATGGTTATCATAATACCCGCCCACTGTAGGGCACTCCTAGGAAACATACCAACATCCACACAGGAAGGAATAACTATTTCAAACATGGTGATCACCAAAGTTACTTTGTCTAATGTAAGAATTTTATATTTTTACCCATTAAAAGTTTCTGTATTTTTTAAAATATTCCCAACTGTCAGCTGTAATAAGGCACCTTACATCTACAAAGAGGACCGATTAATTCCATCTTGAGGATTCTGAAACAATCTGCATTAATCACTCATCAACACTTGTGAGTAGCTCATGATATATAATGGCTTGAATAATCTCGCACAGAGTTGGAGTTAATTTCAAATGCCTCACACATTTTCTTTCAGTGTGTTGTAATTCTTCCCTTCTGAATCGGGGTGTAAACAGCATGCAGAAATAGTACCTAAGATCATTATGCAATTTTTTAATCATCTGTTCCCAGCTATTTTTCATAAACTTATTTGTTACTTGGAAACTACACACAGAAGAGAGCCAAAATTTCATTTTAAATAGACATCCTGCAAATGTTTCCTGTAGGACACTTCATCCGCAGTACATCTAATTTGGAAATTATCATTCCGGCTAAATATGAAGGTTAGCTCCTTTCCACAAATGACTCTCAATTCTCTTTTTTCAGACCATCTCTCGAGAAGACCTTCTCATGCGCCTCCTGGAGTGTGACGTCATTATTTATAACATCTCCGAGAACGCGCCGCAAGCGGAGGAGGCCATCTGGGCAGTCTCCGGTCAGTGAAGCAGTCTCTTCTCTCCAGGGAAACTACTCTCGTGCAAAGTCCTTGCCCTCAGAGCTGTCTAATGACCACGAGGCAAATTACGACCATGGGAAAACCGATCTGAAACTTCCCTAAAACATGAAATGAAGTTAGGCTAATGAAGATGCCTTTGGGTCGTGTTAGAGATAAGCTGGGGCATAGGAAAACCTTCAAGAGTTGATGTGAGCGAAAACCAATTCACGAGAGCTTGCCATGTGGGAAGCAGTTAGGAGCGCTGCACGGACAGGAGGCAGGGCAAAGACTGACCCGGCAAAGGCAGAGCAAAGCAAGCAAATGATTTGATTGGCTATAGGTTAGGCATGGCCTGACCTGGAAGAGCCCAGTTAGCTGTCATGATGGGTCGTCCTCAGGTTTTGATTTCCTAACCTTGCGGCAGTTGTAGACCTAGGCTATGGTTTGCTTATGGGGACTGCTGTGACCTTAGACCCACCTGAGACTCAATGACCCCGTTTCTGAATGAATTAAACAAAAGAATAGAATATTGTTACTCGTGAAAAGAAAGGAAACGGTAACTTTGAAGATTCAACCTATATTCATGCTTAAGGAGGTGGGGTTGAACGCATTGGGAACATACAAAAATGAATGAGACAAAGATTATACCCGCGAGGTCCCTGGAGTCCCATGGGAGAGCCAAGGCATATGGGAGGGACTTCACTGCGGGACAGAGAATCGCACCTTCTCAAGAAAGGCATCACGAGAGGGATGGGTCTTTAAGAGGAGAGGACTTATTTCTGTGAGGATTTGATTCAATTTAAAAAATGTCCCCTGATAGTAAGGGTCAGTGAGGCCTCGGGGAGAGTGCTGCGTTTTTCCAATGCTTTCATAACTGTAATGAACTCTAAGGGCCGCAAGTCTCAGAGAACAAGGTGATGTCTAACAGTTTGGTGCTGTTATGAGTCATCTCTTGATTAAGTTGGGAGCAAAGGAGAAAACATATCAGCTTATTCAAATCACCACCACAGACTAGCAGGACAGCCAAAAGACACAGCACACCTTCTATTTCAATATTTTATACACATCAGTATTTTCATTTCAGGCAGATTAGGTCAGAGGTCAGCAAACTTTTTCTGTAAAGGGCCAAAGAGTAAGTATTTTTGGCTGTTGGAGCCAACTACTGTGCTGCTATGGTGAGAACACAGCCATAGACAATATGTAATATGTATGTGATGGGCTGGGTTCCAATAAAAATTTATTTATAAGATGAGGCACTATTTGCCAACCCTTGAGTGCGATCAACAGCAAAATGATATATTGGGTTAAGTTCAAATAAAGGGAGTGGAAACCCCGGTGACTCAGATGATTAAGCCTCTGCCTTAAGCTCAGGTCATGATCCTGGGGTCCTGGGATTGAGTCCCACATTGGACTCCCTGCTCAGCAAGGAGTTTGCTTCTCCCTCTGCCTCCTGCTCCCCCTGCTTGTGCTCTCTCTCTCTCTGTGTTGAATAAATAAATAAAATCTTTAAAAAAAAATTAAGGTAATGCAGCTTCAGGAATGCCTGTACCATACTCAGGTAAATAATGGAAAAGGACTATCTGTGGATGTGTGGGATTCCTTGGGAGCTTGCAATGTTTGATTTCTTTATTCTGACTTTGTGCCTCCATTTCATTCAGTGAGAAACAAATCAAAAGCATGAACATTGTATCATCTTTTAAAGCAGAGCTTTTTTGAAAAGCCTACTTTCTGCATTTTGCCCCTTTGCAAATATTTACTGATGATGTATAATGGCACCTTCTAAAATAATTGCACTTATATTTGATTGCAGTGCAATCAGAGCTAACTAACATTTGTTGAGTCTTATTTCGTGTCAGGCTTTGAAAATTGATTTTTCTATATAATGCATACTTGCAATGTTTAATTTTTTTTTCTGAAATTACCCCAGACATGTTTTGAAAATTAAAAAGCACAGTAGGGCTGGGGCATCTGGGTGGCGCAGTCGGTTAGGCATCTGAGTCTTCGTTTCAGCTCAGGTCGTGATCTCAGGGTTGTGAGATCTAGCCCCGCATTGGGCAAACACACAGGGCAGAGTCACTTTCAGACTCTCTCCCTCTCTCTCTGCCCTTCCCGCATGAGCGCTCACTCCCTAAATTAAATAAATAAATCTTAAAATAAAGTAAAGTTAAAAAAAAAAAAAAAAAGCACAGTAAGGGGACACCTGGGTGGCTCAGTGGGTTAAAGCCTCTGCGTTCAGCTCGGGTCATGATCCCAGGGTCCTGGGATGGAGCCCCCGCATCAGGCTCTCTGCTCCAGCCTGCTTCCTCCTCTCTCTCTGCCTGCCTCTCTGCCTACTTGTGATCTCTCTCTGTCGAATAGATAAATAAAATCTTTAAAAAAAAAAAAAAAAAGCACAGTAAGACTTAGAATAAAAAGCTACGATTCCGGGGCACCTGGGTGGCTCAGTGGGTTAAAGCCTCTGCCTTCGGCTCGGGTCATGATCCCAGGGTCCTGGGATCGAGCCCTACATCGGGTTCTCTGCTCATCAGGGAGCCTGCTTCCTCCTCTCTGCCTGCCTCTCTGCCTACTTGTGATCTCTGTCTGTCAAATAAATAAATAAAATCTAAAAAAAAAAAAGCTACAATTCCTTGCATTTCCCTTCCACTCCATCCCTATGCCCCCAAAGGAACCTCGTTTACCCCACTTGTACTTTTTTTTTAATTAACATATAATGTATTATTTGCTTCAGGGGTACAGGTCTGTGAATCATCAGGCTTACGCAATTCACCGCACTCATCATAGCACAGACCCTTTCCAGTGTCCATCACCAGCCACCCCAACCCTCCCCTCCCACCCCCCAGCAATGCTCAGTTTGTTTCTGAGATTAAGAGTCTCTTCTGGTTTGTCTCCCTCCTGATCCCATCTTGTTTCATTTTTTTCCCTCCCTACCCCCCAAACCTCTCACCCTGCCTCTCAAATGCCTCATATCAGAGAGATCATATGATAATTGTCTTTCTCTGATTGACTTATTTCGCTTAGCATAATAACCTCTAGTTCCATCCACATCATTGCAAATGGCAAGATTTCATTTCTTTGATGGTTGCTAATATTCCATTGTCTATACACACCACATCTTTATCCATTCATCTGCTGATGGACATCTAGGTTCTTTCCATAGTTTGGCTATTGTGGACATTGCTGCTATAAACATTCAGATGCACGTGCCCCTTCAGATCACTACGTTTGTATCTTTAGGGTAAGTACCCAGTAGTGTGATCACTGGGTCCTAGGGTAACCCTAGTTTCTTTTCTTTTTTTTTTTTTAAAGATTTTATTTATTTGTCAGAGAGAAGGAGAGAGAGAGCACACAAGCAGGCAGAGAGTCAGGCAGAGATGGAGAGAGAAGCAGGCTCCCTCCTGAGCAAGGAGCCCGATACGGGACTCAATCCCAGGACCCTGGGATCATGACCTGAGCTGAAGGCAGAGGCTTAATTCACTGAGCCACCTGGGCATCCCAGGGTAGCTCTATTTTCAACTTTTTGAGGAACCTCCGTACTGTTTTCCAGAGTGGCTGCACCAGCTCAGGACTGCCTTTGCTGTGCCCCCAAGTGCCGCCTTTTGACAGCGCATGGGAGAAGAACGAGGAACAAATGAGTCAGTTGTAAGAGGATGGGAGATGGGGACGACAGTAGAAAAGACGGTCGCCCCGAACAACTCCTCAGTCTCATATTTATTAGAAAGTGAGTAACAATCAGGGGCGCCTGGGTGGCTCAGTGGGTTAAGCCGCTGCCTTCGGCTCAGGTCATGATCTCAGGGTCCTCGGATTGAGTCCCGTGTCGGGCTCTCTGCTCAGCAGGGAGCCTGTTTCCTCCTCTCTCTCTCTGCCTGCCTCTCTGCCTACTTGTAATCTTTCTCTGTCAAATAAATAAATAAAATCTTTAAAAAAATATTAAAAAAAAAAAAGAAAGTGAGTAACAATCAACAAAGCCAGAGGAGATTGATTACACATTGACCATGAGTCTTGTACATACGTGAGAAGAAAGGCAAAACATGTCTGGTCATGCAGTGCGTGACCTACAGTGAGCAAGCCCAAGCGAAAGGATCGTCTGACTAACTGCTGGTGCTCTCCAGGGAAGAGGAGACAATGGAAAAATGAAGCAGGCGGCATCCCCCCCTAGCGGGCCGGGCATCCCCAGCTGCTTGGCTTTAAAGACGTCCTACAAGGACGTCCTCCCCCAGAGGCCTGTTGCCAGTACATGTTTTTCTTAAGGCTATATCTAAGCATGCTTGGTAACTAGTATATTTTCTCCTAAGTTACATTTTAAGCAGTACATTGTTAGGAGGGATGGTTACAACAAAGATTTTGGACAGTTCTGCTTGAATTTTCATTTGTTTCCATGAATTTTTTCAATTCTTCTTTTTATTTTATTTTTTTTATTATTATTTTTTATTTTTTTTAAAGATTTTTATTTATTTATCAGAGAGAGAGGGGGGAGAGAACGAGCACAGGCAGACAGAATGGCAGGCAGAGGGAGAAGCAGGCTGCCTGCCAAGCAAGGAGCCCGATGTGGGACTCGATCCCAGGACGCTGGGATCATGACCTGAGCCGAAGGCAGCTGCTTAACCAACTGAGCCACCCAGGCGTCCCTCAATTCTTCTTTAATTTCCTCATTGACCCATTCATTCTTTAGTGGGATGCTCTCTAGCCACCATGTATTTGAGTTCTTTCCAACTTTCCTCTTGTGGTTGAGTTCTAGCTTCAGAGCACTGTGGTCTGAAAATATGCAGGGAATGATCCCAATCTTTTGGTACTGGTTGAGACCTGATTTGTGACCCAGGATGTGATCTATTTTGGAGAATGTTCCATGTGCACAGAGAAGACTGTGTGTTATGTTGCTTTGGGATGGAATGTTCTGAGTATATCTATGATGTCCATCTGGTCCGGTGTGTCATTTAATGCCTTTATTTCCTATTGATCTTTGGCTTGGATGATCTGTCCATTTCAGTGAGGGAGGTGTTAAAGTCCCTTACTATTATTGTATTATTGTCAATGTGTTTCTTTGATTTTGTTATTAATTGGTTTATATAGTTGGTTACTCCCATGTTAGAGGCATAGATATATAAAATTGTTAGATCTTCTTGTTGGACAGAGCCTTTGATTATGATATAGTGTCCCTCCTCATCTCTTATTATGGTCTTGAGCTTAAAATCTAATTTATCTGGTTGAAGGATTGCCACCCCAGCTCTCTTTTGATGTTCATTAGCATGGTAAATTGTTTTCCAGCTCCTGACTTTAAATATGGAGGTGTCTTTGGGTCTAAAATGACTTCCTTGCAGACAGCATATTGATGGGTTTTTTTTTTTAAAGATTTTATTTATTTATGTGACAGACAGAGATTACAAGCAGGCAGAGAGGCAGGCAGAGAGAGGGGAGGAAGCAGGCTCCCCGCTGAGCAGAGAGCCCGATGTGGGGCTCGATCCCAGGACTCTGAGATCATGACCTGAGCCGAAGGCAGCGGCTTAACCCACTGAGCCACCCAGGCGTCCCCTGGGTTTTGTTTTTTTATCCATTCTGATACCCTTGTCTTTTGATTGGGGCATTTAGCCCATTTACACTCAGGGTAACTATTGAAAGATATGAATTTAGTGCCATTGTATTGCCTGTAAGGTGACTGTTACTGTATACTGTCTCTGTTCCTTTCTGGTCTGTTACTTTTAGGCTCTCTCCTTGCTTAGAGGACCCCATTCAGTATTTCCTGTAGCACTGGTTTGGTGTTTTCAATTTATTTTGGGTTTTGTTTGTCCTAGAAGCTTTTTATCTCTCCTTCTATTTTCAATGACAGCCTAGCTGGATGTAGTATTCTTGGCTGTGTATTTTTGTCATTTAGTACTCTGAATATATCATGGCAGTCCTTTCTGGCCTGCCAGGTCTCTGTGGATAGGTCTGCTGCCAATCTAATATTTCTACCATTGTATGTTACAGACTTCTTGTCCTGAGCTGCTTTCAGGATTTTCTCTTTGTCACTGAGACTTGTATGTTTTACTATTAAATGACAGGGTGTTGACCTATTTTTATTGATTTTGAGGGGGATTCTCTGTGCCTTCTGGATTTTGATGCTTGTTCCCATCACAAAATAGGGAAATTCTCTGTATAATTTGCTCCAATATACCTTCTGCCCCTCTCTCCCTTTCTTCTTCTTCTGGGATCCCAATTATTATAATATTGTTTCATCTTATGGTATCACTTATCTCTCGAATTCTCTGCTCATGGTCCAGTAGTTGTTTGTCTCTCTTTTCCTCGGGTTCTGTATTCTCCATCATTTGGTCTTCTATATCACTAATTCTCTCTTCTGCCTCATTTATCCTAGCAGTAAGAGCCTCCATTCTTGGTTGTGCCTCATTAATAGCTTTTTTGATTCATCTTGGTTAGATTTTAGTTCTTTTATTTCTCCAGAAAGGGATCTTATTTCTGCAGAAAGGGATTCTCTAGTACCTTCCATGCTTTTTTGAGCCCAGCTGGCACTTTGATACTCATCATTCTGAACTCTAGTTCTGACATCTTACTAATGCCTGTATTGATTAGGTCCCTTGCCATCGTACTGCCTCTTGTTCCTTTTTTTTGTGATGAGTTTTTTCACCTTGTCATTTTATCCAGATAAGAATAGATGAATGAGGGGCTCCTGGGTGGCTCAGTGGGTTAAAACCTCTGCCTTCGGCTCAAGTCATGATCTCAGGGTCCTGGGATTGAGCCCCGCATCGGGCTCTCTGCTCAGCAGGAAGCCTGCTTCCTCCTCTCTCTCTACCTGCCTCTCTGTCTACTTGTGATCTGTCTGTCAAATAAATAAATAAAATCTTTACCAAAAAAAAAAAAATAGATGAATGAGAGAGCAAACTACCAAAAGGGTAATGACATGAGAAAGATATACACCAACCAAACCAGAAGAGACTTGAAACTGGGGGGAGAAGAAAGGAGAAAAAGGGAAAAAGAAAAAAAAAAATATATATATATATATATTAGATTGGTTAATAGAACAGAGCCACACACTTGATTTTGGATGTATTTTAGTCTCTTAGAAGGAACTACCTCTGAAAATTTTAAAGAAAGAAAAACATAAGTATACAAAAATAAGTGTAAACATGATGAAGGGATGGAATATGACTGTAAAGATGAAAATTTAAAAAGATTCTAAAAAAGGAATTGAATTGATAAGATAAGAAGTTGGTTGAAAAAAGAAAACAAAAAAAGAGGAAAGACTGTGATCAGGCTGGAGACTAGAATAAAGCCATGGGATAGATTTAGGGTATATTTTCATCTTTTAGAAGAAATTGTATCCCAAAATTTTAAAGAAAGAAAAACCTATTTGTATACAAAATAATAAGGTTAAATACAATGAAGGGATAGATAATGACTATAACAATGAAAATTTAAAAAGAATTTTTTAAAAAGGTATTGATAAAATAGTTTAAAAATGTTAAAAAATGTTAAAATAGGAAAGAGGAGAAAATTTTGAAAATAGAATAAGAAAAAATTTTTTAAAAATTTAACTTTAGAAGACTAAAGGATTGTGGGTAAAAAAACCATGAATTCTCCGTGTTGCTTTCTCCTAGCTGTGGAGTTGGGCAGTTCTCATTGATCGGTGAACTTGGTCTTGGCTGGATGTTCTTGCTAATCTTCTGGGGGAGGCGGCCTCTTGCCCTGATTCTCAAATGTCTTTGCCCGAGGCAGAATAGCAGCGCCCTTGCCAGGGGCCAGGCTAAGTGATCTGCTCCAGTCCGTGCTCGGGAGCTTTTGTTCCCTGATCGCTCTCCGTACCACGTTGGAGGACGGGAATGAAAATGGCGGCCACCCCGTCTTCCGCCTGGAGGAGCCGGGAGCTGGGGGCCCCACCCCACCTCAGAGAAAAGCAGTCAGTCCCTTCGTCTCCCGGGTCTCCCGCTGCGCTCCCTGCTCACCCGGCCTGGGACCGAGCGTTTCTGTCTCTGGCGCAGAGCCCCGTTTGGAGTCTCTAAACCCAGCAGATTCCTGCAGTGTATTCCGGCACCACTGCGCTGGGGGAGGAAGGTGAGTTTCCCGGATGTGCCAGGTGTGGTCCCTGCTTGGAGAGCAGTGTCCCGGCTGTGCCATGGACCATGGCTTAAGGTAACCCCGAGCTGAGAGCCCTTCCTCCTCTCTCTGTAGCCGGGGTCCCCGCTCGGATACCTGGGGGCTCTGACACACTCAGACACCCCCGATCCTTCTGTGATCCTTCTGCGGGTCCTGAGACCACACTGTCCCCGTGAGGGCTCCACCCCCGCTTAGCCTCTGGAGCGACATCCCTCAGTGGAGCAGGCTTCTAGAAGTTCTGATTTTGTGCTCCATTGCTCCGCCGCTTGCCGGGAGCCGCCCCCCCCCCCACGGTCTATCTTCCCGTGGATTCGGATTCACTTCTCCACACGTCCTGCGTTCCAGAAGGTGGTTGCTTTTCTGTTCCTGGAATTGCTGCTCTTCCTCTCTTCCATCTCCTGCTGGGTCTGTAGCTGTTCGGAATGGTTTGATGACTGTCTAGCCGAACTCCTGAGACCCCATGATCTGTAGATCTCCTGTTCCTCCACCATCTTCCCCCTCCCCCAACTTGTACTTTTTAATGTCTAAACATCCTTGCACGGATGGATGTCCTTTGATTATGAATTTGAGATAATAGCCACTGCCCTCCTGCTGTGACAGAGGGAGCACAATGGTTTCCCAGACTTTGACAACGGTTTCTCCTTTTATGAGCTTTAAAATGGAGTGGGTTTTACTGTCTCCTTCATTCTAATGAAGACCTTTAAATAATGAAGAAGATTTTACCTCTCTATTTGGGTGAAAGGTTGTAACTGTCTTACCTCATTTTGGAGAAGCAGAGTGTTGGTGTCTGTGAGAAAGTACAGTTAGAGGCCTTCAGCTGCCGTCAGGGTCACCTGGGGGGTGGGGCATGGGCTTGGTGGGGCTTTGAGAATTTTGTTCTTTTACCTGAGGTGCACAATCTTAGATTGGGAGTATGGTTTCTGTTTGGGGCTTTTTCTTGCATATTTTTTTGTTGTGGTGGGTTTTTTCTTTAAAGATTTTTATATATTTATTTGAGATAGAGCAGGCATGAGAGAGGGCACGAGAAGGGGTGAGGGGGGCAGAGGGAGAGGGAGAAGCAGGCTCTTCACTGAACAGAGAGCCTGATACGGAGCCCAGGGTTCCATCCCAGGACCCTGAGATCAGGATCTGAGCCAAGGCAGGTGCTTAACTGACTGAGCGACCCAGGTGTCCCCTGTTGTGGGTTTGTTTTTGTTTTGTGTTTTTTGCAAAGGGTAATTCTTACTTCTTTTTTTTTTTTTAAAGATTTTATTTATTTATTTGACAGAGAGAGATTACAAGTAGGCAGAGAGGCAGGCAGAGAGAGAGAGAGAGAGGAAAGCAGGCTCTCCGCTCAGCAGAGAGCCCGATGCGGGACTCGATCCCAGGACCCTGGGATCATGACCTGAGCCGAAGGCAGCGGCTTAACCCACTGAGCCACCCAGGTGCCCCTAATTCTTACTTCTTAATAATGTTTTATTAAGTAATTTTAAAAATTTTTACTAGAAAAGGATTCTCCTACCTTGTTCTTCACAGATACTCTCCAAGGAAGGCAAGATGACCCAGAAGAAGGGAACAAAGTGTTAGGAATGGGAGAAACCATTTGCATATGAGGATAAAATGTGCTTGTTCACAAGTGAACAAGGAGATTATTTTAGACCCATTAAAATGATCACAAATGAAAGGATAACCCACTTTGAAGAGCTCTAAGTGGGCCGAGCAGTCACTAACTAGGTCACAAACCAGTTTGAGGCATCGTGGAGCCAACAGGGTAAAAGGGCAGAATGAAATGGAAGAGGCCATTTTTGTTAACAGAATGAAAATGGCACTAAAATGAACGCTTCCGTTGGAGATGAACACGTGGACATCGTCTTCTCAGGCTGAATTCAGTAATGCCTTCGTACCTCAGGGTCGGCCTCCACACGTTCATTAGATTCAGAGGATCATCAGCCTTTTATTGTCTTGCTTCTTCAGGGAATTAGCTCCTGAGACTAAAAATGCACCATGACAACCGTGTCACTTAGCTCCTCTGACAATTTAATTAGACTTCCCTTTAGATTTTTTTTTTCTGGAAAATTATACATCGTGAAAAATATTTTAATGGAATCACATGCCGAAAGTATTTAAGGAGAGTGAATGCTTCAGTGTGTGGAGAACCCCCCCCCTCCCCCTCCCCCGGGAGGCAACAAACCCTTTAGAAATCCAGTGTTCATCCTTCCATCCACCACTGTTTTAGATTCTGATCCCTATGGAATGTTCATCATCAGCCATTCCCGCCATACCCAAGGTCCTCCGGCCACGGCCCACACCGCCCACTGCATGGGCTGTCCCCGCAACCCCCAGAACTGCTTTAGGTGAAATCGTAATGGGGTCTTACCTTTGGATTTGGGGCCTTCGCAGCCCCAGCCCCAACCTTGCTAGGCCCCCCTGCTTCGTTCTCCATGCAGCCGGCTGGCTGTCGGGCATAGCAGGAGAGCTCAGCATTTGCAACCAGATTGCCTGGATTGGACTGTGTCCCCCATCTCTCCTCCGTAACTCTGGGCAAACTACACCCCAGTTCCTGGTCTGTAAAACAGAGATAATAGTAGTACATATCTCACAGTGGTAAGGAGGCAAGAAAAGCCATGAACTGTTCTAGTCCATACCAGCGAGGATCAGGACGCCCACCGGCCCACTGCTATGGCCCAGGAGGCAAGAAGGAGGGTTAAACCTGGGAGCTGGGCTCAGTAGAGTTTGGGTGGCTGGGGGGAGAATGCCAGGAACCACAAGGGCAGGGGGACTGTCCAGGGAAGCACAGAGGTGACACCCATCTTAATTTCAAGTCCCACACGTGATGGGGAAAGTGAGGTCTTTGGGGACCCGAATAACTGCTCCACTTTTTGGCCCTACAGCCCTGAATGAAGAAGTCAGCCACTTTGAGAAGCGCAAGGTATTTATTTTAGTCTCCACCGTGATGACTTGGGCACGATCCAAACCCCTGGACCCTGTAAGTAGCGCATTAGCGTTTCCTTCTTTGTTTCTAAATAAAGATTTATTTATTTAGTTGAGAGAGAGAGAGAGAGAAGGGAGAGGGGCTGAAAGAGAATCCCAAGGACACTCCCGGCTGAACGAGGAGCCCAACGTGGGGCTCGATCCTGGGACCCGAAATCATGACCTGAGCCGAATTCAAGAGTTGGAGGCTCAACCAGCAGAGCCACGCAGGTGCCCCTGCACTAGCCTTGCCTTTGTGCATCCTTCCACGCTTGATACCTTGTGATCTGTGTGTGGAGAGGACGTTCTGCGGTGCACCGTGTGGTCTTTCCCTCCTGAATTCTACCCCATAATGAGCGCTGAACAGGAATCACTGACTCTAAGCACACTCAATTCTAAGGGCCCTCCCTGTGTTACGTGCCACTTGGGAAGGAAAAGATAAATGATACCAATTAAGCTGAAACCATGCTTACTTATCACTTAGACTTCATTTCTTTTCTTTTCTTTTTTTTTTAAAGATTTTTTTATTTATTTGACAGATCACAAGTAGGCAGAGAAGCAGGCAGAGAGAGAAAGAGGAGGAGGAGGAGGCAGGCTCCCTGCTGAGTAGAGAGCCCGATGTGAGGCTCGATCCCAGGACCCTGGGATCATGACCTGAGCCGAAGGCAGAGGCTTTAACCACTGAGCCACCCAGGCACCCTAGACTTCATTTCTGAAAAAGCTCTCTTTTAGCTGTACTGAGACCTCTATTCCTGTCCTACACCTTCTCGTGCAGAGAGAAAAAGGAACATGGATGCCCCATACAGTTGTTTTGGGAGCCCCCAAAGCCCTTCATCTTCAGAGGCCAGGTGGGTGACTCATCCGTACCTCCTGTCTTTGTCCACACAGTAAGGCAGTATGCACGCTGCCTCAGGTCATTTCCTTCCTTTTCCATGTGGGCTTACACTCGGTCTTTCCATGTTGGCTTTCTCTATGGATCTCAGATGTACCTTGGCCATTCTGCCCCAGTGTCTTTGTACCTGTGAACTGAATCACAGTGTGATCCTGTGAAAGACATTTAGAAAGGCAGTTCAGTGAACAGATGTAGTGCCTCCTTCCATTGGAAGGGATGACAGAATCAGTCATGCTCAAGGTCAACCAGGTGCCAGCAAGGACAGCCTCAACACTTTCTGGCTGAGCACCGCTGTAAGAAGACACTGACCGCAAGACCCATCCCAACTTCAGAGATCAGAATGTGGGAGGGAAATGCAATATCCTAGAATCAATGGAATATGTTACTTATAACGAGGAGATATGGAGGGACTTATCATACATTGCGTCAAAGGCCATTTGTTTCTTTCATTGTCTTTCCCTTGGTGAACTGGGAGTTCGTTGAGATTGGAGAGCTGTTTTCTGTCCTTTTCTTGTAAAGGTCACTTGCCCACTCCCTTCCGGTTGCCCTCACGTCAAAGACATAGCCAGTCATTTGACTCCTGTTCTGGTTCCTGCAGACCATCCAGTGAAGTGTCTGCTACAAAACAATTGTTGGTCTCTTGACTGGCTGCTGGCCTGCCAGAGTGTGCTTGCTCCTTCACTTATAAACTAACTTATACTGAATTGAGCAAAATGGGAATGTATTGGCTCATAAGTGAGAAGTCCAAAGGTGGACTGCAGGCACAGCTGGACCTAGAAGCTCAAACAATGTCCTCATAGCTCACTGTTCTCTTTCTGTCATCTGTTGCTTCTTTCCTCCTGGGTAAGCGTCATTCTCAGGTAGGCTCCCCGTCCTGCTGGCCCCCAACAGCTCCCGGGCTTACATCTCCAGAACTTCAGTTGCCTTTTCCACTTTGCTCATGTCCCACCCCAGGACTGGAATGTGCTGTGTGTCTAAGTCTTGGGGTCTAAGCTTGAACCAGGCACTGCAGCCAGGGGAACACAGAGCTCAGGCTGGCCAGGCCTGGGCTTATATACTCACTTCTAGATGTGGGGAGGATCAGCCCCCAAACTACATGCTCTGATGGTGGAGAAGACATGGGTCCCCCAAGAAAATTGAGGAAGATGGCTGCTGTGTTAGCACCTGTGTCCTATGGCAAGTCCATATCCTCTCACTGTGGTTGTAACTTGTATTTCCTCAACAGCTCATGATGGCTTGAAGTGAGGCTTACGAAGGTATAACCTACATAGAGTTCAGGTAGTTCTACATAGAGTTCTGGATAGTTCTATGAGCTTTGAAAAGTGCATACGATTGTGTAGCCACTACAGCAGTCAAAACAGAACCAGTTTTGGGGGGGTTTCTACCACCCCCCAAAATTCTCTACCCCATACCACACAAAAACTCAGTTCCAGATGGTCACATAATTAAAAGTAAAAACCAACACTCTTTCATTTTTTTAAGAAAAATTAATAGAACTTACAGGGGAAGAGTTCTTAGACAGGACTCAGCAATGCTAAATGCCCCAAAATGAATAAATCCAACTGCTGTGGAATGAAGGAGGTATTTATGGATGAAATGATGCCGTGTGTGAGATTTATCTTTGAAATCACCCAGGGGATGAGGAGGTAGATGCCGGGCAGAGAGGAAACCAGGTTCCGCTGTGCAGGAACCCGAATCAAATCACGTGGAACCATCACACAAACCCAATGCGAAGGATGTTCTATGAAATAACTAGCTCATAAGCTTTTAAAATGGCAGTAAAAGGCAGAAAACCAGACCTCTGCTCCAAGTAAAGATGAACAAGACATGGCAGTTCCGGGCCAGACGTGATCTTGGACTGGACCTCTGCTGGGGAAGAGACGCTAAAAAGGACATCCCTGGGACAGTCGACAACGCTGGAGCATGGACTGTCAATGGGATAAAATTATGTATATCAGTATTAAATTTCCTGAATTTTATCACCATGCTGTGGTTTCCTAGGAAGACGTGCTTAGGAGACGCTCACTGAAAAGTTCAGAGAGTATGTGTACAGTGTATGCAGCCTGCTCTCAAATGGTTCAGAAGAAAGAAATGATACATGTATGCTGTGTGGAAATACAATTAGAAACAATGTCTTCACCCAACCAGGAAAATCCCTCCACAAGGGAGCAGAGAAAGAAAACAAATTTATTACCTAAAAAGCATGAAAACGGAATGTCATGCACGTCACGGGCAATCCGCTAAGAGATGGCACAGACAGAGGGGAACCCCCCTCTGTCGGTAGCCAAGCAGGTTCCACCCGTTGCCTGCATGTTTCCCGATAACAATAACTAGTTCTTGAGAAAGGGGACTTGACCGCACAATCTGTCACAGGTTCACCTAGTAATTTGGGTGGCCATCTGGGTTAGCTAATTGGCTTCATCCAGAGGAAAAACAGATCTTTCATACCTTTATGGCAGGAGGGAGTTCTGCAACTGAGAGCAAGGGGTGCGGCAAAGTCAGGCTCCTACCTTCCCACAGAAACTAGAAGACAGAGGTGCTCTCTCCCTTGATGTTTCTATTTCAAAGAGGTATCTCCCAGGTCCTTCAGAAAGGCCTTTCCTCGTTTGGAAGCTGCTAAGAGGCTTATTTGGCTTCTAAAAAAAATTCACATACTTGGGTTACCTGGGTGGCTCAGTTGGTTAAGCGTCTGCCTTTGGCTCAGGCCATGATCCCAGGGTCTTGGGATGGAGCCCTGCGTTGGGCTCCCTGCTCAATGGCGGATCGGCTTTTCTCTCTCTCTCTCCCTCTGCTGCTCCCCCTGCTCGTGCACGTGTGCGCTCTCTCTCTCTGACACATAAATAAATAAAATCTTAAAAAAAAAAAAAACAAACGCACACTCGCACACTTGGGGTGCCTGGGTGTGTCGGTTAAGTGTCTGACTCTTGATTTCAGCTCAGTAGAGTTCGCTTGAGATTTTCTCTGTCTCCCTTTGCTCCTTCCTCCCCCCACCTCCCCTGTGGGCTCATGGGCTTGCTCGCTCTCCCTCTCAAATAAATCAATTAATTAAATCTTTCTTTTTTTTTAAAGATTTTATTTATTTATTTGACAGAGAGAAATCACAAGTAGATGGAGAGGCAAGCAGAGAGAGAGAGAGAGAGAGAGAGAGAGAGAGAGAAGCAGGCCCCCTGCTGAGCAGAGAGCCCGATGCGGGACTCGATCCCAGGACCCTGAGATCATGACCTGAGCCGAAGGCAGCAGCTTAACCCACTGAGCCACCCAGGCGCCCCTAAATCTTTTTTTTTAAAACCACATACATTTCAAAGCGACAGAGAAAGGACTTACAGACTTTTTTTCAAAGTATAATGCTCTAAGGAAAAGGATGGGAGAGAAGCCTCTTGCCTCGTTGTCAACAGGAAGAATGAAGCTTCTTGTTTTTAATTTTTATTTGCCCATAAAATGTTCATACAAATAGAAAGAGAGAGACAATGAGAAAACAATGTGATAATTTTTTTTAATTAGTGGACCTGAGGGGGGAAAAATGTATAGGAGTTCTCCATATTGTTTTTGTAAACTTTCCTTAAATGTGAGATTATGTCGGTGTAGCAGCTCACAAATAAGTAAAATGCAGTAGAATCACCCTGGGAGCAGAAGAAAGCCAGGTGGGATTTCAGTTTTCCCTGTTTTGGGTTTTTTTAAGATGTATTTATTTTAGCTTTATTTTATTTATTTTAGCTGGGGGTGGGGGGAGCAGTGGAAGAGGGAGAGAGAGAGAGAATGTCATGCAGACCCTGAGTGCAGAGGTGACTGACTGCATCACCCAGGTGTCCCTCGGTTTCTCCCGTTTGAGGCACAGTTGCATTACCCGAGTCTAGGGTGTTTGTGCAAGTCACAGGTGACTTGTGATTATGAGTTGAGCTCGGCCAGATCTGTAAGGGCAGGACGTCGGGGGACCTGGGAAGTGGGAGGCCCTGCAAACGCGCTGTCTGTGCTGCCCAGCCGCGCGCCACCATTGAAGAAGACCATTTGAATGCAACCCCTTAATGACTTCCTTTAAGGCCTATGACGGCCTCCTTGCCCAGTGATGTTTATCATCCCAGTTGTGGTTATGGTTGGAATAGGAAGTTGGAATATCTGTCCTCAGATCTGGTTCCCCCTTTTCTAGGGACAGAGAAGCAAACGGACAGACCAGGCTGCTGTGAAGGGCAGTTTGTCCCCCAAAAATCTAATTGACAGGTGTGGGGCACAGGAAGACTTTGGCATCAGTGGATATCAGGTTGCAAGTAACAGAATCTAGCTGGAGTTAGCTGACACAGAAAGAGGACGTTGTTGTAAAGATATAAGCAAGGTCTGCAAAAATCCACGGTCAGAGAGGCCACTGGGCATCAGCGATTGGGAAGCTGGGCACGCCCTGTGCACCTGTCCCCCTGCTCTTCCCTGCTTCTGGCTTCTTGTCGTCATCCCAGGAAATCTTAACGGCCAATCAAACCTGGTCCTAGAAGGTAGCGGTCATTAACAAGATACGTTAACCTGGAAAAAGTCATTGTGACCTCTTGACTTTAGGAAAGACAGATTTTCAGCTCTGTCACCATGAAAAATGGCTCACCAGCAGCCCTCCTGGGCCTCCCCAAGACACAATGTTCAGCTCTAACGCCACTTTTCAGTACAACGAGTTCCAGGACACTATGGAAGGGACTAGATTCCATGTTCTGGGTCAGTAAAAATCTGGATGAGCCTGGATTTTATCTTTGATGTCAGAAAACTGAGACATTTTCAGAGATGCCCTGGCAGGGTTGAGAGTCCAAAGAGGGCTCCCCACTTGTCCAGTGGTGAAGGGTGAGCATCACGAAAATAATTTCGCATGCTGGGCGTTTCCCCTCTGTCCTTGCAGATCCAGTCCCCACTTTTCTCGACCCTGCTGTGGCATCACGGGCTAGGTCAGCGGGCATGCTTGCCCTCTCCAGCCCACGGGGTTTGGCCAGTGGGGAGTTGGGTGAGAGGATGAGGGAAAGGAGAAGAGAGAGGTCCGCGTGCTTATCCTGCGAACCGGCAGGCTGAGCTCCTCAGCCAACATCACTGTGCCTCTTGGGCAGCCTGTCCCCTCTTCTCTAGACCCTAATGATCGCTGGCTTCCTCTCGGCTTTGGGATCTACGAGTGGTACAGAGCACCCCATTACTGACTCCAAGGTATTGGATTCCCCTTCACGCTGTCCACATCTTTGTTAATAATCCTGTTTTATGTCTTTTTTTAAGATCTTGTTTATTTATTTGTCAGAACAAGAGTGAGCACCAGCAGGGGGAGTGGCAGGAAAGTTGGGGGGGGGGGGGGAAGCAGACCTCCTGCTGAGCAAGAAGCCCGATGTGGGCTTCATCCTAGGAGCCTGGGAGGCAGGGACCTAACTGACTGAGCCACCCAGGCATCCCAATAATCCTGTTTTTTTTTTTTTAAGATTTTATTTATTTATTTGACAGACAGAGATCACAAGTAGGCAGAGAGGTAGGTAGAGAGAGAGAGAGGAGGAAGCAGGTTCCCCGCTGAGCAGAGAGCCCGATGCAGGGCTCAATCCCAGGACCCTGAGATCATGGCCTGAGCCGAAAGCAGAGGCTTTAACCCACTGAACCACCCAGGCACCCCCCAATAATCCTGTTTTTAAACTCTCCTCAAATTACCCACTTTGCCTGTACTTTTTATCCTGCTAAGACGCCACCTGACACATTGTGCTTAACTGAAGTCCACTGAGTTGGTGGAAAGCCACGACTTCATTATGCAACTCAAAAGAGAAAGGTGAGCGTGGATTGGTGTAGACGCTGCTGGTGCCCTGACAGCCACCCCACTCCCCTCTCTTCCTTTCTAGTGGAGTCCTGATTTGTTCAGTGGCTGAGCTACGCATGAGAGTCACAGAGTCACAGAAGGGGGATGCTATCCCCACCTCCAGGGAAATCCTTATGAATCCAAGTGAGCTGTGATGGTCCCATTCTTCTTGCGAACGATGGGCTAAGGGCAGGCATGCAAGCTAATTCCAGAATGCCAGAGAGTAACAGCCACCCCAAACATGTTGATGCTCTTAGCGGTGGTAAAAGTTTATTCCTTACTCATATGCAACATGGGACAGGGTTTTCTGATGAATGAGTAAGTGTCCTCCCAACTCTGCTTCGAGGCCCAGGCTCCTCCCACTGGATGGCTTGACCATCTTCCAGAGTGGCCTCCAGAGCCATTATGCAAATCTACATCAAGCCAGGGACCCCAGGTAGAAGGCACGGAAGATCATGCACAGGAAGCTTTCCAAGCCATGCGTGGAAGACGTGCATCCTTTCTTTAAATGCCTTTGACTAAAACCCCATCGCACGGCCAAACCCAACTGCAAGAGACCCGGGATATGTCATCTAGCTCTGTGCCTGGGAAATCAGCATGGCCCAGGATCTGGCACAGAGAGGAGTCCACCAGGAGACCTCTGTGAAGGGCTCATGCCTGCTTAGAAGATGCAGCCTTCTTCCCTCTGAAGATGTTGTCCACTCTGGACACGACGCTTGGAACTAATGGCTGCTGCCGGTCTTGCTAGGAGCCCGAAGAGGAAGGGCACGCCCTGAGGAAGCTAGAGCTGAGAGAGCATCAGAAGGGCAGAGAAGCCCATCGCATGGCACCTGGGGCCACCCTGGCTTTTTTGTGTCTTGTTTTGTTTTGTTTTAAGTGGGCTTCTCACCCAACACGGAGCCCACCATGGGCCTTGAACTCCTGACTGTGAGATCAAGACCGCAGCCGAGATCTAAGAGCCGAACACTTAACCACCTGAGCCATGTAGGTTGCCCTAGAGACACCCTATTTCTGAAAGTTATTTTGGGGACATAATGAATCTCATCAGGGTTGAGGCCATTTTTGAATTTGGTTTTCTGTTCCTTGAATCCAAAAGTATCCAAACAGATAGAAAACTGTATACAGGGCATTTATTCATTTTGGTTATTTTTATTTTTTTAATTTAATTTTTATTTTCATTTTTTTATTATGTTCAGGTAGACATCATATAGTACACTGTTAGTTTCTGATGTGTTCAATGATTCATTAGTTGCGTGTAACACCCAGTGCTGATCACAACACGTGTGCTCCTTAATACCCATCACCAGGTTACCCCATCCCCCACCCCCTGGCATTTTTTAATACACTAACTCATTTGTATTTGTTTTTAAAAGTGGGAGGATCTCAATATTTATGGGGCCTTTTTTTTTTTTTTAGTGTCTGTTTTATTTTTTAAGACTTTTTAATTTTTTTTTAATTTATTTACTTGAGAGAGAGAGTGAGGCAGAGGCAGAGGGAGAAGGAGAGAGGGACTCGATCCCAGGACCCTGGGATCATGACCTGAGCTGAAGGCAGATGCTTAAGTGGCTGAGCCACCCAGGCGCCCCTAGTATCTGCTTCAAAAATACAGCCATGTGTTTGTTTTTTACGTGTGAGTCAAGAGCGGAGACCATTACGCTAGCCAACAGCCCAGAGGAAAAAGGACAGATGTGCTGATAGTTACCAAGTAACCTAGTGGGAAGAGTCCGGCGGATGAGCCGCCCGAGCAAACACAGTGACCAGGGAGAAAGCGGGTCCAACACTGCGGTACAAGACAACAGATTTCAGCCAAACCGAGAGGGGGAGATCACTCTGCAGAGTCAGTTCTCCCCCTCCTGGAAGGAGGAAGCGTCTAAAGCAGCTCACTGACTGTGGTGAGATGTTAACAAGACCGGCAGAGTGTCCAGAAATGCCACCAGTCACCACCGTGTGACAACCAAAGGATAAAGGACACAAAGCCGACAAAAAGTCGACTCACCGTTTATTGGGAAAGCACAGATGCAAGTAGTCACAAGGAACCAAAACTTCTGCGAAAGATACAGGATCCAGCTATACTTCATTTGTCACCTGTTTGTAACAAGTGACATTCAAGGACTAGAGGGAACACAGCCCAGTGGCTGGTAACGAAGGTTCGTACGTGGTGTGCAAGCCAGGTTCCAACCAGGAATCAGGACGACAGCTCAGTCCCCGCAGCCTGGTCTGGTGGATGCGCGACAGTGCAGCTGGCCAGAGAGAGGGTGGGCTTCCTTTCCCATTGGTCCCCGTCTCACAATTTCGAGGAAGAGATTGACAGACTATCAAAACCTGAGGCCAGAGAACCAGAGCACCGGGGATGTGACTGTCTCTGATACGGCCATGAGGATGGAAGGAGAGGCAAATCCTAGAAGAGGGATGCTGGGCCCTGAGGGAGCCCAGGAGGGCCAGCCAGGCAGGCTGGTCACCCCATCGTGACAGCCAAGGCTCTGGAGTTGCCAGGACTCAAGTCTTCCAGAAGGCAAAGCCGGTTAGCCCGTTTCTAGACCCCAAGTAAGGATTATCAGATCTAGCAAATGCAAATACAGCATACTCACTTAAATTCGAATTTTAGAGAAACCGTGAATAATTTTTAGTGTAAGTATATCCCATGGGGGGTATTTAAGACCTACTTCAACACTAAAAAATTAGGCGTTCGTTTATCTGAAATTCAAATTTAGTTGGGTGTCCTGTATTTTTCTCAGGCAACCCTGTATGTGAGCCACTCGACATACTTGAGAGATCAGCTCATCCCGTAACGTACTCACTGCACATCTACCACAGACCCAGAGCTGAGGTGGGAGAGCTTGATCTTCTCCTTGGACACTGACCCTCTCCTGGTCTTCCTCCCCATGGTGATCGCACCATTCCGGCTGCCCCAGCCTCACTCCCTTCCACCCACCAGCCAGTCTGTCCAGACATTCTGGTACCTCAACATCCTGAATGAGACAGAATGCATCTTACTCTCTCCCTGTATCCATGGCGACGTTCTAGCCCAAGCCTCAGCCTTTCCCACTCCTCACTACGAAAGCACCCTGGTAACTGGTTCCTGCCATCCCCTCCTTTCAATCCAGTCTTCAAGGGAACATCCTAAGTGACCTATGAAAATATAATTCAGGTCTTCTTGCTTTAGTTTTGTTTAAAATGCTCAAAGCTGGGGCACCTGGGTGGCTCAGTCAGTCAAGCATCTGCCTTCGGCTCAGGTCATGATCCCAGGGTCCTGGGACAGAACCCCACATTGAGTTCCCTGCTCAGTGGGAAACCCGCTTGTCTTCCTCCTTCTGTCCCTCCCCCATCCCTGTATTCTCTCTATCAAATTAATGAATAAAGTCTTTTAAAAAATTAATAAATAAATAAAGATTAAAAAAAAATGTTCAAAACCCTTCGATGCCTTTTTATGCTCTTAGAATAAATCTAAATTTCTCGACATGGTCCATAAGCCCTGATCAATAGCCCTGGCTATTACTTGCATTGTCCAATACTGATTCCCAGCTTGGCCCTGGTCACTTGGGTCCTTCCTGCCAACAATTGTGCCCCCTCTAGGTCCTCATCATTGTGTTTCTGCTGTCTCTCTGATTCAGTCCATGTAAAGCCAAGACTCCAATGTTTTGGATCAGTTATCAAACTTGGACCACTGTGATGTGGTTGAAAGTTTCCTTACCGAACACTGTGCTTTAAAAATCCTCCTCCAGGGGTGCCTGGGTGGCTCAGTGGGTTAAGCCTCTGCCTTCAGCTCAGGTCATGATCTCAGGGTCCTGGGATCGAGCCCCACATCGGGCTCTCTGCTCGGCGGGGAGCCTGCTTCCCCTTCTCTCTCTGCCTACTTGTGATCTCTCTCTATCAAATAAATAAATAAAAATCTTAAAAAAAAAAATCCTCCTCCAGGCATGCCTGGGTGGCTCAGTGGGTTAAGCCTTTGCCTTTGGCTCCCATCATGGTCTCAGGGTCCTGGGATCGAGCCCCGCATTGGTCTCTCTGCTCGGCAGGGAGCCTGCTTCTTCCTCTCTCTCTGCCTGCCTCTCTGCCTACTTGTGATCTTTGTCTGTCATATAAATAAATAAATTCTTTAAAAAAAAAAATCCTCCTCCAACTACTAGGTTCTCTGTGTCTGAATGGGATCTGGGGAAGTCACTCTGTACCCTGAGTCTCAATTTCTTCCTTTGATTTTTGTGAAGTGTTCATTTCCTTGTTCTGGAAGGATCCTTCCATGGGTCCTCCCAGGATGGTGAGCTGTGGAGGGAACGAATGTGATGTGATGTGCTGCTCAGTGGACTGTGGAGAAATATTTTTCATCCCTGATTCCCAATGCAAATGATATTTCACCTTATCTGATAGATACTTACACATGGAATGCTCTTATTAACATGAGGTTGATTGGAGGGGAAAGGGCAACATGGAAAAGAAAAAAAAACCCACCCACAAGTTAGATTAAAACATGAAACTCTATATGTTGCAAAAGCTATTAAGAAATGGGTTATTTTATTTACCCAAAGGATACAAACAGAGTGATCCAGAGGGGCACATGCACCCCAGTGTTCCTAGCAGCAGTGCCCACAACAGTCACACTAAGGAAAGAGCCCAGATGTCTATCAGCAGATGAATGGATAAAGAAGATGTGGTGTATATACACAGTGGACTATTAGCCGTAAAAAAGAATGAAATCGTAACCATTAGCAACAACATGGATAGAACTAGAAAGTATTATGCTGAGCGAAATAAGTCAGTCAGAGAAAGACAATTACATGATCTCACTTCTTCTTTTTTTTTTTTTAAAGATTTTATTTATTTATTTGACAGACAGAGATCACAAGCAGGCAGAGAGGCAGGCAGAGAGAGAGAGAGGAGGAAGCAGGCTCCCCGCCAAGCAGAGAGCCCGATGCGGGGCTCGATCCCAGGACCCTGGGATCATGACCTGAGCCGAAGGCAGAGGCTTTAACCCACTGAGCCACCCAGGCGCCCCATGATCTCACTTCTATATGTGGAATTTAAGAGGCAGGACAGGATCACAGGAGAAGGGAGGGAAATCAAGAAAGACGAAATTGAAAAAAAAAAAAAAAAAAAAAGAAAGACGAAATTGGAGAGGGGAACAAACGGTGAGACTCTTAAACCTAGGAAACAAACTGGATTTGGGGGTGGGGGACAAGTGTGGGGGAGAGGGGTACCAGGCGATGGGCATTGAGGATGGTGTGTGATGTTATGAGCACTGGTTACGCCCCTGATGAATCCCCGCCCTCTACCTCTGAAACTAACAATCACTATGTTAATTGAATTTAAGTAAATTTAAAAAAATTTTTTTGAAAGTAACTTGGTATGTTTTTTTTTTTAAGATTTTGTTTGTTTATTTGACAGATGAGATCACAAGTAGGCAGAGAGGCAGGCAGAGAGAGAAAGAGGAGGAAGCAGGCTCCCTGCTGAGCAGAGAGCCCAATGCGGACTCGATCCCAGGACCCTGAGATCATGACCCGAGTCAAAGGCAGAGGCTTAACCCACTGAGCCACTCAGGTGCCCCAATTAAAAATTTTTTGAAAGGAGGGGCCCCTGGGTGACTCAGTGGATTAAAGCCGCTGCCTTTGACTCGGGTCATGATCCCAGGGTTCTGGGCTCTCTGCTCAGTGGGGAGCCTGCTTCCTCCTCTCTCTCTGCCTGCCTCTCTACCTACTTGTGATCTGTCAAATAAATAAAATCTTAAAAATAAAAAAAGAAAGGAATGGGTTATTAAACGTCTTTAAAAGAAAGACATTTAAATTTTTTCTTTTGCTTAAGGTAAGTGTAAGTGATAACAGTTGGCTAGCTAAAACGTTTTCAAGGGAGTTGAATCACTGGAAAAGTAAGCAATAGCTTTTCAGATGCTTTATTTGAGCTCTCCAGAACAGTCGAGCCAGCATTCCAGGCTTAGTAGTTTTATGTAGCTCTAAGCTCCACGTCCCTGGTCTGGCTTTTTGTCTTCCATAGGATGATTCTGAGATTCCATTTACTGAAGAGGATTATCGAAGAAGAAAACACCATCCGAATTTTCTGGACCACATAAATGCAGAAAAAATGGTTCTCAAGTTTGGAAAGAATGTAAGTCTGGAGCAGTAAAGCACGTAGAGTGAGAGAAGTCGGTCCTGGGGCGGTTCTCGGTGCACACGGCCAGGGCCGGGCTGTTCCACGTGTAGGTCAGCTCCTTCCATGTCTCTGCACCTGCTCCCCTTATCCTCACGCCCACGATCTCTGAGCTTCAGGTTCCCCCCAAGATGCCCTGTCCTTGGGTTCTGATCCCGATCTTGGTCCAGCCCACTACGTTGAGAGCCTCGTGTTAGGTCCCCAAGAGGGCACAAGCCTTCACCCACTGAAGTGTGGGTCAAGAGTCACTTAGCCCAGAAGAGGCAAATAACTAAGAGTCAGGGTGGCGGGCGGGGCGGGGGGGCGCACATTTCCCCTTTTTCCAGAATCTCTCTCATCTGTTTCTTATAGCAGAACAGTACGTATTAACTTTGTCTCACAGATCCGGAGATGAGCCTCTCAGAAGTTAAGTAACTAGCACAAGGTCACATAAGTAGGATTTGCTGCGCACCGTCCTCCGCACTTCTTGGCCTGGTCTGATCCATTCTGTACAACCCCAGTGTTGTATACATTCATAATTACGCCCATTTCACAAATGCAGGCACTGTGGGAAAGAGGAGCCCCGTGATAGAGCCGTGTAAACCTCAGATCCAGCAGCCCGCAAAGACGACAGGGTTTACTTTTATTTTTTCTTGATTCCAAAGCTCCATCAGTCCATAGAGTTGACCTGGACATGGGCACGGCCACCTGTTACTAAGACAGACCTACAACTGGAAAATTGTAAACACCAACAGCTTCTTAGTCTTCTGGTGCAGCAAAATTGATCGTTTTGATACACAGATATTGTAAAACCGGTGTGTTTCCTATCTTTTGTCAGAATGGATGATGGGAATGCCCTGGTGATGAATGAGTTTACTATATTTAAGAATTATCAAGGGTTTGCTCACTAAGTGCCAGGCCCTGTGCTAAATGTTTGGCTTCTGGGTAGTTCATGTAATCCTTGTGTATCTCCTAGATAACCCTCAAACTCCTGTGAATCAAGGCCTGTTATCATCATCCACATTTAACTTATGTAGAACTTACACAGAACCCCCCAAACTCCAAAGGGTCCATCTACCACGTTTTCCCCACGGGCAGAGAACCCACAGACGTGACATGTAATCATGGTGACACCTGGTGGTCTCAGAGGATATTACCATAGGAACTTTGTCCTTACCTTCTGTCCTATTAAAACAAACAAACAAACAAAATTTTTTTTAACCTCTGGCAATACAAACACTGCAAGTATAAAATGTTTGAAGGAAATAACAGTGGGATTGAGACTTCTAGCCCCTTTTCTACCCATTGATTGATGACCTTCTCTAAGTTATTAAAGTTTTGGAGTAAAATGAATAAAGACACTAGACTAGACAGGTCTAAATTTCTTCCAATTTCAAATCTTGTGAGTGTATTATTTTATTAAGCATTAAGCATTGCTGCAGATCAAGAATCCATGATTTCTTGATCATTTATGTTCCGTTATCTAGATGAGAACATATGGTCACATACACACAAATAATTGATGTAACTGATAAAGTGGAGAATCTTACCATTTTAATATCTGTTTTCTTATAAAAACATTAAATTTGTCTCATGATCCAAATAATACAATCAAAACTTTATTTTAAAATACATTTTTTGTGGGGCATCTGGGTGGCTCAGTTGGTCAACTCTTAATCTCAGCTCAGGTATTGATCTCAGGGTTGTGGGTTCAAGCCCCAAACTAGTGGTGTCCTTATCTGGTTTTGGAATCAAGATCATGCTGGCCTTGTAGAATGAGTTTGAAAGTTTTCCTTCTGTTTTTATTTTTTGGAATTTGAGAAGAATTAATATTATCTCTTCTTTAAATGTTTGGTAAAATTCCCCTAGAAGCCATCTGGCCCTGGACTCTTATTTGTTGGGAGATTTTTGATGACTCATTCAATTTCTTTGCTTGTTATGGGTCTGTTCAAATTTTCTATCTCTTCCTGTTTCAGTTTTGGTAGTTTGTATGTTCCTAGGAATTTATCCATTTCTTCCAGATTGCCCCGTTGTTGACATGTAATTTTTCATAATATTCTCTTATAATTGTTTGTATTTCTGTGATGTTGGTTGTGATCTCTCCTCTTTCATTCATCATTTTTTTTTTTGCTTGGGTCCTTTTTTTCTTTTGATAAGTCTGGCTGGGGGTTATCAATTTTATTAAGTCTTTCAAAAATCAAGCTCTCAGTTTTATTTATCTGTTCTACTGGTTTTGTATCTATATCATTTATTGCCATTCTAGTTTTTATTATTTCCCCTCTTATGCTAGCTTTAGGCTTTATTTGCAGTTCCTTTTCTAGCTCCTTTAGGTGTAAGGTTAGGTTGTATATTTGAGACAATTTTTGCTGGCCTGCATTGCTCTATACTTCCCTCTTACTTACTTACTTACTGCCTTTCCTGCATCCCAAAGATTTTGGACTGTTGTGTTTTCATTTTCATTTACCTCCATGTATTTTTTAATTTCTTTTTTGATTTCCTGGTTAACCCATTCATTCTTTAGAATGATGTTCTTTAACTTCCATGTATTTGTGGTCTTTCCAACTTTTTTTTTTTTTTGCATTTGACTTCAGATTTCATAATGCTGTGGTCTGAAAATATGCATGGTGTGATCTCAATCTTTGTTTGTTGAGGGCTGATTTGTGACCCAGTATGTGATCTATTCTGGAGAATGTTCCATGTGCACTCAAAAAGAATGTGTGTTCTGCTACTTTAGGATGAAATACTCTGAGTATATCTGTTAAGTCCATCGGGTCCAGTGTATCATTCAAAGCCATTGTTTTCTTGTTGATTTTCTGCTTATGAGATCTGTCCACTGCTGTAGGTGGGGTATTAAAGAGCCCTACTATTTTGGTATTATTATCAATGCATTTCTTTAATAATTTGTTATTAATTGATTTATGTATCTAGCTGCTCCTAAGTTGGGGGCATAAATATTTATAATTGTTAGATCTTCCTGTTGGCTAGACCCCTTAATTATGATATAGTGTCCTTATTCATTTCTCATTACAGTCTTTGGTTTAAAATCTAGTTTGTCTGATGTAGATATGGCTACTCAGGCTTTCTTTTGATGCTCATTAACACGATAGATGATTCTCCACCCCTCACTTTCAATCTGGATGTGTCTTTAGCTCCAAAATGAGTCTCCTATGAGCAGTGTATAGATGGGTCTTCTTTGTTTAATTGTTTGTTTTTATTCATTCTGATACCCTGTGTCTTTTGATTAGAGCATTTAGTCCATTTATAGTTAGAGTAATTATTTTTTAAAAGATTTTATTTATTTATTTGACAGAGAGAGAGAGAGAGAGATCACAAGTAGGCAGAGAGGCAGGCAGAGAGAGAGAGAGGGGGAAGCAGGTTCCCAGCTGAGCAGACAGCCTGACGCAGGCCTGGTTTAGTGGTTGTGAAATCCTTTGGTTTTTGTTTGTCTGGGAAGATCTTTATCTTTCCTTCTATTCTGAATAACAGCCTTGCTAGAAAAAGTATTCTTGGCCGCATATTTTTCTCCTCCAGCAGGTTGAACATATTTTGCTGCTCTCTTCTGGCCTGCCAGGTTTCTGTGGAGAGATCTGCTACTAACCTGATTTGTCTTCCCTAGCAGGTTAGGGCTTTGTTTTACCTTGCTGCTTTCAGGATCCTTTCCTTTTTTGAAGATTGATTGATTTATAAGAGAAAGAGAGAGAGATAGTACATGATCACCCAGAGGGAGAGGGAGCAGGAGAAGCAGACTCCCAGGACCATGCGATCATGACCTGAGCCAAAGGGAAATAGTTAACTGACTGAGCCACCCAGGTATCCCAGGATTCTTTCCTTAACTCTCTGTTTTGCAGACTTTACTATGATATGTCTTGGTGTTGTACAGCTTTTGTTGAATTTGATGGGAGTTTTCTGTGCATCCTGGATTTGGATGTCTGTGTCCTTCCTCAGATTAGGGAAGTCTTCAGCTATAATTTGCTCAAACAAACCTTCTGCCCCTTTTTCTCTCTCTCCATCTTCTGGGACTCCCATAATACGAATGTTACTACATTTTATGGAGTTGCTGAGTTTCCTAAGCCTACATTCATGATCCAATATACTTTTTTCCCCCTCTTTTGAGCTTCATTATTTTCCTTAAATTTTACCATCTGTATCACTTATTTGTTCCTCTGCTTCTTTCCTCCTTGTTGTCATTGCATCCAGTCAGTTTTGCATCTTGCTTACAGTATTTCTTATTTTGACCTGACTAGTTTTTTAGTTCTTTTATCTCTTCAGTGTCTTCTATGCTTTTCTCAAGCCCAGCTGGTATCCTTGTAATTGTTATTTTAAATTCTGGCTTGGGCAAATTACTTACATCTGTTTTGATTAGATCTCTGGCCATGACCTCTTCATGTCCTTTCTTGTGGCATGAATTCCTCTGTCTTGTCATTTTGTCTAGGTTACTGGTGTGTGCATTTGTCTGTTGTATGTGTGTGTGTTAGGAAAGCCTGTTATAGCTCCTGCTCCTGAGAGTAATGTCTATATTAAGAAGAGTCCTATACTGTCTAGGACCTGGGGCTTCAGCAAGTGTCTCAGGCTGTGCACTGTGTTGTTGTGTTTTCACTGCTCCTTCCCTGAGGTCAGTCTTCTGCAGGGTTTCTCCTGCAGTGGGGAATGTTTGGACTTCATTCACAGTGTGGACGTTTTAATTAGGTGTGTTTTGGTTTGCTTGTTAAGAGACTGGATCCTGTTTTCCATAGAGCTGAATCTTCGCAGCAATCTGTGATCAGTGGACTTGGTGTGAGCGAGGGGTGTGTGCTGGTCCTCTCAGGCTGACTTGCCCTAGTAAGATGCATCTGCTAGGTGCAGGGGGGTGGGGCTTGGCTTAATCAGCTCCAGCCTCCACAAGGGGGCGGGGGCACTGTGTTGCTCAATGATGTCTGTCCTTGCTGGTGGGTGGGGGGAATAATGGCATCACCCCTCCCTCTCATTCCTGGAGAGGGGAGTTTGCACCCACCACTATTCAGGAAACCCCACAAAAGAATCATCTCCCCTCTTGTTTCCCTGGCTTTCATGAGATCTCTGGCCTCACCCTGTCTGTGTCCAAGCTATCTGCCTGCCAGGCAGCACAGTACTTCTCTATGTTTTATCTCGGGCACACAGCTGGGTTTCAAAACTCCACATCTTGGGCCCTTGGTGCACAGGAACCTGTGCTGATCCTCTGGGGGAAGGGTTTTCCCATGCTGTGGCCAGTGCTGGTTTGTCCCAGAACAGTAGTCACACAGCCATGCAGCAGTTTGAGGTTTATAGCACAACAAAAAGCCAGCACCACGATATACTGCCCTCAGCAGGTGTCTCTGTTCCTATGCAAATGAACAAGGCGGCATGTTGGTGCCTGCCAGCATTTTTGTCCCTGGAGAGGCAGCGCCACCACCTCATTCTGAAATGCTCTCCAAGAAGGGGAGCACTGCCTCTCCCAGTGCAATCCGGGGGATCCTCAGACCACACTGCCCGCTCCCTCCTTCCACGCAGGAGTGCTGCTATGACCACCAGGTTCCACCCAGCAATGGCGCAGACTTCTAAAACTTCAGACTTTGGTTCCAGTGCTTATAAAAACTTGCAGTAATCAGCCACTGTAGTTGTTACAATCCGTGGTTTGCGGGAAAGTGTTTCTCTTGGGCAGTCCCCCCACATGCTGCTTTCTCTCTGTTTCTCTCTCTCTCTCCCCTCTCCAAGATCAGGGCTCCCTCCCTTCTGCAGTACTCATCATTCTTTTCTTCCTGGAATCATGTCTCTGCACCTCCTACCTTCCATAATGTGGCTTCTTTTTTCAATAGTTCTGCAGTTTGTTCTCTTAGCATTCAGATTGATTTCTTGGGTGTTCAGAAAGACTTGATATGGGTTGCCTGGGTGGCTCAGTAGGTTAAAGCCTCTGCCTTCAGCTCAGGTCATGATCCCAGGGTCCTGGGATCGAGCCCCACGTTGGGCTCTCTGCTCAGCAGGGAGCCTGCTCCCTCCTCTCTCTCTGCCTGCCTCTCTGCCTACTTGTGATCTCTCTCTGTCAAATAAATAAATAAAATCTTAAAAAAAAAAAAAAAAGACTTGATATTTATCTAGCTGTGTTGGGGGGGGTGAGGCAAGCATAGGGACCCCCTGCTGCTCCGCCATTTTAACTCCTCCTCCAGTGTCCCCTTTTTTGTCCATTTATCACTGAACTGCTTTTTAGTCAGAGGATGTGGTCTGGGTGGTGGCGATTCTGTATTTTTTGCTGAGATGCTTTGCTCCATAGTACACAGCCAGGATTGTTTCATACAGACTTGAAAAACCCGTGTTTTTCAAACCTGTGTGCAATTTCCATTGTGTCTCCTTAGGTCAAGTTTCTTTCTTTCTTTCTTTCTTTTTTAAAGATTTTATTTATTTATATGACAGACAGAGATCACAAGTAGGCAGAGAGGCAGGCGTGGGGGGAGGCCGAGCAGAGAGCCTGATGTGGGGCTCAATCCCAGGACCCTGAGATCATGACCTGAGCCGAAGGCAGAGGCTTTAGCCCACTCAGCCACCCAGGTGCCCCTAGGTCAAGTTTCTTTTCTTTTCTTTTTTTTTAAGATCTTATTTATTTATTTGAGAGAGAGACAGTGAGAGAGAGCATGAGCGAGGAGAAGGTCAGAGGGAGAAGCAGACTCCCCGTGGAGCTGGGAGCCTGATGCGGGACTCGATCCCGGGACTCCGGGATCATGACCTGAGCCGAAGGCAGTCGTCCAACCCACTGAGCCACCCAGGCGTCCCTAGGTCAAGTTTCTTAATGTTATTTTGCATCTCTTACAGTTTGGGGGCCTCCTGAATCTGTCAATTACTAAGAAGGGGTATACTAAGAAAATCTCCCACTATGGAGTAAACGTATCCATATCTCCTTGAAATTATTTTAGATCTTTGCTTTGTTCATTTCAAGGCACATTCCTATAACCCCTTCACAGTGTTACACATTGTCAGAATGAAACTATAAAATCATTTTGTTTTCTTAACATTGGGAGCAGGCTAATATCTTAGCCATTTCTGCAGACTTCCGGACCATTCTTGGGTATTAATGAAATCTTTCCTAGCTCTCACAAAGGCTCATATAGGTTTAATACTAAAGTCATGAGTCTAGGGGCACCTGGGTGGCTTAGTCGGTTGAGCGTCTGCCTTCAGCTCAGGTCATGATCCCAGGATCTTGGGATCGAGCCCTGTGTTGGGCTCCCTGCTCAGCAGGAAGTCTGATTCTTCCTCTCCCACTCCCCCTGCTTGTATTCCCTCTCCTGCTATCTCTCTCTGTGTGTTGAAATAAATAAATAAAAATCTTTTTTTTCTTTTAAGGTTTTATTTATTTATTTGACAGAGAGAGATCACAAGTAGGCAGAGAGGCAAGCAGAGAGAGAGGGAGGGAAGCAGGCTCCCTGCTGAGCAGAGAGCCCGATGCGGGACTCGATCCCAGGACCCTGAGATCATCACCTGAGCCGAAGGCAGCGGCTTAACCCACTGAGCCACCCAGGTGCCCCAATAAATAAAAATCTTTAAAAAACATAAAAATAAAGTCATGAGTCTATTATGAAATTTTCAACTTCTCTTCTGCCGGCTCAGTCTGATTCAGGCTCAGATGAATGCAGGAGGGAGGGAGGCTAAGACGTGATCAACTTTCTTCCTCTCTCCACCTTAGTCAGCTCCCTTCTCTCCTGTTCTCTGTTCCTTGCTCTACCACCTGCCTGTTCTTTTTTTTTTTTTTTTTTAGAGTTTATCTATTTGTCAGAGAGAGACGGGGCACACAAGAAGGAAGAGCAGCAGGCAGAGGGAGAAGCAGGCTCATGCGGGACTCGATCCCAGGACCCTGGGATCAGGGCGTAGCCAAAGGCAGACACACCAACTGAGCTACCCAGGCTCTCCCCACCGCATCCACCACCACCTGCCTATTCTTTGTCATCATCATCACTGTCCTGATCATCCTGTTCTTTTCCTTTTTTTTTCCAATTTCTTACTTTTTCATCGTTATAACCATATTTATTTATAATCTCTACTAATTTATTTTCTAAAGGCTTTGCAAGTCTGATTTCACTCATCTTGAATGGTTCCCTCATCAGTTTTATAATTTTGGCTTGTGAGCTCATCTTTAGTAAGGTCTTTTAGTACAAAGTTTCTATTAGCAAGTATTAGTAGCATATTTTCTTGTGATTTTAGGAACACCAATTGTAAAAGTAAACCTGTTATTTGGCATGGATTTTTAGAAATAGCATCTCTTTAAATTGTCAACATCCATTTCTTTATCCATCACCCCTAAAAACCTCAGGTAAATGAATTCTCAGGGAAAAGTGAGCCAAGTGCACTTTATATCAAAGTGTAAAGTATATCTTCCAAAAGTGTTGCTATAAAAGTCTCAGGTATATTCAGGGATCAGACGCCTCCAGGAGTCATTATGGTCAGTGCAAAATGGGAATCACAATGAGACTATGCCTTAGGGTTTGTAATTGGCTTGCTAGACAAAGCTGTGCCCTCAAACCAGCACCCACGTGCTACAAGAAGGTCACCACCCTTGCCCCAGCTGTTGTCCTTTTACTGGGGCTTTAAAGGACAGAGGCGATTCCTGGGGGTGGGGTGGGAGTGGGGGGAGCCAGGTAGAGGGAACTTTGTATTTGCCTTTTTGAAGTGCCCAAGAGTCTCACTGCCTAAAATGCTTTTTATGTTACTTTTTCATTCTGGAATCCCTGGATTAAGCAGGTAATTTGAATGTGAAAGACAAACCATTGAGAAGTACAGGGCCAAGGTTAAAATTCTCCAGGGAACCTTGGTTTAGGTTTGACGCAATTCCTTGTCACCTTCTTTTCTAGTTCACTCTTTTGTTGTGGATGAACCTTTCATACACCTTGCATGCCTCCATACACCTTGCATTTGTGGCCTCACCAAATCTAGTGCTTTGTCTCCTCTATCTTCATGGATTTGTAAACGCACACACCTAGATTATGAGAACCCTTGACCTTCCAGGGCGCCCACACTGTCCACTCTTCACCACTCTTGTTTTCACTTCTGTTTTCTTTTATGTCCTTGAGAATTCTACCATCCTAGAAGGATACTAGTGACATTTTACTTGGCACTTCTAACTATTTGAATTAGGAGCTTTTAGGTTTTTATAACCCACCATGGATTACCTGGAGCAGAAGAGAGACTCATTTTTCTTTTCTTTTTCTTTTTTTTTTTTAAATCCAACTTTTTTTTTTTTTTTTAAGATTTTATTTATTTATTTGACAGAGAGAAATCACAAGTAGATGGAGAGGCAGGCAGAGAGAGAGAGAGAGAGGGAAGCAGGCTCCCCGCTGAGCAGAGAGCCCGATGCGGGACTCGATCCCAGGACCCTGAGATCATGACCTGAGCCGAAGGCAGCGGCTTAACCCACTGAGCCACCCAGGCGCCCCGAGAGACTCATTTTTCTGATAAAGTTTCCCAATTCTTTTTTTTTTTTTTTAAAGATTTTATTTATTTATTTGACAGAGAGAGATCACAAGTAGACAGAGAGGCAGGCAGAAAGAGAGGAGGAAGCAGGCTCCCCGCTGAGCAGAGAGCCCAATGCGGGGCTCGATCCCAGGACCCCGAGACCATGACCCGAGCTGAAGGCAGCGGCTCAACCCACTGAGCCACCCAGGCGCCCCAAGGTTCCCAATTCTAACATGTGTGCTCGTGCCCTCTGGGAGGGGTTTCCCACGCCACCAAGTAATTCTTGGGCACCTGCCCAGTGTTTTATATTTCAACTCAATTCTGACACTTATCTTCCTAGAGGTAGCATCAGATCCCACTGATTTAGGGCTCAGTCCTATGAGATTGTCCCCCCCTTGCCTCAACAGTTGTGTTGTGTGATTGTTGAGCACAACCATCAAAATAGAATTCTTGAGACCTTGTATGGTACAACTTATTAAATTTATTTAAATAGCACAGGGATAGAACCTGTGGACAGAAAGAGCTGTACTTTTGCTGTAGGAAGCTAGTAGTTGTCCACATAGTGTTCAGGGGGTGGGAGGCATGCAAGGTGTATGAGATCATAAACGTTTTCTTGAATTTCTATTTGTAAAACTACCTTTGCAAGATTTCTCTGGTGCTTTTCATTCAGTTTCATATTAACCATCTGTGAAATACATGGGCAGTCATGAGACCCTTGAAGAAAATAACACAACTAGGGGACATCTGAGCAGCTCAGCTGGTTAAGCTCTTAGCTCAGGCTCGATCTCAGGATTGTAAGTTCAAGACCTCTGTTGGGCGTGGAGCCTACTTAAAAAAAAAAAGAAAAGAAAAGAAAAAAGAATGTAGCAACCAGTACAAATATGTACAATATGTACAAATATTTACCAAAACTATGCAGACTAGGTCAGCCTCCTGGGCTAAAGGTGGACATTTTTCTGCTTCTGTCCCTCATCAGTGGCAAACTCAAGCTGTCACCTGTGTTTCTGACCAACTTTTACAGGTTGGAGGGTCCCATAACCCCTCCTACCTCTCCGAGCCTTGGATTTGATTAGTTTGTTAAGAGTGGCTTACAGAATTCAGAGAAACATTTTACTTTCTAGATTACCCGTTTATTATAAAAGAATATAACTCAGGAATAGCCAGATAGAAGAGATGCTCAGGGCCAGGTTTGGGAAAAGGCATGGAGTTTTTCTGTTCTCCCCCAATTCTCCACACGTTCAGCAACCTAGAAGCTCTCCAGACCTTCTCCTTTTGCATTTTTATGGAGGTTTCATAATGTTTGAGTAAATCATTGGCTGTCATCTCCACCCCACCCCACCCCTCCCTGGAGATGGTGGGGAAGCTGAAAGTGGGCAATCATTCACATCTTGGGTTGGATGGCAAAGCCACCTGATTAACATAACAAAAGACACCTTTATTACTCTGCTTGGCCATTCCCATAGTTCTGGGAACTCATGCCAGATATAGAGATGAAGACCAAATATATATTTCTTATTATGAATCGTAATATCACACCTTATATTGTGGCCTGTTACTAAAGAACTCCCTGTTTTATGTTCACCTCCCCTCCTGGGTAAGTAAAGATCATTCTGAAAGGACCCATTTTTATATCTTCACATAATTATCTTTGGCTTTCATTTAATTAAAAGTCCCAGATAAATTTCAGTAGTGGTCAGAAGCATTCAGTGTCTTTCATTCATTTTAACCACTAAAATAATCTGGTTCAGTATGATTAGTAATACTAAATTTAGCTTTTTTCCTCTCCTCTATCTACTAGACCAAAAAATTCACAACTTACGTGGTTGCTGCTGGACTTCAATATGGAGGGGAAGGAGGCATCTTACATTATTTTTTTAAGGTATGACTTTTCAGTGACTATGAGGGATTTTAGAAAAGCATTTTACAGTAAGGTTATTCAGTTTGAAGTTTTTTTTTTTTCTTTTTCTATTTTCCTTTCCTCTATGATGACCACACTCAGAACAATGAGGAAAAAGATGGCTCTCCCTTCATCCATGGGAAAGACACTGATGCCTACCATATTCCAGAAACTGTTGTCAATTCTGGGACTCTGATACCATGATAATAAAGTCCTTGCATTGGTAGAACTTGCATCCCAGTGGGATGGAGGAGAGTGAGAGATATGAACCCAATTAGCCAGGACACAGAGTATTTCAGATGTTGAAAAACATAATGGAAAGCAACAAAACAGAGAAAGATAGAAAGAGAACCAGCGGTAGGGTTGGGAGGTGGTATCTTGAATGTGATGGTCAGGGAAGGCCTTTCTCGTGATATGACACTAGAACAGAAAGTGATAAGGGAGTTGGCTACTTTGCCTTCTGGAGGAAGGGTGGTAGGAACTATAAGTGCAAAGACCTGAGGGAGAAATTTGCAGGTTGGGGTTAAGGAACAGCACATAGAAGACTGTAGCCAAAGTAGAGGAGAAGGGTAGGTGATGAAGTCCGTTTGTCCTTGTCTGTTCTCAGCTGCTCCTCAGCTACATGGCCACTGATTGTTGGCTTTCTTAGGTTCCTGCCCCAGACCTTCTTGCCTTTTTTTTTTTTTTAAGATTTATTTATTTATTTGAGAGAGAGAGCAAGTGCACAAGTGGGAGGGGTAGAGGGAGAAGGAGAGAGAGAATCTCAAGCAGACTCCGCGCTATGTGTGGAGCCCAACACAGGGCTCGATCTCACAGCCCTGAGATGATGAGATGAAACCAAGAGTCGGATGCTTAACTGACTTCTCCAACCAGGTGGCCCCCTTCTTATCTTCCCTATCTGCACTCTTCTCCTGGGTTGCTCTGTCCATTCCCGGGACCGGTGCCCAACGACTCTCAAACATCAGTTTCTCTAGCAGGGCTTGCTCCTGAGTCCTAGCTCTGTGAATCTGGCTTCCTTTTCAAGCACCTCACTTGGAAAGTTTCACAAACCCAAATTCTACCTGCAGTTATTCTCAAACCTTCTGTTCCTCCAGGACCCCATCTCAGAAAATGGGACCTTTCACCCAGCTGCACCAAACCAGAATCCAACTCTTCCCTCGTTCTCATCCATCACAAAATTCCCCAGTACTATAGGGCCAGCCTCCTCAGTATCTCCTTCTCTCCCACCGCACTCCCCCCGCCCCCACCCACAGGCTAGGTAGGGCGGACATCTCTTGTTCGCCCAACTGTCCTGGTCTCCACCTTGGCATTTAGACTTTTGCTTCCTGTCGTTCCTTTGCAAGGCAACAGAAGCAAATTTAATGATGCCACTTCACTGCTTAGAACCCTTCAACGGTTTCCGAAAGTCTGAAATATCTTACAAGATCCAGTGGTCTGCTGTGGCTGCCACCCCTATTTCACCTTTAAAAGCAATATAAAATAATCTAGTACCTGAAAGCTCAACAGTATCCAGACTGTCTATTTCTTTGTTTTTTTTTTAAAGATGTTATTTATTCATTTGTCAGAGTGAGAAAGAGGGAGAGAGAGCACAAGCAGGGGGAACAGCAGGCAGAGAAACATGCTTCCTGCTGACCAAGGAGCCTGATGGGGGATTTGATCCCAGGACCCCGGGATCATGACCCGAGCAGAAGGCAGCCGCTTAACTGACTGAGCCACTCAGGCCGCCTCAGACTATCTATTTCTTCACTGAAATACCTAAAATGTGAAGAAAGGACAAGGGTTTGGATTTTGAAGATCAGGGTTCAGATCTGGGCACAGTAGTCACTGAGTCTCCAATGGTTTATCTACTAAGCATTTCATCTTTGAACTGGTAATAATGACCCCTGGCCCATGGGAGCAATTTTAGATTTTCATTCTCATTTCTGTGTGTATGTGAGAGGGTGGAAGGCATGTGAAAGCATTTCCTTTCTGTGTAGACACCACACAGATGATGACTGAAGACAGCCCACCAGACTGTAGATTTCCTGAAAACTATTTCAGCCTAGGTTACACGTTCCATGGTTTCTTTTAATAGGATTTGATCAGCAACTAAATCTCATCAGAACTGATTTTCAAAACATCCCCTTTAGGCGATAACATCCTCAGACCACTGTGTCTTTTAGATGTCCAAGGGTCTTTTGAATGGCTGTGCGTGAGCTCTAATAGTTACATACAACCAGGGGGCAATACCCTTTTGCTTTTCTTTCAGATAGCTTGGTTGGGTGAGGTCCCTGCGTTACCGGTGTTTGGAGATGGAACAAATGTAATTCCAGCCATTCATGTTCTTGATCTAGCAGGGTGAGTGTTCTTCTAGAGCTGGGACTTCAGAAGTAATTGAATAATGTATTTGTGTTTCAGTGAACACTTAGTAAGCGCTTGCCAAGCGCTAAGACCCTTACATCACCGTATCCATTCTTCATGATCACCCTGTGCACAAGGTCTGGTCATTATCTTTGTTTTGGCATCTGGTGGCATAGTGTCCACCATCTGAAAATGCCAGGAAAGCCCATAGTGCAGTCTTCACCCAGAAGTAGTCTGTCCTGAATGTCGGAAGTCACGAATCACCCGGGGTAGGAAATCGTACCCCCCCCCATTCCACCCCACTGCCTCTTATGGCCCCGCAGCTCCCCTAAAACAGCCACGGCTTCTCCAGACCTGTGTCTGACTCTGTGGACGCCCCTCCCCAAAGCTCTGTTGAGAGACTTCCAGGAGCTGCCCAGGTGAGCAGACTTCATGGACCGAAGTCCTGCTGGGGGTCAAGGGGCTCTTTGCATGGCACTGGGTGAAGCCGGAGCTGATGGATCAGGCTTGGAATCCTGGCATCTCTACTTTCCCTGTGGCTCAGCCTGAGGCACGTTCCTTGACCTTCCCGGCTTCCTTGTCTGTCCCACCCATGACTGAGTTGGAAGTGCCTGGCCCTGGGGTGGTGGTTGGTTCACTCTACTTGACTTCATCTTTCTTGCTTTCTTCCCTGATGATGGTTTTTCCTGGCGGGCTGCAGAGTGATACAGAACATCATAGACCACGTGCCAAAGCTCCATTACCTGGTTGCTGTGGACGAGTCTGTCCACACCCTGGAAGACTTGGTCAAGGTACAGCCGTCCCATCCCACACTTGCTTGCATTTCTTTTTCTTTTCTTTCTTTCTTTTTTTTTTTTTTTTAAGATTTTATTTATTTATTTGACAGAGAGAGAGAGATCACAAGTAGGCAGAGAGGTAGGCAGAGGGGGAGGCAGGCTCTCCGCTGAGCAGAGTCGGATGCGGGGCTCGATCCCATGACCTTGAGATCATGACCTGAGCTGAAGGCAGTGGCCCAACCCACTGAGCCACCCAGGTGCCCCTCACACTTGCTTGCATTTCTTAAACTGTTTTACCCCCTAAAGTATAGCCGTGGAGTCGGCTATGCTAACAAGACTGGGGACTCCCCAAATGGAATATCCTGAAAACCAAAGTCACTGTAGGCATCTGCAGTGTATATGTTGGGAAATTTACAGTGAAGATGGCCTCTCTCCAGTCTGTGCACTGAAGGGAGCAGGAGGGGCCACTGTGGGACCAAGACACACATGTGAATCCCACAGGGGGTTACTAAAATATGTCCTGGATACTTGCCTCAAAGTACTTATAGGGTCAGATTTCCCCAAACCTACTGGCAGCTTGCAGGGACTCTAGGTCTGTGGGGGCTGTCTCTCCAATCCAGGCCACTGGCCACCTTGTAGCCCAGCTAGCACAGTGCATGTGGCTTTCCCCTGACCACCTCCTACCCATCTTTAACATTCTGCTCAGATTTCATCCTCAGAAAACCTCCCTGCCTCCTTCCCACCTCTTGCATGGGTCAGGCACCTCTTTTCCCAGCATCCCCTCCGCAAGACGCAGTTTGCATAATTAATCATCTGTGTACTAGGCTGCCTCCCCTGACTGAAAGCCCTTGGAGGGCCCTTTCTCCTCTCTGTCTGCAGTCTCTGGCTTGCAGTGGTGAACGTCAGATATTTGCAAAAGAGATGAATCAGTGCATGCCTTCAGGGCACTCCCCCTCTGTTTAGGGGGAAAAAAAAAAAAAAGCATTCCCTTAGGTTGACATTCATTTGAGAAATCTTGTATTAAAATCTTACAGGCAAACCAAATAGTATTTCTGATTTTCTCTAACAGTGCATCAGTAAAAATACTGGCCCTGGGAAAATCCAGAAAATACCCAAAGAAAATGCTTTCCTAACCAAGGACTTAACAGTGAGTAGATACGAGATTCTTTTCCTAAATGTATTGGTTCTTGAGAGATTTGGAGTTCAAATACTTCGGTTCCAGGTTTATCTTTGCTCCTCCAGCAGAGGTAAACATTTTTCCCTAAAGCAGTTTCCCCTTGTCTTCTGAGAGCTTCTGTTTTCTTTTCTGAAAAACGCTCAGGGGTCCCGCTCAGGAAACGCATTTGAAAACTGTTTGATACGTAAATGCTTTACAGACACTGGGTGTCCTCTTTGGCCTCTTTGTGTAATACAGATTTCTGATTCCATTACAACAGAAACCTACACAGCTTTAGTCAGCAGTGTGCCCTTTGAACTTGCTTTAGGACGTAGTTATTTTATTATTTTGTTATTTTTTTTTAGGAATAAATTGCATCTAAACACTACCTTTGAGAATGTTTCTGGAAGGACAGATATCACTGGTAGTCTCTCGGGAGCAGGGCCAAGTGGGTGGTGATGGAGATCAAAGAGAATGCTTTCCTCTCTACTTTTTCTTTTGGATTTTGAGTCAAGGGATTGCACCATTCAAAAAACAATACAATTACAGTTTGTAAGAAAGAAACCTTACACTGGGATTTCCGGCATCGTCCTACTCTGAGCTGTTTGTCTAAGAGCCAGGATGCTGCCTGTCCCCAGCACAGAGGTGGGAAGATTTAGAATTCGCATAGGAAGACCACAGGGGGCGCTCTGTCAACACCGAGCGCTGCCATTGATTGACTTCCATGTTTGGGGACTATATAAGTTTTTTTTCTTTAATCACGGTGATTTTAGTCTGTTATAACTGTCAGAATGAAAGAAAAGTCAAGTAAAATCTCTAATATTCCTTTATCTCTTAGCAAGAGTGTCTTGACCATTTACTGGTGAATTTGAGAATGGAAGCCCTTTTTGTGAAGGAGAATTTTAACATTCGGTGGGTTGCCCAAACAGGATTCGTGGAAAATATCAACAATATCCTCAAAGAGTACAAGCAAAGCAGAGGATTACTGGTAATTATAACAATTTACTGTTTCGATTCCCTGTTTTAAAAATTCTGATTTAAGCAAAGTAAATCAAACCTTTAGTATAACCACACTAATGAAAGTATTCTCTTTTTCATATGTCCCAACTTCTAAAATCAAGTTCTTTTAAAAATTTTAATCCAATTGTCCACGTCTAACAATCTAGGTGTATACTAATTAATTAATTGTCAATCGAATATTAAACATTTTAAAGTTAACACAGATAACGACTGTTATGCTTGACACAAATTGAACCTGACAGTAAGCTCAAGACTGACCACCCCAGCGCTGTCTACGTATGGAGAAATGACAGGTGCATCTTGCCCTGCCTGTTTTTTGTTTGTTTGTTTGTTTTTTGTTTTTTTTAAAGATTCTTATTTGACAGATCACAAGTAGGCAGAAAGGCAGGCAGAGAGAGAGAGAGGAGGAGGAGGCAGGCTCCCTGCTAAGCAGAGAACCCGATGCGGGGCTCCATCCCAGGACCCTGGGATCTTGACCCGAGCCGAAGGCAGAGGCTTTAACCCACTGAGCCACCCAGGCGCCCTGCCCTGCCTGTTTAAACCCTGTTTTCACCCTGTTTATTTACCTACAGAAGAGGGTCTGTAGGAAAGGAGAAGTCTGATTGTTACTTTGATCTCTTCCTGTTGGCCCAGAGATTTGGTAGTCATCTTAATCATCAAACTCTTCAAAGCAGACATGCTTTTAGCTCCCCATTATAGATGATGAAACTTAGGCTCAGAGAGGTTAAGCAGTTTCTTCAAGGTCACACAGCTAGTCAGAGATTCAAACTAGCTGGGGTGCAGACTAAGCCAGAGCAGCCTAACTGCTGCATCTCCATACCTCCCTCCCGGAAGTCATCTCGATGTAGCCCTTGCCCAGATCCTTGATTTATCGCAGATTAGCATCCCAAAGAGGATTTTGAGTAATACAGGAGAACATGTGTTGAAAACTATCCGGTAGCATATGAGGAACACAAGCCATCCTAATCAGAGCTACCACTGTGCATGGGAGACTCCATACAGGAAAGAGCAGTCTCATCATTGTGTCCTAAGAACCATATTCTCCTGAAAAACATGCCTAGTTAAGTAGTAGATGTGCCTCTCAGCAAAAGAAACAGTGATGCCTTTAAGCATCTGAGATACCCAGGGTGGCTGTACTTGGATCCTATCCCGAGACAGACAAGACACAACTCAAATGGTGAGACTGGTATTGTCCTCTATGGGTTGAATGGAAAAAACAACAGAGTTAGGGTACAAGGCACCTTCCCGATTAGCAAGACTGGACAGAACATGATAGCGTGATAGAGGGAATAAGTGTCTCTAAAAATACATATTTTTAAAGATTTGATTTATTTATTTATTTGAGATAGACAGGGAGAACATGAGTGTAGGAGGGAAGGCAAGGGGGAGAGAGAGAAGGAGAGGCAGACTCCTTGCTGAGCAGGGAGACCGGATACCGTGCTTGATCCAAGGATCATGGGATCATGACCAGATCCCATGATCCTGGTCATGACCAGTCGAAGGCAGACCCTTAACTGACTGAGCCACCCAGGTGCCCTGAGTATCTCTAAAAATGGAACAGTCTCGGGGCGCCTGGGTGGCTCAGTGGGTTAAGCCGCTGCCTTCGGCTCAGGTCATGATCCCAGAGTCCTGGGATCGAGTCCCGCATCGGGCTCTCCGCTGAGTGGAGAGCCTTCTTTCCTCTCTCTCTCTCTCTGCCTGCCTCTCTGCCTACTTGTGATCTCTCTCTGTCAAATAAATAAATAAAATCTTTAAAAAAAAAAAAAAAAAAAAAAAGGAACAGTCTCTCCATCCCGACGGGCTGGTCAGAGTAGAAGCACAGCCCAGGAAACTACCCAGGGTAAGGCAGACGGTGCCATGCCAGTGACATCCCAAAACACAGAATCTTAAGCCAAGGGCTTTCATGAGTCTGGTCCCCTTAGCAAGGCAAGGTGGTCCCTGCTGCAGATGCATCAAGCTACCGTGACCGGATGCCACTCAATAGCCCGTTCATCTACCTCTTCGTCTTCCAACGATGCTCATCGACAACCTTTATGTCTGTCGGCTCCGAGGGAGAAATGTACCAGACATGTGCACTTGGAGTTCTGAGTTCAATGGCAGACATACTTCTCACTATTAAGTGAATAAACTGCCAATCTGCTTTTTTCACTGGCCAAGGTATGCCTATCCCAAGAGATAGATCGGCCATCAGTGTGTGGACAAAAGTTGACAGCTGGCCTTCGGGCTGTGCTGAATGCACCAGGCCCACCCAGGAGCCCAGCCCTGCCCATCCAGACTCAGCTTGAGCTGCTTTCTCAGATACCTGCCCCTCCACTGCCCACCATCTTGGTCATCACCATCATCCTGAAAGTGTCCCTCACCAGATAAGACCAGTCATGTTCACCCTCCTCACTCAGCACCCCTGAAGTGTACCTGTTTACTTCCTTTACTTGGTCTCCTTGTCTGTCAAATGGTAGTAATAATGATCACAACCAAAATGGTGGCTGAAATTATATAACCTTTAAGATCACGGACACTCTGCCAATGGAAAGTCTTCCCATCAGCCTGATTGTTGTTATTAATTAGCCTGATGAAATATGAGGCTTCAGTTCCACAACTCTTTGGACCATTTTGAAAGGAATGACCGCTACTGATATTTTGAATTCTGTTGGAAGTAAATATTTACTCCCTGGTTACAAATGTCACCAAGTTTCTGGAGCATTGAAGCAGGTTTTGGCAGAAGTGGTGGAGCTCTTTTTTTTTTTTTTTTTTTAATGAGTATATTTTAAAAAACTAGAATAAATTAACTGTGCTAAAAAGTAAAGTATGATTAAAGACCCAGTCAGTTCAGAAATAATACTCATGAGGCAATAATCTCAGCCCTCTCACACTGGACCAGAAATTCTATGTCTTTGTTTTCTTTGTAAGAGTAATACGACTCATATGTGGAATTTAAGAAACAGATGAACATAGGGGAAGGGAAGGAAAAATAAAATAAGATGAAATTGGAAGGAGAGAAAAACTGTGAGACTCTTAACTCTAGGAAACAAACTGAGGATTGCTGGAGGGGAGGTGGGTGGGGGGCTGGGGTAACTGGGTGACGGGCATTAGGAGGGCGTGGGATGTAATGAGCACTGGGTGTTATACACAACTGATGAATCACTGACCTCTGCCTCAGAAACTAATAATACACTATATGTTAATTAAGTTGAATTTTAAGTAAAAAGTCTTTAAAAAGTAATATAGTGTACACTACTCAAGTACTTTGTTTTTAGTACTTTTAGTACTTTTGTGTAATGCTTGAGTACTTGAGTCCTAGTTCTTCAGGATACTGTATGTTAGTTAAATTGAATTTTAAATTAAAAAGTTTTAAAAAAGAGTAATATGATAGTTTGTAATGCTCAAGTACTTTGTCCTTTAGTTCTTTTCAGTACTTTGTTTTTAGTATTTTAGTACGTCTAGTACATCCAGAGCACATGTCATTGAGCATTGTGTCCCCCATATGTCAGTCAATGCACATAGTAGATGCTCACTAAGTACCTGCTAAGCAGAATGAACAGAAAGGGCCGCTGCCTGATCGGGGGGCAGCACTGTGAGGACGAAGTGGCCCTGACCACAAAGGCCGGCTGTGGAGGAAGTGACTCCGGAGGCTTCACAGAAGAGTCAGCCTGCAGGACCCTGAGACATTCAGGAAAGGGCCCCCTTGAAGTAAAGAACACTCTGTCAAGCCATAGAGTGTGCACAACTCACCGGCCAGTCCTTGTTCTCCTTTTGCAGCCGATCAAGATCTGCATTCTGGGTCCTCCCGCTGTGGGGAAGTCCAGTATCGCCGAAGCCTTGGCCAAGCACTACAAGCTGCATCACATTAAACTGAAGGATGTCATCTCCGAAGCCATAGCGAAACTGGTAACATTTCTAACTGCTTCCCTGGGAATTTTTATATCTCAAAAGTGCTTTCCTTAGTCTCGTAATAAGGAGGCTGCTAATGTTATGTGGCATCCTGCAAAGAGATTTGTTATTTTCATTGGAGTTTCATGGCCCCCATGATTGGGGCCAACAAGAAACAGAAGCCTCCCACAGGACGTTCCTCTGTGAGATGGTAGCGCCCTTCATGATGCCCTTGAAGTCTAGTCCGTCTCCAGCTGTGGCTAAGACATGTATCTTGTATTCTCTCTGTCTACTGGAACATTTTCAGGTTTGAGGGGGGGGGTTTCTGTTTGTTTTTAAGTAGGCTCCATGCCCAGCATGGGGTCCAACACAGGGTCTGAACTCACCAGCCTGAGATCAAGACCTGAGCCGAGATCAAGAGTTGGAAGCTTAACTGACTAAATCACCGAGGCACCCCCATTTTATTTTTAGGTTTTTTTTCCATCTTAATGTGTGTTTCTCAGAGTATTATCAGACTATTTATGAACTGCTTTAAAAAGAAAGAGACTACTGGAGTGCCTTCATGGCTCTGTTGGTTAAGCTTCCGACTCCTGATTTTGTCTCAGGTCATGATCTCAGGGTTGTGACATCAAGCCCCTCATTGGGTTCCACACTGGGCATGGAACCTGCTTAAGTTTCTCTGTCTCTCTCTCTTTCTGGCCCTCCCTGCCTCGTGTGCACACACACACTTTCTCTTAACAAAAGAGAAACTATTTTCTTTTTTTTTTTTTTTAAAGATTTTTATTTATTTATTCAACAGACAGGGATCACAAGTAGGCAGAGAGGCAGGCAGAGAGAGGGGGAAGCAGGCTCCCTGCTGTGCAGAGAGCCCAATGTGGGGCTCGATCCCAGGACCCTGAGATCATGACCTGAGCCGAAGGCAGAGGCTTAACCCACTGAGCCACCCAGGCGCCCCGAGAAACTATTTTCTTAGGAAAAAAAAAAAAAGAGACTATTTTCTTAGAGCAATTTTAGGTTCATAGCAAAACTGAGAGGTAGGTACAGAAATTTTCCGTACATCCCCTACCCTTTGCGTGCATAAGCAGCGGTGTTATCAGCATGCCCGCCAGAATGGTTCCATTAGTTACAACTGGTGAACCCACACGGATACTTCATTAAGACCCAAAAGCCACTCTTTGCTTTAAGCTTTGTTCTTGGTGTTACACATCCTATGGGTTTCGACAAATGTAGAATGACACATACCATCACAGTATCACACAGAGTAGTTTTACTGCCCTAGAAATCCTCTGTGCTCTGCCTATTCATCCCACCCTCCCCTCAGCGAACTGCTTTTTATCATTTCTTTGAAAATGTAGTGACTATGGTATATTTCCTTAAATGATTACTAGAAGTCTGAATTTCTACAAAATGTGTTTCCTTCAAGTAAGATACAACCTGACACCTAGAAAAGGGTTGACTCTTAAGCAGTTCTGGTGTTAACACAGAAATGGATTCTTCTCCTAAAATAGACTGAGAAAAACCTTGAGGCTCTTAGCCATCTCTGTAGATACACGCATCCTGACGACTTCCACAATGACCATGGGTGAGCGTGTTCCCTCCTTGGACACCAGCCTTTGCCAGGATCACCCACCAGACGATTTGTGAGTAGCAGATCCATGCGGGGCATCATCCAATTGGAATATCCCTGTGGTATGTAGGAGGCGATTGTCACACCTAAGGATGAAAGGGAAGATGAAGAAGAAAGGGAGGAGGAGGAAGAGGAGGAGAATGTGGAAGATGCCCAGGAGCTCTTGGATGGCATCAAGGAAAGCATGGAACAAAATGCAGGTAGTGTGCAAGGCCGGGGGCTGCTCTTGTTGACCGACTTTGTGTCCTTGTTATAAAAGACTACTTGTTTGCTATTTCAAGTCCAGAAAATATAACAAAGAAATTTCAATCATAATCTCATCCACCCCGGTGGGAAAAAAAAATCACTATTAGTATTTTGGTGACTATCTGATCATAGGATGGGAAAGAACTACCTAAGTTAATAATAATGAAAGACCAAGGGCACCTGGGTGGCTCAGTTGTTAAGCATCTGCCTTTGGCTCAGGTCATGATCCCTGGGTCCTGAGATCAAGCCCCATATTGGGCTCCCTGCTCAATGGGGAGCCCGCTTCTCCTTCTGTCTACTGCTCCCCCTGCCTGTGCTCACTCTCTCTCTCTCTCGCTGTCTGTCAAATGAATAAATAAAGTCTTAAGAAAAAGAAACTTTAAAAATGATAATAAGGGCGCCTGGGTGGCTCAGTTGGTTGGACGACTGCTTTCGGCTCAGGTCATGATCCTGGAGTCCCGGGATCGAGTCCCGCATCGGGCTCCCAGCTCCATGGGGAGTCTGCTTCTTCCTCTGACCTTCTCCTTGCTCATGCTCTCTCTCACTCTCTCTCTCTCAAGTAAATAAATAAAATCTTTAAAAAAAAAATAAATAAAATAAAATAAAAATGATAATAAAAGACCAAATGTGTACTTATAAATATTTTATACAAATATTTTATAAATATATATAAATATATAGGTATGTATATAAATATGTAAGTATATATGTATATATTAATATATTTAAATATAAATATAAATATTTATACAAATATTTTATATCAAAAATCACTAATTAAAAGGCAAAGGAAAAACCAGGAAAAGATATTTGCCACTAAGTCAGCACTAAGATGATGAAGACTTAATATCCTTAATATATAAAATGCTCAGGCAAACTAATAAGAAAACCATTAAGTCCTTATTAGAAAAAAGAGATGGATGACATGGAGCCATAACACATGCAGGAACAAATACAAATAAACAGAAAAATACCCTTACTCATTTGGTAACTTGAACCAGTTTGTTGAACTGGGTCACTGGAGTGAGGGGTCGCTTTAAACACAGACTCTGGACTCATTCTTTCTCCACCCTTGGACAGGTTCAGGCTGGTTCCTACGCAACTCCTAGATAGTAAGTCAGTCGTCTCTTTGTTCGTTCTTTAAGAAGTCCGTTCCAGGGGCGCCTGGGTGGCTCAGTGGGTTGGGCCGCTGCCTTTGGCTCGGGTCATGGTCTCAGGCAGGGTCCTGGGATCGAGTCCCGCATCGGGCTCTCTGCTCAGCAGGGAGCCTGCTTCCTCCTCTCTCTCTCTGCCTGCCTCTCTGCCTACTTGTGATCTCTGTCTGTCAAGTAAATAAATAAAAAAATCTTTAAAAAAAAAAAGAAGTCCGTTCCAATCAAATAATTGCAAGCTGTGTTTTGAACTTAGATGTTTTCCAGGGATCTTGCTACTTGGCAGAAATTAGCATAATTTTTATTTATTTATTTATTTATTTGACAGACAGAGATCACAAGTAGGCAGAGAGGCAGGCAGAGAGAAAGAGGAGGAAGCAGGCTCCCTGCTGAGCAGAGAGCCCGATATGGGACTTGATCCCAGGACCCTGAGATCATGACCTGAGCCGAAGGCAGTGGCTTAACCCACTGAGCTACCCAGGCGCCCAGAAATGAGCATAATTTATTCGGAAACTAACACCACTTCATTTTGATTTAAGTAGGCAGTCAAGATCCTCCATCAAGCTGGTTTTACTGGTATCATCTATAGACTAGGCCAGTGTGTGACCACTGAGTTTCTCCCCTCACTACCCTCTCAAGCACGTTTGGCTTCTTTCCCCTTACCTCCTCCTCTCCTCTTTGCTGGTGACTGTTTCTGATCCCCAAGGGTTGGGCCGGGCATGTGGGAAGCAGGGGGGAAGGACAGAGGCGTGAGCCGGTCCTGGGTCCTAGGTGACAGATGGCTCCTTCCTGCTTTTGCCCTTCACACACCCTCCCACTGAGGACCGTCCACTGCATTCCTTGGGGCACAGCTCTTGACTGCCCTGCCCACTTCTGGTCTTCGGGCACCAGCCCTTTGTCCCTGCAGGTGGTCCTCTGCCCATCCACTTGTTTTCATGGGTTCTAGTCCCTCCATGCCTCCCTCTGAAGTTATCTCTCCCCCTCCTCTCGCCCCGTGCCGCTCCAGTCTGGTTCTTAGGGGCGGACATAGGTTTGTACGCCCACCACGGATGTCCACTTCAAGCAGGTAGCTGATTCGCTGTGTCTTGGTTTCTGCTTCGGTATGGGCTGGGCCAGGAGGAAGTGGCATTTAGAATCCCAGAGATGTCCCAGAGGAAAAGGAAGAGACACAAAAAACCCTCTTATAAAACCTTTTTAATTAAAAAAAATTTTTATTTATTATTTCTTTTAAAGGTTTTATTTATTTACTTGAGAGAGAGAGCGAGTGAGCTCAGAGGCAGAGGGAGAAGCAGGCTCCCCACTGAGCAGGGAGCCCAGTGCAGGGTTGCAACCCAGGACCCTGGGACCATGACCTGAGCCAAAGATAGATGCTTAACCAACTGAGCCACCCAGGTACCCCTATTATTATTATTATTAATTTTAATTAAGAAGGCTACACACCCAACGTAGGGCTCAAGCATCCCATGCTCAACTGACTGAGCCAGCCAGGTGATTCTTTTTTTTTTTTTAATTTTTTTTTTTTTAAAGTCATCTCTGTGTCTGACATGATACGCAAACTTCCGACCCTGAGATCAAGAGTAGCATGTTCCACTGACTGTAGAAAACCCAGTGTATTACTCTGAGATAAAACACTGCCTCTGCCCCACCTAGGAGACACTTGGGAGCCGGTATGCAGCTTTTAGAGAGACTAATGGGGTCCTGGCTGCCACCACTTCGGGGAGGGGAAACACCCCAAGATAAGACGTTGTGTAATGAGGACACCTGGGAAGGAAGTCTGGCAAGGCCGCGTTAGAGGGCAGAGGGCTGGGATTGTAAGGAATGTACAGGCGTCCACGGCCCTGTGTATATGCTTGGTAAGCCTGAGGGCTAGAGCCAGAGCAGGGCGCCGGGAGCAGTGAACAGCGCTGCCCCAAGGGCAGAGGATTCAGGCGAACAGGATGAGACAAAGCCTGGACGATATTTATTGGACAGAGACATGTCATTGGGCTTTGCAAAAACCCAAAAGTCATATCCAGAGTGTGTATCAGGATGGTCTGAAGTCCCGATGGGGCTCTTGGCAGCCCCGAGGAGGTGAGCACACCCAGCAGAATTTCCGTGCAGAGCCAAGGATAGTGGCGGTGCTGCTCAGACGCCACAAGGGCCTGTCCTTGGCAGCCGACTCTGTTCTCCCCCCAGATGCCAAGAAAGGCCACGCTGAGTCAGCAGCCTCTGCCTGGAGGGGCCCTGAAAGGGGACAGAGGAAGTGGCCCACAGCCACCCACCGCCTTCCTACAAGACTGAATAGTTCATTCCGTCCCCTTTAACCTTAGGAAGGTTGTTTTTGTTTTGTTTTGTTGTTTTGTTTTCTCCCTCAGGTTTGTCCCCAAATCCTTCCTGTTCATATTTACCTGAATCTAGAACATGGACCTTGATTGTGTGTGGACAAAACAAGACCTTTGATTTCCCTGCACAGACCTACCTAGAAATTTCACAGCCCGAGTGAGGACACAGAGGTCAGCTCGATTGTCCCCTCGCATGATCCGGTTTGTTAGTAAATGACTCCAACAATTCCAGTGAGACAAATTTCACAATCCCAGCGCAGCAGGGCACCTCGGGGTGCCGAGAATTCCACTCCAGTCCTGACAATGCAGCTGGAATAGGGGCCTTGCTTAAACCCGAATGCACCAGTCACCGATTCTCCGTGCTCACTTTATGTTTTTCAAAAGCATTGTGGGACGATTGAAACAAGTGGGTTGGGTTCCAGGGTCATTGGACTAGTCTTTCAACTTTTCTGTGAGTTTGAAAATAAAAATTGGGGCCACCTGGGTGGCTCAGTAGGTTAAGCGTCTGCCTTTGGCTCAGGCATGATCGCAGGGTCTGGGGATGGAGCCCCGCATCGGGCTCCCTGCTCAGCGGGGAGTCTGCTTCTCCCTCTCCCTCTGCCTCTCCCGTCTGCTTGTGCTCTTTCTCTCTCCCTCCCTCCAATGAATACATAAAATCTTAAAAAAGAAATGAAAATAAAAATTGGTGGTGGGGGACGTATGTAACTGTATAACTTCCTAGTGTCTACCCTCTGCATGGGGTATTTTAAAACCTTGGATGCACCTATTTTTGAACCATATTTTAGTAATTAGGAATATGGATTCATATTAGAATTTTTTAAAGATTTTATTTATTTACTGGCAGACACACAGCGAGAGAGAGAACACAAGCAGGGGGAGTGGGAGAGGGAGAAGCTAGCTCTCCACTGAGCAGGGAGCCCGACGTGGGACTCAATCCCAGGACTCTGTGATCATGCCTGAGCCAAAGGCAGACACTTAACCTACTGAGCCACCCAGGCGCCCCTCATACTAGCATTTTAAATATTACTTGAATGCGATAGACTTAAAATTAAAAAACAAAAAAATAAAAAGCAGGTGTCGTTTTGAAGGCTGTCCAGGAGGGCTGTGTTCATTCATTTCAAAGCAGAAGTGACAGTCCTCTTCCAAGGAGCTTCACACTGCCAGGGTCGGGGTGTATCTCTAGGAGGTCAGAGTTCTCTAGAGAGAGCCACCTGGGCCTGGCCCTTTGTGTGCCTACATGCCGTAATTATCAGAAACTGCGGCTAGAGGTCCCTTCTCGCATACTGAAGACTTCCGCTCTGAAGCAGACGGAGTGAATGGCAAAGCTGGGGCCTGGAATCAAGGGAGGGATGCCTGGAGGGGCTGAAGCCTGGTTTCTGAATATAGATGTGCATTTGCCTCAGCAACAGATCCTTCGGAAATCAGAAATAGACTGCTTAGATAAAACTTGTCTTTGAATTTTGCTGAATCCCTCGACACTTCACTTGGCTCTATTTCTTTGCATCACTGTGAACCTTACTGAGAAACAATGTCAGATCATTTCGAGGAATTTCATTATGCAAAATAACACCTTCGATTTTTTTTCTTTTCTTTTTTTTTCTTTTTTATCTCAGCCCTAACATTTAAATTTCTGAAAGACACAATTAGTTTTGAATCAGTTACTGCTTAATGAGTCATGTGTCAATGATAGAAGAAAGAAAAGGTATTTCAATGACATCATTTTATTGTCATTAATACAGTGATTAAAAATAGCAGGGGTGTCTGGGTGGCTCAGTGGGTTAAGCTGCTGCCTTCAGCTCAGGTCATGATCCTAGGGTCCTGGGATGGAGTCCCGCATGGTGGGGGGGTCCTCTGTTCAGCCGGGAGCCTGCTTCCCCCCTCCCCCCACTCTCTGCCTACTTGTGATCTCTGTCTGTCAAATAAATAAATAAATAAATAATAGCAAAAACCCGGATGCTAGGGTGGCCCAGTCTGTTAAGTGTGTGACTCTCGATTTTGGCTTAGGCCATGATCTCAGGGTTGTGAGATGGGGTCCCTTGTCTGAGCTGCTTAAGATTGCCCCTGGGGGACCTAGGGGGCTCAGTCAGGTAATCGTCTGCCTTTGGCTCAGGTCAAGATCCCAGCACCCTGGGACTGAGTGAGTAGGGCTCCTTGCTCAGCTGGGGGGTCTGCTTCTGCCACTCCCCCTGCTTGTGTTCGCTTGCTGTCTATCAAATAAATAAACAAAATCTTAAAAAAAAAAAAAAAAAGGATTATCTCCCTCTCTCTTTAAAACAAAATTTAAAAAGGAGAGAGAGAGAGACCAAAACTATTTTATATCGTAGACCCACTGATAAATTAAAAGTATGGTGTGAGCCTAGAAAGGGCTTTGTAGATCAGTCACTCCAAGTTGTCAACCCCACGATGCGGTAATGCCCACATCAGTAACGTAAGGGCAGCGCCAGGTCTCAGAAACAGTAGCCGTCTGATGATTGTGATAGAGTAACACATGACTGTCACAGGGAAGCTGCATCATTTGATCCTTCAACCGTTGTGGCAGTTTTAGAACAAACTTCTTCATCCTCAGCGATGCCACGCACCACAGGAACCGGGCGTCCAAGGCTCCAGAGGGAACTGTGTAGTAGGGCCAAGGTCGTGAATGCAGATTTGGAGAGACCTGGGTAGGGAGGTCGTTGGTTCCTGCAGCTTTAAAGAGAACCGTGCCTTTGAGAGTTAGATCAAGCTTGATTTTTATTTTTTAATTTATTTTTTACTTTCTATTTTTAAGTAATCTCTACATCCAATGTGGGCCTCGAACTCACCACCCCAGGATCAGTTGCCTGCTCTACCGACTGAGCCAGCCAGGGACCCCAAGCTTGATTTTTGTTCCAATGCAGCAAATATTTATTACTGTTATTCCATTATTAATAAGTCGTGTGTTTACAACACATGTGAATACTATCTCACTTAACTCTTACAGCACAAACATTTATCGCTCTGTATTAAGGCTATTATTACCATGTCTTAAGGCTAGAAGGCTACGGATGAAGGCGTAATATCAAAACAGAATTGAGTGAACCCTGCTGGCACACGGGCACACACGTTCCACTTCACCCAGAAGAAAATTTGGGAACTGCAGACACCAGCATTTGTTTCTGTTCTTTATTGCAGACAAGCACGTGGGGTTCTCCTATTTTATTGTGCATCACAGCTCAGAGGATCATGTTCAAAATACAAAACCACATATTTGTAACTTTAAGGGAAAATAAAAGATTTTCAGTAGTTACTTGGACTACACAACAATTTTGAGATGACTTTGTAATCCCCATGAATAATGTGACTCCCTAGTAATATATATATTTTTCTTTTTACCAGGCCAACTAGAAGATCAATATGTAATTAGATTTATCAAAGAAAAGGTAAAATCGATGCCTTGCAGGAATCAAGGTTATATTTTGGATGGATTCCCGAAGACCTATGATCAAGCTAAAGACCTGTTCAATCGTGAGTTTGAGCGTTCCCCTTATTTATTATTATTTTTTTAAAGCTTTTCTTTCTTTCTTTGTGTAAACTCTACCCCCACTGTGGGGCTCAAACTCATGACGCTGAGGTCAAGAGCCGTGTGCTGTGCGGACTGAGCCAGCCAGACGCCCCTCCTTCATCTGAGTGCTCACCTTCAGATAAGTTGCAACATATCATAGTAATAGGGACTCAGTTAAAATTTGAAAATCAGAGGGACTGTCTAAAACACATGCTTTTTCTATTTATCGTTAGTTTTCTAGTTAACATCTAGTTAAATATTTTAATTTTTTGCCGAGGGGCTGTCCACAGTGATAGCATGTAATAAACACGAGAATGTCTTTTTTGTTTTATTAGAAGAAGACGAGGAGGAAGAAGAAGAAGTCAGAGGCAAAATGTTCCCCTTTGATAAACTAATCATACCTGGTAAGTTTAAAATATTTATTTCTCAAAGGTCATATTTAGAGGAATGCCATTTTGCACCCAAACCATCTTTTTTATGTCAATAAAGCAGATCTCTCTCCGCCTGCTCTTTTTTTTGTCGGTCGGGGGTTGGAGGTAAAATGATACTCTTAAACATAAGCTCTCAAGCTAGGGAATGTATGGGAGGCAACAATCAGAAATACAGGAATATTAAGTTCTGAAATGGACAGGAGTCTCTGAGAATGTTTGTTTCTGCTGCTCCCTCTGGGAACGAAGCACAGGGAGGCCAGTCCCCTGATGGTTTGACTTCTGAGCCAGTTGGCAAGACCACCAGGGACTGGGCCCTTCCTCCCGTTTTTGGTGGTAGCCATGCCCTCATCTTTCCCATCTTTCCCAAATCCAGGGTTGAGACTGGACAGGTGCCGAGCTGTTCACTGTTCACGTAGATACACAGATGTTGCACAATGTCCTCTTGGAAGTAAAGTGTAAACAACTTATTCCATGAAAAAGGATTTGCTGACTGCAAGGCTGACATTTCTTGTGACCTTGTCTTGAACTTTTAAGGTTGTTGTTTTTTTAAATCAGTTTGCATGCGATATCATCATAGGAAACACAAAAACGGCTTTTCTCAGCAAGTGAGCCCGAGGTCATCTCTTAGGGTTGTAGGGGGAGCGTGCTCGCTTGCGTCAGAGTCCGCACGGGAGTCAGTGTATGGCTGTAACCCTCTCCCCTTGGTCCAGGAAGAGCTTGCCATGCAGCTACTGGAAGCACTGGGGCCCCCAGAGAGCAGTCATCCTCAGGGATATAGTTACTATTTATTTGCCTGAGGCCCTGAAGCCTGGGGCGGGGCGTTTGCAATACTAAAGGGGCGAGTTGTCGCGAATTTCCCATGAACATAAGTGTTGGGCTCAGAAAAAGTTAAAAACTAAAGTCGACTAAATAACCAGATCTCTCTGGTTTCTGAGAGTTTATCACTTCTGGGCAATATTCATTCATTGCAAACCGCCTGGCAAATCCTCACGCTTTCACTGGGGCAGTGCCCTGACCTGTTCGTCCATCATGTGCCCAGAACCGCAGGAGATAGGAATTCGTTGAACCTTTCTTTGCACGGCTCTGCCAGGCTGCAGTTACTCCCACGGTTACCTGATCCAGAAGCGAAAGCCCAGAGACTTACCCGAGACCATTTCCCTGGTACACGAAATGGCTTAAATTCAAACTCGGTCTCCTCTCTCCTCTGCCTCCAAAACACAGAGTTAACGAAACCCTTCCAGGAAATGGAATCACAAACGTGAAACGCTCAAAGATTCTTAACTGTGGTCTACTGGACTGCTCTCCCTCTGCTGGACGTGGTCCAAACGGGTCAAATGTGTCATCTCTTTGGAATGTTTAGTCTGCTCTTAGTAAATTATCTTCTTTCTGGAAATGGTCATTATTTTCTGTCTTCCTGGAAGAAATGAGAGGATTGTGTCATTTGTACTCAGGGAATTTTAATATAGGGAGGTGGCTGGGTGAGGACAGGAGAGGCTATTGCCATTGAAAGAAGGGACCCCAGAGTAGGGGGTATACTGTCTAGATGGTGGGGGGAAATGAGCCAGATTTGGTCAGGAAGTAGGAAGCAAGAAGCAGTGAGGGGAAGCCTAGGCCATTGCCTTAATTGGGGTTTCTGCGGGAAAGGCAAAGCAGGGCTGAGGAAATAGCTTTTTTTTTCTAAGAGGATTGGCTACTTTGAGCCGGTTCCAGTGGGTTTTGCTCTCTAGTTCCCTGGTGCCTGGCTCTGGGATGATTTAAGGCAAGGGAAATATTGGCGGCTTGGTGTGTGAGATTTATAAGCAGGGGGTGGTCACTTTGCACATGACGGCCATTCTCCTGAGTAAGTGGTTGGCCATCTTTAGGAATTAGCCAGTCCTGAAAGAGGTAGTCTCTCTCCAGGTCTGTAACGTTCCCCCTGAGATAAGGTCAAAACATCGTAAGATCCAGAAAAAAATAAATCTGATTAGTACAAGTCCCCATGCTTGACTGGAGTGGTGACACACTTGAGTCTGTGGTTGACCCAGTCATAGGTGGTGGTCTCTCTCCTTGATAAACCACTGCCTTTTATAACGGCTGCTAGCCTGCGTCTAGGTCAGTTCTTTTCTGACCTAGGGGGCTTACTTGGTTAAGTGTCCAATTCATGATACTGGCTCAGCTCGTAATCTCATGGGTCGTGAGAACAAGGCCTGTGTCATGCTCAGTGGGGAGTCTGCTCAACATTCTCTGTCTCCTTCTCCCTCTGCCCCCTTTCAAATAAATAAATAAATCTTAAAAACAAAACAAAACACAGATTTCTCATGACTCTAGATAGCCAAACACAGTGATCTCCTTGTTATATACAATCTACCAAGCAGAAATCTATTACTTGCTATCCATAGCCAGTACAAGGACAGTAGATGTTCCTTTAAAAAAAAAAAAAAAAGATTTGTTTATTTGAGAGAGAGAGCACGTGAGTGGGAGGAGGAGCAGAGAGAAAGGGAGAGAATCATAAGCAGACGCTGAGCTGAGCTGGGAGCCCAACACGGGCTCGATCTCACAAATCTGAGATCACAACCTGAGCTAAAATCAAAAGTAGGATATTCAACCAACCGCTCCACCCAGGCTCCCCAGGACAGTAGATGGTCTGAATCATTATCTCGAGAGACTGCAAAATCCTGAAGTTCTGTCTGAATCATAAGAGAGAAAGGACTTTTAAAAATATCACCTGGCTGCCTCAGGCAATAGAGCACACAACTCTTGATCTTGGAGTCAGGAGTACAAGCCCTATGTTGGGTATAGAGCTTCCAAAAGAAAAAGAAAAAAAAAAAAAAAGAAGAAGAAACCATCTAGTGGGGAATATATTTCATCCTGCTAAAATTCTTGAAAGTCAGAAGCCAAGTCCATCACTGTTCTTGGTGTTTGGCTGACTGGAACCTTTCTTCTCCCAGTCACTGGGAAGAAAAATACAGCATCGCATTTTAAACGTCTTAGATCACTAACAGATTTATTAACTTTTCTTTTTTTTTTTATTTTTTTTAAAGATTTTTATTTATTTATTTGACAGAGAGAGATCACAAGTAGGCAGAGAGGCAGGCAGAGAGAGAGAGGAGGAAGCAGGCTCCCCGCTGAGCAGAGAGCCCGATGCGGGACTCGATCCCAGGACCCTGAGATCATGACCTGAGCCGAAGGCAGCGGCCTAACCCACTGAGCCACCCAGGCGCCCAGATTTATTAACTTTTCTTCTAGGTGTCTGACATCATGGAGCTTAACTAGATTCAAATTTCAATGACTTTGTTGACATCATTTCAATTCAAGTACTATACCGGCATTTGGAGGTCTAGCTATCTCCTCTCCTTTTCAGAATATAGCCACTCATGAAAATCAGATGATCACAGATGAGCATCTAAACTAAATTAAAATAGGTCAGAATAGTGGCAGCTTCAGACTATTGTTATGAATTTACTGGATCTTGTTCCGCAAGCTCTGTCCTCAACCTTGATTTTCACTGTTCATGCAGGGAGCAGATGGTACTCACTGGAGGGCCACTTGCCCCGTAGGCACCCTCTGCTCTGGGCTCTGCTCTGTACGCTTCCTTTTCTCACTCATTCAAGAAATCTTATTAGAATGCATTTGAGTGAAGATGGCCTTATTATGTGGCAAACCGATACAATTTAATTAATTAATTAATCTTTAAGTGTCTCAATAAAACTTAATTTACAAAGTCAGGTGATGGGCCCGGGTTGGCCCACAGAAAACCAGTACAATTTCAGGATAAAAATTAAATGGCTTCCAGGCTTCGCCGGACTCTTACGGGTAGCACGTTATTGGTTAATGATCTGGGCACCGCGTACTCTGACCACGCTGAGAACCTCTGAGAATAGTAACTCACCTAGAAAGTCTGTTTCACTGATGTGTGCTCTGATGACTCATTCACACAACTTACATCCACCGAACTTATATGGGAAGCTGGAGAAACAGTTGCTTTCATAAGTTAAAAGAAAATCACAGGTGGATGAAATGACCCCCATCGTTAATCTGATTCCCGGGTCAGACATCAGATAGGCGCTCTGTTGAATGGGAGGCAGACGCTACGTGAGAAGAGAGCTGGATCCTGGGGAAACTCAAATCCCATGGGGAGCCCTTGTTTTTATTAATTGGCCAAATTGGCCATCAGTTCGCTAAGCCGCTAGTCTCCTTGGGAGCCTGTGATGCTGTGCAGGGAGGCGAGGGAAGGTGCAGTGGGGCCTGGCTGGGAGGCGGCTGATGGTTGATGCCACAGGGTTTTCAGAGATGTGCTAATTCCGATTTCTGATGCGTTTTGTTATCGGATTTCTTTTTACTCGATGATTAGATTTGCTACCATTTGCTTTTTATTTGCTTTATTTTTCTCATTAGAGATTTGCACTTTCCAATTTCTGCTTTTTTTTTTTTTTCATAAAAGGAAGAAAGGAGGGAAAGAATGAGAAAGGAAGAAGGGGAAAAATAGAAAACTAACAGATCTCACAAAGTGCCAGCTGGCTGGGCCTCATGGGGAGGTGTCTGGAAATGTCAGTGATTTGTATGCATGTAATCTCCTAGGTGAGAGGCGGCAGGGAGGGAGGCCAGTTAGTCATTGAGGTCCAGCCTGGTCACCGGACATTTCGGTTAGCGCTGGCCCGGGCCACCTGCAGGTTAGACCCTCCATTCCTCGGGTTAACTCAGGAGCCCCGCTCTCTCCCCAGAGTTCGTTTGCGTGCTGGACGCCTCGGATGAGTTCCTGAAGGAGCGGGTGATGAACCTCCCCGAGAGTGTCGTGGCGGGAACCCACTACAGCCAGGACCGCTTCCTCCGGGCCCTGAGCAACTACCGGGACCTCAATACCGAGGATGAGACTGTCATCAACTATTTCGATGAGATTGAAATCCACCCGATACATATTGGTATGAGCGAGGCTCGAGACTAAGGTCAGCGTGAAGAACCACTGACAAGTGTCAGGACCCCATCCCTCCGCCCCCAGGCACCCCTGGTGCAAGTCTGGAGTCTGTGGAGTCTGGAGTCTGTTGCAGGGCTGAGGGCGGGACAGGGAAGCAGAGCTTGTGTCCCTGGGGCCAGAAGATCACAGGACAAACAGGGCTTTCCTTCTGGCGAGTCCTTCTACTTGAGGATTTGGTGTGTGGTTGGGGCGGTGTTGGGGCATATGAAAATATATGCATAGGTTATGAAATCGAATACCAAATTGGCATTTTTTTTTAAAGAATTTATTTATTTGACAGAGAGTGAGAGGAGAGAGAGCACAAGTGGGGGGAGCAGCAGAGGGAGAGGGGGAAGCAGGCTCCCCGCCGAGCAAGGAGCCTGATGCGGGACTCGATCCCAGAATCCTGAGATCATGACCCGGGCTGAAGGCAGAGGCTTAACCCACTGAGCCACCCAGGTGTCCCCCCAATTGGCATTTTTTTGAAGGACACTTCAAAGATATGTGTATTTGCTGCCGGCTGCTTCCGTGGGGGCAGTGTCTTGTCCCCAGAGCTTTGCAGGGCCCTGTTGTTCTTCCCAGAGTCCCTCCTGACCTTTAGGCTGGCTGTCTGACCCTCCATCGCTACTCAGAAAGCAAATTGTCCTTCACCGCATTCCCCTTTATTTCCAGTAAGCACTGAACTCAGATCTCAGCAGCCAGCAGGCACTCAGTAAGTAGGATCTGTCATCAGCCTCACTTGGCCGTCACTGTTCCTGGCTCCAAATCTCAGCTGTCATAGGGTGTTTCTACTTCCCTGGGCTTTGGTGAACCGCTGAACTTCCTTTCTGGCTTCCTGGATCTTGACATTTCTTCCTCCCCTGAGTTTGGTGAGGAACCCCTAGCCTGGTGGATCTCAGTGGCCAGGCTGACCCCTGGGGGTCTTTTAGGGTCTCTCTTTGCCCTCAAGAGCCAGAGAGGACAGGATCTGGACCCTGGAGTGCTGGTAGGTGTACCGCCAAGGAACCGTGCCCACATGAAGCAGGAGAGCTGGTCTCAGGGCTGGCTCTACTCATCTGTGTTCTCATCTGTGAAATGGGAAAATACCCCCTGCCTTGTAGAGTTATTACAAATGCAGAGATAGGAGATAGGAAGTGTCTGGTGCAATGGTTGACTAATTTTGTTATTACTAAGACATGACATAGTGTGCTGTTAAGCAATAACAAGATAATGCAATTTATAAATCTACAAAATCTGTTTGGCCCCCGAAGAAGTGATTGGGTTTTGTCCTCCTCAGGACATGTCTGTGTGCCCTGGACTCACATTTTCCATGTAAAACCTTAGGATTTGAATCTACTAATATGGAAAGTAGCTCACCCTATTTGATAGAGAACTAGGAGAGAATGGTGAGGACATTGCACAAAAACAGTGATTGCCATCTTTTCAGTAATGCTCAGAAAGTGATTTATGGAAAAATCAGGAAAGCCCTGGGGAGAAATGTTGAGAAAGACAGAAACGAAGGGAGGACTGGATGCGAGGTCATTGTGTGTGTGTGCTGGTCACATTTGACCTCATCTCCACCCTGACAAGGAGGAGATGACGTTAAAGGGAAGGGAGAGATAAATCTTAGTGGGGATGGGGGTGGGGGAGGGGTCAAGGTCAGGAATGCAGGCTACTGGGCCCTGCCGGAGAAGGATCAGGAACAGGGCTGGCACCTGCATTTTCTCTTGGCAAGTCTGGACTTCTCTCCTCTCTCAGAGTCTCTTTCTTTCTGGCTCTTTGGACCAGCATATCTCCTCCATCATTCACGTAGTGAACTGGGGACGCCCCACAGCCCAGGAGTTTCTATCCTGGGAGCCAAGCCTAGAGCTAGACCTTCCACCCTAACAACACAGCCCTAGAAGGGCAAATCCAAAGTCATGGTTTGGGCAGGTTCCCACCCCCAATCAGCAGTTCCCCTGTCCCAGGGTGAGGGCAAAAGTATTGGTTTGGGCAGCACTGGTCTCCCAAAGTGAGCCTCTTCAAAAGTGTTTCAGAGCACTTTCAAGCACATCAAGTTGTAATTACTGTTAGAGAAATTGGGAGAAATACATTAAAGTGTCAGAGTGCAGGCAAGGCATGGAATATATGAATTTTGTTTTATTTTGCTTTTGTTCACTTTTGGGGGCTTGCTTCCTCCCACCAAGTGATGTATATTGACCCTTCTTCCCCTCTTCCCAAGCAGAAGCTAGAGGTGTCTCTAGTCTGGGTCAAGGTCATAGTGTAGGAACGCAGGGAGGGGGTGTGGCGATGGTTGTGCCATGAGGGCAAGGTCTTTACTCCTAGGAAGATCTGAGGCACTGAGAACAAAAATCGTCCACTGTACACCCTTCTGATGGGGGCACTTTCCTAGCAAACCCAAGAGAGTGGTATAGAATGTCGTGTTGAGCAACTTTGTAGAGAAACCCATGGTTTACCAAAAAGCTGCTGCTGATTTGTTGTTGTTGTTGTTGTTGTTGTTGTTGTTTTGGTCTCGATGTTAAATTAGTTGGATATTCTAGAATTTGGACTTTTCCCTATTCAAGTAGGCTAACTGAAATGGTTTGTTTTACTTATTAATTAAAAATGTATCCCAGGATCATTGAGTTTCAGAAACAGGAAAAAAAAAAAGAAAAGAAAAGAAAAAGAAATGGGGGAACTCCTGTCGGGCTTTCAGCAAGTATAGGGCTTCCTCCTGTGGGAACCCCCACAGCAGCATCTCTCTCTGCTTGGATGCTTCCAGGGATGGAGAACTCTTTTTTTTTTTTTTTTTTAAGGAAGTCCATCCCACCCATCCCCCACTGCTCAAAATCAGCACTGTCAGAGCTCAAAAACGGAGCCCCCCCCTTCCCCCCAGACCCAGGACTCCCAGACACAGGGCTGGTATTTGCTCGTGAGCCAAGAAATCCTGAGCCATCCTGGCCACCGGAACAGCAAAGCCCAGTGTGGTCATTTCCTAACGTAACAAAACATAACATAACATCATGGTAATTTACATTTCCACAGCACATTTATGAGAACAAAGAATTTTCCCGAATGGGGTCTCAGAGTAGTACCTTGGAGAATGTAAGTGTGTGCTGATCTCCTTCCTCTCTCTTGCTATTGAAAGATGTAGGAAAACTTGAAGACCCTCAAAACAGACTTGCCATCAAACAGCTCATCAAAGAGATTGGGGAGCCTCGAAATTATGGCCTAACGGAAGAAGAGAAGGCAGAGGAGGAGCGGAGGGCTGCAGAGGAGAGGCTGGCCAAGGAGGCCATGGAGGAGGCGGAACGGGAGCACAGGGAAGCCGTGGAGCTGGCAGAGAAGATGGCGCGCTGGGAGGAGTGGGTGCGTGTGTGTGTGCGCGGGTCTGGGGGTGGTACGCCAAGCCGTTTTGGCAGCTGCACTTCCCATCCTGCTCCTAGAGAAATGTCATGGAAATACCCAAGCGTGTGTTTGTGTTTGTTTTGGTTTTGGTTTTGGTTTGTTTTGTCATATGGCAATTTCCTAAAAAGTGTCCGTGGTCTTTTGCTTGGGATAAATAATCGCAATAATAGTACCTAGCCTTCACCAGGAGCATTGATAATCCAGATCCTTGTAACTGGGTCCCATGGTGCCGTAGGCCTACCTTGGGATTTCCTCTGATTTTCCTCCATTTACACATCTCACCTGGATGGTCAGCCTCATTCACCCTCTTGATTCCCCAAATCATGGATTCCTGCCTATTCTGCTACTGAAAATCGCACTCAGATCCTTCCACAGCTCCTCACTTCTGATCAGGGTCGGAGTTTCTCGCTGGAATCATGGTGCCTCCTCCCTGGCCTCCCCGCTGGGCTCCTGTCCATCTCCAGCCTGTTCCCATGCTGCCGCTGGCGGTCCTTTTAATGTACAGACCCACGTGGGCAATTCCCTGTGCGAACGTTTCACAGGCTTCCATCACCGTGAGACTCATTATTGGGGCCTTCCAGGTTCTGGCGTGATGCATTTCAACAAGACACTGTGTCCGCAGCTAACTTCCATACTTGCTTTGAGTCTTTCCTAAAAAGCTCTCTTTCCAAGGAAGCCTTTCCTGCACACCATATTTAAAATGTCAACCCCTGCGTCTCCCCATCGCATGGCCCATCCCCTTTTATAGGTCTCAATTTCCCTCTTTGCACTTATTCTCAGAGACTATATATTTTATATATTTATCTTGCTGTCTTTTCTCTGCACAGAATTTAAATCGCATGAGGACAAGGATTTTTTTCTATTGCTGTTCAATACCACATGTCCAATGCCAAGAACTGTGCTTGACACTCAACTTGAACTTGACTTGAACTTAACAGACACTCAACAAATATTTGTGGAAGGAACGGGAGATGAAGGAAGGATGTCCTTAAGCACACATCTTTGGGTGCCCGATTATCTCCTTAGCATGAACTCCTGAATTTTGTTAGGTCAGACTACATGTGGTTTAATTTTGATACATATTTCAAAACTACCTTCCAGCAAGTGTAGAGCAGCTCACACCTTGTTTACCAGTGGCTTTCCCTACACTTCCTCCAATGCTGCTTTCTCAGTTTTGCTCACAAAATATCAACCAGATAACCAAAACCCCATCCCATTGCTTTAATGTTCATCTCTCAGGTTAGGCATGTACCAACTCTGCCTGTGTTCATTGGCATTTCTATTTCTCGTGTTGCACGTTTTCTCTGCCCATGTTTGGGCGGTATGTTCTTTTCTTAGTATTTTTCAAGAACAGCTCCCGATAAGGTAGTGTAGTCATAGAAACAGGAGGGGGCTCATGAGACAAGGGTCTCCCAGGCTGTGGTGCTAGAGTCAAAGTCTCACTCCTTCTCCGTGTAGCTTTGTGGTTCTGTACAGAATTCTCTCTGTGTCTCCGTTTCTCCATCTGTGAGAGGAGGAGGAGGATAGTACCTGCTTCATACAGTGATGGGGTGATGAGTCAGTAATGTGCAGATGTATGCAAATTGTGTTCCTCTCGTGATAGCCTAGCTTTTTATAATCTGTTGCAAATGGTTTTTCTCAACTCATCATTTATGTTTTGACAGCATTTATGGTGTGTCTTCTGGACATAGAGAAGTTTTATTGTTGTATGTAGTCAAATCCATCAGTCCATTTCCCATGTTGGTTTATGGGTTTACGTCTTGCTGGGAAAAATGCTTTTTTAACAGATAATATCATCTAGAACTCTTTATCTTGCAAGTGATAGAAAAGCAAACTCAATATGGCTTAGAAATAAAGAAAACTTAACGGATTCACTCAAATCAAGGAGGGGGGCAGGTAGAGCTGGCTTCAGGCAAGGCTTGATATGTGACTCAGATGATTCATCAAGGACCTGGGGTCCCTATCTCTGCTCTGCTCTCCACGCTGGCATCATCCTTGGGTTCTACCTGATGTGCTTCTCCTTTATTAATATCCACAGGCAGGAGGTGGGCTGGACTGATGGGATTAAGTCCCACCTAAACTACCAGGCTAAGAAGGGAGATTTCTCAAAGGAATCTGGAATTACTATTCCCAAGAGAGGAGGGACCATATGCCAAGCAAGGAATAATACGTGTTCACCAGATGAATACCTTCTAGACTTTCTATTAGCACTTCTGTGATTCTTTCCCTCATGCCTTTCTTCCCCCACTCCCGCTCGCTCTTCATCTGGGCAGCTAGAAATTATCTTGATTTAAGATTTGAGTTTGGGATCCAGTTTATTATTTTCTAGCACACTAAGCAGTTGTTACAACACCATTTATATCTTTTCTCTGCTGTTTGCGATGCCAACTTTATCATAATCTAGTGGCCACGTACAGCAGTATTGGGTTCCAATGTACTCTGGGGTGAATCAGGTGAATGTGTTCTCCCCTTTCTGTTTACCCCAACCCCCAAATGTTCTATTTGTAGAATAAGCGACTAGAGGAAGTGAAAAGAGAAGAAAGAGAACTACTAGAGGCCCAGTCTATTCCCCTGAGAAACTATTTAATGACCCACGTGATGCCAACCCTGATGCAGGGTCTGAATGAGTGTTGTAAGGTCAGACCGGATGATCCCGTTGATTTTCTGGTAAGAGATATTTGTTTTACTATCAATTTGAAATTAAAAGATGCCCAAATCTGGGGCACCTGGGTGATTCAGTGGGTTAAAGCCTCTGCCTTTGGCTCAGGTCATGATCCCAGGGTCCTGGGATCGAGCCCCACATCGGGCTTTCTGCTCAGCAGGGAGCCTGCTTCCTCCTCTCTCTCTGCCTGCTTCTCTGCCTACTTGTGATCTCTGTCTGTCAAATAAATAAATAAAATCTTAAAAAAAAAAAAAGGTGCCCGAATCTAAACAAAAAGCTAGTTGAGATAGAGAAAGCATTGTGCCTTAAGATGAAATAGCCTCTTAAGACCTTCACAGTTTATAGCAAGATTTTCTTACTCGTTTGAAAGTAAAGATTTATGTACTTTTATTTTATTTTTTATTTTTTATTTTTTTTTTAAGATTTTATTTATTTATTTGAGAGAGAGACAGTGAGAGAGAGCATGAGCGAGGAGAAGATCAGAGAGCGAAGCAGACTCCCCATGGAGCTGGGAGCCCGATGCGGGACTCGATCCCGGGACTCCGGGATCATGACCTGAGCCGAAGGCAGTCGTCCAACCAACTGAGCCACCCAGGCGTCCCTGTACTTTTATTTTGAAATGATAAATAGTAGTAGTACTGTCTTCTAAACCGATGTGTCTTTTTTTTTCTCTCTTTCAATTATAGGCAGAGTATCTCTTCAAGAACAATCCTGAAACGCAGTGAAAATTTAAAGATTGGGTGTGATACACCTTTAGAGTTAGCGATGAGGTTAAAATTGTGATTTGGAATTCTCGAAAAAAAATGTTTTTCCAGTTTTTGGAAAATTCTTTGTTTTCCCCCTAAGCAAATACTTTATTTTTTCTTAATACTTTATAATTTTGGGGGGCCAATACTTTATTAAGTAGAATCATTAAAAAAAGCTGATGGCAATGAGTGACTTTGTTAAAGAACTGTATTTTAAAGGTAAATTGATGAAGTATCTGTGTATAGTTCATAGGACAAATATTGATATAACATTTCATTCTTAGTCAAAGTGTTCTGCACACTTGGATTTACAGTAATTTATAGCATGAAGAGAATCAGACTGTATATTATTTGAACATGTAGGCTGATGACTTTACATAGTTTGCTATTGTCCTAGTGCCAATGGTGTCAGAAAGAAATGACAATGGTTTATGCTTTGGTGACTCACGCTAAGTCAGATGTCATTGGTTTCCAGGGGTAAATTTTTGAGTTCAGGGTCACTATCTTAAGCAATGAGTCATAGAGAGAATTATAAACCTTTTGGTAGAAAAAAATACCATAACAATAAATAATCCCAGTATTTGTGGTAATTAAAAGTTAAATATTTTCAACAAACTTTATAATATAGCCATAAGCATTCAATCCCTACGGTCTTTTCCAGCTTGAAAAATCCCGTAATTCCCAGAATTATACACTATGAGAAGTTACACTGAATGAGAAATGTATTAAAATATATTTCATCTTGGGGCACCTGGGTGGCTCATTCTGTTAAGTGTCATCCTTTGGTTTGGGGTCATGATCCCATGGTCCTGGGATAGAGCCCTGAGTCAGGCTCCTGCTCCGGGGAGAGCCTGCTTTTCCCCTCTCTCTGTCCCCCTTGCCCCTTCGCCCCCCTGCTCTTACTTGATCTCTCTTGCTCACTCTATCTCAAATACATAAATAAAATCTTAAAAAAATAAAATATATTTCATCTCTTTAAATAATGTAATTTGAATATAACTGCACTGTTTTTTTTATTATAGTAAAATACATACAACATAACATTTATCACTGTGACCTTAAAGTGTACAAGTTGTGGCACTAGGTGCATCGGTTGTATTTATTCCATGAAAGGGAGGTATATGCAAAATGACTTCCTAGGGCTGAGGGAGCAGGAGGACAAAAGAAAAAGACTGACAAGCCCAGCTTGACAAGAAATGGTTTATTAAGGAGATTTATGGACAGAAGTAGGTCTCAGGGTAGTTCCTAGACCATTAGGTCCCCAACAACACCCCCCCCCCCCCGCTTAAGAGCTGCTTTTATAGCCCTAGGAGCTGGAAGTCCACCCAGTCGGAGAATAGGTGTCTGTTGGGGCACATGGGTGGCTCAGTCGTTGAGCTTCTGACTCTAGATTTCTGCTCAGGTCCTGAACTCAGGGTTGTGAGACTGAGCTCCACTGGGGGTGGAGCTGCTGGAGATTCTCTTCCTCCCTCTATCTCTGCCCCCTCCCCCTTTAGAACAACAACAATGACAAAGAATAGGTATGTGTCAGAGTCCTATTTCCAGGGCAGATCATGGACATTATGCCCTAAGGGTGTGCTTAAGGGTGTGGTTAAACAAAAGGAAAGAATGTTGAGTGAAGGCTTGAGCTCAAGAAGAGTTGTCTGTCTACTGTCAGCATTTGCCCAAGATGGTTTTGGCCTGGTTTACACAGCCCTGGACAAGCACTACCACTACCTAGTTTTAGAACCTTTCCATCACCCCAGTGGAAATCCTGTACCCTGTACTATCCCTTCAACCCAGGTCCTGGCAACCACTAATCTGCTTCCTGTCTCTACAGATTTGTTTCTTCTGGGTATTTACATAAACAAAATCACTCAATATGTGGCCTTTCGTGTCTTCTTTCATGGGCATGTCTCCAAGGCTCATGCCGTGGCATGGATCAGGGCTTCATCCTGTTGAAGGCTGAATAATATTGTACTGTACAAATGCACCACAGGCTCTTGAACCATTCATTCGTTGAGGGACAATTTGGGTCATTTCCATCTTTTAGATACCGTGAAATGCTGCTATGCATATTTGTGTATAGGTTCTTGTTTGAACAGCTGGTGTCAATTTTGTGGGGGGCAGATACCTAAGAGCGGAATTGCTATCACACTGTAATTCTCTGTTTAACTTCCTGAGGAACTGCTGAGACCATCTCCACAGTAGCTGCATCACTGTCACTCCCACCAGCAATGCAGGAGGATTCCAATTTCTCTGCATACTTAAGCTTGTTATTGTGTGTGTGCATGTGGGGGCACGTGTGTGCACATGCCGGTGATGCTAATGGGTCTGAAATGTGTCACACTGTGACTAAGCATGTTTACACATGCCTGCCGGCCATGTGTATATCTTCTTTGGGAGACATGTACCATTCAAGTCCTTTGCTCACTTTGTATTTGTCTTTTTGCTATTGAACTGTACAAGTTTTTTTTATATATTCTTCATGCAAGACCCCTATCAGATACATGATTTGCAAATATTTTCCCCTCTTCCATGGCTTGTCTTTTCACTCTCTTGACAGGTGTCCTTGAATGCACAAAATCTCATTTTGGTGACATCCAATTACCTCCTCTTCTGCTTCCCTGCACTACTTTTGACCCTGAAACTTTAATCAAAGACACTAAGTAAACAGAGCACATCTTCAAGTTTGAAGTCATTGGCCTTCATAATACTTACCTTCCCTGCCTTCACGATGGATATATTCCATGACCTTGCTTCTTAGTTCACTGAGAAAACCCACACAATCCAAAGAGCTGTTCTATCCTCCTGCTACAAACTAGCTCTGTTTCCCTTCTGTGCTTCCATCTACGACCAACTCCTGACTTGTGCCTGGATGCCACCTCGTCTCACATCATCAGATGCTGCTCCTAGAACTACGCTTCTCTCTCACAGCCAGATTTCTCCCTCGTTTCTGGATCATCACCCTTCGCTTCCAACTTAATGTACTAGCTCCTACATTTCAAAACAAAACGAGGGGTGCCTGGGTGGCTCAACTGGTTAAACGGCTGCTTTTGGCTCAGGTCATGATTCCGGGGTCCTGGGATTGAGCCTGGCATCAGGCTCCCTGCTCAGCAGAGAGCCTGCTTCTTTCTCTCCCTCTGCCTGCCACTCTGCTTACTTGTGCTCTCTCTCTCTGTCAAATAAATAAATAAAATCTTTAAAAACAAACAAAACAGAAAATGAGACTGAAACAGATTAAAATGCAGAAAACTTCCTTGACCTCTGCAGCCTCCTCCAGCCATGGCCCCAGTATCCTGTCCCTCTTTAGATCAAGGTTACCAGTGTCCTTCAAGACCTCCAAATCCAACTGTCAAATCCTACTTGACCTCTCCGAGCATTTCATCATTTTCTCCTTGAAACCCTCTCTCCCCTCCACCAGAATGTTGAAAGCAAGGCCAATCCAATTTCTAAGCACACTCGCCCCTCCCCTCTCCACTGCTGCTCCTGCAGGCCCCCATCTCAGGGATCAGCAATTCCATCCTTCCAGTTGCTCAGGGCCCAAACCTGGTGTCACCTTTGGCTCCTTTTTTCCTTATCCTCGCTCAGTTCACCAGTGCATCATACTGGCCCAACTTTTGCAACATATCGTGTCGTCCTGCTTCTCACTCCTTCAACACTAGTATCCTGGCCCAAGACACCACCGTCTCCCACCTGGATTGCTGCTGTCACCTGTCCCTGGGAGGCTCCTTCCTGTGACTGCTCTTAACATAGCAGCAGGGGGATCTTTTTCAAACAGATGTCAGATCCCCTCAAAGGCCTTGCCGTCTCATGTAGGGTGGAAGGCAAAGTCCTGACCCAGCCTGAGAGGCCTTATATAGTTTGACCCCCTCATGACCTCCCTGCCCCCTCACTTCGCTCTTCATTGCCAAGTGCAGTCTGCTTTGGGGCTATTGCCTGGAATCGTTGGCCCACACATACCCCTGTGACTCACTCTCACTACATCCTTGGATTGGATCAAACATCCTGTCCTCCGAGGGGCCTCCTCAGACCATCCTCTCGATGACATCCCACTCTGTTCCTTTTCTCTGCTTGCACTGACATCACTTTATAAGCCATTGTTTTTATTGTCTCTTTCCCCCACTAAAACATAAGCTCCACAGAGGTGGGACTGTTTTTTGCTGTTATCTCTAGAGATGAAAAAGGTACACAGCACACATTAGAAATATAATATTAGTGAGTGAGAGCTATTTAGCTGAAATTGTTTGTTATACAATTCAGATCTCCAGTCCGTTGGTGAAGTCCATATTATACCTTTCCATAGGCTGTGATGGGATATTTGAGGAAATCTCCCCAAATCAAAAGGTCACAAGGAGGCTTCACTAAGTGGCACTGATTTTGGTGCATTCATATAGAGTCTAGCCCTCTGCCAGGCATGGTAAGAAGAGTGATCTCAGCCATGTCTTGGGTCAGGTGGGTCCCAGAGAGGCTGACTTGTCTTAACTCATCTCCTAGGAGACCAGGAGAGAAGATAAGAGTACAATTGGACTCACAATGAGACATACAATTGTTGAGTGGCAGGATACCTATACCCATTTCCCCAGCATATTCTCTTCCGCCAAGCAGGTTCTCTGAGTAGCCGGCTGATCACAAGTGCTTGGGGAGTGCAAAACCAGGACAAGGCACTGGCTTCCGCTAGCTTGATGTGTCCACCCCCCACCGCACCTGTCCTGTATTCTGGTTCTTCCTGACAAGGTGCATTTGCCCAGACTTTTGGGTGGGCAGTGAGTTTACTTCTGTGACTCTCCTTGACACATTCCCTCTTCAGAGATATTGACATATTCATTCTTCTGGGTCTTACGTTAGGAGGCGCTCTCTTTAAGCGGACTTTTCATTTTTCTGGTTTGATTCATTAAGAGTCACTTTACAATTAAGGTCTTTGAAGGCAATTTTTCCCCTAAAATCTAAGCAGTCCAGCTTGTCACTGCTAAGCATCCTCTCTCTGTAAAACTATAATTTGGATGGACATATTTCTATATTACTTAAAAGAGCTGGTATCATTTATAATAAAGTATCCAGCTCCAATCTAAAAAAGATGTGTAAAACCTCCACACAGAGAATTATAAAACACTGCTGATAGTAATGAAAAATGAAATGAAGGAATAAACTGTATTAATGCCTTGTAAAGCTCAGTACTGTTAATACTTCAATTCTTCTCCCAAATAATGATCTGTAGAGTCAATGTAATCCTAATCAAAATTCTAGTGTGTTTCTTTTCTCTTTTTTGGTGGGAAGTGGTCATCTGATTCAGAAATGTGTATGGTCATGCAAAAGAACCTAGGAGAGTCAGAAGGAACCACAGCAAACTTGGAGGACTTCACTCTCCAGACAGCAAGACTCATTATGAAGTGACAGTGATTAAGATCAGTAGAAAATAAGGAGTCCAGAAGTAGATTCACACATTAATAAATCACCTGATTTATAACAAATTCACCTTTGCAATTCAATGGGGGAAAAGTATGGTCTTTTCAACAAATGATGCAGGTCACTTTGGAGAGTCATGCATTAAAAACAACCAAAAAACCAAAGTCTGCCAGAAAACTCCTCAAATCCAAAAAACCTAAACCCTTGACCTCTGATTCACACTATACACAAAATTATTTTAAGATGGATCATAGACCTAAACAGGAAAGTCAAAACAATAAAGCTTCTAGAATTTAATAAAACGTAAGAGGAATTCTTCATAACCCAGGGGTGGGCAAAGATTTCTCAAGATAACACTGAAATAATAAAAAGTCAGGGGGCACCTGGGTGGCTCAGTCGGTTAAGCATCTACCTTCAGCTTGGGTCATGATCTGGGGTCCCGGGATCAACACCCTCGCTGGGTTTCGTGCTCAGCAGGGAGTCTGCTGCTTCCTCTCCCTCTGCCCCTCCCCACAGCTCACAGCGCGCTCTCTCTCTCTCAAATAAATAAATAATAAATAACATCTTTTAAAAAAAAATGTCAAACACCTGGCTGGCTCAGTCCAAGAAGTGTGTGACTCTTGATCTTGGGGTTATGAGTTTGAGCCCCATGTGGGATGTAGAGATTAGTTAGATAAATATTTTTAAAAAAGAGTAAAAAGCCAAGCTTCAGAACTGGGAAGATATTTACAACGCATACACATAGATATGCACAGATATGCAGTAGATATGACAGAGGACTTGTACACAGAATATGTCAAAAAGTCCTCAAAGTTAGTAAGACTGACAATCCAATTTAAAAACAGGAAGACTTGAGAAACCACTTCATAAAAGAGCATAGCCAAATGACCAATTAGCATATTTACAAGTGCTTAAAGGCAGTAATCATCAGAGAAATTCAAAGGAAAACCGCAGGGGGATTCCTGCACAATGTTGCCAGGTGGCGGAACTTAACTGGGACTGTTTACATCAAGTGTTGGGGAGGACGTGGGGCCATGGGAACACACATAGATTGCTGGTGGGACTACAGATTGGTACTACCCCTATGATAGTCTTTGGGAGAACTTACCAAAGCTAAGCATGGGTACACACACGGTCCAGCAATTCCACTTGGGTATACACCCAAGGGGGATGAGTGCTCATGTCTACAACGAGGCACGTACAAGAATATTCAAGCAACATTACTCTAAAAGCCCCGAATTGGAAAGAAAAAAACCCAAATGTCCTTCAAAGGAGAAAGATATACTGTGATATTTACAGTAGGAGAAAGATACAGTGACAGTATAGTACACAGCAATGAAAAAGCATGAACTGTCACTCCCTCAACGAAGTCTCACAGACATACTGTTGAATGAAAGAAGTTACAAGGGTGAATAGTGTTGTGACTCCACGTGTATGAAGTTGAAAAAGAGATACAACTAGTCCATAGTGATAAGGTCAAAATAGGGGTCATGTGGCGGTGATGATGATAACGACAGAGGATTATTCCGCTGGGGTAATGAACATTTTCTCTATCCTGATTCAGGTACTAATGACATTAGTGTGTGCACAGGATAAAAATCGATACAGCTCAGTAGGCAGTGTTATGGGGCGGGGTAAGCACAAAGGCCTTCATGCTTATACATGTTACTGTTTAATTGTACTTTAATCATCTTTTTAAAAGGAACTGGTATTCTATCTTTAAAAAAATGAAATATACCATATATCCCAAACTAAAAACAAAACAAAAAGCTAAAAACAAAACAAAACAAAAGAACTCCTTAAAATGCGGACCTGTTCGTAGCCAGAGAGTTCCTGAGATCCAGTTTAGGAAAGAAAAATGCCATCTGAATTCACATTGAGAAAAATTAGTCTTTTGTGTGAAAAAAATTGAAATTAATCAAAATGCCATTCAAATTACTTAAGAGTGTTTTTGGGTCTCACACAATATTAGGTGCTATATACACAGTTTAGTGGAGAAGGAAGGCAGATTCTGAGATAACCCCCAGTGATCTCTGCCTAACAGTATTCATGCCTTTGTGTACTCTTTTTCCTTTGAGTGTGGGTAGAACACAGGATTTGCTTCTCTCCCCCATGGAATCCAGCAGATCTTAGGTTACCTAAGACTATAAGAAATCATGCTAGCAGAATCTTTTGCCTTGAGCTTACATGCTTTGATCAAGAATGCTGCTCTGTTGGAGACCCACATGGTTTAGCAAGCAGCCAGCAAGACACTGCTACCTTCAACCCAACAGCTCTGAAGACCTGAATCTTGCCAACAAACGTGTGTGGAAGTTAAGTCTTTCCACAGTTGAGCCTTCATATGAGACCCGTCCCCCCCACCCCAGCCCACCATGAATGTAGCCTTGTTAGAGACCCTGAATCAGAGGACCCAGCTAAGGCATGTACAAATTCCTGACCCCCAGAAACTGTTCAATAATAAATGTGTTTTTTATTATTGTTTTTTGAAATGTGTGTTTTAGTTTGAAATTTGTGGCAAATTGTTACACAGCACTAAATAACCAGTACCATTGAAGATGCATCATTACTTTCTAGGAGTGAGCAACCTGAGATGATCATTGTTAGGGACTGAATGAATGTCCCAAAACTCACATGTTGAAGTACTAACTCCCTTCCTGTGACTGTATTTGGAGATGGAGCCTCTAAGGAAGTAATTAGGGTTAAGTAGAGTCTTAAGGGTGGGGCCATGATCCAGTAGGATTAGGTCTCCTTAAGAGACACCAGAGAGCTTGTTCTTCCTCCCTCTCCCTCTCCCTCTCCCTCCCCCCCCACCTCTCCCCTACTCCCTCTCCCTGCCATGGGAGTACAGTGAGAAAGCGGCCATCTACAAGCCAGCATGAGTGTCCTCACCAGAAGGTTGGCCACGCTGGCATCTTAACCTTGGCCTTCCCAGCCTCCAGAACTGTGAGAGACACATTCCTACTGTTTAAGCCACCAATTCTGTGGTATTTTGTTATGGCAGCTCATGCTAAGATAATTACCAACTGTTTTTGTTTTAGCCAGATTAATTGCAGAATTGAAAATAATTGAAAGGAAAAAAAATAACTGAATGGAAATACTGGGCAAATCTAAGTTGTCTTTAAAGAATCAGAAACAATTTAATTCTTAAGTGCCAATATGTGCCAAGCATGGTTTTGTGCTTTCTGCTTTCAAACAATACGCTTAGGGTTCCTATCTTCATGGAGTTTAGATTTTAGTAAGGGTAACAGAATAATCAGGGGATAAGCATGGAGGCTCTGAGCAGCAAGGAGCCGGGCATTTTTAAAGATTTTATTAATTTATTTGAGAGAGCGAGTGAGCGTGGAAGCAAGAGCGGGGTGGGGGGAGGGAGAAGCAGACTCCCTGTGGGGCAGGAAGCCCAATTCGGGGCTTGATCCAGGGGACCATGACCTGAGCCGAAGGCGTACAGTTAACCGATAGCCAGCCAGGTGCCCCTAGAAGCTGAGCATGTTTAAAGAAAAGAGGTCAGTTGGGTTGAAGCACAGAGAGGAAAGGGGCAGAGTTTGAGATGAGCTTAGAGCGAAACTCAAGAGCCAGGCCACCGAGCCCTTGTAAGCCACTGTCAAGTTTGGTTCTATTCTGAGAGCAATGGGAAGCCACTAAACTGGGTTTGATATATATATATATATATTTTTATTTTATAGTGAGAGTGTGATAAAATCTGAGTTATGATTTCAAAGTCCAGCTGCTGTATGGTGGATGAATGGAAGGAAAGCACAAACAGAAGCAGAAGAGCACGGAGGCTGCCCCAACACCCAAGCGAGAGGAGACCGTGGCTGAGACTAGGGTGGTGCAGAAGAGTCAGAGAAGGGGGCGGCTTCTGATGGACCAACAGGAGACGACGATGGAGAGAGACGCTTAGCTGACTGAGCCACCCAGGGGCCCCTAGCAGACACATTCTTTAAAACATAAACTAACAAAGATCTAAAAGGAATTTAAAAGAATTTAAAGAAAAGATAGCTCAAGGCTATAATACGTATTAGATGAAAATGCTTATGCTACTATTTTTACTTGAGGGACTCATCAATCTGGTTAATCTTGGTTAAAATTTTTCCCCCAAAATTTCTATTTAAATTCTAGTTAACATATAGTGTAATATTGGTTTTAGGAGTAGAACTTAGAGATTTCACCTCTTATATGTAACACCCAGCGCTCTCAACACAAGTGCCCTCCTTAAAGCCCATCCTACCTCCCCTCCAGCAACCCTGTTTGCTCTCCATAGTTAGGTCTCTTACGTTGGTTAAAAAAATTTAAAACGTATGCATCATTAGTCACCAAATGAATCTATTGTAGTTTATTATTGGGATAAAAGTCTTCATATCATGGGCGCCTGGGTGGCTCAGTCATTAAGCAGCTGCCTTCGGCTCAGGTCATGATCTCAGGGTCCTAGGATCAAGACCCACATCGGGCTCCCTGCTCAGTGGGAAGCCTGCTTCTCCCTCTCCCACTACCCCTGCTTGTGGCTCCCTCTCTCTCATGTCTCCTCCTCTGCAGAGGAAGAGGTTCTATTCTCAAAAACATTTCTGTCCGTTTCTCAAATTTGAATGCACTATGGACCTATGAGAACCAGCTTAGGAATTCTCCCTACTTATGACATTGTTCTGTGGAAAATGCAATCTGAATGATCCTTAAGACATCAGTAGGAAGTGCCATCCCCCATGTCCGTAGTCAGTAGAACACAGGCACTGTGGCAGGGTGAGGGCTGTGGGGATGGGGCAGCAGCTGGAGGGAGTGGGCAGGGCTCTGAGGTCAAGCAAGGCAAGGCTAACAATAGGGGTCCTGTCTTAACCCGGTATACTGGTCACTGGCTTTATCTCATGCTCCACTTTCCTTTGCTCAAGTTCTGTTCTTCGGTAGACCCTAAATGTTGGGGATACTGAACACCTAGCTTATTACCCACTCGTGAAGTTTGGGTTGGATTAGATTGAAGTTACTGGGTGTATGAAGGGCCCTTCCTTCCGTGAACTGAAACATGACTCCAAGATAAAATTTTTGCTTTGAGTTTAAAATCTCTATCTCCAGCCCTGACTTAGCTCCTGAAATATGTTTTCACTCACCTGATGGGCATTTCTAAAGGACCCCCAGGCACTTCAAAAAATCCACACCAAGTGACTCTCATGACCTCATCTACTCACCCTTGTTTTCTATTCACTGATAGCTCCCTCCACTAGGTCACCCTCCCTAGAACGTCTGAAATCATGTCTTTTTCCTCTCCCTCCCCTCACATTCATTCACATTAACTACATCTCCTAAATCTCTCTGAAATCAGTCCCTTCTTTATTTCGAGCAGCAGCATCTCTCACCTGAACCCTGGCAAGAACTAAACTACCCTCCAGCTTCAAAAGCTCTCACAGCTCAAATTTGTTCCTACCTTTTGAGTGATCTTTCTGAAACTGTAGATGTGATCTCATCAATGCTTTCAAACCTTCCATGGTTCCCCCATTCATAAACAAAGATAAAAGCTGAATCTTCTCCATGGCTTCAGGTCTCGAAGCAAGGCCTTGTTTGACCACTTTACCTAAAGTTGACCTCCCCCTTAATTCTATTACCTGGTTTATTTTGTTCATGGTTCTTAATACAACCCGTAATTCCCTTGTCTGTTTATGAGTTTACTGTTTGCCCCCCACTTCCCAAGAAAATATGGTCTAACTGGGTCAGGGATCTTGACTATTTTTCAAAGTGGGAAGCGATCTTCCAGCTTAGCACAGTGATGGGGCGTGGCAGACGCACAACGATCTGTTACACAAAGGGCCCCCCATTATCTGCCTCAGTCCTTGGCAGCTTCATTCCCACCACGTATTTGTGGTCTAGTTACTTCAAAAGTCTCTCGGTCTCCAAATAAACTTTAAGCTATTTGTACTTTCCTTCTTTTTTTTTTAAAGTTGTTTCCTGTTATGCCCTTCTCCTCCTGTTCCCTTACTAAATCCTAACTTTTTTTTTTTATTAAAAAAATTCTTTTATTGATGTGTAGTTGACACATGCTGTTAGTTTCAGGTATATAACAGAGATTTGAAAAGTGTATATATCTACCAGTGCATTTCTATATTTTTTAAAAAAGATTTTATCTGAGAGTCTGAGATGGACAGAGAGAGAGCATGAATGGGGAGGAGAGGAAGAAGGAGGCTCCCCACTGAGCAAGGATCCCAGCACAAGGCTTGATCTCAGGATCTTGGGATCATGACCTCTGTCAAAGCAGATGTTTAACTGACTGAGCCACCCAGGCGCCCTATCAGGACATTTCTAAAGTCACATTGGGAAATCTACCTTGATTCCACCCACAAGTATACTTCCTTCTGTCTTCAGCAAGTAACATGGCATCTAGCACATTCCAGGTACTAAATAAATATTCGTTAATTGCACTATCTTGCTGTGTCATTCTAGAGAAGGCTCAAACACAATTGGTGTGGAGCACCTGGAGACTGAAAGCACAGAGGTTTCAAGGACCCTGTGTCTTTCACTGCCTTCTGAGATGCCAAGTGGAGGACAGCCTCGAGCTCAAGAAGTTCCCATTCTCTAATCTGTGGCATACATCATCAGTGCCTATCTTTATGAGCAAATTTTAACATCAGAGCCTTAACGTATTTTATTGAGTTCTCTGGATCTCAGATTTCCAAACTTTTAAGGGCAGGTCTGCTACTGGGTCCCCAACCAAAACCACTTTGATGACAAGAGGGTAAGGGAACAAGTAGAAGTGAGAATCAAGGACAAGTCTGTTTCCCAACAGTGTTGTTCAACAGAAATGAGGGCCATGCATATAATTTAAAATTTTCTAGTGGCCACGTTTTAAAAGGAAGCAGATGAAATGAACTTTAATGAATTTTTTAAATATATCCAAAATACTATTTCAGCATGTAATGAATACAAAACGCAGATATATTACATATAAATATAATATATGAATATAAATATATTATAAAATGAGATCAGTTAGGGATCTCATTCTTTTGTTCCTACGGAGATCTCTGAAATCTGTATTTTGCACTCACGCTACATCTTAAATGGACTAGGCCCATTTCAAGTGCTGAAATGTCCCACGTGACAAATGGCTATAGACGGGACAGTACAGGTTTAGGTCCTGTGCTTCCTCCACACAGTCTTTTTTTTTTGTCAGAGAGAGAGGGAGAGAGCGCGAGCACAGGCAGACAGAGTGGCAGGCAGAGGCAGAGGGAGAAGCAGGCTCCCCGCCGAGCAAGGAGCCCGATGTGGGACTCGATCCCAGGACGCTGGGATCATGACCTGAGCCGAAGGCAGCTGCTCAACCAACTGAGCCACCCAGGCGTCCCCTCCGCTCAGTCTTTATGCCTCCACCGCTTGTCAGACTAGATGTTCTGTGAAAGCAAGGTAAGTCCTTTGCCCAATTTCCCGAGGTTATACAAGTCCATATTAACCTACTTAAATGTTTTAGAACTTTATCCTTGCCGTGTTTATTTAATTCCTTCCCGCCCCTCCGTAAACCCTCCGTGTGACACTTGAGAACACGTTCTAATTAGCAGAGCGAAGGGCTGAGTGCCAGAGTCGGGCTCAGGCACGAACACTCCAGCTTTGGCTGGGGGTGGCGAATACGCTCCTAGGTCCCACCCCAGGGACGGATGAGGGCTGCAGAATGGTCTGGGCTAAAATCCCCATGGTTCCTGCCCTCGGTCCTTCCACTTCAGGGCAGCTTTACCCGGAGGTTCCAGGACACCACTCGCTGGTAAAATCAGCTCGTGTTCCAGAACTCGGTGTCATCATAGCGCTGCCCCGCAAATCCATTCATTCAACAAACACTTGTTGAGCGCCTGCGTACACACTTTGGTGGACAGGTCGGCCAACAGCCCGAGAGGGGTGGACCTCGGTCCAACAGGGGAGGGGGAGTCCCAACGACCAGCCCGTGCTAAGCGCTGCCCTGCATCAACCAACACATGCAGCAGTCCACACGGCCCCCGGAGGCGGGTCTTACTTTCACTTCGCAGGACAGCAGGAAGAGGCCGAGTAACTTGCGGCCACCCCAAGGCGCCGACCTGAGCGGCCGCGCCCCAAGCCCAGCGCTCGGGTGGCTCACCGGGCACGCATGGGCGCCTGGGTCCCCGCCGAGCGCCGCCGATGACGCCGTTCGAGGGGAGGTGCGGCAGCTGCGACCTCGGCCGCGACTCACAGTGAGGTGCCGCGTGGTGCTCATCGGCGACAGGAGCGTCCCCGCTCGAGGAACGGACAGCCACCGGAGCCTCCCCGCCTCTGCTAGCCGACAACTCACACCCACCGCGGAAGCGCGACAGCTTTGGGGCGGAAATTACCGGACCTCCGGCCGCCTCACGAACTACCACTCCCGTGAAGCTGCGCGGCGCCGGGTGGCCTTTGCGCAGGCGCGCGCACGGCGTGCGTGGCGGCGTCAGCAGTTCTAGAACGTTGCTGTGGTAGCGCTCGGGCGCCATGTTAGGACGAAGGGGAAGGAGGAGAAGCGCTTAAAGCGGCGGGAGCGGTGCGGGAGTGGGGTTGGACCCAGGGCTGAGGCAGGCCCCCCCCTCCCTCCCGCCTCAGTGGATCATGCCCAGGGCGGCAGCGGCGGCGGTTGCGGGGGGGAAGTGACTGGGCGGTGCCGGCGCAGGAGACGATGCCGTTGTAAGTGATTTGTATTCTGTTTTCTCTCGCACGCCGGCGGGGCCTTGGGGGCGTCGGGGGAGGGGGGAAGGGGTGGCGCGAGAGCCGGGCCCTCGCCCCGTTGGGGAGGCAGGCGGGAACGGGGCTCTTCCTGTTTCCTCACCCGCTCGCCGCCGCACTTCCCCTTGTGCTCGGTTCCCGCTTCCCCCCACCCCTTCCTGGCTCCGCGGCCGTGGGGCCGGGGGCCTTCCCCTTCCGGAACGGGCGGGGGAACCTGAACCTGAGTGCCCTCGCTTCTCCGCCCCGTTCGGGGGGTGGAAAAAAAAAAGAGAAAGGAAAAACAATGCCCGGCGGCGGGGAAGGCAGGCCCGGCTGGTTGCGGGGTCTGCACTCGGCGCTCAGGTTCACTCTCGGCGTCTGTCCGGCTCCTTTCGAAGCCTCCCTTCCTGGTCTGCCTGCGCTGCGTCCCTGTCTCCCTCCCGTCTCCAGGATGCCCACATCGTGCGCAGAGGGAACCCACTTCCACGCCCGAGCTCGCACGAGCACTAGCTAAAAGCCCAGTTGTGAGCGACGAGCCTCGCTCTCTGGAAGCCTCGCCGCCCCCCCCCCCCCGCCCCCGGAACCAGCCCAGTCCTCCCCAGGCTTCCCACCGTCGGCAAAGGGGCACTTGCCGGGGTGTCCTCCGCAGCGCGCTGGGTTAGGTATTGCTGTTTCGGTGCTGCTTTGATAGGCTGGTCGGAGGGGTCCTGCCTCCTTCACTCCCCGTCTCCACTGGTACTTGGGATTTTTCTGATGGTAGACGTAAAGCTAGTCCCTCCTTGCCTTCTCATCTCACTCGGTGTGCGTCTTACACTTTGTTACCCTCGCAGCATTTTTTAAAAAGTTTCTGTTCTGTGTCAAAGAATGAGATGTAATCTGAGTATTCGTTGTTGGGATCGAAAGTAGATTACAGCTTTTTTTTCCCTGCGTGTATCCAGCAGTGGAGAGGCCTAAATGTGAGACTGCATTTCTTCCATTTTTGAACATTCTGGTGTAAGCGTGCTCCTTTGAGACGAGGGACCGAATTTTCTTCTTTGTAGGCCCCAAATGAACCATGTAATTGACACTCGAAGTTTTCCTTATGTACAAAATAAAGGTTTTATGATTTTCTAGACATCTAACACGGCACCTCAGGTTTATCTGTTTTTTTTTTTTTTTAAAGTTTCCTTTTTCGCAGATATTACTGGTTATGGTTTTAGTTTTATTTATGTGTCTTTGTACGTGTACGTGTACGTGTGTGTGTGTGTGTGTGTGTGTGCAGGTGAGGATCTAACTTCGACACCGGCTTTAAGATAAGATACCTATTGCTATTTACACGGTATTTTAAAGAAGAATTTCATGCTCCTCCTTAACCACTCCTGTCATTTTTAAGAGGCCTGTCAACATATTTCTGTAAATGACAATATTGCTTAGTTTTAAATACATATGCAGATATAAAATCTTATAATCTACAAGATCCCTGTTAATTGATTCATTCATCCTTTTGTGAGTAGAAAGACACTGGGGATACTGATTTTTTTGTGTGTGGCATTTTTCAGTTCAGCCGAATTTAAAATAAATAAATGTTTTTTAGTGATGCCATGTGACTTCTTTGTGTTAGCTCTCATTTTATTGCTGTGCTTAAAAAGCAAGTTTGTGATGATCGTGTCAGTAGTAAAATTTGATCAGTGATAGGAAATGTACAACTTAAGAGTTGTATTTTAATTAGAGTTAAAAGATAATTATGTCATTTTCTCTAGAAAATAAAAATACTTTTATATCTACCCTTTCCCAGCCTTCTTTGAGGAAGGGAGGTGTACATTTTCTATAAAGACCTAAGAGCATAAATTTTCTTGGAAGTTCAAATATATGGAATGGAAGACAGTTTAGACAGCACATTCACACATAGATAATTGGCTTTCCCGTGTGTTTTTTGAGATGTGAACAGTATGCCCAGTTTTTTGTTAGCTGTCCCTCTCATTTTTTTTTTTAAAGATTTTATTTATTTATTTGACAGAGATCACAAGTAGGCAGAGAGGCAGTCAGAGAGAGAGGAGGAAGCAGGCTCCCTGCCGAGCAGAGAGCCCGATGCGGGACTCGATCCCAGGACCCTGAGATCACGACCTGAGCCGAAGGCAGCGGCTTAACCCACTGAGCCACCCAGGCACCCTGTCCCTCTCATTTTTAACCCTAAGTATACTGTATTTTTAAGTAAACAACAAAAAGACCACACTGCCTAGGTAAATAGGCCTTTTTCCTCATTAATCAGCTTTCTTTGTTTTTCATATTCTGGCGTCACATTGCCTTTCATTTCATTTCTTTGGAGTTTTGAATTTTGATTTCCAGGCTTATCGTGCTTGATTTCCACCTGCTTTTTAGTATGCCTGTCCTGTTAAATTTGGGTGGGATTGTGGAGTTGGCCATAGTTGAGCTGTCAGAATGGTTTAAATCAAAATAGATTGTTGAAGTTCTGGTCATGACAACATTATGAACAAGTACTCATATTTTGTCTGAAACTCATATGTAATATGTATAATTTTGAAAGGCTGGTATGATTTAAGAGCCATGGTGATGAAACTTCCAAAAATTTGGGTAGTCTTTAGGATCCATTAATACAGGGCTTCTCTGGTAGGTACTGTTGACAGTTACGGCCAGTAACAGGGGCGTCTCTGTGTTGTAAGGTGTTTATTAGCATTCCTGGCCTTTACCCACTAGATTTCAGGACCCCCACACCCCCATCTCTCCAGTAGTGACAACCAAAAAATGTCTCCAGATGTTGCCAGATGTATCCTGGCAAGATTATCCTTCTTGAGAGTCACGTGGCATTGATAGAGTATAAGGCCTTTCTGGGAACTGTATTCTGCTTTCTGCCCTACTGTGCTGGAGAGATCCATTGTTTGCATCAGCTGAGTTCTGACTGTCACAAGTTGAAGTTAAAGATTTTGAGGAGAGTAACCATCCTCAGTGACCTAGTGCTTATACCACATTCATAGAATGTTGTTTAAGTTACTAGAAGAGATATTTAGCAAGACTTGGGGGAGACAGTAGCTTTTCTCCCAAATATTTCAGGATGTTAGGAAAAAAGAATAAGTTTCATGAAGTCATAGCAGGTAGAACTGGGACCTCTTGGTGGATGGTAATGGGTACCAGTGATTCCCACATTGTGATCTGTGGAACCCCGGGGATCTCAGATCGTTTTAAGGAGTACAAAAAAACTGAAACTGTTTTTCATAGTAGTGCTGAAATGTTATGTCTTTTTTACTCGAATAACATTGCATCCATGGTGTGAAGGTAGTTGATGCTGTTCTTGCCTTAGGACAAATCAAGGCAGAAGCACCATATTGTACTAGTAGTCATTGTATTTCTCATTACACACATAACACACACTTTAAAAGTTCCTGGATGAAACAGTAAAACACATTAATTTTAATGAATCCTGACTCGAATTTATGTTTTACATAAGCCATGATAAAATGGGAAGTACACACAAAACTCTATACAAAGTAGAGTGGTTGTTTTGAAAAAAGCACATGTCTGATTTGTGAGCTAAACTAGTATTTTTCTTGTGGAGTTCTTTCATCTAAAAAAATAGATGATGTATCTACCGTGGGTATTGACACTTGGACCATTTCTCATTTTCCTGAAAATGAAGTGAGCCTGTCTCTTTTTTTTTTTTTTTTTTAAAGATTTTATTTATTTATTTGACAGACGGAGATCACAAGCAGGCAGAGAGAGAGGAGGAAGCAGGCTCCCTGCTGAGCAGAGAGCCCGATGAGGGGCTCGATCCCAGGACTCTGAGATCATGACCTGAGCCGAAGGCAGTGGCGTAACCCACTGAGCCACCCAGGCGCCCCGAGCCTGTCTCTTTTTTTTTTTTTTTTTTAAAGATTTCATTTATTTATTTGACAGACAGAGATCACAAGTAGGCAGAGAGGCAGGCAGAGAGAGAAGGAAGCAGGCTCCCTGCTGAGCAGAGAGCCCGATGCGGGACTCGATCCCAGGACCCTGAGATCATGACCTGAGCCGAAGGCAGCGGCTTAACCCACTGAGCCACCCAGGCGCCCCGAGCCTGTCTCTTTTTAAGGAAACAGCTGACAGCATTGGTGGCCAGTAAATTTGAAGATAAAAACTAAAAATTTGGAAGGCTTGTTTCTGTCAATTGTGGGCTTGATAGCTTCCTGGTAGTTAAAAAATGTTTCTGATTAGATTGGTAGTGTGATATTAATGATACCATTTAAAAAATATATTTTGTAATAATGTGTCAATATTTGGAAGATAAGCTTAATTTTGATGAAATAAAAAAAATACATCGGTGAAATTTATATTCAAAGTGCAGTGTAGATCAGTGGATTTTTTTTTTTAAATTTTAGTTTAAAGTAATCTGTATACCCAAAATGGGGCTCGAACCCACAACCCTGAGATCAAGAGTCACAGGCTCCACCTTTAAAGCGCCCCAAGACCAATGGATTTTCATGCAGCAGTATAAGGGATTTATTGATAGGGTTTCAACTTTGATACTGTAATTAATCTTCAAAAAAATACCACTTGTGGAGTTTTGGTGTAGCATCATAGAGGAATATCCACAATTATTTGTAAAGGTTACTGAACTACTCTTCCAGTTAGGAGGGTGGTCTGCCAGGTTTTCTTTCATAAGTGTCTACCAAAACTACTTGTCAAAGGGATTAATTGCAGAAGCAGATAGAGGAATATAGCTGCCTTTGATTAAGTGATAAAGAGATTTGCAAAAATGTAAAACAGTGAGATTAGTATCTAAATGTTTTGTTTTGGAAAACAGTCTTAAGTTATTTATGTTAACATGTAATAGAGTTCTTGTTACTTAAGTACATAAACATTTAAGAATTTATTCCAGTTATAATTCCAGTGCAGTAAATATTGGCAGATATAATCCATAGAAGCAGAAGATCTTTGGGGTCCTTAGTGAATCTTAAGAGTTGTAAAAGGAGTCTGTGACCAAAAAGTTTGAGACCTTGAGAATTGCTGCCTACAGGAGCAGCTAACTACTGCTCCAAGCCGCTGTTTGCAGTGGTGGTGTCACTAGCATTTCTGGGTGGCTTTTGGATAGTCTGGAGGGATGGACACACACGTGGTTTAAAGATTTATTTTGTTGTTGTTATCAATGCAAAATAATGCATTGGATAACCTTTAGGGAAGATAACTTCTAACAGCGATTTTGGTTTTCAGATTGCAGGATTTAGAGATTTTGTAATGAATTGCTTGTTGCCAAATTAATGTTGGCTATGGTTTTGGAATGTGGTCTATTACCTTAATATATGTGCTGCCGAAGCGTTAAGTCTGTTCTCAGGTCATGCTTTTTGATGGAGAAGTTAGGAGGTAGGTATTGGAATCGAATACATTTATGAAGCTCTTCAGTTCCCGTTCCTTAGTCACCCCCATCCCCTGCCCCACCCCTCCCAGGTGAAAACGCTTTCTGGCCAGAATGAAGCCATTTGGATTCCTAGTATTTCCCATTTTGGTGGGGTGGGAGGCATTTTTTGGTTTGTTTGTTCTGTATGTTCATTGTTCTGATTATTCAGCAGCTTTTAAATGATTGCACATTCTCAGTTTATTATTTACAGAACAGCATTGTAGGAGGTATTAGTTCCCTTTAAAGTTGGTTAAGTTGAGGGGTGCCTGGGTGGTTCAGTCTGTTAAGTGTCTGCCTTCAGCGCAGGTCATGATGAGCTTGGGGTTGAGCCCCGCATCTGGCTCCCTGCTAAGCGGGGAGTATGCTTTTCCCTCTGCTGTTCCTCCTGCTTGTGCTCGCTCGCTCTCTCCCTGCCGAATAAAATAAATTTTAAAAAGTTGGTTAAATTAAGGCTTGAAGTAGTCACCTCTCCAGGGTGCTTAAGTTGTAGATTACAACTTCAGCTTACTTCAGCTTGGGTTCCATGTTCTGTTCTCATTCTAGTACTATATACCATCTCCTTTGCGCTTTATTGGGAACTATGTTTCATCAGCTCAGTTGGAGTCTGTTTAAATGTCTTAAGTAGAGGGGCACCTGGGTGGCTCACTGGGTTAAGCCTCTGCCTTCGGCTCAGGTCATGATCCCAGAGTCTTGGGATCAAGCCCCGCATCAGGCTCTCTGCTCAGCGGGGAGCCTAGTTCCCCCTCTCCCTCTGCCTGCCTCTCTGCCTACGTGTGATCTCTCTCTCTCTCTCTCTGTCAAATAAATAAATAAAATCTTTAAAAAAAAATGTCTTAAGTAGAATTAGTTTTTAAGATCACGTTTCTTGTGTGTAGAATATTTGAATCAGTTTTTTTTAACTGATGACATGTATCATATACATATAGTACATGTAAAGTGATAGACTACAAACCTAAAATCTTAGAATGTATTTTTAGCTTTATTTATTTAAAGTCACATACAGATTTATCTCTCATTTTGTGACCACTGCCTTCTGTGGAATGTGTTATTTTTTAATCTTTGTATGTTTGCAAAATTATATATTCTCATTTGTGGAAATTTAAGGATTTGGGAAAGGAAAAAAACTAGGGGTTTTGCTAGATATCTTTATTTTCTACCTCTTACAGAATGGTCTTTCAAATTTGTATTCTATGTTTTGTCCAGAAACCAGCTTCTTGCATTCTCTGATGGCTTTTATAGTTTTGGGGTTGTTAAAGAATAGTTTTTTTGTCATTTCGGTCATCAGAGACATCTTGCATTTCCTGGAGTTACAATACTATGACAACATATTTTTGACTATTCTGATACATCTTTGTGCTTTTTCAGATTCTCTTGGATTTTCTTCATTTTCAAGTTGTATTTGGCAAACCGATGCATGAGTACTGTGGTCATGTTGGTTTTTTACTTCTTCTAGCCCCTTGGGAGAAAGAGGGCAAGGGGGCAGTTGGAAGTGCCGTTAGGAAGGAAGGAAGAATAACTTGGTCATTTTTATAACTGAATAAAAGTACGCTTTCCCTGCATAATCAGTCAATCTTGCATTTCCAGAGTTCTGCCTTGGGAGTCACCATAATTTAGTCCCTTTGAGCATAAATTATTACTGCGCCCTCTACTGCTGCCTACTAAATACTGGCTGATTGAACTGGAATACATATTTTAAGAATATAGTGAGGTTGTAAATATGTTTGGTATCACTTACACAGAGCATGTGGCAGGTGAATTAGTGTTCTTTGTATAATTCTTAGTGATCAAATAGGTTGTTTTGGTTATAGCCTGGACTAAGCTACTAGTAAAATTAAAACATCCTATGTTATCTTCTTGTGAAAGAGATATTATTTCTGTTAAGAATTAATGTCGAATACACATTCAGACCCTTAATCCTTTTCTGTCTGGTTGTCCCAGTGGGCACATTATGTTTAAGGTTAAAGCCTCTTTACAGCAAATTATATTGTGAATTGTTACATTAAATATGTTTTTGTGATTTATCTGATTTTTTTCCAAAGAAGACCCATCAGACAGGTTAAGCTTTCAATTCTAACTTAAGTAAAACTGAAAGAAATGATAAAAGTGTTTTCAGTTGGCTGGTAGCTATGAATTTTCACTTTGTTGCTAGCTTTAGGCCACAGCATATTCCATGTGCCTAATAATAGGAGACGGGTTCATTAGTAGTATGAGCTTTGTTTAAATTGGAATGCAAAGTCATTAAACATTAACTATTTGAGAAAACACCATTGGTGATTTGTTGTCCTTTCCTTTTCTGTGTTTGTCATCTGCCTAGACTGCCCTTCCTCCTACCCCTCATTAAAGCCATTTGCAGTACACACCTCCTTATTGATTTTCTTTGGCATAGCCTTAATTCTTTGGTTCTGTAGTATTTATTTTAAGCTTTTACTTTGCACTTGTTTAAGGATCTGAATCTCAGACCAAATTTGAGATTGTCACTGAGAACAGAGACTGTCTTTGTATTCCTGATTTTAGTGTTGTCTTTCATACATATTTAGGAGTTCCGTAAATTTCAACCTAATAAATGCTATACTTTCTGGCAGAATTAAGTTATATGAGGCAAAGGTGCTTTTTGAAAAACTGGATTGATGAAGTTTGATAACCTTGATAACTGCCTTAGCAGTTTTCTGGAGCAATAAATAAAGCATGGTTTGCTTTGTATTTACTATTTCTCATTGCAGGATTGCATGGGGGAAAAAATCCATTTTTTAAAGTCTTGTGTATTTCACTTTTAGATAATGTGCTTTGATTAGCATAAACTGATTTTTTAAGCCCAGTCATCAAAATGCTAATTACTGTTTTAAATTGAACATTTATTTGGTGTGACTTGCTGCCAGGGAGTAATTTTAGGGCATGATTTTGGGCTCCTTACTATCACTAACCTAATTTAATGGTGAATACATAGTAGAATTAGATGATTTTCACCTTTTGTACATCATCATTAATATTTAATTAAAAATAATTTAACAAGTTGAAACCTTTATAAAGTACGAAGTGGAAATTCTATCAGTTCTTCTTGGTGCATTTTTATGTAGATATAAAAACAAATAATTTTTAAATACATAAAACTGTACATTGTGAAAGATGTATAAAGCACTTCAGCATAGAGGGTTAGATGCCTGGGTTCTTACCCTGGCACAGTAAATTTAGATAAGCCATTGTTTCCCCACTTTGTTCATCTGTAATATGGTGACAGTTAATAGTACAGTTGTTACGAACAATTGGGACAGTTGTAAAGTGCTTGACATGCTACCTGGAATATTTTGAGGTTTCAGTAAATACTGTTATCATAATTATATTCCACAGCTTTTTTCAGCTGATCTATTGTGTGCATCTTTCTATGCTACTACATGTAAGAATCACCTCATTCTTTTTATATGGCATAGTGTTATGTTTCAAGAATTTACTGTAATTAACCAGTCACATTATATTAATGGATATTTCGGTGGCTTCCACTTAGTACATTGTATACAGTGGTCCAGTGAACAACCTTGGACATCTTTTTGTGTTATTCCTAGGAGAAGGGTGAAATTCTAGAATCTGTGGAGTCACAGAGATATTTACACATAGCAAGCATGCTACTTGCCCCCCCCCACCCCCCCCGCCCACACATAGGGGATAACCTTGGGATAGGCACTGCTCATTTCAAGTTTATTGTTGCTGTACAGGATTCGGGGCCCATATTTGACTTGACTTAATTGTATCCCTGTCCCACAAGCGGCTAAAAACTTGGATTTTTGTGTTACATTTCATGTATTGAAACTGTGTTATGAATTAAAAAGATCATGTCTCCCAACTTGAGGGTTTTGGTTTGACTCCTGTGTCCTACTATTTCTGTAAGATAGATTGCTAGAGGTGAAGTCGTGGAACATAAACTTTTAAAATTGATACATGCATTTTAAAATTTTAATGAATATTGCCAGATTGCTTTTTAAAATTATGTTCATTTCCATTGTGATGGATAAGAGTGCTCATTTTCTTACACCGTTATCAATGTTGTAGGTTTATAATCTTTTATTTTTACCATATGTCTCAGCTTTGTTTTTCTGCAGTCTGACAGGAAAATAGTTGTCCTAATTTGCTTGCATGATGTGCAGTGAAACTTTTTTTTAGTTGGTTTAAGAACTCTATGCATTGAGACTATACTCTTTGGGATAGCTTGCATGTATTTTCTTCACTTGTTAATTTGTTTTAACTTCGCTTATGATATATTTTTATTATATAAAAGCTGGAATACTTTTATGTCGGTAAATTTTTTTCTGTATGGCTTTTGAGTTTTGTGTGTCTTAAATATGGTTCTGACAATAGTGTTAAGTTTCTAGTATTTCTGATTCTTTGGTATTTTGAAATACCATGGCATCTGGAATTTATTTATTTATTTATTTATTGTTAATATTTTTTTTTGTTTTCTCTTTTGGACCCCCCCCCCTTCCCCATTCGGCATCTGGAATTTAGATTTTGCAGTGGATAACCAAATCTATTTGAGTGTTCTGTACTTTCCTCAATGACTTGAAATGGTTATTAGTATCATTTATCTGAAGATTGATCATACTTTGACTGGATATATGGCCACTAAACTGCAGTCAACAAATCATGGGAACTTACACTATACTATTTGAGTTAGCTTTAAATTACTGTACCAGAGTGGTTCTCGGTATTTCAGAGTACACTTTTACTAAGTTAGATGCCTAGACTTTTGAAATACATAGATAGCTGAAATAAGCAACTGCAGTCATACACTAATTTCACAAAAATGTGCTATTCTAAGTATCTTCATCCCGATTAGAGTCCTGTTATGCACAGCCTAACATGGGGAAAGAGTGGACTTTTCTCTGAGCATTGGATTAAAACTTCCTATGCTTGGGACGCCTGGGTGGCTCAGTTGGTTAAGCAGCTGCCTTTGGCTCAGGTCATGATCCCAGCGTCCTGGGATCAAGTCCCACATCGGGCTCCTTGCTCCACAGGGAGCCTGCTTCTCCCTCTGACTCTGTCTGCCACTCTGCCTGTGCTCGCTCTGGCTCTCTCTCTCTCTGACAAATAAATAAATAAAATCTTTAAAAAAAAAAACAAAACTTCCTATGCTTGGAAACTGTTCTTCAGTGTTACAGATATGCTAAAGTTTTTATTCCTAGTTTACCATCTGGTGTAGAGGAGAGAGATAAATTCTAAGGTAAATCCTTGGAGGTACAACTTAGAGATAATAATATAACAATAACAGAAGTGAAACCAGAGTGATATATAACTAGTAGTTGTGAAATCAGGCCCGCTCTCTGTCTTGCTACTTTATCATGCTTCTGAATTGAGAGCAAGCTTTGTAGACAAGAGTTTTGAATTCCGCTACGAGAAGTCATGGAGGTTTCTGTGCTTGGTAGCAAATGAACGGTGGCATGGTAAGGGAGAAAGGAGGAGTGAGAACAAGGGGCCAGGAGTTCAAACCCTACTAGAGTAGGTGGAATGGAATTGTTACACAGAATGTTAAAACTTAAGGAAAAAAAAAAGTAAGAATAATAAAATTAAATTTAAAAAAAAAAAGGGAAAAACGGGTATGTGAATGGTGTAAGCCTTTCTGTAATGAAAATATTTTAAATATTTTAAATGTTGTAAAGAAAATATCCTGTGTTCCATGATTGAGAGAAGAATTCTGAAAATACTAAACACTGTGGGCCCCCCCAGGTGCCACTCTTTGACTCACCAAAACACTTGGGATGGGGGAAGTAATGTTTTGCTGTGGGGTTTTTTGGTGTGTGTTTTTGAGAGGGGGCAAAATTCATATATGTACTGTAATTGTAGTTACGTATTTACATCTTATTCCAATCCAGAAAGGATTAAGACAGAATGCTTTAGTCACATGTTAGAAACCAGCAAAATATTTTGCATTAAAGGTTGGGTGAAAAGGAAAAATAAGGATAGAGATATAAAGCAGCAAGAAATTAGGGTACAAGTTCTTACATAGTGATAATTGCATTGTTGTAGAGTGGAGAACTTGCTGGATGGCCACCAGTTTCACCCAGAGAATTCATAGGGTGAGAATTCATAGAGTATCCTGAAAGTAAAGATAAATCATGTTCATGAGATGGAAAATCTCAGGCACAGGAAAAGCACACATAGAATGTTCTTCATAGTAAAAACCCCGAAAGAAATTTTAATAAATCACAAATACTGTAGCTCTGTATCTAGTCTGTTTTTTCTTTGTTTTGTGTAATTGTAGGATTTCATTGTTAAAATAGAGTCATGTCTAAAGAAAACTAAATGCTGGTTAAAAAATGACTCTAGAAAGTGATAGATGGGGCAGATATCTAATGTGTTTGAGAATGGGAGGAAGAAGGTGCATTCTTGGGGTTGATAGCTGTGTGGTGTATTGTTCTAGGAGAGGCTCTATAAAGCAGAATCCTTTAAATTACTCAGCATTGAAGGTGTATTTTTGTTTTGTTAGAATAACAAATAAAAGATCCTTAAATTGTTTTATCACTCCACTTGACTTCTAATACTAAAATTGAATGGAAAACTTCACTTTCTCCATTTACAGTCATGGTTAGCTTTTCTAACCATGTTTTTGGACACTGAAAGTGGATATGGTAGCTTGTAATTTCTAATCCAGATATTTAAGTTAAAATTAAGCCATTTTTATTGGAGGCACAGCTGTCTTGTGACTTTCAGAATATGTATTTCTTTCCTCTTACTTGATTTTGACTCATTTTTATTTTTTGATAAGTGTTCTTGAATTAGTGTATGTTTTATACATGTACTTGAGTTAGATACATGTTCTGTATGTATACATGTGTAGACATATGCTGTATATGTAATTCTTTCCTGAATTACATGGGGCAAATAAATATGATTTTATTTTAGATTATGTGATGATTTTTTGAATAAAGTAAATAAAAAGCTGTAATTTGCATCTAATTTGTTTCCCCATCAAAATGTTAATGTGGAAACTTCTAGAAATCAACATATTCTTCAAATTAGGGTGAGCAGACTTGGTGTGAATTTAGAAATATGAGTCGGTATCCTAATATTCTGGTGATATTTTTGAAGTAGATAGGACCTTTCCAAGCATTGTTACTTTGTGTGACAGTGAAAGACCTGAATATTTGAGAAGGAAAAACTGGGAAAGAGAACTGAGCCTTAACCTCACAGAGAATGAGTACTCCTATTTTGTTGATGACCCAACTCAACTGGTAATAGATATAACCCCTTCAGAAAGGAATGAATGTAGAGAAATGTATTACTTGCTCAAAACAAAAACCATTCCACTAGAGTGGATTATTTTACCTGAAGTTATGAAAACCAATCCAGTTCACACTTGACTTGAAATCTCGCCTTGCTTGAACCAAGTCTAGCTAGAATGAACTTGTATTTGTTTTCATTTCTGGCTCTACTCATGTTAAAATCGTTTATTAAGGTATTCATAATCCTGTGGTAGTCACAAAGGTTCTAGTTTACTTGGAGAAACTAATATGAAGCAGTGAAAAATATGAGAGAATATAATCACTTTGGGATATGTGGGTGGTAAGTGTGCTTTTTCATCTAATACCTGTTAATATCTGAAATCAGTATGTATAGTGCGAAGAATTCTCAAATGGTTAGGCAGTTTTGAGGGCTACTTTTTTTTTTTTTTTTTTTAAGATTTTCTTTATTAGAGAGAGCACAAGCAGCTGTAGCGGCAGGGAGAGGGAGAAGGGAGAAGCAGACTCCCCCCTGAGCGGGGAGCCCAGTGCCATGCGGGGCTGGATCCCAGGATCCTGGGATCATGACCTGAGCTGAAGGCAGAGGCTTAATCAATCAGCTGAGCCATGCAGGTGCCCTGAGGGCTAACCCCCCCTTTTAAAAAAGATTTTATTTATTAGAGAAAACGCATGAGAGGAGAGAGGTCGGCAGGACAAGCAGACTCCCCGAAGAGTAGGGAGCCTGATGTGGGATCCTGATGTGGGATCCCGGGACTTCAGACCCGAGCTGAAGGTAGCCGCTTAACCAACTGAGCCACCCAGGCGCCCAAGAACCACCTTTTTGATGTCACTTTTTTTTTTTTTTTTAATTTTATTTATTTATTTGACAGAGATCACAAGTAGGCAGAGAGGCAGGCAGAGAGAGGGGGAAGCAGGCGCCTTGCGGAGCAGAGAGCGCAATGTGGGGCTCGATCCCAGGACCCTGGGAATCATCACCTGAGCTGAAGGCAGAGGCTTTAACCCACTGAGCCACCCAGTGGCTTGTTAGTTTTTAAATAATAATTGTGCTACTTATCTTTAGAGCTCTTGTCCATTGACTTACAATTATTTTAACAGAGAATAAGAGACAAGAATGAGTTTCATCCAAAAATACTCGAGTCTAATTTTCTAAAGCGTTTCAATCATGCCATGCCTTTTTGTGTTTAATTAGTTAGAGTAAAATCCCACTGATTGTACAAAATCTGGAATTTCTCTAAAAGTGGGCGAAAACTACTTCTAGATTAGCATCACTGTTAAGTGCCAGTCTCTCACCAGAAATGTGTAATAACTTTAAGTGTGTGACTACAGTGCCCCCCATTCCGCAAGTTATCTTTGTTATTTGCTCTGTATTTTATAAATTTTTTTCACTGTGAGTTAGATACTAAATTCTGTTTGTGGGGGGTCTCTTGTATTGGTAAATAGTGTGTGTTTTTTTTACTTTATTAATTGTATTGTGTTTATCATTGCTTTAGAAGTAACAATACATCAGATTATGGCTCCTTTTCAAGAAGTTGTTTCTCAGTTCACCATATTCAAGATTGTGTTTTCTCTACCAGTGTGTTCGATCTGGATTCTTACAGCTTATTTAGGTATTTAGTTAATGACAAAGATAAAAGTCCGTGGAGTGGGAAGAGGTAGAGTTTTCTCTTGGGTCACTTGCTTTTGGTTGGTTACTTTTTGTTCTAAGATGTCTTTTGAAAGGAGTCTTTTTGAGTATGGCAGGGAACCAACTGTGTTTAGAAATGCATTTTATTAAAGCAGTTTTTCTAGTCAAATGGTTTGTTTCAAATTGTAGAAATTCTTCGGCAGTAATTTTATCTAATTTTGTTTGTAGTCCAGTTACAACGCAGGGATCACAACAAACACAGCCGCCCCAGAAGCACTATGGCATCACCTCTCCTATCAGCTTAGCAGCCCCCAAGGAGACGGACTGCCTGCTTACACAGAAACTGATTGAGACTCTGAAGCCCTTTGGGGTTTTTGAAGAGGAAGAGGAGCTGCAGCGCAGGTGAATACACACATACGTATTTTTCTTTTAATTTCTAATTTTTCATCAGTGTAATAAACTAATTTTTTAAGAGTTTACTTTATTAGAGTGAGAGATCACAAGTAGGCAGAGAAGCAGGCAGTGAGAGGGGGAAGCAGGCTCCCTGCTCAACAGAGAGCCCGATACCAGGGCTCGATCCCAGGACCCTGAGACCATGACCTGAGCTAAAGGCAGAGGCATAACTTAACTGAGCCACCCAAGCACCTCAGTAAACTAGTTTTTGAGGCATTATCTACTCAGTCAGAATATTCCCTGAAATCTGTCTTGTACAAGAGCAAAGCTTAGAAACTTTTTTCCTACAGTGAATTTTATTCCCTTTTGATTTTTGATGCTTTTAGTTATTACAGTACAGAATTGTCAGAAGGAAAATTCTTACTCAGCTAAAAGAATGCTTTACCCAGTGTAATGGTGCCTGTAGTAAACTACTGTATACTTTCTGATAACTTAAAAACTGGTTAAAATTTAGGGATCCACCTATTGAAAACTGATTTTCATTTTAATTAGTAATGAAACAACTTGATACTTGATTGATATTTGCTCTATCAACAGGATTTTAATTTTGGGAAAATTAAATAACCTGGTAAAAGAGTGGATACGAGAAATCAGTGAAAGCAAGGTAAGACGACTTATTTGTATATGAAATGATTTGTCAGCTGAGCAGCAGCAGTCTTAAGCTGTTCTTATTAGAGTGAATGTAGAGTCTTTAATGCAAAGTCTGTTTTAGACTATTTGATACCAGAATTAGATTGTTTCTAATTATTTTGAAAGCAGGGAGATCTGAACTGAATTCAGTGATTTTATAAATACTTTTTTGTTGCAGTATTTTAAGCTGAAACTCCATAATTACTTTTGCTTCACAGAAATAATAGATACTGCCTAAAGAGGTGCTTTAAAAATGTATATTAAATATTTGAGAATCTTGTTACTTTTTTTTTTTAAAAAGATTTTATTTATTTATTTGACAGAAATCACAAGTAGACGGAGAGGCAGGCAGAGAGAGAGAGAGGGAAGCAGGCTCCCTGCCGAGCAGAGAGCCCGATGCGGGACTCGATCCCAGGACCCTGAGACCATGACCTGAGCCGAAGGCAGCGGCTTAACCCACTGAGCCACCCAGGCGCCCGAGAATCTTGTTACTTTTTAAGCAACCCATGACATTGAACAATTTTTAGGTTTGCGGATATTAAACTCTCAAACTCAGTATCTCCTTAGTTTTTTATAATATTCTCTGAGTTCCTAAAATTTTATTATGAAAAATCATACATACAGTTGATGAATCCATGACTGGGCTTCTGGTAAAGGAAATGTATTCTTAGAGCTGCGTATGGAATTCATTTGACCCATTTTTAAAAATTGCATAGGGATGTCTGGCTGGCTTAGTCTGTAGAGGGTGCAGCTCTTGATCTTGGGGTTGTAAGTTTGAGTCCCATGTTGGGGGTAGAGTTTATATTAAAAAAAACTGCTTACATAGTGGTGATTTTCTCAGGCAGTACAAAATGCATATTTAATCTATAATACATCTTGAAAAATTGATGGAAAGAGAACCAGGGATTGAAGAAAACTTGAGAGAGGGGTTTAACAAAGAAAATCTTTCAATTTTAGTCAAATTTATACTTTTTTTTTTTTTTAAGATTTTTATATATTTATTTATTTGACAAAGAGACAGCGAGAAAGGGAACACAAGCAGGGGGAGTGGGAGAGGGAGAAGCAGGCTTCCTGCTGAGCAGAGAGCCTGATATGGGGTCTGATCCTAGGACCCTGGGATCATGACCTGAACCAAAGGCAAATGCCTAACAACTGAGCCACCCTGGCATCCCAATATAATATGTCTTCTTGAAACAGCATATATATATTTTAAGGAACTGATTAAAATTTCAGCAGTGGGAGCGTTCTAAATGGGGGACTCCATGTATTATACGGTTTCTCACTGATAGAATTCCTGATGTGAATGAGATTTTGTTTTTTATTTATTTTTAAAGATTTGTGGGGGGTGGTGCAGAGGGGGAGAGAGAATCTTGGGCATACTCCCTTGGAGCCTGGATGTGGGGCTTGATCCCAGGTCCCTGAGATCATGACCTGAGCTGAAATCAAAAGTTGGACCCTTAACCAATTGTGCCAGCAGGCGCCCTGTGAATGAGATTTTATAATGGAAAGGTTTTTTTTGAGCTGAGCAGCAGATGTCCAAGTTAAAGTATTTTTTACTTATTTGTTGAACTTAGTGTTTCCTTAGCCTTCTGTAGGAAATAGTTTTTTTTTTTTTAAAGATTTTATTTATTTGTCAGTTTGAGAGAGCGAGAGAGAGAGAGAGAGAGAGAGAGCACAAGCAGTCAGAAGGGGAGAGAGAAGCAGGCTCCCTACTGAGCAAGGAGCCTGATGCAGGACTCGAGGCAGGACTCGATGCAGGACTCGATGCAGGACTCGTTCCAGGACTCTGGGATCATGACCTGAGCCTAAGGCATCAGCTTAACCGACTGAGCCACCCAGGCATCCTAGGAAATACAGCTTTGTTTTAATGGCATTTTTTTAATGTTTAAGTTTAAAGCCATAATCAAGTAGACAAAGCCAAAACTTAGATTTATTTAATGTGGAACATGCATACTGCCTCATGGATAGTTTGTTTCATGTATTTACTTCAGTAAGTTTTCTTTCACCAGTAATTCTTGATAACAGTTCTTCTTGCTGGTTTTACTGCCCGTAGGAAAATGTGTTAGGATTAATGAAAGTAGTGCTTATTCCTGTTGGGTTTTATCAATGTCCTTTCCACTATAGCCTAACCATTAGTAGTGAGTTGGTTAGAGGAAGTTTTGATCTTTTGAATCTGCCTTTTGTAGAGAGAATTTCTTCTCCAGATGGTTAGTTTTGAGACTTGATACAGGATTTCTTGATGTTGACACTGTTGATATTTTGGGAGCAGATAATTCTTTTTTAGGGTGCTGTCATGTGCATCAGAAGATGTTAAGCAAAACACATCCCTGACCCCCTTTTTACTAGATTTATTGTCCTGCCCTCTGTCTCTCCAGATGATGACTAAAAATGTCTCCAGACATTCCTTATGTTCCTGGAGGAATGGAGTCATCCCTGGTTGAGAAGCGGTGATTAGTGGATAGTTCCAGTTAATTTATTTATGGTATTGGGGGGGAGTTCTGTAAGTTGAATTTTTTTTTTTAAGATTTTATTTATTTATTTGACAGAGAGATCACAAGTAAGCAGAGAGGCAGGCAGAGAGAGAGGGGGAAGCAGGCTCCCATGCTGCACAGAGAGGCTGATGCGGGGCTGGATCCCAGAACACTGAGATCTTGACTTGAGCCGAAGGCAGAGGCTTAACCCACTGAGCCACCCAGGTGCCCCTAAGATTTGATTTTTACTTTAGTTGTCTTTAGATGTCTTTAGATGCCTTCTAAACCTTGCTAATATTCTGAGACTAAAAAAAAAGAAGATTTTACAGTTTATTTTTCTGTGACCTGAATTAAAGAATCTTAATTTTCTGGGTTAAAATTACTAAAATAGCTATAAGCATATACATGTGTAAACGTGCTAATAACAGTAGCCATAAGTGACATGTGGCTGTTTCAGTTTAAATGAACTAAAATACCTAGCTCCTCAGCCAAGCTAGCTTTATTTCACTATATACACGTTACATATGTATTTCACACCATAGTGGCTGCTATATTGGACAGTTTAGAGTTCACTTATCCAAAAGATCTGTTTTACTAGAAAAGTTCATGGATCATTGTTCTCAGGTAGTTTCTTCCTAACTTCCCTTTGTAGCCCTATTCCTGCAACATCTTCCTGGCTTAATTTATATAACCGGGCCATCTTTGCAAGTGAGATTTTTGGATTTCTAAATGTAGGAAGACAAATGTAATATATCTACATGGTCCTTTTTCTGTAAGTGTTGATTAAATGTGCCCTCAAAAATCAAGGGAGTCCCTGAATCTTTACAGTTTATTTTTAAGATTTTTGTAGTATGAAGTAACACTTTCATTTATGTTACTTGAGGAGGAGTGATGGGTGTTTTGGTACTGAATAAGATGTTACTGAGGAATTAGAAAGTGAAGAGAAACATTGACCAAGCACACATTAAAATTGTTTTTTGTTTGGACAGGTACCATCCTTAACCACCAGTGGTTTTAAGTACTCACCAAAGTACTTTAAAGTAGTACCAGGGCCAGGAAGATGTTTTTTTTTTTTTTTTTTAAGATTTTATGTATTTATTTGTCAGAAGAGCACAAGCAGACAGAGTGGCAGGCAGAGACAGGCTCCCTGCTAGACAAGCCCGATGTGGGACTCGATCCCAGGACCCTGGGATCATGACCTGAGCTGAAGGCAGTGGCTTAACCGACTGAGCCACCCAGGCGTCCTGGGAAGATGAGTTTTAAATGCTTGCCTTTATCCTTGTTCTTGGTGTTTCTACTCTAAGAAACTATCAGTAAGTTTTAGTTCTGTTCAAAGTAATCTCACCACAGCCTTTGGAAATCTCAACTATTAAGTAGCAGTATTGGCTTTAAAGTCACTTTTGATATGGTAAAATTATGTCTGATTTACTATGGAATATTCAGTATAATCATTGAATGTAATTTTTTTAAGCCATCAAATATGTTTTTGTTTTATTCTAACATTCATGATATTTGCAGCATCTTGGTCATGAATAAAATCTGCTTCTAACATTGATCCAATGAAATCACATGTTCTCCTATACGATAGTCTTCTTTTATAGCAGTTTCCAGAAATGTGGCAAAATTCTAAAACGGTATGGGTCACTAAGGCACATTCACTAAAATTGGAATTTGCTTTTATTTCAGAATTGGTTGCTACCTGAAGACGTATTTGGTAGAGCCGACAGAGTTTGTTTACCTTCCATGAATTTGCACTGAATTTGAATTCTTGGGTTTTTTAAAATTATTTTATAGTGCTGTTTAAAATAATTTCTTTCGTGCTCCACTGATAAACTCTCCCATTTCTTGTTTGTTTAACAGAATCTTCCACAATCTGTAATTGAAAATGTTGGAGGAAAAATTTTTACGTTTGGATCTTACAGATTAGGAGTACATACAAAAGGTAAATACTGTTTTAATTGTCTTGAGAAGGAATACCCTTGTTAGTTCTTAAAAATCATAATGACACATTCATCACAGTTACTTGAGGGAGTTTGCCTGGAAGATAGAGTACTTCAGGGAGCCTAATGTTAAGAAGATAAAAATAGATGCCTTCTAAACCTGCACTGACCAGTGTGGTACTAAGTAAATTAAAAAAATCAGTTTTGTACAGCACAGGCAGTATAGTCAGTAGTATGGTAGCGATCTTGTGTAGTAAGAGGTGGTAACTGTACTTGAGAGTGCTGAGCAGAGCACAGTGTATAGACTTGTGCAGTCACTGTGTTGTACACCTGAGGCTAACATAACATTGAACGTCAGCTATACTTATAAGCTGAAGAAGTTAAGTGCGTGCCTCAGTGAAAGTAGCCACGTTTTCAGTGTCCATTAGTAACATGGTGGCTAGTGGCTACTGTGCTGCAAAGTGCGGAGAGAACTTACTTCCATTGGAGAGTTCTTTGGACAGTGTGCTGTTCTCTGGATCAGTTCCTCTACCTAAAGAATATCAGGTCAGGAAATTAGAAAAAAATGAATGCAGACCTTTTAAAAAGACCTGTGGATTTTCTTTTCCCCATGCTTTTTTTTAATAGTTGTAAAATACATTTGAGCAAAAACCAGACCACAATAGTGTATCTGCAGCCATTGATGATTACTGTTAGTTTTTTTGCTTATGCTTGTACTTAGACAAATAAATGCACAGTGAAAATGTTAACCATGGCAGAGAACATTTATTGGACTTTTTTACTGGGTACTGAGCTAATAGTAAGCTTTTGGTCTTCATTATTTATTCCTCAGTTCTCTTATTCTCATGTAACAAATAGATGTCTGAGGCTTACACAAACAGTAGGCATGAACAGTTTCTCTCAGCCGTCTCTTGGCAGAACTAACTTTCTTCAGCCATTAACCACTGGCTTCTTTGTTAAAAGTGTCTGCCAGGATAGTGTTCTCTTGGTCCTGGCACCCTTCCTTCTGCCTATCTCCCACTGCTCGATGCCAGTAGTAGTTAGGCATTTGCTTTTGATGTGTCCTGTGCACTGTACAGTTTCTTCCTCTCACATATATGCTAAATACACAGCCTTAAGAGTAGTGCTTAGCCATTGAGTCTTCTAGGGAAGTGACTATGTTGACCTGATTCCACACTGATCTCTCCCTTTTATGATTCCAGTTATTGATTTAAGTCATCTGTGTTGTGTTCCCCCATGCGCTCGAGGCTTGGCTCCTGTCAAGCACTAAATTAGTAACAGTATCTTACCATGGTATGCCTTTATGCATTCTTGCCAGTGATCCTTTTGGGAGTTTATTCTGTAGGCCCCATTTAGGGGCCAGATAGAGGCTTATAAGCACTACTCACATAATGTGTGGGGGGAAAAATACTTTGTATTTATAAAATACTTTTACGGTTTGCTAATGAATATGTCTATGACTAGTAACATCAAAATGTTGGGTGTCTTCTTGAATAGTTTCCTCTCTTTAACATAAAAGTCCCATCTGAGTTACCTTCCTCTGACTCCTAGGTCATCTAGACCACTAGGAAGAGAGGTTATTGCAGGAAAAAAGATAACCCCGTCAATTAGGATCCTGTTTTTCCTATACTGACCATTATTTTTTTAAGGGGAAGGGCACATTTTCAGAGGCTCACCGGTATAATGTTAGCAGATTCTCAACATCAAGTACTGCCATGATAAGATGCAAAATAATTTTATTGTAATAGTAATTTGTGGTTGATGGGCTTAATTTTTTTTAGGTGCCGATATTGATGCGTTGTGTGTTGCACCAAGACATGTTGATCGAAGTGACTTTTTCACCTCATTCTATGATAAGTTGAAATTACAGGAAGAAGTAAAAGATTTAAGAGTGCGTAAATGTTTGGGGTGAGAGGGGAGGAGTTACAAAAATCAGTGAAATAGAGCAAATTTTGTGGTATAGCATCATTTATTGAACTCTTGCAGTTGGCCAGATCCTTTCAAGGGGCATAACGTGTATGCTTGCATTTTATTCTTTACAAGCCTAAAATAAATTTCATCTCATGTTCAGAGTAGGAAATCAGCGAAAAGAATAAATATTAAGCAGTGTTGCTACAATTTACATCTGAGTGGCAAAAATCAAGGCTTTGAACCTAGGTTTATCTGATTCAAGAGCCTAGTGTTTTTTTTTTTTTTTTAAAGATTTTATGTATTTATTTGACAGAGAGAAATCACAAGTAGATGGAGAGGCAGGCAGACAGAGAGAGGAGGAAGCAGGCTCCCTGCTGAGCAGAGAGCCCGATGCGGGACTCGATCCCAGGACCCTGAGATCATGACCTGAGCCGAAGGCAGTGGCTTAACCCACTGAACCACCCAGGCGCCCGAGCCTAGTGTCTTAAAGCTAGTTGTTGAGAACCTAGTCTTTGTCAGGCATTATGCTAATATTTTTAAACAATTTCAAATGTCTCATTCACTTAAAAGAACTAAAACTAGGATAGGTCTGATATGTAGTTTCAGAGACACTGAACTCCCTTAATCTTCTTACAGGCTGTTGAAGAGGCATTTGTACCAGTTATCAAACTGTGTTTTGATGGGATAGAGGTAAGGTGTAATTCAAATAGACAGTTCTTGCTCTGTATAACATTGATTGTTATAGGTTAAAAATTATTTTAATTGGTAAGTTGCTGTGATACTATTTTTTATCTGTTTTTTAATCTATTTTTATCTGTTCTTTTTAGAAATCAGTTCTAGTCTTTTTTATTTTTTAAAATTTTTATTTATTTTTTTAGAGGGAGTGGGAAGGGAGAGCGAGACTCCTAGGGTGGCTCCACGCTGGGCTCAGTCTCATGACTCTGAGATCATGACGTGGGCCGAAATCAAGAGTCGGGTGCTTAACTGACTGGGCCACCCAGACACCCCAGTTTTAGTGTTTTTGTTTTTTAAAGAGATTTATTAGAGAGAGAATGAGAGAGACGCGCTGGAGGGGAAGGGGGGCGGGAGGGAATCTCGGACAGACTCCTTGCTGAGCACAGAGCCTAGTGTGGGGCTCGATCCCAAGATCCTGAGATCAAGAGGCTGATGCTCAACCAACTGAGCCACCGAGGTGCCCCTTAATCTTTTCTCAAAGAATCTCATGAAATGAAGAGCTAAAATACAGGCAGAAATAACTAAACATTTACTATGAAATGCTTTTACAAAACTGTTCACTCAGCAGGTTTTCCATTTGCAAATTTAAATACTTTTAGTCTTATTAAGGTAGTAATATATTTTTGCAAATGGAACTTTGCCTTGACTTCATTTAAATTAAATATTTAAGAAGTTGAGAGAAAACTGACTGATAGTGTGTATGCTGAGATATTTTCTGGTAGGGGAGGATTTACAGAGTTCAGATTCTTTAGATGATACTCATTTCTGTCTGCTGTTCTCCACATTTGTAGAGAGGGCATTTGGAACAAGCTGTAAGACAGTGAAGCAACTTCAGTTACTTACATTATTTCTGTCATATATAATAGTTCTGGAAAGTCACTGGTAGTGAAAATTGTAAAATTTGGGGAACTGGAAGAATAATCCTTCATCGTTCTGCAAAAAAGGCAACTTCTAATTAATTGCTGCATAAAGATGGCCAGCTTCGTCTTCTTGAAAAGTTGAATGATTAACCTTAAGTAGACGTAAAATGGTAAATTTAATGGAGGTTTGTTCAGGTAGATTTTGCTGTCACTGTTTAAATAAATATAAAACAATGTGTAAGGTAAGGCAGTTTCCTGTTTTCCTCAAAAGAACATTACCAAAGAGGGGGGGATTGTTTTTTTGTGAAAGACCCGACGCAATTGTGTGAACTTTTCAGGATGGAGATGAAGGTCAGATGGTTACTTGAAATACTTAATGTGTTAGTTTTCTGTCCATACATTGTATATAAAAATGACACTATTTTAGGGAATGTTTTTACATTAGAACATTTTAAAAATCACTTTATCCTAACTGAAAATGTCAATATCTGTTGCCTTGCTTTTTGAGTTACATGTTTTTGTAGCACATAATCTTTATTTCTGTCTAAATTCGGGGAGCACCTGAACTTTGGAATCTCTTTCATTTGAACATTTATGCTATACCACAAGTTAATTATTTATAAAAGCATATAGCTGTTTTCTGTTCTGTAGGTGCATGTTTTAAATTATTTTTCACAATAAGCTCTTTTAAAATACTGCCTTCTGAAGTGATTTTCTAAAAAGGCTTATTTCTGGGAGCATCCGGAGTTTTGGAACCATGAAATCATACCCTCAGGAGTAATGACCAAATCCATACTAAGTTTGTTCATACCCTCACCTTTCCTTGGAAAAAAGGGAGGGGTGCCTGTGTGGCTCTGTTGGTTAAGTGTCTGACTCTTCTCAGCTCTGGTCTTGACCTCAGTGTCAGGAGTTCTGGGCCCTGCATTGGGTTCCATGCCCAGCGAGGAGTTGGGGAGGAGTTTGTCGGTTGCATCTATAAGCCTTCAAAATTAGCTAGTGTTTATTTTTGTCTTGTTTCTATTTAATCAAAAGTAAGTTGGGAAAATCTACTGTAATGGTAGATATGTGAGTTCTTAAATACAAGGAACCCCCTTTTTATTGGCAGGTATATTTGGGCTAAATAAAAGGATGTTGGCCTTATAGTTGGGCACCTTTTAATATATAATCCGTTCACAATTTATGTGTATAGAGAACTAAACAGTTAATTTTAAATAGTCTGGTAGTAGATGCATTAACAAATGTAGTATATCCAGTAGATGCATTAGTGAGCATGATTAAAATGAGAGGTATTTATTCAAGTTCTCTTTCATAATGCAGTGTTTTAACATCTGATTAAAATACCTTTGATAAAAATCAGTGGACTTTGGACTTTTGGAGGCACTGTCATATTTATAGTTGATGAGAAGATCTGGATTTAAAGTGTTTTCTTTGTTAAAGAAATGCCTTAAAAATAGTCCAATGGGTATGGAATATTAAGTTTTGTTTTTGTTTTAGATTGATATTTTGTTTGCAAGATTAGCACTGCAGACTATTCCAGAAGACTTGGACTTACGAGATGACAGTCTGCTTAAGAATTTAGATATAAGATGCATAAGAAGTCTTAATGGTATGTTAAAACCTACTTCTGTTTGCATAGTAACAGTTTTTGTCAAATACAAAATAGGTTTTACCTCAGATTTAAAATGGAACTTTTTATAGCCCTGCTGTTTACCCATAGTGAGTCGGATAAAATATGCTTTCCTTAATAGTTAAGACTGCAGAGGGGCTATATGGTAATTTATTTTACTAGTATCTTGCACTGTTACTTCTTTTCTTCCTGGGGCATTTAAAGACGGACATTTGTACTCTATTACTAGTGGTTTAGGTTTCACTGCGTAACCCTAATTAATTGTGATGGTACACTCTTGATAACCTTTTTCAGCTGTTGTGTTTAAAGGGGTTACTTTTGAACACTATTGTATTTACATTTCTATTACCCTGTTCTCAAAGAACAATTCCTGCAAACTTAAGTGGATTAAACCCTTGTCAGTATATCTGGATGGGAAGAAGTTTTAATTATACAGTCAAAGTTTGAGATTAGGCAGATTGTTTGGTTTACAGTAGTATTTGTGATAGGAGATTAAAGTTTTAGATTTTTTATTTGCCTTTTTATTCAGTTAACGTTACTGATTCAGTGAAATAGTTTTTATTTAAGTTTGACATCGGTCTTAGAAAATTGAAAAGAAACATTATCATTAAACTTTTGATGATTTAACGTTCTGTTTTTTCACTCCCTGTTAATCAGGTTGCAGGGTAACCGATGAAATTTTACATCTAGTACCAAACATTGACAACTTCAGGTTAACTCTGAGAGCTATCAAACTGTGGGCCAAACGTGAGTTCAGAATTTGTTGGCTAGCTTATTAAAAACGTTTCAACTATTGTTCAACACTGACTTTTCTTTTTGCTTTTCCCTTATCAACAGGCCACAACATCTATTCCAATATATTAGGTTTCCTCGGTGGTGTTTCCTGGGCTATGCTAGTAGCAAGAACTTGCCAGCTTTATCCAAATGCAATAGCATCAACTCTTGTACATAAATTTTTCTTGGTATTTTCTAAATGGTATGTGTTTAGATTATATTAAAATAAAATTGATTGTAGACACTGAAGTTTAGTCTTATTTCTATGACATTTCTGCAGCTGGTTTCAGATTCAAATTTTAGTTCATGATGTAGCCATTTAGGTAGCCTTGGGGAGATCATGTTGTATATAAAATGGCAAACCTAAATTCCTTTCCTTTTCCCTAGCTTTCCCAGGATAGTAAGGCAGGTGTTTTTTTTGTGCTTCCATTTCCTCTAAATAAACCCAGAATTTTAGCCGTCGTGCCTGCTAAAAGCCAATTAATTTATATCAGTTTTAGGAAGTATGGATGAAACTACATATACCACTTCTTTTACTCTTCGGACTCTTCTGAATCTGTAGCTCGTTTCTTGGAAATTTTTTTTTTCTGCTTTCAGCTGCCCATTTATCTCTGGTAAAATATTAAAAATGTATATAAAAAGCTTTTAAGAATAACTATAAATGTGTAAAAAGTAGCAATTTTGTCATCCCTTTGAGATTAGCTGTTAAAGCAGGAGAGTTTGTTTTTTAAAGCGTCTTCATTTCAGCATGTTCACATTTGTCAATCATTTCTTTTAAGAAAAGTAAGCTAAAAAAATGATTGCCAATTCATATTAGTTGCTTTGGCCTAAAAGATTAGGTTTCTTGGTTTTTAATCAAATTGATCTTTGAGATCTGTCTTTCCACTCAGTACTTGCCAAACCTTGTACCTCCTCCCTCTGCAAAAATAGTTCTTTTTTAGTTATTTTATACAAATTTAAGTTATTAGAGATTTATAATATAGAACTTTGCCCCACTTTTCAGTACACATTCTGTTATATACAGATCTGATAGTGCTTAATCACATTTCAGTTTTGATGAGATGTACTAAAGAGTGTCATAATTTCTGTAATGCTACACATACATAGTAAATAATATTTCTAAGAAGCTAAGCTTGCTACGAAGGATGGCAAATATTTTCGAATTTTTAATCTCTTCGCTAAAGAACCGAGGTAGCTAACTTGTAGAATGCGTCTTGAAAACAAAGTTATTTACATCACAAAGTTTCATCACACATATTCATGTTAGAGCCTTTAGGTTGTGAGATAAAATTTCCCTAATCCTTCTCTGTAATTATTCATATTCCTTTGCCGAAATGAGTTAACTTTTTCACCCTCACTTGACTTTGGATGTAGCCAGTATGAGGCTAGGACTTTTGTCTTTCAGGAGGGGTTTATCCTGTTGAAGGTTGAGGTGAACACATCGGATGTCTTGGGATAGTATTTTCTAATTTAAATAGTGCTTTTTTCAGTTCTTTGAGAGTCAGAGAAGATGTATGACTTACCAGCCTGAGAAAGCTACCAGATGGTTTAAGTTGATTTCATAGTTAGAGGAAAAGTATTTGAAGTAGTCTTGACATCAACAGATTAGGAGTAAAAGATGATGAATATCAAGAGGGCAGAATGAATGAAGAAGGATCACCTTCACAAATGCTGTATGTTTAACAAAATACGTTTAGATGGTAATATCCAATAGTCTTATCAAGTGCTACAATCTTTTTAAACAGGGAATGGCCAAATCCAGTGCTATTGAAACAGCCTGAAGAATGCAATCTTAATTTGCCTGTATGGGACCCAAGGGTTAGTGTATTATTTTTTCCCCTACAAATTCGCACTGTGCAATAACGAGTAAAAATCATCTGCATAATCTTCAGGGAGACCTCCCGTCCTTTTATGTATGAGTGGACATGTCCGTATTACACTTTCTTCTAGATAACCTCAACTATAATTGTCCTCTGATGTGAGAAGCATAATTATGTACCCTGTAAACTCCTTTTAATTGTATATAGTTTATAATATCAAGTTCACTAACATTTTTAATTTATTCTATATAGAACTACCTTGTAAGTCAAAGTTTGTGTGGGCATTTGTGCTTAAAAAAAATAAAAGGATACTCAAAATCCCTGTATTTTTTTATTTGATCTAAATATTCTGTTAAAATTGGGTTGTAGTAGGAAAACTGTTTAACGTTTACATGTGGCAGATAACTTCTGAGCAGTATCACTCTAATTACTATGATGTAATTGTAAAAATTGGTTTGGATATTTCAGATTACAAAAACCTGGTTGGGATAAAAGAAGAGCTTCTGTTCTGCTTTTGGGGAACCGCTTACGCAGTTTAGATGTTAACAACATGCACTTTATTAATTGATAAAAGAAATAGAGGTTTCAGTAAGACTTTCAGGTCTATAAAATTCTATTTTTCTCCAGTAATTTCCTATTTTATTACAGTATTGAAAATTATGACCGTTTTAAGTCTGTTAATTACATCAAGCTATCCGTTTTCAAGTTTTCCAAACCTCAGTCATTTAATTTTGGAAGGATGTGAATTGATAGTTTCCTTTGTGGAAATATGTCAATTATCATTAGTATACAGGTTAAGATAAGTTACTAAGTAATTTCATTTTTTCTTAAAATGATAACACAGATAATATAGCCTCAGAATGTTTTAAGAAGCTTATACTTCCTAGAAGTTAATGATGTATTAAAAACTGTGTTTCCATTTTGTTTAAAATTTGTTTTGCACAGAACACTATTTAGTATGACATTTTTAAAAAGTGTAATTGTGTGTGCATCCCCATTTCTGTTGTTGAAAAAAGAAAAACTAAACATCAGTAGATGCTCAACTAGAACCTTTTTTGCTTGGCAGGCACACTGTTTCTAGTAAGATTGCCAAAATAGTCATGCCCAAATGATCGAAGCAAACCTTTAGTTGAGACCAAATCTCGGATTCTGTGAAGAATTCCTATAAAAACAATGTCGCCTTCCATGGTTTTTCTTTCTCAACTCCAGCTATGAATGACGTAAAATGTAATCATTGGTTCAGTTTAACAAGGGGTAAAAAGTCCAAGTGTCTGTTGCATATGTACTTGAAGAAACTGATTGGCTGTTGTTGTATGTAGGTAAACCCCAGTGATAGGTACCATCTTATGCCTATAATTACACCAGCATACCCACAACAGAACTCCACGTACAATGTGTCCGTTTCAACACGGATGGTCATGGTTGAGGAGTTTAAACAAGGTAAGTGTTTATCCTTATGCTCTCCTTTATACACGAAGGATCTACATACCATTGTAGACCCAGTAGTTGGCTATGCAGTTTAAAATGAAGAAAGCAGTCACTGAAGTGGGTTTTGGTGTTTATTGATTACAGTATGTATTTGAGAATTGACTTGAAAAACTCAGTTTTTATCCTTTGAGGCCAATTATTTTTGATTATAGACTAGAAAGTTAACCAGTTTAAAGCTCTCCCCTTAGGTGGCTCTTTATGGGCTACTTTTAGTGCTGTGCGGTTGCCTTGTAAAGTTTTAAAATGATACCAGCTTGTCTCCACTGGTGACAAAAGAGATGCTTTTAGCAAGCTATATACTTTGAGTAGGATTGGGGCCAAAATGCCTGTTATTTGGAAGAACCTATAAACTTTCTGAATCCCAGCAGTACTGTTCCAATTTCATTGCCAAAAATGGTCTTTGAGGGAAGTAGCTGGAATAGGATTATTTGATTTGATTGATAATAGTCATGGAAAGAGAAGTAGCTGTACCACTACCAACTTCAAACTTAAGAGTGTAAAATTCTTTTCTCTTCATGGGAGAATGTTGCTTAGAAACATCAGGAAGCTTGTTTTTAGAGAGGCCAGAATCAGAGCTTATGGGAAATTTTCCTTTCTTGGTTAACTGCAGTGCTTCACTTTTTGGAGAGAGCCATCCTATGAGCATGGCATTTAGAGTAATGGTAATTTACCAAAAATCTGGCTCTCAAACTTCTCCACCTTTTTGAAAAGTGTTTATGTGAGAATCTCTGTCCTCTAAGGTCATAGACTGAAATTGCTGTTTGTTAAAGTTAACGATTTTAGGATTATAGTGAATGCATGTGGTATGTTTAAGATCTTTAACATTCTAGATTGTTAGACTGAAGCATGCCAACATTCTAATATGTTTTTAATTTAGGTCTTGCTATCACAGATGAAATTTTGCTGAGTAAGGCAGAGTGGTCCAAACTTTTTGAAGCTCCAAACTTCTTTCAAAAGTACAAGTATGTATTTTAAGGCATGTCAGACATGTTGCTCTCTTAAGTAATGGTTTAATGGTAGCGTATGTGACATCTCTTCTTGCTAGACTAACGTAGTTTTAAAATTTTCCTTTAAACATCTTCCATAGAATTTTCCTTCCTGTCACAGAGGGTGTACTGTTTTTAGTAAACCCTTTATTTTTCCTTTGTTGAGGAGAAGTGTAGCCCCTATAGTTGGCTGCCTGGTGTAACCGAACCTCCTACATTTGTAGCAACACTAGTTCTGTAGGCGTCTTTAAGTCATCACCAGAACACTCAATCCATATGCCTTGGCAGAGGAGTGAGCAGTTAAAATCTGTAGTTACTGTTCTCTCTTAGGAAACGAAGTATTTTGCAAGTTCTGGAAACTTACCATTGAGATTCTATATAACCATAAGCAGAGCTAATAAAATGCGGACATAGAGTCAGTGAAGTGTTTCCATTAGTTATAGCACATGATTGGCCTACCATTTTCCCCTAATGTTAATAAAGCCCCTCAGATATTTCTACAAATAATTTTCTTGGAATCTAAGTGGGTGTAATATTTTTTACGAATGGTTTTAATATAATGATTTAATACCTTAGTACAGGATAAAAGCCTGATTGTGTTGGTTTTGATGAAAATTGTAAGCTATAATAAATCTTACTTTTTAAAAAAACAATGGACTTGCACTTTTATTTGCCCTGAGCTGAAAACTTGCCAAAGTCCCACTTAAAATTTTTTTCTTTAATGCTTGAAACTTTCCTGACCATTTGATCTTGTGTTGGATTGTGTTTTGTAATAATCTAAGCAAGATTGCTTTATGCTATTTCCCCAATTAAAAACAAGAATGATGACCTTCATGATGTCTCTGTGTTTTGTTTCTGTATCTTTTGCATGAAAAAGCAATATGGAGCCAGCTTAATTGTTGTGTTCTGGGAGCACTGCGTTGTCAGTAAATATTTAAATAGCATAACATTGAATGCTCTTGTTTATTACTTATTCCCCATAAGTTGTGCTTTTCCATTTGGCGGATAACTTTTTTTGTTGTTTTTTATTTTAACTGATGTTGAGGAAGTACCTTTGAACATTTAAACTAATAAACACATATTCTGATATTTAAGACTACAACATCAAAGTATGTAATTGCTTGTATGGAGAATAAGGAAGAAACTGGTTTTTTAGAAAAATACCAGCATCTTTTAATACCTGAGAATCAAAGACTAAGCTAGAGTCATTCTTTTTCCTGTCTCACTTCCTCATAGGACTAAGGTGGGTAGAAAGAAGTTTCTGAAAGTACTCAAGTGGCTTCCTTCACTTGAAAGATTAATTGTTGAAATTGAAACCTTGATAGTGTCATCTGTTTGAATACATTTGCATTACCATAACTTCGAAGGTTTTTTTTTTGAACCTTGTTTAATCTTTAGTCTTTTAGAAGTTTTAAGTTGTCCTGTACGCCAAATAGTACTTATGAAGTCTTCAGTGGACTGAATGAAGGATCATAGATTATTGTCTTTAGTGAGTTCTCTTGAAACAAATCATTTTAGATGATCAAAAACTTCACAAGCATGATTAGGTTTGAGGAGGTAGCAACAAATAGAGGAAATTATATCATAAAATTTAAGTTTTAGCTGTGAGTCCCGAGAAACCGGATTTGAAAACGTGACAGTAAGGGGCTCGTTTTATCTATATCAAATCCTGTTTATATTTTTAATTTCTCCAAAAATGTCCTCTCTATAAATATCTAGTGCTTACTATCATTAGAATGTAGAGGTAGTCATTGATTTGAATTTTTCTTTTAACATATCAAACGTAATACCCCCCAGATCGGCTGTACAACTGAATTGAAATCCTTCGTTTTCTCTTGAGTCTAAGTTGGTTAAGCCTTGTTTGAAGTATATCCTGAAAGTAGTGCCATTTGTTAAATATTAGATTTTAAATTGTAATATACCTACCTATCATTCTCAGAAGGGAAGGAAGCATGGGAAAATTTCATTTTCTTAAAAAAGCAGACAAGTCATCTTCCAGAAGATATCAGAGATATCAGTGTTCCTTGAGAAAAAGGGGTAGCATTGCTTTGTGCAATTTTAAATAACTATAAGAAGACATTTTTCATGTTTTTCCTTTAAGATAATTCAGGTTGACACGTAGCAGTAAAATCATCATTCACATAGGAAATGTGAATACTTACTTCAGGTATTCCATTTCACTAGGAAAAAGAGGAAGGAAAGGTAATAGCAAGAGGCCAGCATGTTTTCTAAGGGATAAGATTATTCATGATTTCAAGGAGTATGTGTGAATAGACGAATTTAGCCTTAAAATGTTTTAAAAACTTAAAATACTGAACTTTAACTCTTGGGTCCCGAGTTACAAGGATTTTTCTCTAAGATAATTAGATTTTTCAGTGCACATATTTGAGCTATAATCTACCCAGGTAAAATATTAATGTGATGAAATGGCCAGGAAACCTGCTTACATATTATTTTTTGGGTAAATAAGGTATTTATTAGGTTATTAGGTAATAAAAGCTGCTAAATTGTTCTTAAGAATTTTTAAATAGGTTTTAATTCATTGGAGATGTATTTTTATAGTAAAATTTTTTATTGGAAACTGGAGATCTTTAAATTTGGGGGAAAGTTAATGACTTGCATTAAGACTTGAGAGTGTCTCCTGAAGGCATTTGAGTATCTTGAGCAAATAAATGATGGTGGCAGTTGGAAATTGGAGATCACATTTTTTGGGACAGCAATAAAAAATACGTAGTCTAAATTTAGAAATACTTCTTGGTCTCTCTGTTTTCTGATAGGGACCTTAGGAATTGAATACCAGTTCTGGTTTTTAAAACTTAACAAATTTGGTTGGTATTTTGGTTTCAGTTTCTTAGCCGGATAAGTATTTGTTTTTATAAATGGATTCCTAATGGCAGGTTGTTTCTGTTAAACTTAATTGTATTTTATATATCCTTTTTTGCTTAAAATTGCTTAGATGTGGCTGAGTAAAGGACATAACCACACTCCCCAGGCCTCCCTCATTACAATAAGTACCAGAGGTGAAGTGTTTAAATTTCAAAATTTTAAACTTTGAATTCCACCAAAATTTTGTTCAAATGGATTGTATGTTTTGCCTTTGTAAATAGAGAACATTGTGCATCATTTGTTGAAGACTCAGGTGGTGATTAAGAACATCCATTTAAAAAATAGTGTGGTAAGAGTAGTTTAGAGACTGAGAGACTTTTGTCCCTGTCCTAGGTGAATGCAGACAACTTTGCTTTTTGTGCACATGCCTGCTTTTTATAGTTTGTTGTCTCTCATTGTAAGTTGTCACGCTTCTGTCAGAGAGCTCTTCTCCATCTTCCTCCCCACCCCCCACCTGCCCAATCTGCTCAGGTTGCTGACTGAGCTCGTGAGGATTTTAGTGCATTTAAGAGAATTTAAGGGCTCTGAGAGTGGGTTTCTGTGTTTGTAAAATGCATGAGCTTTTAGTGCTTTTATGTGACTTTTATTAACTTCTGTTTATTTGAGCCGCCTGTGTTTGTTCTGTATATTTGGTTTGGTCCAAATAATGCTGAACAAATTTAAACTGGTGGTAAGGGAAGTATTGGTCTATATGGATTTGAGCTGCATATTCACATATATGTCTACATGTTTTCATATTTATACATACTACCTCTGTTACCTTGTTGATAAATACTTGAAGTTAGATCATTTGAGCTTCACTTTTTCCCTGCCACTAAGAGGCCTTACCCTATGTTACAGATGACGTACATAAACAAGTCTCACTTGGCTTACATAGTTAGGAAGAATCATAACTGTTTTTCAAGTACTTAATGAGAGTAAATAATAAGTAATCAAATGGAATATTTTAAGGAAGAATGGTTAAAAAATGCTTTAACTTGCCAAATTCCCACTGTCCCTAACCTAAACATCTCTCTCTGTCTTTCTCTCTCTCTTTTTTTTAATGGCTAATTTGAACTGGCCTAGGTCAGACATTTGATTTTGGTCCGAAACCTTATTTATAATATGTGAAAGATAAGGGTTTCAGCCTTTTTTAAAAAAAAAGAATTAACTAATTAAAAAATTTCCATCCTACTCTGGTATTTCAGACTAGTGCCCATACTAGGTAATGTCAGTTTGCCTTTTTTGTGAGGTAGTTTCTAGTAAGAAGTTTGGCTTCTTGCACCTCTAAAATGGGTTCTGTGGAAGAGTACGTTGGACTGGACTTTTTTAATATCATAAAATTACATGAATTATACTTTAGTTCTAAATAGTTTGTTTTAAAAAGACTTAAATTTTTAGTATTTGGTTATGATGGCATTTTATAAAATGAAAACTTGCCTTTTCTCCAATTTAATGGAATTGGATTCTGCATAAAAATCAGATTTCTTCTTTGCTCTCATGTTAGTCATGTCTGCCTTTTAATAGAAATTTATGGTGTTATTTGAAAAAAATCATGAGGCCTGTCTTTATTATTCAGTTTAATTTTTGCTACCTATTTGAGTTAAAAAGCATGGTGTGTTTGAACTGTATTTGAGCTTACTGATGTAATATGTATAATTAGCGATCTTGTTTTTGTGGCTAGAGGCTTGGTACATTATTTCTGTTAAAAAAACTTTGTTTTAATAGATTATATTTTAGTGAGCAGCTTATAGATACAAAGTACTCCACTGGAGTCTTTGAACCAGACTATCAGTTAATGTTTATTTATTGTTCTTGAACTAAGCTGCTTTGGGATAATTTATAAAATCACTCTTTTTCAGAACTAAACCCACCAATAGTTAGAAACGAGGAATTGAGCTTTTAGGATTTTATGTATATCTTAAGATTGCAGTCCCCCTTGCTAAACTGATACTGATCTAGAACTGTCACAAAACTTACATTATGGTGTTAATATCCAGCACAAAGCAGTTAAATAAAATAAATAGCATGTTGTCTTTATCTCCAAAGGCATTATATTGTACTTCTAGCAAGTGCACCAACAGAAAAACAACGCCTAGAATGGTGAGTATAAGATTAGACTTTACAGAGAAAATAAGCAAAAATCAGATAGCTTCAGAACACAACAGATGGGAGAAAGCTTGTCCTCCCATTCAGTCTGGTTTTATCCAAAAATGGAACTTTCCTACTTGTAGCGAAGTGTAGGCATTTGGGGATTCATACACAACTTTGTTTTTTGTTTCCGTTACGGACATCCATATATTATCTATATTTGAAATTCTTTGTTTTAGCTTACTGATTTTTTTCTTTTAAATATTTGCAGGAATGTCTTTTGTAACCTTCTTAGTTTGAAATGTGGCTTGATTATCCTTCCTCAGTTTTGCTTCAGCATTTTTGTTTAGAGTCTAAGACTGGTTTTATCTATGCAAGTTCAGATGGTTGAACTGCCCTCACGTGTATTTAAGTATCATCCTCTTTTTACTGCTTGGTGTAAACGTATTTGACTTTGTGCATTTTATTTTATTTTTTTAAATTAACCAGAACTTTCATTAATACTAAGTGACATTTGTTCAGGGTGGGCTTGGTGGAATCAAAAATCCGAATCCTGGTTGGCAGTTTGGAGAAGAATGAATTTATTACGCTGGCACATGTGAATCCCCAGTCATTTCCAGCACCCAAAGAAAATCCTGACAAGTAAGCAGTCTTCTAATTTCATCTAGTTTCCTTCTCTCCTTTTTAACTTGTGCTCATAGAAGCTTACGCAGTTTTTAATAATTGGAGTCACCATTCTATTGATCATATATGGCACAAAACCAATTTGAGATTAGTAGATTAGGTTTTCCAGATTGGAAACAGGAGAAAAATTATTTCTTGAGAAAAATCAGTATTAAAATACTTTTCTCTGATAATAGTCTAATGATATACCTATTAATTAGAGTTCAAATGATGCATATCTGCCTTTTAGCATTTCTTGAAACTTCTCACCTGTGGTATACAGTGGTCATCAGAATAGCTGCTATCCCAACTATGTCTTGCTTTTCATCTTAATTTTTTGAAAGAGAGAACATGCTTTCAATTTACCTTGCAAAAATCTGATTTGTGTTAGATTCTGAAACACTGGGAAGATCGGTTAATAAAAGGCTCCCATTCTTTTAAGGATCTTTCGGTTTCTGGTTCAATTCCTGTATTATTTACTTGAGATTTTACTTTGCCTATACTTCATTGCATTTGGAAGGTGAAGGGAGTTAAAAAAGATAAAGTAGCATTAAAGAAAGATTGAAAAAAAAAAAAAAAGAAAGATTGAAAAGTGTAGGAGAACCGATCGTTGGAGATTTTGTGACCGTGGTATGGCCATTACTCTGATTTGTTGATAGAGATTATTTTCTTTTGCAGTCCTGTGAAAGAGTTGTTATGTGAGTTTTTTTTATCACTTTTTGTTGCTGCAGTCTTAATTATTAAAAGACTGATCCATTCAGCACATAGATTATTGAATGTTCAAAAGTACCTGAATCACCCATTGTTCCTACTATTGTGCTGTAGTCAAATGACTTTCATGTCGTCTTTCTTCTTTCTCTTTTCTAAAAAAAGATTTATTTGTTTTAGAGAGAGAGAAAGAGAGAGCAGGGGTCGGGGGAAAAGGAGGACAGGGAGAGGGAGAGAGAAACCCAAGCAGACTCTGCTGAGTGCAGAGCCCAGTGCGGGGCTCAGTCCCGTGACCCATGAGATCACAACCTGAGCCCGAACCAATGGTCAGATGCTCAAACCAACTGCACCATCCAGGTGCCCCTCATGCCACCTTTTCAACTGAGTTTTAAAATTTTAAGGATTATATGTTAAGTTCTAGTTAAAATTTTTGTCTAGAATACTCTCTCTTTCTTTTTTAGATTTTTCTAAAATGCATTATTCCTTTTCCTTTGTTAGTTTGAACATAATTTTGTTGTGCCTTTCGTACTTGGGATCATCATTAACATTGGCTCTCAGTACCCTGTGTATATAGTCATAGGAATATGAAGGACAGGCATTGGGGGGGTAGTTCTGATGGAATTTTGGTTTAGAACTTCACTTAGTTTGCTGACACATTTGTATTCCAAGTTCTTCCACATACCTCAGGTTGTCAACCATATTGATAACATTTTCATGAAGTCTTGATAAAATAGTAACACTTTTCTTACTTTGCAGGGAAGAATTTCGCACCATGTGGGTGATTGGGTTAGTGTTTAAAAAAACAGAAAACTCAGAAAATCTCAGTGTTGATCTCACCTATGATATTCAGTCTTTCACAGATACAGGTATATCTCTCCTTGGATGATCCAAACACGTAACTTGCATATTTTAATTTGTCTTCATGTGTACCATAGTAATATTTGCAATAACTGTTAATTTACTTGGGAAAATTAAACAGTGATTATCAGAATAATCGTAATGTTTTGGATTAGTTATTAGTTTCAGTAATGTCTAATGTATAAGGAGGGTTTTTTTGCATTGTAGCTTTAAAGTTAAGTAGGACCATTTTAATGTATTCACAGTTATTTTTGAAGTTAGAAGAGAATTTGATTTCGTAGAAGACTGAGTCTGTGTCTGACTGCCTCAGTAATCTTGAACCTTAGCCATTGACAAGCTAGACTTCGGTGATGTGAGGAAATTTTATTCTTTGTGTCAAATATGTAGTGGACTCAAGTGTTGATTCACAGGTAGAGTATCGGGTGATTAGAGCTACATTTCAGATTCACCCATACCCTCAGAGAGAGAACGGAGATAGAATAGTTTGTCTAAAGAACAAATGGGTGTAGTTCACAGGAGCAGAGGCTAACACAGATGTACAGCTTTTCAAGGGAATGGTTAGCATGTATGGAGACAGAGATGAATGTGCGGGCGTGGCGACTAGAAGGTGGTTGCACCATGTGTGGGATCCCTAGCAGTGTGCCCTCCGGGAGCCGCTCCTGGCGCTGTGCTGCTGGCCGCTGGGATTCCGACCGTCAGCAACCTTGCTGTGGGTGACACAGTAGCAGTTTAAGTTTTGAAATGAGACAAGATGAACTCTAAATGAGACCCATGGTAGTTGCCTCCTTGGAAAATTCAGATTAAAAAGACTGTTTTTATGAAAAATTGAGTTGATTTCTCTCAAATAATCGATAAGTAGGTTTTTCATTTTTAGGAATATAAGTGGCATATGGCACAATTCTTAGTGAGGAACACTGGGAACACTGAGGGATATTTAGTGTTCCTAGCAAGTAGTAACCCTTAATAACTGACCACAAAAACACTCATACACATTTTTTTAGGGTGAGATTTAGAGGGTGGTAACTCCATTGCTGAACAGCGCGGAAGTGTTTTTTTCCAGAGTAAAAATTCTGATGTCAACTTGAACTATAAACTAAGAAATTGTGTAGAGATACTTGAATTAGAAAACTTATTTTGTGCATTTCATCCTCAGTTTTTTATCAAAGATGAAAATCAGTATTTTCAAGGAATTTTTATTTTGGGAGGGAAGTGTTTAGTTGTCCTGGATCTTGAAACATTTTAATGGAATACTTTGTGGGATTTTCTTTTTTCTTTCTTTCTTTATTCTTTTTTTTTTTTTTAAGATTTTATTAGAGTGTGAGTGAGTGTGCACAAACCCACACAAGCAGGAGGTAGGGGCAAAGGGAGAGGGAGAAGCAGGCTCCCCACTGACCAGAGAGTCCCATGTGGGCCCCATCCCAGCACCCAAAGGTTACGACCTGAGTGGAAGGCAGATGCTTAAACGAATGAGCCACCCAGGCTCCCCCTTTGTGGGATTTTTTCTGTTTTTTTTTTTTTAATTTATTTTTAAAATTCAATTAACATATAATGTATTATTGGTTTCAGAGGTAGAGATTAGTGATTCGTCAGTCTTACATCACACCCAGTGCTCATTATATCATATGCCCTCCTCGGTGTCCGTCACCCAGTTAGCCCGTCCCCCAACCCTTCGCCCCTCCAGCAATCCTGTTTGTTTCTTATTCTTAAGAGTTTCTTAGGCTTGTCTCCCTCTGTCATTTTGTCTTGTTTTATTTTTTCCTCTCTTCCTGCATGATCCTCTGTTTTGTTTCCTAAATTCCACATACCTGTGAGATCATATGATAACTGTCTTACTTTCATATGATTGACTTACTTTGCTTAGCATAACACCCTCTAGTTTCGTACACATTGTTGGAGAGGGTGAGATTTCTTTTTTTTTTTTTTTTTTTTTTTTTGATGACCAAGTAGTATTCCATTGGATATACACACCACATCATCTTTATCCATTCATCTGTTGATGGACATCTGGGCTCTTTTCCATAGTTTGGCTTGGCTCTTGTGGACATTGCTGCTGTACACACTGGGCTGCACATGCCCCTTCCGATCACTACATCTGTATCTTTTAGGAATACTCAGTAGTGCAATTGCTGGGTCTCGGGTAGCTCTGTTTTCAACCTTTTGAGGAACCTCCATGTTGTTTTCGGGAGTGGCTATACCCGCTTGCATTCTTTGTGGGATTTTCTAATAAAACGTTTAATGTGTTCAGTACTCAAATTCTTACTTCCAGTCTCTTCCAGCTTCTCTTAAGATCTTTTTGATCTCAGGTATTGGCAGCTATATCCCTGTAGTTGTTCAAGCTAGAAATCTTAGAGTCCTCCTTCACTCCTGCTTTTCTCATAATTTGATGAAGAATCCTTTTGTCTCTACTTTTAGTATCCGTTGAAATTCCTGCTACTAATTGCTATCTGCTGCTTTCCCACTAGTCCAAGCCACTTATCATTGTTCTGTTGTATTACTCTCATTAACTATAGTTTCCTTGACCTGTCCTAGCCCAGCTACTAATGGTATAATGGTTATTCTCAGCCAGCATATGAAATGATATTAAGCAGATCATGTCTTGCCTGCTTAAAAACTATAATGGCTACCATTCTCATTTGGAAAGAAGTTCAAGTCCTTCCTTACTGTGGTTTGCAAGCTTTTACCTAATCTGGACTTCTCATTATGTCTCTGGCCTCATTTCCTGTTTTAAGTTTAAAATCCTTTATCCATATGTCTTGGGGCCAGAAAGGTAATAAAGTTAGTAATATTCCTTGTAGGGCTTGGAGCAACATTTGGTAGTCAGTGACAGTTAGCATTTCTTCAGGGAACTGTTCGGGATTCACATTAAGCAAAGGTAGAGACCATATAGCCACAAATAGTTTTGGTGCCAATTTTGGGAAGAACTTGTGTTTTGGGAGCTATTGGGATTTCTAGAATTGCTCTTAAGGGATTATGGATTTTGATTTTTTTTTCTTCTCTCCAAAGGCCTTTTTGTTGTTCTTCAAACATCCCAGACATGCTCTCAACTGAGGACATTTTGTCTTTGACCTTGGATCTCCCTGGAATGTGGTTCCATCAGTTATCTTTGCTTACTTTACTTTGATTTCAGTCTCTGCTCTGATGTCCTCTCAGTTTCTATGCTGAGCTTCTTGTTTTCTTCCCTACTCAGTTTTCTCCATAGCACTATCATCATTTGATATGAATTATTTTTTACTTTGTTGTTTCCTGTTTTTTGTATTGTCCCTACTAGAATGTAGACTCGAAGTTCTTTTGGTCTCTCATTCTCTACTGTATCCCCATGCCCGGAACAGTGCGATACAGTATAGGTGCTCAATAAATAATTTGTCATATGACTGAGTGAATTAATTTTTCCATTTGGGGATTTTCTGGAACTAATTTGGATAATTTATTTTTAGCATTTTCTTTTTGTGCCTGTGACCTCTGTTATTTGAGTTATTGTACAGTAGAAGATGGTGAATACTTAAAGTTTTATCCTGCACATTTTTGAAAAGGTATCTTTGGGTTTAGTCAGTTAAGTTTGACTTTTGCTGCATTTGTTAAATAATTGGGCTAGAATTTTAAATAGTGGTAGCACAAAAGGGTATCAAGAAGCCCTTTTTCCCCCCCAAAATTCTGCTGTTTCTTAGAGTTCCTCTTTAAAGTTATTATTTTAAGAGTAATTAACTGGAAGAGTTAGTATACTTTTGTGCTTTTATTCATTGTGTAGACCTCGTGGTATAAAAGGTACTTAAGAGTTTGATTAGGCAATGGATTATGTCAAATGAGAGGTAATTTTGGCCTGATAGTTTTATGCACAGGATTGATAGAAAGTGATCCTTACTTAGAATAGCTTATCCTGGTTTAACTGTCTTTGTTAAAATGTTTCTGTTTCTTGTAACAATTTCCTAATTGTGTAGTTTATAGGCAAGCAATAAACAGCAAGATGTTTGAGGTGGACATGAAAATTGCAGCAATGCATGTAAAAAGAAAGCAACTCCATCAGCTACTACCTAGTCATGTTCTTCAGAAGAAGAAAAAGGTAAATTTAGAAAGTACTTACAAAAGCATTACTAGCATAATGTTTCTACTGTGTTCAGCCTATCCCTACTTCAGCATTTAGACTCCGTTTAAGTCATGCTTGAAGTAGTCACAGCATTTTAAAAATCTGTTCCAGGGAGCAGTTCCAGTTTGTGAAACCTCGCTCCCAGTAGTGTTTCTTACTTGTATGTTTCTTACATACTTGGAGGCCTCAGACAGATGAGTGGCAATGCTTCCTGTCCTTATTTACATAGACTTACAGTCTCTTTCAGAGTCTTCCGTTTTTATCCATTTAATACCCACATCAGTAGCTAATTTCCTTTCCTTTAAAAAGTAAATTATGTAACATGTGGATAAATTACATGACTTTTTATAAAATGGCTTCTTTTTATTAAGAGTATAGATGTGTATTTTTAAAAAATTAAGTTATTGAATATAAAGATCACAAACAGAGGTGACCAGAGTTAATGTTTTGTAGCATGTCGTTCTGGTAATAGTGCTTCCTGTCAAATAACTTACAGCCTTATTTTTCTTTTATTTATTTATTTACTGACTGACTTATTACATTTTTTCTTTAAATAACTATAAAGGACATATTTTTCTTATTTAAACTTACTGTCAAGGACATACTAGAATTTTAGTGCAGAGATGACAATTACATTTTTACTTTATGTGATTTCAAGAATAGGTGGCTAATTTCTATAATGGAATATACATTGCAGTGAAAAATGAATGGATTAGAGCTACATATATTAGTTCAATTAAAAGGTTCTGAGAATATGTATTATATAATTTTATAATTTTAATTTTATAAGTTTAAAAAATGTAAAACAATATATTATTTAAGAGAATATGAAAAAAATGTATAGCATATAGTATGATATAAGCATCCAAATCAAGGCGAAGAACTTTGGAGTAGATAGGCTGGTTCAGTTTCAGTTCCACTGCTCCCCTGCTGTGACTTGTGCCACCTGTATAATGAACATCACGTTCTGGATTTGCTTCTTCTCTAAAATTAAGATAATTTCCTCATGAGATATTTTGTGAGGATGAAATGAGTTAATACCTGTAGAAAGTGGTTTCGACTAGTGCTTTAGCACATAGCAAATGCTCGTATTTGTTTCTGTTGCCATCACCATAACTTGGGGGTAGAGGTACTTGCTTTTTGAGTCTGGTCTAAAATGCAGTTTTAGTTTTATTTATTTATTGTATTTATTTGTTTGTTTATTTATTTTATTTATTTATTTGTCAGAGAGAGAGGGAGAGAGAGCGAGCACAGGCAGACAGAGAGGCAGGCAGAGGCAGAGGGAGAAGCAGGCTCCCTGCCGAGCAAGGAGCTCGATGTGGGACTCGATCCCAGGACGCTGGGATCATGACCTGAGCCGAAGGCAGCTGCTTAACCAACTGAGCCACCCAGGCATTCCTAAAATGCAGTTTTAAAAGGCACTTTTGTTTTTAAAGTAACTTGGTACATTAAAGCCTTTATGTGACTTGTTTTCTTCTCATCCTAATGCTTTTGTGAGTTAACTAATCTAGAAAGTGGCAAAAAGTACTGTTCTTTCCTCAAGCCATTTTATTTATTTGTAATAAAATATACATAAAGTTTGCCATTGAATTATTTTATTTTTAAACTAAAATACCAAGCCAGACATTTGTCTTCTGATTGTCCCTTGGTGTTATTAATGCGTTTAAGCAACCATACTTAAATGTGTCTTTACTCCATGTAAAAATATATAAACATTTTGTATGTTTTCAGAAGTCAATCTAAATAGATTGTTACGTTCTTTAACATTATTTAGCTATTTCTATTTTATTAAAACATCTATTTATATCTGAGGTAATTAGATTTTCCAGAACCCTTTATTCTCCAATTACCTTTTAAAACCCCTATTGACATGGTATTGTTGCTATTTGAAACAACAGAAGTATAGTTTAAGTAAATTTTATTTTTATTCTATTTCTTAAGGTATTATCTATCTAAATATAATCATCTAGAAACAAAAAGGATTATTAGCATTCAGAAATAACTTAACGTTGTTATTTATCAAATAAAGCTTACCCGTACTCTCATCACCCAGTAATAGCTACTTTTCACATTCCAGTGTGTGTTTCTACATAGTCTCTTGGTGCACATATGTAATCACATATCTTGTATTTTTAAAAGGTTTTTGATGGTACATGCCCTTTTGTGACCTGCTTTTTGGGTGTTTATTATGTGTCCAAATTATATTACATTACAGATACGATGTGGCTGCTTAGTATTTCTTTGTGTGGCTATAGTATGACTGTATCTGTACTTTATTTGACATCATTTGGATTATTTCTAAGTTGTAGTGAAAAAACACTTTCTTGTTTGTTGAAGTAGTATCTAGAAATCTAGATCCATGAATCTTTTCTTAGACTCTTCTTGATTACTTTCTTTTATTAACTGCTATTTATTTGCAAAGCACTGTATGAATGTTTTTCTATGTTTTTAATGATTCAGCAACCCACAGGTATTGTCTAATAGAGGAAACCAAGTGGTTAATAAATTTGCCCATGGTTGTATAATAGGAGATGTGAATTTGACCTAGGTTTCAGTGCACATGTGTTTATTTCTCTTTGTAGTATGTTCTGTCATTATTTATCTTTTATTAGAAAGTGCGGATAGAACATTTATAGTATCTTGGTACTGAAGTCTGTCGTGCCAAATTTGGTATAGACACAGGCAAAGCAGAGCAACTGTTTTGTGTTCAAACCAGCCAGTTAAAACCTTCAGGTTCACAGATCATCCTCAGCAGTGGCCTGTTGTTTCACAGATGTTTGATCACCTGGGCAGGCAGGTAACTATGTAGATTTAGTGTAATTTAGTTACTGTACACTGGTGGAGAATGAAATTGGTAGCATTTTTGCATAGGAAAGAAGCTCATTAGAAAATTCTTTTCACAACTGACTTCATAAACATGTGGCATTACTTTCTCTTCCTCTCCATTCTGCCAGGTCTCATCTTCCCCATTTGATTAATATTGATTTATGTACAAAAGTAATGTCTGTAGTGCTAGATCAAAGAATGTCTTGTCATTTGGGGAACTGGAGCACACACATACACACACAGACAAACACACGAATGGAAAGTGGGTTTTTGTCAGTAATGCAGTCATTTCCATTAAAATGTTTCTGTAGATAAGTGGAGCACCAAGGCTAAAAAGTATTCTGGAAAAAAAAAAGCTGAAGAAATCAATTTGATGTTGCAATACTATTGATTGTAGAAACGGAAACTAAGTTCTTTAAAAATCATGTTTTATTTGGGTTTTCCTATATTAAGTAACATGTTGAGTGCTTTGATTTTTGAGAAGCAGGACTAGCATTAGGATTTACATGTGGATATTGGGTTTCACTTTCAGGAAGTTATTTCTGCTGTTTCTATTTTCACAGGATAATTTATACTATTAGATGTACCGCGTTAAAATTCTAAGTTGGCAGTCAGAGCACCAGAAATTCTTTCTTTTGGGAGAGCCTCATTCATTTATAGATGTTTAGAAGTGGTACTATGCTGTACTTATTTGATTATTTATTTTTTTTTATATTACACAATTTTATGTTCATTGTAGAATAATTAGAAATTGGTCACAATCCCCAAAGCCAGAGATACTCATTGCTAGTATTGGGTTTATCATTAAGACTTTTTTCCTTATATGTGTATGTGTCTGTATATATTTATAGTTGTCTGAGTTAAGATCCATGTATTTTCACATTATAGTGCTTTTTAGTGTGCGGTGTATCTTGTGGAGGATGTGTCTGTTTAATGTAGCATTCCTTTCTCCTTTTTTCTCCCATGGAAAAATTGTAGTGTAGTCAGGCCTCTTAAAAGTCAGAAGGTGTGTATCTATGAAATCTTCACCTTATATTACAAGTCAGCATGACACTTCTGAGTTTTCATTCATGCACTTACTGATTTATGCTGTGTAGTAGGAATCATTTTTCAAAGTAAAAGATGTTCATGTTTCAAAGATGTGGGTGAAATATATATTTGACTAAATATTTTATTAATTGCAGCATTCAACGGAAGGTGTCAGATTGACGCCTCTGAATGACAGCAGCCTCGACTTGTCTATGGACAGTGATAACAGCATGTCTGTGCCTTCACCTACGAGTGCTATGAAAACCAGTCCATTGAACAGTTCTGGCAGCTCTCAGGGGTAAGGAAATTGAGGGCAGGAAGTGGACTGACTGGCTGTTCGCTAAACGCATTTGATGAATCCTCTTGTTAGAGTCATCTATTTAGCATATTATTTTTATTCCTTCTGATTCAAGATAGCAGTTGAACTTATTTTGGGGGGAAAGAAACTTTTTTTATCCTATTGTGTTGTACTTGTATTCCGTTTTTGAGACAGGTGTATCTTAATTCAGATGTGAATGAATGAAAGTGCTGTAATCCCTCAGATTTCACATATACATGGTTCCTAACATGGTTTGACTTAAGATGTTTTGACTTCACAGCAGTATAAAAGCAGTACACAGTCAGTAGAAACCATAATTTGAAGTCTGAATTTTGACCTTTTCTAGGGTAGCAGTACACCACCGTACGATAGTCTCCTGTGGTACCTGGCACAGCAGTGAGCCATAGCTCCCGGTCAGCCCTTCGCTCCCAGGGTCAGCAGCCACTATGCCCACAAGCATTCTGCACCCCTGCGGCCATTCTGGTTTTCCCTCTTTGTACAATATTCAGTAAATTACAGGAGATAGTTAACACTTTTTTATAAAACAGGCTTTGCGTTAGGTGCTTTTGCCCAGTTGTAGGCTAATGAGAGTGTCCAGAACATGTTTAATGTAGGCTATGCTAAGCTGTGATGTTTGGTGGTTATGGGTATTAAATCATCTTCGACTTAAGGTATTTTCAGTTTATGGTGGGTTTAACTGGACGTAACACCATCTTAAGAAAGATCTGTGTTGAGGCTTCTCCTGCCTCCAGGGAACTGTATGGTGCTAAGGAGAATGGACAAGAGGGACAAAATCGCCTTTCTGTCCTGGGGCTGCTTACATCTGTATAGCTGGGGAGCAGATGTGTGGACATACTAGGGGTCTTCTAAGGACGGTGAAGGTCTTTGTAGGCTGCTTTTATTTACAGGAAACTTTTTTTTTTTAAAGAATTAAGTGTCTTTAAAATTATATAACACAGCTAAAACATTTTTGTTAACGAAAGAAATAACATGGCTATGGTGGCAAGAACTAGAACACAAAAAGGCGTATTTAGGTTTAATCTTCTATAAATTTTTCCAGTGTATCCTTGTAGAGTCTTTTTTATTTTTAATGGAAATACAAGGTTACCTTCAAAGGGATTTGTATAAAAGCCTTTTGTATTTTGAATTCATGCACATGTATGTAAAATAGTAACTTCAGAGTAACTGAAGTAAGTAAGTAACTTCAGAAGCTTAAACAACAGTTTCCTATGTAATACTGAGTAACATCTGTAAATAAGACTTCTGGATTTTAAGTTTGTATATTTGCTTAGCATATTTTGAGTATTTACTATGCTCTAACCATTTTGCCAGCTCTTTCTGGTTTTCTTTCTGCATCTATGGTGGTGCTCTGGCCAGCTCTTCCTTTCTGTTTAGATCATTAGATGTGTGTGCCTTTGAGGATGCTCTTGTCCTGGCTCAGTATTCTCCCTGGGGGAGTGGGATCATCTGCGCTTGTTGACTTCATTTACTTCTGTGTACCAGTGAATGCCAGAACTTTTTTTTTTTTTAAAGATTTATTTATTTGGGAAAGCATGAGAATCCAGCAGACCCTGTGCTGAGCACAGAGCCGCAAATAGGGCTCAATCTCAGGGCCCCAAGATCATGATCTGAGCCGAACCAAGTGATGGACACTTAATCGACTGAGCCATCCGGGCGCCCCCGAACTCCAAAGCTTTAATAAGCTGACGGCCCTGGTTAAATGCAAATGTCTTGTAGGCACCAAAAGTCGGAGTCCTTTCTTGCCGCCACCTTGTCAGGATGTCAGTGTTCCATAGTTGCAGAGTGCCAGCTGTAGCCGAGGGAGTGAGAATAACCAAAGGACTTTGTGCTTTTATTTTTCTTTCAAGGGGTAATTAAAATGAGATTATTTAACTGCGATAGGATTTATTTGAGACAAAAAAGTTGAAGAGATAGAGGAAAGGATGGATGATTTCAGTTTCCTGAAATGACAGGAGGGAGTAGGATCCAGAACATAGAAGAGGAGGGATGGTTTTGAAAGCCTTTGTTGTTTATCTGGGCCACTGGGTTGTCTTTTAGGGTGTCACGAACCTTTAGAAATTTATTTCTGTTTCTTAGACCATCTTCTTATTCATAGCCTTTGACAGGATTTTCTTAAACCTCAGATCCATTAAGTCTTTTCCCCTAAATCAGATACAGATTGTTTTTAAAACTGTCCTGTTTAATAGGCTAGTTACTAGCCACATGTGGTGATTTAAATTGATTAATATTAAATAAAATAAAATACTCAGTTGCTCACCAGCCATATATCAAGTGCAGAGTAGCTTCATCTGTATGGTGACTACCGTACTGGATAGCACAGCTATGAGACATTGTTCCAGAGGGTTCTGTGGGACAGCACTGCTTTAGAGTGAGCGCTTTGGGTTGTTGGTCGTATTTATCAAATAAAGTCAGTTACTGATGTATACACAGAAGTAAAATGAAAGAATCCTTTCTTTCAAATAATAATTTCCATATTAAATTTTGTTACGGAGTTTTATACTTTCCTGTTTGCGGTTTTCACCTTTTTTTTTTTTTTTTAATTTTTCTTTTAGCAGAAACAGTCCTGCTCCAGCTGTAACAGCAGCATCTGTGACCAACATACAGGCTACTGAAGTTTCTGTGCCACAAGTAAATTCCAGTGAAAGCTCAGGGGGTAAGGAGATGGGGTTGACAGGCTTGAGAATCCTTACACAGTGTTTGGTGTTAGCCTTCATTTTGAAGGGTAGCTTTATTTGTTGATTAAGTGGTTTGAATTCAATTTTTTAATGTTCCTGTGTTATTATCGATGAAAAAATAAAACTCAGAGACTAAAAGCTTTACTTGTAACTTGCTGTTTGACAGGATTTACTGTAATTTTTCTGGTGTTCATGTACTTACCTACTTAGGTACATCGAGTGAAAGCATTCCTCAAACTGCCACACAACCAGCCATTTCACCACCACCAAAGCCTACGGTCTCCAGAGTTGTTTCTTCAACACGTCTGGTAAACCCACCACCTAGACCTTCAGGAAATGCAGCAACAAAAATACCTAACCCTATAGTAGGAGTCAAGAGGACGTCCTCACCTCATAAAGAAGAGAGTCCTAAGAAAACCAAAACAGAAGAGGTATCTATATATTAGTTAGCCATGGGAATATCAGTCTGCCTATTTTAAAGTCCAATAGAAGAAAATCTTTGCGAGCCAGAATTAAGAAGCAGCAAGGAAGAAAGAGCATTTAGAAAACGTTTAGGTAGTGCCTTAGGGCCGTAGTCTCTCCTCACCCTTCTGCCGTCTCAGTGCCAGTGCCTATCTCGTCCATGAAGCTGGGCCTCATTGAAACTTGGCTTGTCTAGTCTGCAGCACAGTTTAGCATGTCCTCTCAGTTTCTCTTTCTCTCATAGCTGCATCTTTTATGTGTACTGATTCTTTGATAGCCCCTTTGGAGATAGTTCCAGGATCCAAATAGAGTTTTGGAGTTTCTACACTGTACTTGGTGTTACAGGGTTACTGAGGTTTTCAGGGAATTCTTACTGAATAACTGGCCAAAGTTCCAAAGTCAGATTAATTTTGAGACCTTGAATAACTGCTTCCTCCAACCCTTCAGGAAAATTTTCTCACAATACTTTCACTTTTTTAGTGGCCAGTTTGCCTTGCCAAAGTCTCAGATAGTTTTAGGGAAACCATTAAAAGTGTACGTTGATTTTGGTGTGTGTTTTGAAATATAAAACAGAAGTAAGTAGACTTGTCACACAATTTCATTGCTCCCTGGACTGACTCTCCTGTTTTTTTCCAGTTAGTAGGACAGTCACTGTTGTCTCAGAGATAACAGTCCAAAAACTAATTTCATTGTGATTTTTGGTTGAAATTTTGTTCCTTAGGAATTTACTTATTTCATCAAAGCTTCTTTAGAATGGGAAAAAAAAAATCTGGATTTTTCTCATGAGAGTGTTTTGCTCTGTAATAGTGAAATGTTATTGTCACTAATTTGTAAGTGTTCTATTCCCCAGCTTATTCTGAAGCCTATTGGTTTAGATTTTTTTTAATATGGTCCCTGTTAACTGAATATGAATAACTTGATGAATTTTATCACTTTAATGGTCCTGAATTAAGAATGATTATATCATATCATGCTTTACAACTCCTATCCTGAAAACCCATCTGTAGTTAATTCTTAAGGCAATGATTTTCAGCCTTGCTTATATATCAGAATTTTTCAGAGTGATTTTTCCCTCCCTCCTAATAGAGATTTTACAGCCTCCTCCAGATACGCTGAATCAGAGACTCCAGAAGTTAGGCCTGGGAATCTTTCATTCAGACCCCCAATGCTGCATGACTGTGTTGTGCAGCAACCTAAAAGTGTGCTGGTTTTGGTGGAACTGCACATTTTGTGTGTCTCTTGATACTTGTTTGGAATTTGGCAGAGCATTGCAGAATTCAGAATTCACATTTCTTTTGATCTTAGTAAAGTACACGTAAGGATAACTGGAGATGCCTATTCATTCTGTTTACTTCTGTTAATGGTTTAATCCCTTAATGGCTCCTGAGAGCTCTGACTCATGGAGTACTGGCATAATGTTGGTAGTTTCATTTGCACTTACCTTAGTAGAAAACACTCCTGTTTCCTGTCTAGATACGAAGGCAGTAGGATTATAGGATTTTTTAACTTAATGGACAATTTTAAGTCTATACACAAGTAGAGAGTCATTCCCGCTGTAGCTTTGGGAACAGTGAGCTCTGTCACCTTCATTCTTTGGGCCTTTTCCATCTCCCTCTGTCTGTATTACAGAAATTAAAAATCCAGACCTCATATATCATCAGTATTTTTTAAATCATGTATCTAAAAGATAAGGATTACAAAAAAGAAAGCATAAACAAACTAAACTTACCCTGCTTAGAAAAATCAAATATCTAGTCAGTGCTCAACTGACCCCGATTGCATCATCATTGATTTTTTTTTTAAAGTCTTTGTTTGTTCCATTCTGTAACTACATAAGATCCCTGTGTAGCTATTGATTGATTTCTCTTAAGTATTCTTTAAAACCGACTTCCCTCCCTTTTTTCCTTGCAATTTTTTTTTTTTTTTAATGTTTTCTCAGAGTCTGGGTTTTGTTTCTGGCAGCCTCATGGAGTTGACTAACAAAAACAGCTTTATGATATACAGGAGACGTGAGGGTCTGAGGTATCTCACAGGCTGATCTCCTCATTTCCCAGAAGGAGGAGCTTGAGTTTCGGTGGTTTTTCTGTTTATAAAGCTAATTAAAGTCAGTCAGGATTAGAACCCAGGTCTAAATCTCATGGTGCTAAAGGAGAAGATTATTATGAATATCATCACTTTGGAGCTCTCCTCAATTGGATCTCTTATTCTCTGTTAATGAGTATGTGGTATTAGAAATTTTAACCAGAAAGAAACACTGGTCTTAATTAATCATGCGCCAACATGTGTACAGACAGGTTCAGGGTGCTCAGGAGGTATACTGCCCCTTGATTTGCACCATAGGCGAAGGCTTTACATATATGTAAAATAAAAATAGACTAATGTTTGCCCTGGATTGTATGGTTAAATGATGCTACCTATGTATTTTTAAACTTTTTCTTATGGAAAATTTCAAACATGTACAAAATTTTAATGAACAGTCCTGTTTGTATCACTTAACTTCCACATTTAACGGCTCACGGCCAGCCTCCTTCATGTACACATCTACTTCCTTTCCCTTGTTATGAAGCAAATCCCAGGCATAGCATTTCAGCCATAAATATTCTGTGTGTATCTAAAGATAAAGACTTCTGAAAACATAACTACAGTATATTATCACCATATGTGTGTGTGTACATATCTATGTATGTATATGCCAGTATATTTACGAGTATTAGCAATAATTCTATAATGCTGCATATCCAGTCAGGTTTGATATTTGCCTAGTTATGACAAATTACTGTTCTTGAAGTTTGTACTATTTGCAGGGTACAAATAAGGCCCTTATTAGAATTTGTTAACTGTTAAATCTCTTCTACTCCTAGAAACATAGTTTCTATGTCTTGTTTTAAAGCTGCATTTAAAATTATAATTATGCCTAGTAAATACAGCAGAGAAATTAGGGTTAAAATAGTTATTCTTTAAAGGGATGTTAATTGCAAATATGGGAAATGCAGCCATCTTTGGCCTCCCTTTTCCTTCCTTTATCAAATGAGTTGTTTTTTAATATAACTATAATAAATTAAAATTAAGACTGGGAAGAGAGCATTTCTCAAACCACCTGTTCTTCAGGATGTTACTAAGTTTTACTAAGCAAGGGGGATTCTGTGATTAAGTAAGTTGGGGAAAGTTAAAGAGGTACTCTTTATAGAACTTCTCAGAACCTTTTATAAAAAGTGCTGATATGTATGTATGTGAATTTCCCAGAATGGCAGTGATAGGATTCCAAGTTTCTAAATTGTTAGATCAAAGAACTCTTTTTTTTCTCTTCCTTACAAAAAATATTTTATGTATTTAGTGGTTTTAAGAAAGTACTTTAGGTGGTATTGATTAATAGTAACAGCTTTCTTCATATTCTTTGTTTGGAAGATATTGAAGCCAAATTAAATATGTTACATTAAAAATTTTTTTTCAAGTGAATGAGTAATCTACTTTAAGGCCATAGTTGATTTTACAGGTTAAATTATTTTATAATTTAAAATTAAAATTTTTTTTATCAATTAAAGCATTGATTGGCAGATAATCTAAATTTTTCATTTTAGAGAATAAAGCTTTTTTTTTCAAAAACAGGATGAAACAAGCGAAGATGCTAACTGTCTTGCTTTGAGTGGACATGATAAAACAGAAACAAAGGTATACTAATTTAGCCTTGGAATACATACACAAGAGTACGGAAGATGTGATAGAAATGTCTCTAGAATATTGTACTGTCTTTTTCGTTCTCTAGGTTGTAGGTTGCTTTTAGTATTCTTTTTAGAGAAGTGTTTGTCCCTTTTGAACGTTAATTTATAATGCTGAAATTGAATTTCTCAAGTGTTTGAGGTCCTAATAAATGCAGGGTAATCTGGGTGGGTACTGAATGGCATAAAATGACAAGTGAGCCATGTTCCATGCCTTTAAAGGAACTTGTAATTAAGTAGAGAAGATAAGAGGTAGAAGCAACTAATTATATTATCAGAGAAGATCAGAGTAATTGAGGCTGCTGGGGTGGTGTGAAGGGCAGGAGCAGTGGGATGTTATTTCTGACTGAAGAAGTATTAAGAGGCTTTGTAGGAAGACCATGTAGTATTTGACGTGGTCCTTGAAGGATATGTAGGATTTGGGGCAGTCCAAGATGAGAAGGTCATCTCACTCTTGGTGCGAACGTATGCTATGTTTTGAGAACCAGTTTTTGGCAGAAGGTTCTGGCAAGAGCCTTTTGGAGTGCATGGGGCCTGAGATGAGGTAGATGAGATGAGAGAGAGTGGTTTAGCCAAACCACATTAGACTCCGGACATCATTTTTTCAGAAATTGGAATGTACTGTAGGCTTTTAACTTTTTCTTCTTACTGTAGAAAATTTGGAAATCCTCTTCCTCCCAAATTATTCCCATAATCGACATTTTAGGAAGTATTCTTTTGGTGTCTTGATACATTTTATTTGGGCACACATACTAATGCCTTTTGCTTTCAAATCTTTTAATTCACTCTGTAAACCAGGAAAAATTGTTCCTGTGATTATATAATTTACAAAATATTAATAGCTATCTTAAGGCCATAACCATATTATATTTAAACAGTTCCAATTATTGTAGTTATTTCTGTTAAAAAAAAAAGAGTTCTTCTTTACTGTAGTATTGACTGTGGGTAAATACCTGCCGTCCATTTATATTTATTAGACTAAATTTTTTTTTTTTTAAAGATTTTATTTATTTATTTGACAGATCACAAGTAGGCGGAGAGGCAGGCAGAGAGAGAGGGAAGCTGGCTCCCTACTGAGCAGAGCCTGATGCGGGGCTCGGTCCCAGGACGCTGAGATCATGACCTGAGCCGAAGGCAGAGGCTTAACCCACTGAGCCACTAAATTAATGAAAGAGGAGTTACTGAGGCAAATAATATGCTTACTTGTAAAACTCAGTAGATCACTCCAATTTGTGCTTCAGAAAGCCTGTACTCCATTTCTGTTACCTGCATCCTGTTTACCCTCTTTTGTTTCATAAGAGAAAATTGACATTTCATTGTTTTATTACTATCTGTGCTGTTTTACAGAAATTCAGATTTTTACATGTTTATTTCCATCTGTTTCTGGGTGTATGTAGTATTTTGTTTTGTGCACAGCTTGAAAAGCGTTGAGAGCAGCAGCCTGACGTGGTTCTCCCTGTATTTTCAGGTAGCACTCAGAGTAGACAGGGCATTGGTTATTGGGGTGGGGGGAGGAAAAACAAAACAAAACAAAAAAAATATTTTAGGGACTTTTTTCTACTTTTAATCAAAGGTGTGGGAGCAGTTTTTATCCTTTTGAGAAGGTAGTTTTATTTAATAATATTAACCAGGTTTTGTTTTTTTCACATAAGCTAGGGCTTAGATTTGTAGTGTATTAATTATTGTCTGGGCAACATTTCATAATGTGCCTGTGTGTGTCTTTAATTATTATCTGCTCCAGATGTCTAAGTTGGAGGTAGTTGGAAAGTCAGGAGATATTTTGACCGTGCCCATGGAGTTGAAGTAGGCAAATAGAAATAGAAGTGATGTGACGGGCGAGGCAGCCCGCGCCAGGCTCACTACATGATCTTGTGATGTGGTCCCACCTCTCTCTTGATCCTCCTGTCTTCCAAGTTGTCTTCTTTATTAGCCACCAAACCCAGTCATGTTCTTTTATTCTTTTTTTAAGTCTCTTTCCTCCCCCGTCCTCTTTGTCTCACAGGAACAACTTGATACAGAGACAAGTACAACTCAATCAGAAACTATTCACACAGCGGCTTCTCTGTTGGCCTCTCAGGTACTAAGTGCAAAAAGCAAGGAGAGTTTTATAAATGTTAAGATTAGTGTGGTATAATGAATTAAAATGAGCTTATACAGAAGACTGTTAAAATGTTCACTGTAACAGTAATTAACTCACTAGCATATCAGTGTGTATCGTAGTTTCAAGGTGGGGCCTCAGATTCGATAGAATAGTTGTTTTGCACTGTCAAGATGCTAACCCACCCCCTTATATGTTATTTGATACTGCAAATTATTTAAATCCTCACTAGTCACAATATGCAGTAGTCATATAATGGCTTTCTCTACAGATCAAAGAGTGAATTTTGAATCATGACAGAATTAAAAAACATTTCTTTGTGGATCTTTTTGTGAGGTTAAAATGATATTTTCTTTTTAAAATGTGTTTCTGTCTCACATTTTACTCCTCATTTTCAATTATTAATTTAATGTAACCCATAATTCTTTCAAATTATTTATTTGTCCTAGAAATTCTGTGCTAGTCCCTTCTTACATACACTAGGCACCTAGAATCCATTTCTTTTTGAATACTGATTGGTGAACCTTCATTTTGTTTGTGAAACAATGGTTTTCTTTTTGAACCTTTCAGTTTGAGTATACTTGGAATCTAGGGTATACTCGGAATCTAGGGCACACTCGGAATCTAGGGTACACTCTGACACAAAGCATAAGTATTTACTGGAAGTAGACGAGGAGCGTGTGGCGCTCCGCAACCCGCGGAGGTCGCTGCTGCTCACGGGGAGGCTGCGGAACCGACGCAGACATACTTGCTGCTTTGTGGCTCAGAGTTATTTTAATGTGGTAATTTTAAGATGTGTTTTTGCTAACTATTAACCCTCATAGCCTCTAAAGGGAGAAATACCATTTTGACTTTCTAGAATGTCTTTTATTTCCATAATTTTTATCTAATAAAAATTTGGGATGGAGGAAGTAACTAAAACAGCAGGAGGAAATGTGCTTGGCATTGATACCAGGACAAAGTAGTCTCCGTCAGTCTTCAGCTCCTGTGATGTGACTGCATGTCTTTTGGCCTGCCACATTACAGTGGGGAACTGTTTTCAAAGTTTGTTTTATTAAATTCATCCCTATGGTGATGAGTACTCGTGGGTAATTTACCTTTTTGTATTTTTATGGGGAGGTAGAAACTTAATTTCTAATGGAAAGATTTGTAGAGACATTGAGAGAAAAATGACCCAGTTAATAAAAAGAATGATGATGTAGATTACAAAAAAAAAAACAACCTATATTTGGTGATAGAAGGGGTATATTTCTTTCCGGGAGATAATTATAGTATTGTGGCTGTGTGTAATAAAAAATCCTTATTGTTTTAAGATGACTTGAGATACTTACAAAACATCTCTGGGATTTGCTTCAGAGTAAGCTTGGGAGTGAAGGCGGGGGGGGGACAGTGGATGGTTCTGGTTGGGCCGCTGGCTAAGCTTGGTAATGCCTACATGGGATTCATCATAGAATGCGCTCTACTTGTGTGGATGCTTGGAATTTCCCATAATAAAACATTTAAAAATTTATCTCTCTGTTTTTGAATGTTAAAGAAGGCTTGTGATTTAATTGTTTTTTTAACATGAAGTTTTCCTAAAATTTAGAATAACTAAATTATTGCTGAGTTGTATAGATTTAATTTAATAATGTGTAGGGTCAGAAAATAATGTCTTGGTAACTGCAGTTACCAAGTGTGTGAGGTGAACTTTAAGTGTTCTCCCACACGGGGGTGCTCCAGCACCAGTTAACTTCACAGCTGTTCGTGTTACTACAAGTAAATACAGTTTAACATGACTTTAATAATTATATTGTAGGTCATTCTTAGAGGAGTGTGGCTGTAAAAGCTGTATTTTAAAATTGCTTAAGAGTTTTCTGTGTATTGCTAAAATATTCATATTATCTGAAAATTACAAGTATAGAACAAATAATTTTATAGTAATAGTCCTATTTATTTGCACTTTATTCTTGTTTCTCTTTAAATTTTTAGTACTTCTATGGTAAGGTTTCCATCCATTTCTTAGAGAGTCAAGCAGTGGAACGTAAATCTCATTTTTAAGTTAACAGTGCTTTGAACAATGTTGTGTTCTTTGCTTTCGTTCTCAGAAAACCTCCAGTACAGACCTTTCTGATATCCCTGCTCTCCCTGCAAATCCTATTCCTGTTATCAAGAATTCAATAAAACTGAGATTGAATCGGTAAAAACAACCTCAGGGGTCCATAAACAATATCTGCCAACTCAACCTGTTGTCTTCAAATGCTAAAAAAGGAGAATGGAGGGTACAAGACTAGACATGACTGAAAATGGATTTAGGTTTTTTTTGTGACCTCCCTTACTGGGCTAATCAGCACTTGATCGGAAGTCCAGGTTAGTATGTGAAGCCAGGAGTACTATTATTATTGTGTTAGCAACAGTTGCATTAACTATTTCAAAAAATTACTGCCTTTAACAAAAAAACAAAAACAAACAAACAAAAAAAAACAACCTCAAGCTATATTTGTATCCATAATTTGACGTCTGGATTGGGTTTATGTTTGATGCGTTGTTTGGAAAATTTGCAATACAAACTGGCATAAGAATTCCTTGTTCAATGATGCACTTTTATGTATTTTTTTATTAGAAAGTAGAACTAATTTTAGATTTTCAGCTTGATGGATTTTCATTTTTTCCTGAAAAATTTCCTTTACCATTAGTCTTCAAATTGGATACCATTGTGCAGTGGCGTACTGTTCCACTTCAGAGAAAGGATGAGAGGACATCTAGTTCAGTCCCTGTGCGGTAGCTGCAGCCCTTAACAATGAAATGTCAACTCTAAGGGTGTATATTTGACATTGAAATAATAATTAGGAAATAGTTGGTTTTGATGGGGTCATGATTAAGAAGTGATATATTAGTTTTATTTATAGAATTGTTTAGAGTGCATACAAATCAGCGATCAGCCAGCAGATATTTTTCTTTGAGCTTATTAAGCTCCATATTCTTTTGCCTTCAATCTGTTGTCTTTGAAACAAAGCTTTTTGCTCCTTCCCCCTTTTCTTTTTCCCTATTTGCTTATATGCATAAGATAGAACTTAATTTCATAAGAAACAAAATGCCAGTATTTTCTTAAGCCATGATGTGAAACCAATGATCCTGTGGCCATGTGGCACAGAACACTAAATTTCGGTCTTGTGGCTGAAACTTTAGGGTGACTAAAAGAAATGCGAGTGGAACGTGATGCCCTATCTGGGACGGCCATTTGATCTCGGGACAGGCGGAATTTTGTACACTCCACAGAACTCCTCTCTGTAGTAAAGTTGATTTTCAATTTTAAACACGTGGGCAAAAGGCATTTTCTCCAAGAATTTTAAAGTAATTTTTATTTTTAAATGGTTGACCAAAATTTGTCAGTAAATTTTACATGTAGAAACATTTTAAAAATCATTTCTAGCAAGCACTTGGCATCTAGTCAGCTCTCTACTCCTTTTTCATTTTGTTTTATCCGATCAATAGATTAGGAACTCCTTTCTGCAAAGAAAAGAAGTCCTCATAATTAAGCAGCAGAGCATCCATCGTCATGAAGTATGAGGGGTGCCGGATGTTGATAAACTTAGTTATTCTTTCCTAATCTGGACAAAGCAGACCTAACGTTTTCTGATGAGCATGTTTATGAATCTTCATCGTGCTCCGTCCTATCACATGTGCATTTTTCATGTTAAACTGCAGTTACTTAAACTCTTCCCCATCCTCCTAAATTAATTTTCCAAAGTTGGAGTGTAGTCTTTCCCCTTAGGCTATGCATTAATTGAGGCTTTCTTTTCAACGTACCTTATGATGTCTAGTAGGCAGTGTTTCCGCTTCCCACATCTTCGCTCCGCACACTCACCTTGCCCTTCCTCCCACCACCTAAGAAAAAAAGATGGTCATGCTAACAGGTGAAGTGTACAAGGTGTGTGTGTGTTTTGTGTAGCTTCAGAGTTAGATTGAAATTGCCAGGCACAGATTTAGTCTTGTCATTTTTGTTTACACATTGGGGGAAAAAAAAATTCAGTTTATTAAACGTTTCATGTAACTGCACCCAAGTTTTGCCAAGCTGGAAACTTGGACCTTTTCTGTGTAGTGACTTTTTAATTCTAGTTTTCATAACCTGGAGATCAGACTGTTGCTTTCGCATGATGTATGTAGTGTCTCATGACTGGAGTTTGCTTTGTTTTATAGTATCTGTACTCCTTGTATTTTTCAAGAGCTATTTTGTAAACAGATGATGTATTTCTCCATTGAAAACACAATAAAAAAAAAAAAACAGCACAATCCCACAGTCGGCTGGTTTCTTTTGACTGACTTTATTTCTCTTGTTTTTCAGTGATAAATTGGTTCTGCTTTAAAGTTTATAGTGTGGCTGTAAGTGAAGATTTGCAAAAGAATGTACTTTGTTTACATTTGGAGACGATGTGCTTCTGGTTCATTTATGCTGTTAGTGGCAGCCTAGTATTAACTGATACCTTCCGTGATCACTGTTCTTCATATAAATGATCATTGGGGAGGAAAACATGAATGTAGTCACTAATAATTCCCTCTCCACCGTCCCATTGCCCACAGAACTTATTTTGTGTATGTAGACTCTATGCCTTTTCTGTATATTTGTTTCGTGCATGTAGACCGTGTACTGCTGGTTCATTTCCTTTTCAGAACTGTTGGTTTTCAATGCAGTTGGTGATTTATTTCTATGTCAGCAGGTGGCACTGTTGTTTTTCAGTGAATTTAGGATTATAGACCACAAACCGGCTAGGATCTTCTGTTTCTCATTTTACTAAACCCAAATCAGATACTGCTTTTTTTAAACCCCCAAATGCTCAATATTGGATACGAAACTCATGAATTAGGAGAGAACTGCTTTGAATGTTTGTAATGGCCAGCTCCTGACTCTGGCGATCTTAAGTGCTTCGAGTGGAGGGATGGACCTTCTGATGTCAAAGCCATTATTCTAATGAACATGCAGTTGTGTGTATTTGTTTCCGAAATTCCAAATTCTGATACCTTTATTATACATAAAACAAGATATGACTGCAACATGGGATGACCTGTCATTAAGCTTTTGGGACTGTTTAGTAAAAGGGAAGATACTGTACAAATTACCCTTGACTCCATTGTTCACATCTACAGAGTTGAACTTGGGGGACTTCCTCTACCTCGGTAGACACCTAAACATGGGACTGAATTGCCCACTTTCTGACTTTGATCGCCCACATGGTCTTTTGGTTTTTCGTGCATCTTGCTGAATTTGTAAAACAATTGAATGTTGTGTGTTTTGTGGCTCTGGGTATATTCTGCAATAAAGTTTGTATTTTTCTAATTAACACCTGTTTTTTTCTCCACACAGAAAAAATGTTTATAGCTCTGCGTAGTATTAATTCTGCCTGCACTCAAGGTGGCAATGAGTGATCAGCAGCTCCAAGTAGTAATTTATGTAGGAAAGGGTAGATTGTTAACATCCATAAGCTTGCAGACCAGGCCCTGGGAATGCTCACTGTTCGTGCACTCAAATGCATTTAAGCAAAAAATGCATAATCCTTCGGCTGTACTTTTGCCTATTTTAATTCTGATAAAAGAACAGCACAAGGAATATTAATTGCTTTTAGCCCGAATTATGTGTTTTTTGTTTTTGTTTTTAATTCTCTGCTTTATTCCTTTACTGTTATTTTTCCTAAACCAGAATCCAAATGGATGCTGTCTTAACTTAGGCCTGAACTTCTTGGTACATGAGCTGTTAAGTGTGTTCTGTAATAAACTTGACTTTCAGTTATACAGCGACAAGTGGTCTGTTTATTTCTGTGTAGTGTCTGTTTTTCATATTTGTATAATCAATTTATTCATCCTTTCTCTATACTTACCAGTTTAAACATTCTTGTGACATCTTACATAGCTTTATTGGCATCAAGAAAGATAGCATCAGTATTTCTGAGCCATGAATTTTAGAAGTGGTTGCATATACTTCACCCTAGAACTGATTTCATGTACTTGGGAAGTCATTTCAGCTTCTGCTTCTCTTCCTCAGAGACATTTTTTTCCTCCATGTTCTGCGAACGTCATTGTAGCTGATCAGTGATCAATCATACATGGATTTTGCTGAAAGGTTAGAATTTTTTAAGTGCATTTTATTTCTTTCCTCATCTCCCAGTTCACAGGCCTTTCCTCAAAAAGGTATAATTATACTATACTCGAGTTCACATTTCATAAAGCTCACATTTGTCTGAAAGGTTGTGATTGTAATTACTGTGCTTTTCTTCTGCATTTGCCTTTTTTTTTTTAAATGTTCCACATTTACAGATAGCTAAAAATCATATCTACAAAGGGAAGAGTATTGTTTAGATTTCGTACCTTAACCACCAACTATTTAGAATGTTAACTTTGGGGGCACTTGGATGGCTTGATGAATTAAGCTTTCCGCTCAGGTCATGATCCCAGGTCCTGCGATCAAGCCATGCATCAGCTTCCCGCGTGGAGTGGAGTCTGCTTCTCCCTCTGCTTCTGCTGCTCCCCCAGCTTGTGCTGTCTCCCTCTCGCTCTCTCAAGTAAAATAATAAATAAATTTAAAATAATAAAATGTTAACTTTGAAAATATTTATACTTTAAGACAATGCATTTACTTTCCTTCTGTTTTGGATATCTTTAAATTGCATTAGTAGGATAGGAAATGGATCCTCTTCTGAAATGAAAAATAGAAGTAGTCTTTTGTGTGTTTTTATCAAAGCTTTATATTTTTGCTGTGATATTTCTAAGGTACAGGATAATCCCTTAAATCAAAAATAGTTTCCGGGGGCGCCTGGGTGGCTCAGTGGGTTAAGCCGCTGCCTTCGGCTCAGGTCAGGATCTCAGGGTCCTGGGATCGAGTCCCACAACGGGTTCTCTGCTCAGCAGGGAGCCTGCTTCCTCCTCTCTCTCTCTGCCTGCCTCTCTGCCTACTCGTGACCTCTCTGTGTCAAATAAACAAATAAAATCTTAAAAAAAAAAAAAATAGTTTCCTCCAGGTGCCTGGGTGGCTCAGTGAGTTAAGGCTCTGTCTTAGGCTTAGGTCATGATCCCAGGCTCCTGGGATATGACCCCTCCCCCTCCCTCGAAATCAGGCTCTCTGCTCAGCAGGGAGCCTGCTTCCTCCTCTCTCTCTGTGTAAAATAAATAAATTTTAAAAAATCTTTAAAAAAAAGTTTCCTCCTTGCCACCCAGCTTAAGAGTTTTTGTTTAAGATATGTTCTTGTTTGTTTTGTACTGGTGACCATGGATTTATGTTATACCCTCCACACTCCCTCTTCCCCAGGTGCCAGAATCAACCAGGGAAAGCCTAAGAGCGTGTGGGTTTGGTTTTACATTGTGGAATAATAATTATTATTATAATTGTGGACATACTGTTGTGCAATAAACGGTGAGGGTCTGGGAGCTCCAGAGCTGATTGACCCTGGGCTCAAACTTGCCACTGACACTTAAGTCTTAGCCGTAGAGTGGTTTTTTCCACTTGAGCACGGATCTCACAGCCATAAGACCAGTGACCTGAGACATACTACAGTGAAAATACAGTATTTGGAACAGTATAAATTCAATAACAAATATCATGGTCTTCAGTACATTATATAAAAATTGCTTTACCTGTAGTTGAATATTTTTCAAACCATTGCATCAAATGGATAGAAATAAAACATCAGAAAGAAAACCATTAAGGTTTAAGTTGCAGGCTGAGTATAATGTCAATGACATTATGATTAACAATGACAATTATAACAGACCGTGAGTCTCATGCATCTTGATGTTTGGAAATACTCAGACTGTGCATTCTGTTTGCACCTAACTGGGATGTTTTTAATTTCATATTAGGTGATTAGGACCTGATTTAAAAAGAAAAAAAAAAACCCAAGTCTCTTAAAAATACTTTGTAAGCCTTTCATTTAATTAATTTGTAAGATGCTATTTTCTGATTCAACAGATTTCAGTCTGAAAATATGTATTTTGAATAATTCAAGAATTTTAGTTTTATGGGTTTCTTACAGCTCCTTGCAGACAGTTCTCTCAGTCTTGTGTGTTTTCTAATAATGTCATATAGTCCTAAAATCGTTAAAAAATTTTTTTTAGTGTAATACAGTTTTTGCTTTAAGAAGACTTTTGGAAATGCAAAACAGCAGTTATTTCTGGGGAGTAAAGTGATCTCGTGCCACTGCTGTTCCCCTCTGAGTTCTCATACATACACACATATGTGGATATCTGGGTTCTTTTCAAATTTTAGGCATAAGAAAGTAGGTATATGTATTTTACTGTAATAATGCAAAATGTCCCAACTTTGTGCTTGTTCCTTGTGGATGCTGTCTCTCTCTTGGCACAACACCCTCCTTACAAACTTTCACACTGTGTGGTGCCTGGTGCTATGTGATTTCCAGAAATCTGGCATGAGAATTGGTCCTTGTTTGCGTTTTCTGACTGCAGAGGAGCTGTTAATAAAGAGATTGATGATAAAGTTGTTGAAAAGAGACAGTTGGGCAGAACTGCTCCCCATGAGTGACAGAGGGCATGATCTGCCTTCACAGCCAAGAAAGCCGCCCCCAGCAGAGAACCGACCGTGCCTGGACACTGTGCCAAGACTATTAGAAGGGGTTTTACTGCACTATTAGACTCCTACATCTCTTTAATTTAGACTTGCTTCCCATTCCTGTCTTTATGCTTAAGTTCGTGGAATGAAGGCTCAGGACATATTATTTGCAAATGGGACACACACTTCCCAACTGTACAGTAATTATTCTTGCAGATTCTTAAAAACACTTATAATTCATCCTAATTTGGCTTAGTAAAATTAAGTTTTATTTAGAAAGTAGGACTACAGTTTTTATAGAAAGCCTGCTTTTCTAGATGGCAGCCTCAAAATCTTGAGTTAAGTTTGATAATCTCAAGAAGCAGCATTGGCTGAAGTAAATATTGGTTTATGGGTTGTTTAGTGATAATTTCTCTAATAGTGTGTATTTTTTTTTTTTTTTTTTTTTTTTTTTTTTAACCTATCGCTGATAGAAGCTTTGGCTGCTGGCATTCAGTTAAGCTTTTGTCTGTGTGGTCTCCTTGATGGTCCCCAAGAACTTTGCCACTCTAACACTGATTTTAAAGATAGAGATTTTGCCTAAATGTTTTTAACTGTCCTAGGTTATTTGAGAATTATGTTATTGGTCAGCTGTCTTAAGGACACTACTTTGTCATTGTGGTTTTTTTTATGAAGTGACCCAGATGTGGATACTTTGGTTTCTTGACAATGAAAAGTCTTGTGTAATTTTGCAAGTATCATTTTTTCCATCTGCCAAAACTGTTGGGTGGTTGTATACACGACACACACACATAAACGTGCGTTTCACGAGGTGTTTTTTTTTTAAACTTTAAAAATATGTTCATAAGATCTGAAAGTTAGAAGGAACTTAGTGAAGCGTCTAGTTCATTATTACCCATGACAGCCTCAACCATTGCCATTGTGGTGGGTGGGGGTGGTCCAGATTTCATCATTTCCATTGCTGGGCCCTGTTTAAAATGGCAGATTGAGCTCAAGGTGGTTTCCTTCATTCCCAGTAGTCTTACTGTTCCTTTTTTTTTTTTTTTAAGATTTTATTTATTTATTTGTCAGAGAGAGAGAGAGAGAGAGAGCGAGCACAGGCAGACAGAGGCAGAGGGAGAAGCAGGCTCCCTGTGGAGCAAAGAGCCCGATGCGGGACTCGATCCCAGGGTGCTGGGATCATGACCTGAGCCGAAGGCAGCTGCTTAACCAACTGAGCCACCCAGGCGTCCCCTTACTGTTCCTTTTAGAGGCAAGTTCTGACCAGTTTCTACTTCTTTAACAGGAAACCTTTGAAAGAGATTGCGGAGTTTTCACTGGTGGTTTTTCTTCCCTTCAAGTAAAATCATGTGCTGGCAGGTGTTTTATGGCCAGTGCGTTAAGACTGTGAAGCCAGACCAGACCAGAGGACATTAGCACATCACTCGTTCTATAAACTTGGAATCGTGGTGATCTAACCCTTCGCGTGCATTCTCCAGCAGCTGGACAACTGGAGGGGAATTAGTTCAAACTCCTACCTTTGAGTATATCCTAATCAGGACAAGTCTTCCAAGTGGAGTAGTACTTCTGGGAGTAATGGGGCAACTTGTCCTTAGGGTTATATCAGATTCTTCTAGTAGACATTCTTGAGGTTGATGTTAAGCATGAGCTGTCACTAAGCTGGGGATACACTGATACAGGAATAAAGAGTTTGGATATACATCAGTAATTTACAGTAGCTAAATAAGCTTAAGTAATTTGTCAAAGATCGTGTAATTTTTCTCCATGTCTGTTTGACTTTAAAGTCCCCCCCCCCCGCCATTCTACATTGTTCTTGACTTACCTTTGATTTAGGAGGAAATAAAAGAGAACATTTGCAGGATCGTGGTATAGTGAGCCTTCTTGGTGTCCTTGAATTGTATAGCACGTTTCACAAACTATTTTCTGAGGCCAGGTTGGTGGGGGTAGTCCTCTGGACCTCCCAAGAAGTTTTTATTGGACTGACTCCCCAGGTTGGTTTTGCAGAGTTGGTTTTGTTCTGTCACGGGGCTGTAAACCAATCCTTAACGTGGACGTGGGTGCTGGGGAGGGCAGGAGAAAGGGGAGCTCTGAGTCCCTCTTGCCCGTGTAGTACTTTCAGTGAAGAGTTTTAGATTTGGCTGTTGTTAAGCAAATAGGCTATAGGAACACATGAAAATTCTCCATTTCCAGAAAGGTTTGAAATGGCTTAGATCTGACAAGGCTAAGAAATTAAAAAAAAAAAAAAAAGACCTTATAAAGTATGGTTAGCACAACATTCCATTAGTTTCAGATGGACAACATAGTGAGTCAACTTCTCTGTGAGTTGGGCACTCACCACAAGTGTGACCACCTGTCGTCATGCAGTGCTGCCTACGTCCTTGACTGCGTTCCTGTGCTGCGCGTTTCATCCTCATGACGCTCGTTTCGTAGCTGGAAGCCCGCATCTCCCTCTCCCTTTCACCCATTTTGCTTGTCTTTCTGACTTTGGCAGTCGTTAGTTTGCGTTCATTCTGCATGCATAGTTCTGATTCTGCTTTTTGTGTATTCCTCTGTTTTTTAGGTTCCACATAGGGATGAGATCATAGGGTGTTTGTCTTTCTCGGACGTATTTCTCAGCATAATACCCTCTAGGCCCATCCATGTCATCACCAGTGTCAAGATCTCCTTTCACATGGCTGTGTCATACTCCAGTGCCATGCACAGCTTCGTGACATTTTTTAGTATATGTGCTGCTGAAGCAAATGTCACTCTTAGTGACATTGTTAAAAAGGGTAATGCATTTGGGATGAAGGGGGAAATAACTGTTGTACAGTAAAGTGAGGCGAGAAACCTAGAGAAAATAATACCCCCCTTGTTTATTCAGCAAGTATTTTCATATCTGTGTCTATACTTGTCTAGTCGCTGGCTTCATGGAATTTATATTCCAATGAAAGTTAATTTTTTTAACCTTTTTCTTAGTAATGGGTGGTTACTAAGTCACAGAAATTCTGAAAACTTTATTTAGAATTATTAGGGAATTCTTGTAATTTTTGGTCATCACACAAAATTGTAGCATCTAAAGCAATGAAGATTGCATTAATGACGGATTAGAAGTAGAAGCATTTAAGGGGCTCTGACTTGTGTGGTGTTTTACTTGAGTCCTGCCATATTGGTTACCATGGGGAGATGGGAAGGAGAATCCCATCTGGGTGTTTCAGGCGTGAACAGACACAAGCCAACTGGAAGGTTAGGGCCCTATGGAGAATAAGAGATGAGGTCTAGGCTTTTTGTTCAGTGAAAGGCTTGAGCTGCCACTTCAAGGGGAAGGTGGCATTGTGGTAGGGATGCCTAGTCCCTAGCGTAAGAATTCCATAGGATACTGGATCTGTGTCAGGTTGGCACATGCTAGAAATGGTATTTAGCAAAATTGCCCATTAAGCCATCCATCCTGACTGCCATTTTATCACATGGGCTAATTTGAAACATTTAGCAGACAACTTTTCTGTGTGGCAGTGAAGGAGTGCTTGTTTTTGAGTCAGAGGTGCATTCAGACCCAGCCTGAGCAATTCAGCCTTCACCTGGAAAGCTCATTAGCCTGAAAGTTTTGACTAACAATTTTAGTTCTTGGTTGTGTTAGCCCAAATTGTCTGTGGCGATTTGAGCTTTGGCCCAAGCTAGGATTTAGGAAATCCAACACTGGAAAGAGGTTGTTTTATAGATATTGCCAGTTTAAAGTTTGTGTCAGATCACCTTGGTGAATGTTGTTTGTAAATAATTATTTTAGTCAGTTACTGTCACCAATTTCTTCAAATTTTGTATCCATGTGGTTGGTGCAAGTAGCTTAACACCCTGTCCCAAGGAAGATTCCTGGGTAATAGTTGGAGGGGGGGGAACCCCAAACTCTGCTAAGTCATTTCTTTCTGGTTAATAGGTTGGATATTGCCAAACCTTGGCCTTTAGGTTCAATTCTGTACTCCACTTTGCATCAAGTCGTGAGCCTTAACGCTTCTGAGGCCACCCCCGGTGTGTGTCATGCTTAATGAGCACTGAGAAGTGTAGCTAGTCCAGTGATTAGAGGCAAAAGCCCTGGTGGCAGGACGGACAAATCTTATCTTTATGTCCACCAGGGCCTGGTGATCACGGGCAAGTTTTTTAACACTGAATTTCTCAGTAAAAATGTAGATAAATGTTATTTACTTATTTATTTTTTAAATCATTGGTTCAGCTTTTAGTTTTTCATTCTTAAAATTTTGTTATGTGCATAGAAAATATTTTTGAGTCTCAACAAATTTATATTAAAATACATACTCAGAGGGGCGCCTGGGTGGCTCAGTGGGTTAAAGCCTCTGCCTTCGGCTCAGGTCATGATCCCAGTGTCCTGGGATCGAGCCCCACATCGGGCTGTCTGCTCTGCAGAGAGCCTGCTTCCTCCTCTCTCTCCCTGCCTGCCTCTCTGCCTACTTGTGATCTCTGTCTGTCAAATTAAAAAAAAAAACCCTCATATGCCTTTCAAGTAAAGCAAAAAAAAAAAAAAACCCCCCCCAAACCAAAAACCAATCAAAAAAACCTATTTATATATGTGTGTGTATATATATATATATTTTATTTTAAATATATAAAAAATATTTATATATTTTATATATATATATATACACACACACACACTCAGAGAATCACTACTCCAATTCTGCCTTATTTCCTGCTCCTAATCAGGAACCACTTGTATTTTTTTCAGTTTTATATTTCATTCTTATTTTATTTATTTAACATTCTTAATTTTTAAAAAAGATTTTATTTATTTGTTTAGCAGAGAGAGAGCACAAGCAGGGGATTGGGGTGGCAGGCAGAGGTAGAAGCAGACTTCCCGCAGAGCAGGGAGCCTGGCGTGGGGCTCAATGCCAGGATGCTGAGATCATGACCTGAACTGAAATCAGATACTTAACAGCCTGAGCCACCCAGGTGCCCCTAACTTCCTAATTTTTAAAAAACATTCTGGCCTAGTTCACATACACTGTTACGTTAGTTTCAGGTGCACAATATGGTGATTTGGCACTTGCATATATTACTCAGTGCACATTGTAAGTGTGCTCCTAACCTCCTTCGCCTATTTTACCCATCCCCCCACCAGCCGCCCCTCCGGCAGCCATCAGTTTGGTCTCTACAGTAAAGAACCTGTTTTGGTTTATCTTTTTTCCCTTTGTTCCTTAAATTCCACATATGAGTGGGATCAATTGGTATTTGTCTTTCTCTGACTTATCTCACTTAGCATTATGCTTTGTGAGTCCATGTTGTCGCAAATGGCGAGATATCGTTCTTTTTTCAAGGCTGAGTAATACTCCGCGCGCGCGTGTGTGTGTGTGTGTGTGTGTGTGTGTGTTGCATCTTCTTTATCCATTCATCTATCAATGGACTGCCCCCATAATTTGGCTATAGTAAATAATGCTGCAATAAACATGGGGTTGCGTATATCTTTTTGAATTAGCGTTTTTGCATTCTTTGGATAAATACCCAGTAGTGGAAATACTGGCTCATATAATCTATTTTTAATATTTTGAGGAAAGTCCGTATTGTGTTCCACAGTGGCCGCACCAGCTCGCGTTCCCAGCCGCAGTGCGCGACTGTCCTCCTCCTCCCATCCTCTCCAACACTTGGTATTTCTTGTGGTTTTGATTTTAGCCGTTCTGGCAGGTATGAGGTTCTCTCTCACGGTGGTTTTGATTTACATTTCCCTGATGATGAGTGGCGCTGGGCATCTTTCCATGTGGCTGTTGGCCATCTGGATGTCTGCTTTGGAAAAACATCTTGGATTATTTGTTTTTTTGGGTGTTCAGTTGTGTCCATTTTTTATATATTTTGGAAACTAACTCTATCAGATGTGTCATTTGCAAATATCTTCTCCCATTCAGTAAGTTGTCTTTTAGCTGTGTTGAGTGTTTCCTTTGTGTGCAGAAGCTTTTTATTTTGATGTAGTTCCAATAGTTTATTTTTTGCTTTTGTTTCCCTTCAGGAAACCTCTAGAAAAATGTTGCTATGGCTAATATCAGAGACATTACTGCTTGTGCTCTCTTCTAGATTTTTATGATTTCAGGTTTCACACTTGGGTCCTTAATCCATTCTGAGTTTATTTTTGTGTGTGGTGTGAGAAAGTGGTCCAGCTGCGTTCTTCTGCATGGAGCTGTCCAGTATTCCCAGCACCGCTTGTGGAAGAGACATTTTCTTTTGTTTTGTTTTGTTTTGTTTTTTTTTGTGGAAGAGACATTTTCCCATTGCATATGATTTCCTGCTTTGTTTGCACAGCAATTGACCGTATATAATCATGGGTTTATTTCTGGGGTTTCTGTCCTGTTCCTTTGATGTATGTGTCTGTTTTCATGCCAGTACCAGACTGTTTTGATCACTGCAGCTTTGTAGCGTAACTTGAAATCTGGGATTGTGATGCCTCCAGTTTTTGTTCTTCGTTTTCAAGATTGCTTTGGCTATTCGGGGTCTTTTGTGGTTCCATACAAATTCTAGGATTATTTATGTCTTTGTTTCTTATTGGAATTTTATGTAGATGAGCAAGTAAGCAATGTGTAAAGAGAGTCCTAGATTTTTCTCTTCTAAGTGATAGGTTAAACATAATTTGAATTTGTGAAAGGGCAGACAGGCCAGTTGCAGACTGTGAAGGAGTGTCTGCAAACCATCCCTCCTGATTCCCAAACTGTCTGTTTATTACGAAATTTGGGCATGACCAGAATAAGGGGGGAAAAATGTGGAGTCCGGCAAAGCCCTTTTAAATGTTCAGATTGCTGTGACCTCTAAATGAGAAAACCTTCTGTGCTCTGGTGCCAGGACAATGTAGTGCGCAATGAGTGGGCCTGTCTGCTTCTGCTGGGGGCTCCAGCCCTGAAAGGAGGGGGCGAGACTTCCTCACCGTGGCGGGTGTCAGGCCGTCATCGGTCTCATTGCTGCGGCAGACCGTGAGGTTGGTCCCGACATGGTCCGTGCGGTCCCCATTCACAGATGAGGGAACCAGGATTGGTTTGCGGCACACCTTGCCAATGGCAACACAGTAAATGGGAATTTGAACCTGCTTCCAAAACATAACCCTAAAACATCACCTTGTCTTTTCCTATTCTGCACAGTCGCTTTTCAGTATTTCTCTTTGGAAATCCGCACTGGAAAGGCCAGAGTTACTCTTTTTTGTGTAGCTTCTAGTTTGAGGACTGCTCAAAGTCCCTTCTGCCGTTTGAATGCCCTGGAGGCTGGCCCTCCGCAGGGGAGGAGCTGCGGAGACCTGGGAGGTTCTCTGTGTCTGAATGAGTAGGGGAAGGTTCAGGCTTTGGCTGGTTCATACCAACATTTCATCTGATCATTGGTTTGCCCTAAAATTTGAATTTGTGAAATATGTTAATTTTTCATATCGGCTAGGATGCTTGCTTTTGTATCAATATTTTTCTTTTTTTTTTTAAAAGATTTCTATTTATTTATTTGACAGAGATCACAAGTAGGCAGAGAGGCAGGTAGAGAGAGAGGAGGAAGCAGGCTCCCCGCTGAGCAGAGAGCCGGATGTGGGGCTCCATTCCAGGACCCTGAGATCATAACCTGAGCTGAAGGCAGAGGCTTCAACCCACTGAGCCACCTCAGTATTTTTCTTTTTAAACCAATGAAGATAAGAGTACCTAGAACAAAAGATGAAAACATTAAAACTCCTCAGGAGATCAAATGGGAGTATTAACACTGATAGTCCATAGGTTTCCCAGGACGTGCTGGAAGTATTTAACCTAATCTGAAGGTATTTGAGGGGAAAAAATCTTACTGAAAACACAAAATTAAGGAAGAAGTACCCTTAAAGGGCTTAGGTAAAAACAGTAGTTAATGTGTTTGTTTGTTTTTTTAAGTAAAAAGAGAAATCATTATCTAAAGAGTTTTTGTCCGTTGTTGTATATAAAATGCCACGGCTATGGTAAACCCTGTCCGCAGAGTGGATTGTGGGTGAACATGTCATGTCGCAAATTCATTATCGGGTGAATTGGGTTTTAGGCAAATTTGATGCTATCTAGATATTGTTAATTTTTTTTTCTGATCATAATAAGAATGCCTGCAATGCTCAAAAAAACCCCAAAAGAAATGTAAAGAAGAGAGTAAAAATCATCCACAACCCTACCTCTCAGTTTTTTTAATCTCTTATGTATTTTCCTTCTTTTAGAGACTTTGTTTTGTTTTAACAGAGTCGAGCTCATGCTAGATAAACAGTTTAACGTGCTCAGCATCTTCCTACACACAGTTGCGCCTGTTGAACAGGCGGAGTAAAGAGTGCAGGACCAGGTCCCCGGGCATCCGAGAAGCCACCCTTTGGAGTGTGGCCTTAAGGACTTGGAAACATGGTGGACCCAGGGGTTAGTGGAGAGGGGGCAAGACTGTGCAGCGGTCAGGGCTCTGGAATTCCTCGGGGGAAGACTGGGTTCCGGCCGCTCCCCCTGGCGATGGGCTTCCTGCTGCGATGGTTACATCCCCATCACACGGTTGGCAGAAGCAAGTAAGTTCAGAAAGTCTTAGCGGAGCCAGCTCTTCCCTCACAGCGTCCCCCCACCCCGCCGTGTCTTCGCTGGGTAACAAGTCCATCTCGTGGATGCGGTTCTGCCTCCTGGAGGACTCATTCATCGGGCGAACGGTCACTGCCCCCTGCGCCCGGGGTGCTGCTACAGGAGGGACTCTGCTGGGACTCACTGGATGTCCGGTGACCTCACACTTCACCGCTTTGACGGCCCTTGTGAGCTGTGGAGCGGTCAGAAGTAGGCGGCACCCGTCTGGTTCCAAAGCCCTGGCCCTCTTTGGTTCAGGGGTTCTGTGGAGGCCCTGACCTGAGTCCCGCGGCACAGGAGAGGGGCGCGAGCCCCCGTCCCGTGACAGCCTGCACTTCCCAGGGAGTGGGGTGGCAGGCAGATGAGGTGCGCGTCAGTGCAAGGCTCCAGATGCTCCAGGTGCTTCCGAGGGGACAGCGTCGGAAGAACGGTGGCATCGGTCGGCCCGGCTGCGGAGTGAGGGGGCAGCGGGTCTCCCAAGTAGCAGGGAGCTCGGTGACCACAGCGGAATGGGAAGGTGCCAGAGTTTGGGGAGCTCGGGGAAGCTCAGGGAAGGAGGGTGGGTGGGGTAGAGAGATGCCAAGGCCCCGGCGTGTCACAGTGTGACAGCAGAGACTGGGAAATGCCGAGGAAGCTCCTGGTGGCCTCGGGGAGCACGGAGGAAAGGAGGTGCGTGTGAACGGGAAGCTGTGGTGATGGCGGAGCGCAGGGCCCGGGCTCGGCGGAACGGCCCGGCGGCCGGAGCAGCATGTGCACGGCGGGCCGAGCGTCCTCGGCGGAGGTCTGTAGCTCTACGCTGGGGGGTCTTGAGGGTCGTGAAACAGTTCAGTATGACCCAAGACATGGCCTAAACTCTCAGCAAGGCTGTGACCTAAGAGGGGGAGAAAAAGGAGCACAAATGCATTAGCAGGTGGTGGGGAGGGGGTCTCAGTCCCTCTCAGGCTGGTACCTGATCCTGCCTCCGAACTGTTTGCCACGTGCCTGTGTCGTGCTTAGGGACCGTGGCTGGCCAAGGGCACCAGCCCTGCTGGGACACCTGGGGCTCTGTCACTGCCGTGCCCTCCCTGGCGCTCCTCATTTCCTCCCAGATCCCAGTTTCAGGCCCTTTAGCTTGCTCCTGGCTCAGCTCCTGGAGCTTTCAGTACTCCCGGGTTTTCCCGGATCGGGGTCTCTGGAGACAAACACTCAGCCCTGTAACGGCCAATAACACTGATCTCTGGAGGGCCAGGCTTGCGCTACGTGCTGTGTGGACCCCACCGTGTGGGTCCTTCCACAGCCCCACGAGGGTGGGCATTACAGATCCGATCCCGCAGCCCGTTCAGCGAGCTGGCACTTAGGGCCCAGTGCGGAGCCACAACGCATGTGGTCAGATGCTCCAAGGCTGCTCCCCTCCTTGCCCGGGCTCTGGCCCCAGCACTGGGCTGCAGCACTTCAACCCTTCCACCCCGGCTGCGGTGGCCCCAGGTCCCTGAAACACAAGTTCATCTGGCCTGCGAGTGGGAAGGAGTCATTTTGTCACTGAAGCCGGCAGAGGCTGCGAGCCGTGTGCCCTTTCCATTCCGACATACGTGTGGGGACCGTGGTGGGACCTGTTCGAGTGCGGGGCCTGCCTCTCTGCAGAGTCCTCCCCCAGAAAACCTTCTAGTCCTTGACATCCTTCATTGTGGGGGCTCAGCTCTGCTAGGCTGAATATGTATGACTCCTTATTTAATTAAGGCTGAAACAGCTCTTCCTATGTTCATAGATAAACCCAGGCACCCCCCTCTTGCCCACACCACCTCCCAGCTGCCGGCCCACAGCCTGCTTGCGGCCCAGGCTCTGCTGCCCACTGACCTCCAGTCCCTGTACCCCGCCCCCATCTGCCGTGTAGTCAGCGAGGTCAAGCCTGGATTCCTCTGGATGCCCTTGAGTCTGGGTCAGGGGAGAGGCACCGGCCCTCACCACTGGTAGGAGACTCTACAGTTTGACCAAAGGGCCCCCCAGTCCCAAGGCATTTAACAACCTGTAACCTGAGAAGACACTGGAAAAACAACCTAACGGGCATTTGGGGACACGGCCGTCCTCTTGATGCTGCCTGTCTTTCCGTCCACTGGTTCTCATCACAGCCGCCGCTGGAGGCCGAAGCGGAGGGTACGGAGTGAGCAGTGAACGTCTCAGGCAGGAGAGGAGCTTGAGCGTGTGTGCTGTGGAGTCTGGGGCAGGCCTGGCGGGAAAGGGAGACGTGAGGACAAAGCCCTGGGCACCTTTGCCAGAAGGAGTCATTGGGAGCGTGGCTGGGGCAAGACCCTGCCCCTCCTGGTCCCTGCTTCCCCAGGTATGCGCCTCCTCCCCCGCCGCCTAAACGTCCCAAACCCAAGGGACCAGGGCCCCAAAGTAGCAGCCTGGCCCCATATACCCGATGAGGCCCCGGCACAGCTGCCCACTTGCTCACACACCACCCGAGGCTCCCTGCGGGCTGCTTCTGCTCTATTTCCACTTCTGCAGGGAGGGCAGCATGTCTTCTCCCCGGAGCCCTGGAGTCGCCCCTCTGCGGCAGGGATGACGTGAGCAGGTTGGCCGCTTGCCCCCTAGCCCGCCCTGAGTCCCACGGGCCCTGCGAGAGTCCTGGCTGTGTCGGAGCAGGGAGACAGAGCGCACTCCGTCCCAAGGGCCCCTGCACACTCTTCCTTACACCCGGAGACTCTTGTCCACCTGCTCACTACCCGTCTCTCTCTCTTTTTTTTTTTTTTTAAAGATTTTATTTATTTATTTGACAGAGATCACAAGTAGGCAGAGAGGCAGGCAGAGAGAGAGGAAGGGAAGTAGGCTCCCTGCTGAGCAGTGAGCCCGATGCGGGGCTTGATCCCAGGACCCTGCGATCATGACCTGCGCTGAAGGCAGAGGCTTAACCCACTGAGCCCCCAGGCACCTCTGCCCATCCCTTCTGTGCCCAGCTGGGCTGAGATGGCATCTTCTCCATGAAGTTCGTTCAGGCTGCGGTAGGCGCCCTACCCCAGTGCCTCCGGCTGAATGTCTCTCAGCACCTGCTGTACTGCTTTCCTGCCCCACCTGGAAACGAGCTCTTCAAAGCTGGGGTCATGTCTTGATCCATGTCTGTAGCCACTGCCCGTGTTGGTGCAAGTTCAGGGACGAAGGACTGATCAGCTCCTGACCCGAGTAGCTGCGGAGGTACTGGGGGAAAAGCAGCTCACGTTTCCAAAGACTTGACGTACCGGCTGCTGCTGAGCGCCTTATCCACCATCCTGGGAGCAGAAAACATAGTGCCCATTCGGTGGACCACGAAACTGAGGCCCAGAGCCGTTCAGTACTTGTCCGGGCTCCCGTACCTTTCAGATGATGGAGCCCGTCGCTGGGAAGGGAGCCTTTAGGTGACGCAGCAGGGCAGGGGGTACTTCCTGCAGCTCTCTCATTCGGCTCTCAAAACAGCCCCATGGGAGACAGGAGTAGTGTCGCTGCCTGCGACCTAAGCGCTCGGGGAGATGCGGCGTCTTGTTCGAGGCACCAGTGAGGAAGAAGTGAGATCAGAATTCAAACCCTCTGACAAGTCCTGAGCAGACAGACCCTGAGGAGAGGACCCCGAAGGCCAAGGGGGGCCCTCGAGGCAGGAGCTGTATTTGGCCGTGGTGTCTCCCACCTGACTGGCAAGAGACTGTGACGTGACAATTCTCATTGTCTTTTAGTGAACTGGCCATGACAGGGAGCCCAGCTAATGCGGATGTGGGTGGGAACCAGCGGGTCCTCCTAGATCTCAGGGGTCACTGTCAAAACCCTTTCCTTGCATCAGGACTAGCTGCTGGCTGCCCAAAGTCGTCCAGCTCGCCACCTCCCCGGCTACGGCAGCTTTTGTGGAAGAAAACGACAGGGGCCCAAGAGGTGGGTGAGCAGGCAGGAGCCGACGTGGCCCAGGGCCCACCAGCACCGGCCGGGAAATTCAGCTGTAATTTACGTGATGGTGAAAAACAACAGCCCTCTCTTGGCCTGTGATTCCGTTTTAGAAACACGAATGCGCTGTCGCTAGCCGGGTGCCCATTTCTTTCGATGCGAGAGGGCTCGGGAGGGCAATGCCGGATTCACGCTGGGTCTCAGCAGTTCGTCCTCTGAGGGGCGCAGGCTGACCGCAGAGGAGCTTCTGCGATCGTCCAAGAGGAGTCGGCCGGAGAGGGTGCGGACTCCGGAGGGAGCGCAGACCGCCTCCCCTGCCCCTGGGCCGCTGACGTGCAGATACGCTACCCCCCTGATCAGCCCCGAGTCTCTGAGCGGAGCCTCGAGCACAAAGGGCTTCTCAGCTCTGGGCAGAAACGTCGCAGGGCCTGTGCACCAAGCTGCCCTGTCCTCTTCGGGGGCATCGGCAAGCTCTCCGTGGCTCCCACGTGGCAATCATGGCTAAGGGTCACCGGATTATCCCAGAGGCCTTGAACTTCAGCTAAGGTCGTCCACACCGGACCCCTGCAGTCCTCTCGGGAAGCCAGCGAAGTAGGCCTTGTTACCTGCAACTTACAGGTGGTGAGACTCATTCTGACAAGACGTGTCTAGCTGGTAGGCTGCGTGTATCCGGCACACACGGCTGCTTTGCTGATCAATTTGCTAATCTTGGGTGGGCGGAAGGGAGCTGCTTTGGGCTTCAGTTACCTCTTTAAGAGACGGGGCACTTTGAACCCCGGGAGTTTTGTCTTTTCTCTGGGTCCAGCCGTGCAGCCCCAAGAGCTTGTGCACGTGTCTCCCAGAAACCCCGGCGAAGGGGAATTGGAGAGGGGAGCCAGAGCGGGGCTCAGAGTGGGGCGGAAGGAAGGTGGATGTGGGGGGAGCTGTGAGGCGGCTGACGGCTCTCCACCCCAGGCCCCGAGTTGCTGCAGGCCCGGCGGCTCGGGGATCGCGCAGACCTGGCGGGTCCGAGCTCACAGGACTTCCTCCGAGAACGCGCCGCGTGTCCCTATTTTAGGTTCTTCCAGTTCACTTTGCTGTTTGCCGCCGCGGTGAACAGGAACGTTCTTTCCTTCCCGGACAGGGCGCGTATGCATCCCGAGGCAAGGACCGCAGTTTAGACTTCGTTTTTCCTCAGCGCAGCGCACGGCAGAAAAAGCACCGCCTTGATACAGTGACCCTCTCGGGACTTCCTGGATCTTTCTTCAGCTCTATGAATAAACGTTAGAGTACATGCACATGTATTTGCCTGGGAACCCTGCCCCTGCTCCAAAGTAAAACTGGCCTGTGTGTCTCTCCAAAAATTATTTTTGCTCTGGGCCTCAGTTTATCCATCAAGAAAATGAGGCCGTTTGACTTGGGGTACGGGGAGGGGGGAGCTTCGAGCTCCAAGCTCCTTTAGGTTCTAATCTCCTCTTGGATCCACAATGTTTTTCCTCCAAAAACTGATTTGATGAAGACTTGGCTTCTCCTCCCGACCTGCCCCAGTGGCTTCTCTTCTGCCTGGCTCTTGTTCCCTGCCCCCCCTGCCCTCCACCTCCCTTTTTTTTTTTTTTTTTTTTTAAGATTTTATTTATTTATTTGAGAGAGAGAGACAGTGAGAGAGAGCATGAGCGAGGAGAAGGTCAGAGAGCGAAGCAGACTCCCCATGGAGCTGGGAGCCCGATGCGGGACTCGATCCCGGGACTCCAGGATCACGCCCTGAGCCGAAGGCAGTCGTCCAACCAACTGCGCCACCCAGGCGTCCCTCCACCTCCCTTTTTTCGCTGACTCTGGAACTAGAGAAGGAGCCGGCCCCTCCTGGCTCTTCAGGGGGAGTCCTGATGCATACAGATCCCGCCCTGTTTGCCTACGAGCTCTGATGGCAGTCTGAGCCAGCTGTGTGCTGCGTAAGGTGACATTCAGATTCCCCGGCCACGGCTCCTCCACGCAGCTAATGGAAAAGTGATCTGAGTGGGCCACGTTGTATATGCACAAGTTCTTTTCCACCGTCCCTCTGTGCTGCTTTGGGTTTCCCTCGAGAGCAGCAGGCCGTCTGGGCAGAACAGCGATTTGAAGTGAACTGGCCTGGCCCTGACTAGGCCTCTTGGGATCTCCGGGACTTGAGTCTGGCAGCGGAACCGGAGCTCCCGCCGGCCCACCCCGCCCGGCAGCAGGAGCCCTGGTGTGGCAGCAGTAACCTGCGGGAACAGGCCCGACGGTGCCCTTCACCTCCTGCAAGACCCAGATCAAGCTCCTTTCTGGAGTTGGAAGCCTTTCCTGGTCTGCCCCCGGGGGTTCCCGTCACCCCTGTCCTAGGGGTCGTCTGGACTTACCAGCCAGCTCCAGACAGGCCAGGCCTCATTGTGCCTCCCAGTCTCCGCACTGGCTTGTGTCCACCCTCTCCCTGGCACTCGTGCGGGCCCCTCCATGTTGCAGTGGCTCAGTAGTCTGCCCGCAGCATACACCTGCACTTGGAGCCCCGTCGGCCCCCTCCGGCCCCTGGGCCCTCCCTGGCCTTGGCCCAGGACCTGCACATGGTGAAGAAGACTCAGGGTCAATGCTCTGGTAACTCCTTTGATCGAGAGTTCAGTTTTAGGGGGCGCCTGGGTGGCTCAGTGGGTTAAAGCCTCTGCCTTTGGCTCAGGTCATGATTCCAGGGTCCTGGGATCGAGCCCTGCATTGGGCTCTCTGCTCAGCAGGGAGCCTGCTTCCCTCTCTCTCCGCCTGCCTCTCTGCCTACTTGTGATCTGTCAAACAAGTAAAATCTTTTTTGTTGTTGTTGTTAAGACTTTATTTATTTATTTGACAGACAGAGATCGAAGGCAGAAGCTTAACCCACGGAGCCACCCAGGCACCCTAAATAAATAAAATCTTAAAAAAAAAAAAAAAAAGTTCAGTTTTAAAATCTTGCTGGCTCTGGCCCCAGGTGTGTCTTTCACAGAAGCTGAGCGGAGGAAGAAAAGCCCGCTCACAGGGACCACCCGGGCCCCTTTAATGGGGAAAGGGCTGGATGGAGAGGCTGGGCGGTGCGGGGTGGGACTGGTTTTGCTGGAAGCTCGTTCCCAGGAAAGCCCTCCGATCCCGGGGGAAGGACCGGCAAATCGCGGGTTAGCGAGAGGCAAGAGGCGGGAGGCGGTGGGCACTGCCTCCCTGCCCCAAACCCGCCCCCGAACCAGCCCCGGCCAGGTCTCCGAGGCAGCCACGGTCTCCACTCCTCCGCTCGGAGAGCTGGAAGAGCAGAGGGGCTCGTGGAGTTTATATAGCCCCCCTGTATATATTTAGAGATAAGAAGTTCATTTAGGGATTAGGGGCCGCTTCTTGTCTATGCATCATTAAGCATACCACATCTGCTACTGAGCTAGCAATCAGCAGAACATTGAGAAAAGTTATAAAGAAATCTTTGCGGCGCTTCATTTTCATTCCCAGCTCCCCGAGTCCTGGCGCAGACTTTTGCGAGGGAGCCTCAGGGAGGAAGTGGAGCCGGGGCTCCGGGAGCCGGCGCTGGGTGCCGAGAAGCGATTCACTGGACTGGGACCTGCCGCCTCCCGCGGGCACACGCGCCTGTGGTCGTGGAGAGCGGACAGTGGACGGTGGCAGAGGTGACCTCTGACAGAGCATGTGCATTTGCCCGTGGAGGCCACGCTGGCAGGGCAGGTGGCCTGGTCCAAAGCTGAGGGGCTATTGGAGGTCCTGAGCACTGCTCCATTCCTCTGGGTGACCTTGACCAGGCCCTTTCCCCCTGCGGTCCTCAGTCTCCTTACCTGCGAAATGGGTATTTGGCTGCTACTGTTCCGGGGGGGTGCTTCAGGGTCTGGCAGCTGCTCTGCCCAGCAAGTACTCGGGCCTTGGCCGCCCTGGGGGGTGGCAGAGGGCTGCTAGCTGGCGCGCTGGTCCTGGACACAGCAGAAGCACCATTGTGGGTTCTGGAGGCACCCTGCCAGGAACCGGGGGCAGCAGGTGGGTGTCCAGCCTCCCCGGCTCCTTCAGCAGCCCAGAGAACTGAGCCGCTTCACCTGCATTCCTTGGGGACCCCGGGGCCAGCCGGGCCTGTTTGGCCCCGGGGCTGGTGGCGTGGTGGCCGGTCCACCAGTGTGACATGCGGCGCGCTAAACTGCAGGTGTCACTGTTAGCCCTGCAATGGGGGCTCGGCTCTCAGGCCCTAGGGCGGCCACAAAGGAACCTGATTGCTCCCGCCGGCGGGCTCCGCCACCAGCGGCTCGGCCAGGGGCGCCCCCTCCTCTCGCTGCCCCTTGAGCCGCAGCCCCGGGGAAGTGGAGGCCCCCCACCCCCCAGGCCGCAGCGCATGTGCGCAGGACCCGGGGAGGCGCCCCCACCCCGCGGGGCTCGTGGGGCCCACCTCGGCCTTGCTGACCTCTCCAACCTCGGGGCAAGAGGGGCGGAAGCGGGCCGGGAGGCCGCTCAGGGCGGGGGCGGCACGCAGCCGCGTCCACACGGTCAGGCGCCTGGAGGCCTCGGGGACCTGGGGCCCGGGCTGGGCAGGGACCAGGTGCCTTGCCCTTTACTGAGCAGCCACCAAGGGAGGAGACACGCGATGGAAGAGGGGTCCTCCCCGCCCCGCCCTTGGTACCTGGGATGGGCGCCCGTCCCCCTCCTGCACCGCCGCCAGCTTCTGTCTGTGAAAGGTCCCTTCTCTGAAAAGTCCGTTTTTCAGAAATGTCCAGGTGGCTGTTGTTTTCCAGGACACTCACCCTGGAAAGCCCTTTCTGTGTGTTGCGCTGCCAGAGGATGCCAGCCCGCGGGGGGACCCCGGGCACCGCTCCCCGCCCCGGGGGCAGGTTCCTGCAGGTGCCCAGCGAAGCCTGCCGGCCTGGCTTCGGGGTCTGCTTGAGCCCCAACGTGCCCTCCCCCACTGAGTGTGCTCCTCGTAACATCCTGGACACAGAGACACTTCCTGGAACCAGGTTTTGGGGGTCTCCCTCTGGGAGCTGGGGGACCCCTCCCGTCCAGCGGCTGCAGCTGAAGGGGCCGCCCCGCTCCCGCTCCCACTCCCGGCTCTTGATTTGTTTTAAAGACGACCTAGAAAGAAGGGGTGCGGGTGTGTGAGTGTTGGCGAGAGTGAGGACACGGAATATTTCCAGGCCTTCAGACACGGAGACAAATAAATTTTTGAATAAGGACGGTCCACGTACTGTGACCGCAGGGCAAATGCAAATCTCTGTTTTCAAACACAGACTCGTGAATTCTTATTACGAGTTCGTGACTGAGCCTCCAAACAGGACATTACCTATGCATCCGTGTGAGGCTCCTTGGCCGCCCACGTCAGGGGTGGCCTTCCCAGCACCCGGGTCCCTTTAATCCCGGGGTGGGGGGAGGAGGAGAGAGAGAAGAAGGAAACAAGGAAACCCATGACCAGCCGCATTTGGTCTGTTTCCTTCAGTCCCTAAAGCGTTAAGGGACTCGGAGATAAAAAGATGCGTGCAGGGAAAAGCAGCAGCCACAGCGATCTTCCACAAAGATCTTTTTAGTGTCAACTTAAATGTACACAAATAGCGGATGATGATCTCTTTTATTGGACTAACATTTATCCAGTAATATCCACACACTTTTAAAACCATTGAGGCCTCCTCTTCAGGTGTTCATTTGAATAGAAATAGCTGAATGAGTGTTTTTATAATTGATCCCCTGAGAACTGAATGTCTAGTGCTGCATAACCAACATTTTCCCATTGCTGGGGTTTTTTTTTTCCCCCAAATTGCCACTCTGCAAAATTAGGATTTTGTACAGTTTTGATAAGAGAATTAACCTCCCACGTGCCGAACTCCCCGAGTGTGAGAGGCTCCCGGGAGTCGGCCTGTGCAAGGTCAGCTCCGCCGGTCGGCTCATTTCTGGGGCTGGGGGCTCGGCTGCGTCTTGGTTCCAGGGAGGAAATTCTCCGGGTTGTGATGGGAGGTGGATCTGACAGAGGCTCCTGGGCCTAGGAATGCAGGCTTCTTACTCACCGCCTTTGTATGCAGCAGGGCGGGCCTTGCCCTCCCCAGCAGCTCCCTGGCGGCTGGCCCACACTGGCCTGGGGTTGCTCAAAGCCCCAGACCTTGGGAAGAGAACAGAAGACTTTGCTCCCCTTCTGGTGCTTTCTCCCAGTGCTGCTAAGTACTTTTAATGATCCACTAGTTTGGGGGTTATGATCATAATAAATGCTCGCTGCAGAAAATTTGAAAACTACATAGAAACATAAAGTTGAAAACAAATATTACCCCAATTCCACTACCCAGGGCGAGACATTGTTGGGTTTCCTGCCAGTCTCTCTCTCTCTACGGGCGCATGTTAAGTGTATGTCTATGAAATCGGGATCCTGCTGTACCTACAGTTTTGTCTCCGTTTTTCCCTTTGAGCGGAACGTACAAAGCAGCTCCCGCGCCTTCCCGCGTGTTGTCAGCGTTCCTGTGACTGCCTCGCTCGGCCGTCCAGTGGCTCCGCTGAAAGAATTTAATTGCTCCTATTGACGGACAGCGAGGTGAGAGCTCACGTACAAAAGGAGTGTCCCTGGCCCTTCAGAGGGAGGCTGATTTAAACCAGAGCAAGGAAGCGACTTAGGAAAAAATTTCCGTTTGGGACCCTGAAGGGATAGAAAAGGCAGATCCTTCCCCTGAGCAGTGCCAGGCTTCCTTGGTAAGACACACCCCCGGTGACTGGAGCAGGTGACAGTGGCCAGGAGGCCTGTGAGCAGGGGCCTCGGGTCCCCATCCCTCCTGGGCCTCATGTGTCCCTTCCCGCTGAGTCAAGTTGCCATCCGTCCTGGATCCTGTAGGCTGCTTTCCGCTGGAGCGAACAGAGCCCCAGCTCAGCCGGCTTCGAAGGCGAGGACGCGGTCGCGGGACAGATTCCCCGAGGTGGCAGCTCCTGGTGGGCCGACTCAGCCACCGTGCAGTATCAGCAACGGACCCACGACTCTCGGGGCCACCCTCAGCAGGGCGGCTCCGCCCAGCCTGCCCCCCTCCAGTCCGGGCACGCCCTCTAGACACGGAGAAGGCCAAAGGTGGGAAAGGCACTGTTTCTTCGAATGGGACTTTTTTGGGTGGGGAAGTGGTCAGCAAGGATGTGCTTTTCCAGAAGGCCAGGCCTCATTTCCGGTCTGGCTTCCCTCACCTCTCATTGGCTGAAACCACAGGCCCATCTCTAAGCCGGTCATTGGCAAGAAAGGGGATTCATCCTTCCCGGGGCCGAGGCTGACAGCTACCTGGAAAGGGTTGAGAGGCACTGGGGTGCCTTTGGATGTGCACTTTGCCCTTCCGGGTGTAGAATCCCTACACCCCAGCTTCCCCAGGCCTTTCTAGGCTGCAAGCATTGACTTCATCAAGCTGCGAGTTCACTCAGAACCCGAGGCAGCCTCACCAAGTGACCAGACTGTTCCCTGTCCCAGCCTCGGAGGCTGGTGGGAGCACTTGGGATCCCAGAGTGCACTGTGAGAATGCGGCCTTCCCGAATTCCAGGGTGCCCTAGGAGCCCCCGTGGTGGCTTTGCTTGTCTGGACCCCTAGAGGCTGCCTCGTTGTTGTGGATCCCCTCCCCTGCCTTCTGTGCCTGCTGCCCTACTGTGTGCTTCTGCCTTCTCAGGTCCGTCCCTCCCACTTCTGGAAAAGGAATATGAATTGTCCTATGGAGAATCCCTCCACCACGGGCAGTCATCCAGATTGAGAGAGGCCAACTTCACCCCAATCCTGGTATCGTGACCGGTTCAGGGTGCCGGATAGCCAGTCATGGCATCATCCGCCCTGCCCAGAGCAGTCTGATCAGTTACTTCGGGGAGGAGCATGTGATCCAACATTGTTTCAATAAGCACTGAGCCCAGAGCTGGTGGTCCCCAACTCACTAACCCAGGAGAGAGTCTGCCTGATAAGAAAGCCAACAAAGACAAAATCAGAGCTTAAAGATGGAGAGAGACCCAGGTCCCGATGGCACCCACTGAGCCCCTAGATCCAGCCATGCCTGAAGCAGCACTACACCTGAAATGATCACTTATGGAAGCCAGTCATTATTTTCTTTTCACATGGACCAGATTAAGTTGGGTTTTTGTTGCAGCTGAAAAGAGTCTTTTTTTTTTTTTTTTTTTAAGATTTTATTTATTTATTTGTCAGAGAGAGAAGGAGAGAGAGCGAGCACAGGCAGACAGAGAGGCAGGCAGAGGCAGAGGGAGAAGCAGGCTCCCTGCTGAGCAAGGAGCTGGATGTGGGACTCAATCCCAGGACGCTGGGATCATGACCTGAGCCGAAGGCAGCTGCTTAACCAACTGAGCCACCCAGGCGTCCCTGAAAAGAGTCTTGATTAAAACGTTGCTCTTCCAGGGCGCCTGGGTGGCTCAGTGGGTTAAGCCGCTGCCTTCGGCTCAGGTCATGATCTCAGGGTCCTGGGATCGAGTCCCGCATCGGGCTCTCTGCTCAGCAGGGAGCCTGCTTCCTCCCCTCTCTCTGCCTGCCTCTCTGCCTGCTTGTGATCTCTCTCTGTCAAATAAATAAATAAAATCTTTAAAAAAAAAAAACGTTGCTCTTCCAAAACCAGGATCCCATGGCTGTGTTTTGTTAACTCTTCTTGATCCTGGCGTCAGGCCAGGCCCCGGTGACCCCAACTTCGCCACTTCCTTTGGGTGCTAAAGCCTAAAGCCTCGTCAGACCCTTCCTGGGGCCACTTCCTCCAGTCCACGGAGCTTCTCTGCAGGACAGCTGCTTGCCCTGTGCCCTCAGAATGGCCTGGTGTCCACCTTTGAGAAGAAGTCAGTCAGGAACAGGAAAGGCATTTCCCTCCCTCTCCACAATGACTCCTCCCTCTGCCCAGACTTTCACGACTCCAGGGATAATTTCCTGATAATTCAGCTGAAATTTTCCGTGGCTCACTTTCTGCCTCTCTGAGCCGTCCCCTCGGGCTCCTGTAGCGCCTCGGCTCCTTCCCCAGGCCCGCGGTCGGAGTGCATCTCTGGCCGTGGCACTGTTCAGCCAAGCTCGGCGCATTTCCTGCGTTCATCCTTCTTCATAAATCATATCTCCAGCCTGCTAATCACTGTGTACACATTTCAAGGGATGCCTTGCCATTGTCGGCTCTGGTGTTGCGAGGCCTCCCTCCTTTTCCGCAGCAAGGGCCTTTTTCTGCAAAAAGCTACGTTCCCTGTGTCCAAATGCTCATGGGGCCAGAAGGGAAAGGGAACCGGGGGGAGGGGGTGGGGGGAGCAGGCCCGGTGTCAGTTGTGGATTGTGGGGTGTGGCAGAATCGTGCCTGGGACCTGCCCACATGGGTGTCAGCATGTGGGAATCAGTCTCTGCATTGTCGAGGTTGTGATTTCTTGGGGGAAGGTGGACATCCATGTTTCTATGTGAAAGTTCCCTTAAAAAAAAAAAAAAACCAAACTGCTGGCAACACAATAAAACAATTTAAATGCTGTGACGACCAACCGTCTCTTAGACCACCCGTTTGTGACTTCAGTCCGAGCAGACGAATAAAGTGACAGGATTGTCAGACCACAGCGCGCAGGGTGTCCTTGCGACCGGACCCTGGGCAGAGCCGGGAGGCCTGTGTTCTGGTTCTCCCCTACCTGCTGTGCAACCTCGTGCACGTTATTTGATCTTCGACATTTCTAGCTGTGTATGTACATTTCCCTAACCTCTGTGACGGTCCTACAAGATGGATTTCATTATTCTCATTTTGCAGAGGAGAAAACCCGGCTCAGGTTGGTGAAACATCCCCGCCAAAGGGCAGGGCTGGAAAGGGGCGGAGCCCGTGTTCCCGGGTCGTGTACCAGTTCGTGCCTTGAGCCCGGGCCCATCTTGCGGGTGTCCAGGAGCCGGCCGTGTGAGTGAAGAAGAGTTTGGAATGTCTTCAGTGGCTCAGGCTGTTGCAGAACCTGGGACCTCCCAGGCTCCTAGGTGGCTTTGTTTATGGATGTGACCTTGCCCTAGCCCTCCACATCGTCAGCACACTGTGTTCTCTAGCCCCATTTTCTTGCCACGTTCTTGGTTCTGGGTCATGTGTCAAAGACTCTTGGTCCTGGGTTAGGATTTCATGGTTGCAGAACGACTCCAACAGGAGCATCGTGTGTGAACGGGTCCTCCCGTGAGGTCCGCTCTGCCCGTGAGTGGGACTGTGGTGCCTGGTCCTCCTTGTCATCTCATTCTCACTATCCCTTTGTTCACCTGAGAAAACGGCTTCTGAACGGAGGGAGAACTCACTCACCTCGTCTCACAGGCTGCAGAGGCAAGACCGCACCCCAGGCCCGCGGGCCATGAAGTCCTCTCCCCGGCACCATGCACGCCCCTTCTCTCTCTTTGGGAAGGACTGTGGGACCTCAAGCTTGACCCGCCCCCTGGGAGGATGGCCAGTGCTTTTGCAGCACACTGTGACCCCCAGCTCTTCTTCTGCTCTGTGGGAGCCGGCCCAGATGGGTTTGGAGCCTGGGTTCTTTGGCCTGGGTCCTGTTCTGTTCTCTCTACTATGAACAGGGAATGGTTACCCCCACGCTGAGGCAGCCGTGTGCCTGGTCCACACCGTGTACTCGCACGCACACACCAATGAATAATGCTTCTCGAGACACTGGGCCTGGCTCCGTGCAGGCTTTGACCCTGGTGGCTCCTCTCCAGGCCCCAGCCAGCGTCCTCCCAGTGCCAGATGGGACCTGCTGTTTTCCCATGGTCTGTGGGGCCCAAGCTGCAGAAACATTTATGCCAGGACTCTCCCCAGGGCTCTCGGGCTGCCCCACACAGCGAGGAGGGACGGGAAGGGCAGGGGGGCGGTGGGACCCATGGGGGAATCAGAGGCAAGACGAGCTTCATCACCCATCTTCCTGCTCCAGACCAGCCTTGGACCCTGCAGCACTCTGCCCAGAGGGGCCAGTCCCCAGCTGAAATGCGGAGGGACTCTGTCCAAAGTCAGGACCCTGACCGAGGCCTGGCTGTGGAGACGCGACCTCCCCTTCCTGCTCCCCTGTAGCCATGCAAACCGGGCCTCACGTTCCTGTCGCCCGGCCTCCGGTTTTTTAGCTCAGTTCTCAGACCAGCTCACCCAACCCATCTGCCTTCGTAGCCTTTTCTGGGAGCGTGAGGACTCTCCTGCCCACCGAGAAACTGGGAAACAATTCTCTTGGCCTGCAAGTGAGCCTCACCTCTGTGGGAATTTCCTTCTGCATTGACTCCCTCAGTCCTGTCTCAAGAGGGTGGTCGTTTGCAAGAAGAATGTGGCCATTTCAGGTCTTGGGAAATGGAGCAGAATTTGGGCGGGAAGGCTCTCAGCTGCTCCTGAAAAAAAAATGGGAGGAAGAAAGTATGGGTGCTTCTGGGAGGCGGGAAGGAGGCCCCCGCCCCAAGCACAGACTGCAAGGGGGCCTCCCCAGATATCAGCAATCAAGAGAAATAGCAATTTAACGCCCTATTTTAAAACTCAAAATCGCTGGAGAAAACTCGTGATGAACAAAATATCAACATTTCAAAGCCAGGATCAACCATGCAGAACCCCATTGGCGCTTGAGGCAAAAGGAAAAATCAGTAAGCATGATCCTGTCTCTGTTTAAAGTGTTGATTTTTGTTCATCATGGATTTTTTTCCCCAATACTTTTTGCATTAAAATACTACTTATCTTGATTTTGGGGACATCCCCTTCATTCTGTGGCCAAGGTGAGTACCCTCTTTGCCTCAACCTGTTTCCAGCCGTGGGAGGACAGTGGTCCCCGAGCACAGGAGGCCCCCTGTAGGACTTCTGGCTTCTTCTCTGCTCCTGGGATCCCTTGCGGCCCCTGACTTGGGTGGAATCCCTCACATGGACAAAGGCCTCCTGCGTTGAGTATTTTCCTGTCGAAATTGAGCGAAGCACTGCTTTCAACACCCAGAGAGATGCCATAGGCCAAGGGGGCTCATGGGAGATGACCCAGGGACCAGGCAGTTGGAGACAGAGGTGGACGTGGCTCTTCCTCGGGCGGGGCTTGGGGCCGAGCCCCTGTGATCTAGGGCGGGGTGGGCTGGCGGACTCTCCTGCCCACCCTGCCCTCGGCGCTGAGGCCAGCTCCCCGGCTGCAAGGCAGATTCTGTCTTCATCCCTGCTGTGCATTGCTCCCCTCTGGCCGTTACCCCCGCCAGGGAGCCAAAACTCATTTTTGTGGCTGGAAGGTTGTCCTGGTTTGTCTCTGCTTTTCCAGGGGCTGACGGATGCCCTGCCAGGGGTGGCTGCGTCCCCTCCCTCCCCGTGTCTGGGGCGGGCATTGCTAACACAGCTCGGTTGCCAAGCCCAGAGGACCGTCCTAACCCAGAACTTCAGGATGTCACAGCCAATTGACAGGAGGCGGCCCCCCAAATGAAATCTGTCCCCGTGGGCTAGGTCGTTTCTTCTGTCTCTTCTCCTTGGTGGTGGTGGGTTTGCACTTGGAAGTCTGTGTCCTGGAGGGAGGGTTGGGGGCTGACGAACTCATGGGGATAGAGGTGTGAGGGGGCAAGATCACAAGAGAAACTCTGAATTTATGGCTGTACTGTTGACCCTCGAAGAACACCGATTTGTACAGTGTGGTCCGCTTACACGCGGATTTTTTCCAACCACACTGTTGATTATATTTCTTCCTTAAGATTTTCTTTCCTTTATTTTTTATTTATTATGATTATTTGTTTATTTAGAGAGCGAGAGAGCATGTGCATGAGCAGAGGGAGGGGCAGAAGGAGTGGGAAAGAGGATCCTAAGCAGGACCCATGCCCAGCAAGGAGCCCAACCCTGAGACCAGGATCTGAGCCCAAACCACGCTGGATGCTTAAGCTGGATGCTTAACCGACCGAGCCACCCAGGTGCCCCACCTGGTGATTTTCTTAATGACATCTTTTCTCTCTAGTTTACCTTATTGTAAGAATATAGTTTGTAATACATGTAACGTACAGAATGTGTGTTAATCCACTGTTCACGTTGTTGGCAAGACTTCTGGCCAATAGTCGGCTACGAGTACTGACGTTTTGGGGGAGTCAAAGTTATGGTTACACTCCGATTCCGGACTGGGAGGAGGGGTCGGTGCCCCTAATGTCTGCGTTGTTCAAGGGGCGACTCTAAACACACATTTATAGAGTAAAAAGAAAAAAAAAACCAAGAGACTCCAGCGGGCTGAAGAGACTGCCAGAGACAGTGGACAGGTTGTCGCTGGTCATGAAGGACACCGTACGGGGAATTTCCTGGTACTACTCTCGTGAGGAGAGTTTCAGGGTCATTGATGCCAGCTGTTTCAAAGGATCATACAGGTTCCCGGGGCCTCCACCAGCTCCCGCGCATGTTCGAGCGCACGCTGGGCCAGCCAAGCCTCATCCCCCGAGCGTGCGGGCCTGGTCTGGGGTCCCGGCTCCGCTCTAGACCACTCAGGCCTTCAGCACCCAGACTTCTCAGTGCCGGGTGGGAGGACGGCTTCTCTCCGGTGGTTGGGAAGACGGAGGAAGGTGTGATTTCAATGCTCAGCAGGGTGATACACACATCAGGCACTTCCTGAACGCCGGCCCTCCCCGCTGCCCTCTCTGCCCTTCTCCGGGTGATCCTGCGCCCAAAGCTGATGCCTTTCTGAGTTGAAGACGTGGCCTCTGCCAGTCCCACCCGAGATTTACTCTCGATTTTCATATCTGGAGCCCAAACCTCAGTGCAGATGAAAAGGTGTAGAAACTTTACACCCGGGGCAGATCCAGGTTTTGTGGGGGCGGGGGTGGGGTGTAGGTCTGGAGTTTATGCAATGTGGAGTGCCTCTCTCAAAACTATGCGTTCTGAATCGGTCTCAGGACCATGGAAGGGGCCTGGGCAGGCGAGGAGGCCCGAAGCTGAAGCTGCTTTAGCTTCTCAGCAAATCCCCAGTGATCACGCGTCACTCAGGCAGTGAGCGGGGCTCAGGGTCTAGACCCCATCTTCTCCTCCTTGGACGCTTCTTGGAAGCCCCCAGAGTGGAGCCTGGAGAGGAGGGGGAGGAAGGGGAGGAGGGGGGGCCCTGTCTCCCCCTTAACCACGCCCAAGTGCCCTGCTCTTGAAATCTGGCCGCTCTGGGAGCCCCCTTGCACACCCAAAGCTCTGAGACCAAGAGGCTGCTGGGGACATGGGCTAGAGCCAAGAGGCATAAAGCTGGAATCCAGGATGCGCCCTGCCTGCCAGGCCCTCCTGAGTCTGCCCAGCTCAGAGATGAGGCTTCTGCCCCCAGGCCTGGCCTCCATCCGTCTGTCACCCCTCCCTCTCCTTCCCCTCCCCCACCTACGCCCCACACCAGCCCTAGCCTTCTTCCTGCCCAGTCTCTCTGGCTTCCCTCCTCCCCTTCCTCCTCCTCCTCTGGCCTGCCCCCCAGGTGGCTGGGCTCTGGAAGGCTCTTCTCCCTCTGGAGGTATCTGCTCAGGTCTACAGGACCCCCTCCCCCTCCCCAGCACGGGCCCAGCTGGGACGGGGGTGATGACGAAGCCGTTCAGTTGCCTGGAAAGGGCTGACAGCAGACACAGCCCTGGTCGGGCAGAGCAGGTCCCCAGCCAGCTGGTGAGGGGATGGGCCCGAGCCAGGTAATTATTGCCTGGTGCAGAGGTCGAGAGCCGCAGAGCGGCTGATGTACTAATGAAACACAAATGGGACATCTGTGTTCAGGAGTTCAGCAAACCATGGAAAGCCCAACTTTGCCAGGAGTTTATGGACTACTGAAAGCAGCTTCGCTCCTTCCGGCTAAGGGAGCAGTAAACACCCCAGAAGCCATTTCCCTGCTTCTGCACGTGTTGTGTATCTGGGGGTGTTGCTGTACCCGTCCCCCACCCCCAACCCCCGGGACTGGCTGGGCAAGGGGGTGTTGGCATGGCTCGGAAAGCCCCCAGGCCAGGGCTCTGGGGCGGGGAGGCGTGAGAGGTGGCAAGACTATGTCTTTCCCTACAGGCTCTGTACCCCCTTGGGCTTGTGAGGGGCCGGGTTTGGCTCCCTATCCTCCCGCAGCGCAGAGAGCAGAGGTCCGCAGGGGCCAGAGCCTGGGGGGCCTGGAGCTGCCAATCACGTGTGACTTAGGCAATGTTATGAAGAAGGGGTGGTCCCAAGGGGTCCCATGGCTTCCTGGACGGTTTGCTCACCTGTATGGTGAGGGTGCGGCTAAGGCCCCCTGTGTTCGAGCACGGACTGCCTGTCCTACCCCAGAATAGAGCTTCTACTGCAGGATGGGAGTGTTTTGGGCAACGGGGGGAGGGGCCGGCTCAGGAAGAACAGGACCAGGCAGCTGGAGGTGGGGGCCTGCCCTTACTCGACTTCCTCCAGGTCCCCCCACACCCAAGTTTGGCACCACTAAGCCTGAGTTTCCATTTCCTGGGAGGCAGAGTCTTTGGCCCAGTCGCCAGGTGACTTTCCTGGGAGGCGGTGGGCACCACAAGGGGTGGCCACTCAGGGTGGGCCCCTGTGCGTGGGGACAGAAGGGGACAACTACACTGCGCTACCAGCCACGATGCGGCCGTCGCAGCACTGGGACACGCAGTTCCCGCAGAGGGTGCCTTGTCCTCTTCTGGCCGGAAAGCAGGAGCGCCTGGGACATGATGTCCCCGCTCCCACCTGCCTCCTGCCGCCCGACTCTCGGCCACCTTTTTAGCAGGTCCTGGTGGGAGCGCACCTGGATGCTGTCCACGCTTGCCCTTGGGATGCTGCTGTTTCCGTAACCATGACAACCGACGTGGACCGGGTCCTGACTGGGTGCCGAGCCCTGGAGCACCTGGACGGTTCTCGGGGTGACGGCTGCAGAATGGGGGCCTTAGGTGGCAGGTGCCGGAGCTCCCGGCTGTGGCGCGGGGACCGCGCGGGGTAATGGAGCTGAGGCGGGGGTACGTCCTGGGCCGGGGCGGGGCTGTGCATCCTGCCCAGGTGTGCGGCCGGAGAGCCAAGCATGTCTCACTACCCGAGGATGCAGTTCCAGCGAGGCCTGTGCGAGAGCCTGTCCCCAGGGGACAGAGAGTGACCTCAGTCAGGGACCTGGGGCTGAGAGGGATGAATCCGATGCCAGGAGCAAGCTGGGTAGGGGGAGGGGACCCCAGAAGGCCTCGCCCTCCCAGGTGACTGCCCCCCTCCCTGCCCCAGTTCCCAGTCCGTCACAATTCCTAGGCTGGAGGAGAAGGGTTCATGGAGACCGTCTTAGACGTCTTCCAGGACAACAACTGCCAGGACGACAGGGTGACTGGAGCCGTGCGGGGAGGTGGTGGGGGTGGGGTGGAGGCTGCTTCCTTCTGAGCCGATGTGAACCGGGGCTCTTGGGGCTGACGCATCCCCTCCAGTCAGGGTTTTACCGAATGTTATGACTCATTTTCCCAATGTCACGGGGAATGCCCGGTCTGCTTCGCCAGCGGATGAAGACATTCACACTCGAAGCTCTGGTGTGAGCAGGTGTGGCGGACTCTCGTGGCGCACGCCCGGCCTCTCGTCCTTGTCTCTCCCTGCTGCCAGATTCTGACTCGCTCTGGGTCCACCTGCGCCACCAGCCTTGGCTTTGTGAGCTGGGATCAGTCTGGGGTTCCCGAGCCCCTCGACACGGAGGGGGTTCCGCGGACCTACTGAGTGTAGAGCTGGTACCGCCTCAGCGTCTCGAGTGTGTGAGGCCACGTTTCTGCCGTCGGCAGCCCCGATGATCCCCACGGATCCTGCGCAGGAAAGTGGCTTTCTGTGTTTACGGAAGACGAGCTTTCCGTCACGAAGCCCTCCATAGTACGACCTGGAGCTGGGCGGGGCTGGGGGAGGGCATCAGATGAGGCCCTGTTCCCAGGTGAGGACGATCAAGGCCAAAGACAGAGAACTCAGACTCGGGAGGGAGGGCTTGGAGGACAGCAGAGCACCGAACAAGTCCGCCCGGGGCCTGGCAGCTGAGAGTAAGAGAGAGGCCACAGCTGAGCTGGAGAACCAGATCCATCCCAGGGCAGCAGGACGTGGTCAGGGCGGCCCCAGCGCTGGGGGCGGGGAGGACGGGCTCCTTTCTGCTCTGACCACAACCACAGCGCTCCGCAACTTCCAGCTTTGTGCAAAACACGCTGCGTGGTTGCACGTGCTCCGAGGTGTCCCTGGGAGAGTCTTCGTTATTCCCATTTTTGCATGAGAAAATGGAGGCACAGAGAAGTGGGGGGGGGCAGTGCTCTGAATGGGAGCCCAGTGCTGCAGAGACCCTCGCCGCTGTGCTGCGCTGAAATCGTGACCTCCACGCAGAAAGCAAGCCAAGGACGCTCATGGCCCTGGAGGGCACAGATGTGGACTCCCAGTTGACTTGCACCTCACCAGGGAGTGCCCCAGGATCTAGACAGTGAGTGGCTTCCTGTGGACCTCGCCGCAACCACAGCGGCCCCAGGCCCTGCCCTGCGTGTAGCACACAGCAGATGCCCAGCTGGTGTTTGTTGAATGAATGAATGAACGTCTGCATCAGAGGCTGGATTAACCAGCTGGTTCCAGGGAGAAAACTGATCCTGGAACCACAGGGGTCTGAGATCAGCCGGTCTCAGATGCTAAATAGAAATAGCTCAGAGAAGGTCAAGGAGCATGTGGCCAGTCGGGGAGTGTTGGGGGTTGAATCTGGGGCTCCTGCCGTCCTGTAGGCTGTAGCCCAGGGACCTCATGTTTTTCAGTGGGGGTGAGTGCGTGGTCAGCAGGCGTGTGGGGAGGGGAGGGAAGCACAGGGCGTGCGTGTCTGTGGGATGAGAAAGAGCACTCGAGGACCCAGCACAAGAGGGCAGGTGCGGGGAACTGTTGTCCTTCTCGGGGCCCCCGTGAGGGTGAGCGCTGGCAGTCAGGTCCTTCTCTGGGCGGCTGACCGTGGCTGCCGTACCATATCAGAGCTGCGGTCGGGGACCAGCCTCTGGGGCAAGCGAACCACGGGAAGGTCAAGAGGAGGAACACAGCAGCTGGACTTCTTTCTAGTCCCACGGGGCCAGGCTGCAAGGGTCTTGGAGTTGCAGCTGGAATGAAGAGATATCCTGACAGTCTTGTCCTGGAGTGCAAAGACGGGGGTGCTGGGACCATGATCCATGGTCTTTCCCTGCCCCGGGAGCCCCCCCCCCACCCCTCCGAGAGGGCAGGAGCCACATGAAAGGCTCCGTGGGCCATGGCTTTGTATTGCCAGGGATGAACTATGCTCAAAAGTGCTCTGTAGGCAGAATGAGGAGTAGCAAAAAGGCTTTCATGCAGTATTTCAGGATTGCTGGCCCTGAGCATTTATCACTTACGGATGCATATAATTTGCCTGATGACTCAGTTTCATATATTTTAGTTTCCAAAGATAAACAGTTTTTGCATATTTCCTGCAAATGGGAGTTATATTTAATAATCTCAGGGTAGGAGGGTTGGATGCTGGGGACAGGGAGTTCGAGGAAGGCAGAGGACTTGAGACAGCCTAGGAATAGCGGGCTGGGGGCATGGCCTGGGCTGAGAACTTGGACCAGAGGTTGGTTCAGCCCCGTAGACCTTTGAGATGAGGTGCAGAAGGCTGACCTGAAGATGGGCTGGTTTTAGAAGTGGTTGCACTGAGTGCATACAGCCTTTCGTGCCTGTTTCTGAGGAATGGGTCTCTGGTTAAGGCGGCAAACCAGGGCTGGGTGTTGGGATGGAAGCTCCAGGGTTCTGAGCCAAGGCAAAGAGGCTCACCTGCTGCTCACAGAGTCCGGACTGGCCTTGCCTGGTCTCCTCATCGCGCCTGGGAGGAAGGACGGTTCCCCTTTATGGAAGCCAGAACCCCGAGCTGGAGCACGAGGAGGAGGAACGGGAACCCCAGGAGACGCACCCCCAGCGGCTCTGTTCCCGACCTGAGAGCGGCAAGGACAGAGTTTAACCAGTTTGAATCTCAACAGGAACGTTTACCTTCCAGGTTTCCCTAAGGGTTGGGATGCTCTGTGTCACTTCAAAGTGCCTGGCCCAAGAGTACGTGCTCCGTAAATGCTTCTCTCCCCAACGTGTGCTTAGCTGTGGGTTAGCCACTCAGGGTGACTGAAAAGACTCACCGTGGGTCTCTGTCCTTGAGGAGTTCATGTTAGAGATGCGAGGCACACTCTTGGGCAAGTTCAGCTGTTGTCGTGGAAGACAGGGTCTGCATAGACGGCGCTCTTCATGGGGACTCGCGGTGGCGAGGGACAGAAAGCCCGCTCAAACGCTGGAGCACATTCCCATAATCAGACAGACCGAGGGTGGCTTCCTCCGCAGGTGGCTGCAAGGCCGCAAGTGAGGGCGGGACCCCGCCTCCTCTTGGCTCTGGGAGAGCCCCACCTTCACGCACGTTGTCTTCATGGGGGCCAAGACCGGTGCTGGGAGCTCCAGGCTCCCACCTGCCATCTGAGCAGCACCAACGGGAGTAAGTCCTGCTCTTTCGCTTCAGCCTAAAAGAGGGGCTTAGGAATGAATGTCTTTGACTCAGTTGGCCTGACTCGGGTCCTGTGCCCATCCTCGAATCCACGGTGAATGAACGACGGCGAAGGCATTACCAGGTGAAGAGGGTGGTATCTTCCCGCACTGCCCCCAGCCCTCACTGCCCTCTCCTTTCCTCCTCCACCACTCGCTGGCCGTGCCTCCCGTCCCCCGACCTTGAGCCCGGGCATGGGACTGGCTCTGGTGGATGCCACGTGAGCAGCCGGGACGCTGGCCGCGCCGGAGCAGACGCGCTGAGAGTTTCCCCGTGCGGATTTCTGCCAGCTCCCTTCTTTTCCCTCTGCCTTTGGTAAGGGGCCGTCAGAAATAGAGGCCGGATCTGAAAATAGAGAAGACGCGCAGAGCAGAAATAAGAAAAAGACGCGGAGCCAAGTGCAGTCCACCTGACGGCTGTGAAATAAAACGGAGAAATGACTGTTTGTGGTTTGAGTCCCCGAGATCAGGGGACTGGTCGTTACGGCAGCACCGCCCAGTGAAAGCTGACTGATACAAAGACGAGAGCGCCGGCTGGGCAGAAACCACAGGCGTGTCCCCCCGAGAGGTAAGAAGGCAACAGAATCCCAATGGGTACCCAGAGAAAGCCCCCCTGACAGGTGTAGGGCTTGAAACAGTGGGTGGCCCACTGACCTTTGGTGAATTTACGGAACCACATGAGACATCCGGGTACTGGGTTCTCTCGGCCATTACGACACAGGTCAGATTGTTTTGTCCTAAATCCTGTATTCTCTCAGGGTTCCCTTTATTTTTTTTTTTTAAGATTTTATTTATTTATTTGACAGAGAGAAATCACAAGTAGACGGAGAGGCAGGTAGAGAGAGAAAGAGGGAAGCAGGCTCCCTGCTCAGCAGAGAGCCCGATGCGGGACTCGATCCCAGGACCCCGAGATCATGACCTGAGCCGAAGGCAGCGGCTTAACCCACTGAGCCACCCAGGCGCCCCTCAGGGTTCCCTTTAAAACACACTCCTGATCACATGACTTCCTGGCTTGGGATCCCTCAACAGGTCCCTGCTGCCCCACGATAACGTCGAGACCCCCAAACACATCATGCGTGGCCCTCCTTGACCTGTGAGGGTCGGGTCAGTGTATGAGCCAGTAAATAGGACTGTGTGCATTCGCTGGGGCACCCCTTCCCCACTGCTTACACCGGGGCAGAGCCCTCCGTGTCCCTTACTGAACTACGACTATAGCCTGGTTGATTCCGGGCAGCTCCTCCAACCCACTGTTCCCCAGCAGCTCATAGGCTCCTCTAAAAATGCAAATCCTGGGGCACCTGGGTGGCTCTGTCCGTGAAGCGTCTGCCTTCTGCTCAGGTCTTGATCTCAGGGCCCTGGGATTGAGCTGTGGGTCAGGCTCCCTGCTGAGTGGGGAGCCTGCTTCTACCCCCACGCGCGCTTGTTCTCTCTCTCTCTCTCTCTCTCAAATAAATAAGGAAAATAATAAAAAAATGTAAACCCAGTCCTATTGTCATCCCACACAGTAAGACCCAGACTCCCTGCCCACATGCGGGAGCTGGCATTTCCCGCACGTGACCATAACCCTCCTTCCCTCCCACTCCCCACCCTTCTTCTAAGGTGACCTGACCCTTCTCTCCCGAGAGGCGGGGCCTCTGTCCGTTTGGGTGAACTCTGGACTATGGCAGAAAAGACCCTCCATCCAGGGCTGGGCTGTGTACCAGGGGACATGGTTTTGGCTCTCTTGGGCTGCTCGCGGAGCGAATGTACCCGCCAGCCCGGGAGGAAGACGAGCAGCCTGGGGAAAGGCTCCCGTGGAAAAGCACGGCGGAGGCCAGCCTGGGGAGCTGTCTTGGTGGTGAGCTCTCCAAACCGCCTGCTCGCGGAGCCAAGACAGGCCTTCCCTGCGAGCCCTGGTCAAGCCTCTCATCCCTGAGCAAAATCAATGGTGGTGGTTGTTTTAAGCCACCAGGCTTGGGGGGGTTCGTTCGTCAATGTCAGTGACTGATGCGCTGGTGCAGGGCCCTGACGAATGTGACTCCTACCAGCTCCAACTCCCTCCCTCATCTCATGTTCCCAGCTCTGTTGTCTTCTTCTCAGACAAGCCGGGCACAGTCCTGCCTCAGGACCTTTGTCTATGCTTTTTTCTCTTCATGGTGCCTCCTTCCCCCATTCCAGCTGCCAGATCTGTCTCATCCTTCCCGAGTCCTGAATATGACCTCAGAGAGAGCCTCCGCGGCCACCCTGGCTTCCGTCACTCCTGACCCCCACCCACACCCCACCCACTGTCTAGTGACCATATTTGTTTTACTTTTTCCAAACCACTTACCCCTATCTGAAATGATCTTGCTTATTTGTTTCCATATCGTCTGTCTCTCCCCACTATTCTATAAGCTGTAGGAAGCAGGGCAAGTCTTTCTTTTTTAAATTGAGATGTAATTGACACACGACATAATATGTTATTTTGGGTGTATGACGCACTGATTCGATATTTGGATGTCGTGGGAAATGGTCACCACTCTAAGTTGCTAATGTCCGTCAGCTCACAGAGTTACACTGCTTCCCTTATGATGAGACATACTCCCTTCGCAACTTCCAAACGTGCAAACCGGTCCTGTAGGCTGTCTTCACCAGGCCGCGCCTGACATCCTCATGGCTTCTTTGTTTTATAATTGGAAGTTCGCACCTTTGGACGCCTCCCCCCAACCGCAAACCATTTGGCTCACCCCCACCTCCCACCTCCGGCAACGGCTGATCTGTGCCTATAAATTCTGTTTCTTGTTTTTGCTTTTATTTTTAAGATTCCACATTTAATGAGACCATACATCCGTATTTGCCTTTTTCTGTCCAAGGAATTCCACTTAGGGAAGTGCCCTTAAGGTCTCCCCATATCGTTGCAAAGAACAAGATTTCCCATTTTTCATGGCTGAATGATACTCCGTTATCTGTCTCCAGCACATTTCGTTCATCTGCTCATCGGCCGATGGGCACTCTGGTTGGTTAAGTCATTCTTGCTCACCATGTGTGACGGTTATTTTACGTCCACCTGACTGGGACCGAGGTGCCCAGATTCATCATCATTTCCGCGTGCCCGTGAGAGTGCGGCCGGATGATGTCAGCAAGAGACCTGATAGGCTGAGGACAGCAGGTGGCCTCCCCATGGGAGTGGGCCTCACACTGTCTGTTGGGGGTCCTGAGTAGAACAGAAAGGCAGGGGAGGGAGGAATTCATTCTCCCTGCCCGAGTGTGGAGTGGGGACATCCATCTCCTGCCCTGAGCAGAGTCAGGGCTCCCCAGAACCCCCTCCCTCCTGCCCCCACTCACTCTGCTCAGGCACGCCTCCTCTGGGGACTCTCCTGGCCCTCCCTTCAGGCCAGCTGCTGTCCCGGCACCTCCCAGTTGCTGTGGGTCTCCGCCTTCCATGGGCTGTAAGCTCCCTGGCCACAGAGCCTCCCAGCCTGGGACGGGAGCAGGTAGGACCTCCGAATGACTCTCAGACAAGGACGGAGGAGAACATGGGGTGCAGCCGACTCTCTGGGGTCAGGACACTGCCCTGTGTTGGATGGACCCAAATTCCTGCCCTTTGGACTCTCATGTTTTTTTCCCTCCTGTCCTCCCTTAGGGGTTAGTTAGAGCTTTGGGGAAAGTTATGGCAGATTCAGGTGTGATCCAGGAAGCAAGGGAAGGAAGGAGGTCTTCCAAGGTCCCTCGCTGAGGGCAGCGGGAGGCAGGCAAGAGACCTCCAAGCGCAAGGTCAGAAGGTCAGGGATCAGAGTGAGGGTCACTTGGTCACCCAGACTTTCCCACTCGGACACTGTCTTTTCAGGGTGAGTATGGGGGCTTCTGGGGTGAGCTGTGACGTAGCCATCTGCCTGGTGCAAAGCACGGGGAGCTGTCTCTCCAGCCCAGTCTGGGCTCCTGCGTCTCCCCAGCAGGACACCTCCAGAATGCAGTTTCTTTCCTTCTGGGTCAAGCTGTCTCCACCTGAGAACACCAGCGCGTCCTCCCTCTGCCTGGAAAGCTCCCTTCATTGCCCTGTCCTACCCTCTGGCTGCTCCTAGGGGGCTCTCTGCAGCCTGCGCCTCTAACTGTCCCCTGCACTGAGCACCCTTCCCTGGCTCCTCCAGACCAGAACTTCTGGTATTTTCCTTTAAAGCCCTCGCACGGGAACAATTATGTGGGCTGTGTCCGCCCTGGGCCCCTTGGAGTTCAGTCCCGGGAGCGCAGGGACCGGCACCGTGGTGGTCACCCCTGCCCTGGCCCAGGCAGCTCTGACGGTGATCAGCACCCCTAGGAGGGTGGGTGGAGGTTTCCGTTCTGTTAACGAGGCCTCGAAGCCAGCCACGGTGGGGTCGGTGCCACCACGAAGACCCATGATCCTGGGAGGGCCACCCTGAGGAGAGAACCTTCCTCCTTCTGCATCTTGCTCGATCGTGCTTCAGAAGCCACACTGGATGAAAGGACCCGATGCGTCCAGTGCCATTCGAGGACCGGTCTGGCAAGTCTGTGGTCCCTCCCTGGGGAAGGGGTGTGTGTAGAGGAGAGGCTGTGTGGGGCCCAGGAGCTCACAGGGACCAGCAGGGGTCATGGCTTGGTTCTCACTTGGACTGTGACCATTGTTCCTCCATGAGCCTGCCATCAGGCTTTGTGTGCACGCAGCGCCCCGGGGCGGGGAGGGCACCCACAGGTCCATGTCAGGGAGAGACTGGAGCGTGTGAGGGGGTAGCTGCGGCCCAGGCTTGGCCCCTCTCAGAGGACTGGGACAGGGTCAAGGAGAGAGCGGGGCACGGTCAAGAAAGGCTTGAGACAAAAGGTGCCTTCAGGGAGGCAGAAGATGGGGAGGGGGTTGGCTGGGCACAGAGCGGCTTTAGCTGCGTTCTTTCCACGTGCCGGGCAGCCTGAGAAAAGACGAGGCTCCAAGAAGTCAGAGCTTTCTTGGTGGCCACCGAGCTGTTGAGAGGACACCAGGAGCTGCGACAATGAAGAGAGACGTCCATGAAGGGAGACCAGCAGGTCCCGCTGCACGTGTCTTGGACCCCCTCTTTCTGCCTGTTCCCACCCTTCCCTCCCTCTGGAGACCTGGACCCAAAAAACCTCTCAGGTGTCTTGTTAACTAGACAGAGTCTGAGCTGACTCCTCTCCTCCAGGAACCAAATGAACTCCTTCTTCTTGGGGTGTCTGTGCTCACTGAACCCCATGGGAGAGGGTGCTGTGGGGGACACTTGGCGATGCTGGTCAGGGTGGGGAGAGCCATCAGCCGAATTGGCCGCACTCACATTCCTGCAGAGAGTGGGGCGCATGCGGTCTCCTCCGGAACGGGCTCTGGTGCTCTAGCTAGGACCTGCAACGTGAGGTAGAGGAAGATCCTGAGGTCCGAGTGTCTCCCTGACAGCAGGACTATTGAGGAGGCCAGACAGTTCTGGAGTCCCCGTCACTGACCTCTCAGGGAAGCGGAGAGAGGGCTGGCTGGAGTCCCTCGTTCACCCCATCTTCACCGCTGCTCTTCCCCACCAGGCACTGTGTGGAGCTCTGGAATTCCAGAAGGAACTAAGACCCATCGCTGCCCCCATGGAGCTCCCAGGCTGGTCCAGGAGGCCCAGCACAGGGGGACAAGGAGGTGCTCAGGGGCCATGGCAAGGTACCCCCACCCTCTCTGGTCATCCAAGAAGGCTTCTTGGAGGAGAGAACTTGGGGTAGAGAGACCCTCAGGAGAAAGTCCAGAGAAGGAAGAGAACGTGGCTGCTCCGGACTACTGGGCCATCAAGTTCAAAGAGTGTGTCGGCAGGAGACGGGGCCGGCCCTCGACGGTGGGGTTGCAGGAGCCGTCGGGCGCTCTGGCTCTGGACAAGGTGGGATCTTCAGCCCCAGATTCGTGCCTGCAGCACCGTGTACGTCGGCACACCTGAAAGCGAGGTCCGTCCGCAGCGGTTTTCCGCTATCAAGAAAAAACCTCCACAGGTGAGACCCTCGGGACCCACTGGGCACTCTGATTCCAGCCCAGGTCAAGGACACACGGGACGTGGTAAGGGCACATTTGCATTCTGCTCGAAAGACGGACGCTTGCTTCTGGGACCCTGCTTCTGTCTTGCAGATCCTCAAGGCAGGGGGTCCTGCTTCTCTGCTCAGAGACACCTGGCCGAAATCCAGCAGAAAGCCCTGAATGGAGACTGCGCGGCCTCCTCACTTCTGGCTTCAGCGCTCCCACGGACGCTGTGGGGCTGGGTGGTGGGGTGAGGCCGGGTGGGCACTCGGAGCCCGGGAAGCCGTGAGACGGGGAAGAAGAGGGGACACGGTGTCCCCCTTTACCCCGGAGGCAGGTGAAAGTCTGGGCGTTTGCAGACGAACGTCTACTGTCCTCTTCACCCGCAGCTTCCGCGGGTCATTGGTGAGGTCCCGGTGGTGCGGGAGGCTTGGAGCCCGGCAGGTGGGACGTGGCTGGCCCGGGTGAGGAGTCTGTACTTCCTTCATAGCTGGGCCTCCCGGGCCGGTGGCTTCCCCTCTCTGAGCCTCAGTTATCGTATTGACTGGTAGATGTTGGAGGGGAAGGAGGAGAGGAGGACTGGCCTCCGGGTGCTCCGAGAACCACGAAGGCGCCTCCTACAGGCTCTAGCGTCATCTTGCATGGGCACCGCGACTCATGGCGGCCAAGGTCACTGCTGCCTTGCACCTTGGCAGTTGTTTTTAAGATACCCGCTGGCCTAAAGGAACCATCAGGGGAGCCGAAGGCCCCGCCTCTTCCTTCCTGAGCCCCTTCAGCCCCCGCTCAATGCCGGTGAGTTAAGGTGCCCCAGGCTTGGAATGGGGTCTGCCCAGCCTCCTCCTTGGGACTGGCATGGAGAGGTGTTTGGTTAATCCCTGTTGGGTGAGGTCAGGGACAGAAGTCTCCATGCGTGGCGTGAGATGCTACCCCCTCTGCACTGACCCGAAGGCACGCGGCTGCCCGTCCTTCCCACTCAGCAGGTGGCTCCTGAGCACCCATCTTGCTGGGTCCTCTGAGCACACGGAGAAAAGTGACCTCCTCAAGCTCCCCTGTCGGTGCCCGACCTCCCCAGCCTCCCGGAGGCTCAGCCCTGGGCTGGAGGGCGTCGGCAAGCTTCAGGGAGCCCTCTCCCCTGCTTCCCGTGGATCCAGGGGTCCCCACCCCAGCCCCTGCCGGACCCCCTCCCCAAGCAAGCTCCCAGCATGCCGCCCATTGCGTGATCACTGGCTTTTGACTGTGGCTTCTTTATACATTTTTTCTTCCGACTATAAAACTCGTATGTGTCCACGGTGGGAAATTTGGAAAACACACAAAATGACAAAGAGGAGGACGGCAGCTCCCGTTACAGCTCCAGCAAAGCCGGATGTGTCCGGAACTCCCTCCACTTCTCAAGTTCCTCTTGTCGCCGAGGTTTCCTCGACTGTGTCTTCCGGGCGAGCGACCGAGTGTAGCATCTCTTCAGCCGGATCTTCCACCTCTAAGTCCCTGTCTTGTTCCCAGGTTATTCCTTTTCTTGTGGTGCTGGCAACCAGCTTGATTCAACACATGGTTTCCGCTGCTGTTTCTGTAAATAGTTTTTTCTCTTTTTCTACCTTTCTGTTGAAGGCTCTTCTCCGGCCTGGCGCTCGCCCAAGGGTGGCGCTTCTCAGCGTCCGTCTGTGTTTGAGAGCGAGGCTCTGGGTGCAGGGGCGGGGTCGGCGGGCTGGGGCTTCTCCCTGGAGGATGGGTGGTGGGCCTCCGGGTCACTGATCTGGGAGCTCCCAGATCTCAGGTTCTGCTGGACGGTCTCCTCAAAGGGGGGGTGTCTCCCAACCTCCTGGGAGCTGGGCTGTGTGTAGAGCAGGGCTGGGGGCTGAGCGCTGCTGCTGAGATTCTACCAAGGGAGGAAGGGGGGCTGTGGATCCCACCGTACTCTCTAGTCCCCATTTTTAGTGGGGTCCTCACTGTGCCCGGTGTTGTTAAATATACAACCTGGTTCGTTTTAACCACACAGTGTACCTTCTTCCCATCCTTCTCCTGGGGTGGGAGGGACGGTTTCATAGGAGCACAGTGAGGCAGGGATCGGGGGGACGGAGAGGAGACCTGGGGTAGGACGACCAACTGGTTTGCCTACGGCCTGAAGCCCCAACATCCCAAGGGGACCCCTCAGGTCCAGGCAGCCAGGACAGCTGCTCCCCCATCTGCTGGTCCCACTGTCCTTCTGCCAACTCCCCACCAGTCCTCCTGTCTTTAGACCCGTCTTACCCTCCAGCTTTCAGACGTCCTTGGTCCTTCTGGCTCCGGAGCCCGGCGGGGTTTCTGTAGAGGGAGCAGGTTTGTTTCTTGTTGACCCCTCCCGCCCCCTTGAAATCAACTAATTTTGAGCTCTCTGGTGTGCTAAGTCAATTAGCACTGGTCCATGAACTGTCCATCTTCCAAAATTTTGTTGATGTGTCTCATCCACTGTGTGATCACTGCTGTTTTCTTTGTTCCTGTGGGTGTAGGTGTTTTGTTCTGGTACCATCATTTGGGTGAGGGTCCTGAACTGAATAAGGTCCTGAACCTTTCCTGCTTAGCTGCGCGCCCCTCTGTGCTTCCGTCAATCAGACCTCCACTCCGAGGCTGACTCCCATGCTACCTCCAATCTCTGCTTCCAGTTCTGTATTTATAATTCTAAATCTCTTTTAAAATCGTAATTCCCCAATTGTTGAATTTCAGTTCTATATTTAAATGGGTCCCATCCCTGCCAGGGGTGCCACGGGTGACTCTCCATACTTCTTCCTTCCACGGACTGATCTACACAAGTCACATTCCCAGGGTTTTGTCGTGTTGGGAATAGCTCTGGTTTACATTATACTCAAATAGCATCTTCTCAGGCTATAATTCTCTTCGTGTTTCTAGAACTCCAGAGTTGGTGGTCTGGTGCTCCCTGACGTTGAACATGGCTGCTGGTAGATCTTTGGCCAGCTAGGTGTTTTTCTCCTGGTGGGTGATTTGCCTTTTCTGTCTTGGTCTCCTAAGAGCCCATTTTTATCCCCGGTATTCCAAGACTTTAATCATGCAATGTTTCTATGTTGATGGCTCTAAGTTAAGCTTTTCTGAAACACTGTATATATATTTTTGTGATCTGTTGAAAAATCCATTTATGGGTAATTTCCCATTTATGAGAAATTTTCTTGTATTATTTCTTTAAATGCATCTTCAGTTCGCTTGTTGGATTGTTTACTTTAGGGACACACATTGCCTACATTTTACCATCTTCATCCGCTTTCGATATTAACTTATTTCTAGTTATTTTCATCTCCTGATTCCATCGGCATTCACTGACTTTATTCAAGCTTTTCCATGATGGCACCAGCTTGGGTTTGAAGCATCTTCTGCTCCTTGTCTGAAAGTTAGTTATTACTCTGTGGCCATGTTTCTGCTTCAGTCTTTCCCCTAAGAGCTGAGCAACAGCCCTTTCCATCTCTCCCCATTGTTGGATTATCTCGCTTCTCTGCTTTTGTTTGGCTGAGTTGCCGAGCGTATTAGTTGTTCCTTAGTGAGGGATTTCCTTCTCTTCGGTGAGTTATAAGCTTTCCTGTAGGTGCGGGTCTTTGTCTCGCTGTCTCTGTCTCCTTCCCTTCCCCACTATTCTCCCCAAGGACTGCGCCACAGAGGACAAGTTAATGTCACCAGGCTGTCTCTCCTGGGGCAGCTCTGTCCAGGCACCACGTGCTGTGTTGGAAGGCCCTTGGGGACTGTGCCGGTGACTTCCTGGCTCCTTTCTCACCGAACCTGACAACACTTTGTGTTCCCTCCCAGCTGCAGACTGAAGACGTAGGGAGCTCGGGCCGCTCTTCTATCACCGTGGGGTGGTTGGAGGTGGTGGGGACCACTCCGTGGAGAGGCCGGGAGGTCTTTGTCAAGAGGCAGGGACTCGACGCCCTCTTCTGAGATTAGTTCTAGGTCCCCTGTTAGGGTTTGCTTCCTTGTTGTGGGACAGACGTCATCCCATGATGGTTCTCCTGGAGGGAATGGCCCCGAGGCCATTCTGTTGAGCTGTCGGCCCCTTCTGACACTGTTCCCGTGGGCCATTAGGGATCAGGGCCAAAGAAGACAGAGGCACGTAGGGTGAGGCCCTAAGGAGAGACATGGGGATAGGGACAAGGTGAGGGGCCTGGGGCTCGACACTTAGATGCTTGGGCCAGAGGTGATGTCCGGTTGGTGGGAAGCATCTTCTTTGATTTCAGTACCTTTCAGATTCCCCTCCTCGGGCTGCCTTGCTGAGGATGGTCCATGCGTAGTCAGGGCCTGGCGTGCTCGCAGTCGAAGAGGAGAATTCTCTCAGGAGGGCTCATTTGGATGCTGGGGAGCTGCTGGTGGGGGTCAGAGGGCTGACCGTAGCCGGCAGCCAGGGGATGACATGCTGGTGGGCACATGTGCTCTGGGACGGGTCCTCCCCAGGCTCCTGTCCTGGAGCTCTCAGCTCTCCAGGGCAAGCCCCCCATCACCCCATGAGACCTGTCCACTGCTCTGAAACCTGAGACCTCTGGAGGCCCAAGGGGACTACGGGTCACCAGTGGTCTGGAGGAAAGGACTGCCTCCCCAGGGGCTACCCCATCTCCTCTGACAGCAGAGCCTGGGCTTGGGTGCTTCTACTGGGAACTGAATCCAGACCCTCGAAGTGAGTGGGGGCCCCTCCTCAGTGTCACTCACCTCCTGTTGTTACCTCCTTGGTAGCACCTGAAGCTCGGGGCTGTGACCAACTCTCTATGTGTCTACACCGCACCTGTGTGTGAGCTTCTAGAAGGCAGGGGCCGTGTCTCTCTCCCCCAGTCCCTGGTGCCAGTAGGTGCTCACTAAATGCCTACAGTATGGACGGAGGGTTTCGCTGGAGATAAATAGGTCTCCTCTTCGCCGGGGCCTCTCCACGTCCCCTTCCCCGCCCCCCACGCCGGAGGCCGCACCGACAGGGGCGCACCTTTAGAGAGTGAGTGGGCGATTTTAAGGCTAATAGGATTCATTCATAATTACATAGTTAAGTAAAATTTATGTTTGGCGGAATTAGCCGAGCTCCCTGAGGGCAGCATAAACCAGAGAGACGCTCCGTTTCAAAGTCCCGTCTTCCCGTTTAAAAAGAGTTTGTCATTCTTTTGTGGCAACGGTTAAGAGCTCCTGGAGGCCCACGGATGCTTATTTACTGATCCACAGATGACGGATGGTATATCCCTGCTTTGTTTGGAAGGGAAAACTTGAACAGCTTGTCTGCACCTCTCCACTCGGACATTAAATCAACATGGCTCTATTAGTGGCCTTGGGATGCCAGCTGAGCTGTCTCTGAGCCTGTCACCGTGATGTCTTCATCTGTAACCAGAGCAGACGTGAGCTCCTGGCAGCTTCAGGAGGTGACAACAAATCCAATTAGCTCCTCTCCACGGCGCCACAGTACCACTGCGAAACGGCCTGACAGCGAGGGTGGCGGCCGTACCCGGCACAGTGGGACGTGGCATTCGCAGGAAGGAGAGAGGGAGAGAGGGAGAGGGAGAGGGAAGGAGGGGGTGGGAGAGAGAGAGAGAGGGAGGGAGGGGAGGGGAAACAAAGGGACTGAGCCTCATTGTTGGGGTGACTTTCTGCACCAGTGGCCAGAGCTGGTGGCAGGATGGCCTGACCTGGGCCAGGCCCCCCGGGTCCCGGACAGTGGACAAGGCTGCTGGAAGCCCAGCTGACTGAGTCAGGCCCCACTTTGAAACCTTGCTTGACTCTGATGTGAGTTATTCTCGGGGCCCACTCAAAACCCCATCCCCGTCCTCCGTCCCCACTTCTTTCCTGGTTCCTGAGCTCCATGCACAGTCCAGAAAAAAACAGAACTTTTGGTGCTGGTGGGAGGTAAAAACTTGGTATTTCTCTCGGTCAAGGTGGGTGGCCAAAGACAGCTTCTCTCTCTGGGAAGGTCGGGGGTGGGGGCGGTGGGGGGCGGTGGGGAGAAGCTGCCTGGAGGAGGACCTGGAAGACAAGCGGCAGCGGAGGAGAAGCTGAGTGGCAAGTCCTGGCTGCTTGCTGGATGTGGAGACACGGGGGTGGGGGTGGGGGGGTGGAAAGAGGTGGAGAGAAAAGGAACGGAAAGAGGAGCAAACCACCTTCACAGGAAGGGCAGACCGAAAACAGCTCCGGGTCTGAGTTCACTCAAGTTTCGGCGTTCTTGAGAGGATCACAACATGAACGGCGTCTTGGGTCGTTTATTTCATAAGAACGAGTCCCCTGCTGGTTCCGGGGCCTTTCCAGCTCCCGCCAGGCCCGGGGACCCTTTCTGGAATCAGGCCTTCTGCACGCTCCCAGAGTTCCCAGGGATGGAAAAGGGGTCATGACAACCAGGACGGTCGCCTAAGGGGACCCCTGAGTTCTCGGGGTCCCGAAAGTGAGGGTTTGGAGGAGAGAGGCCACGAAGAGTGCGGAGGAAAGGAAGATGTCAGCGGGCCTCTGACTGCTGTTCTAGATGCAGACCTGGACGCCTGCTCTGCACAGGGCCCCCCACCTCCGTGGTAGAGGGACAGGTGCCTGGGGCAGAGTCAGGGCGCGGGGGCTGCGGGCAGGGGCGTGTGCTGGAGTCCAGAGGCCCTGACTGAGCTCGCCGACTTGCTGGCTAGCCCTCGCCGCGCTCACCCTCGCCGAGCTTCCGTCTTGTCCGCCAGCAAGAATGAAGAAGCGAGTCCTCGGGTCTGCGGGGTGGGTGACACGGTGGAGCGCCCGGCAGGGACTGGGGACGCTGTTTTTCTTTGATGCCTCTCATCTTTCTGGGACTTTCGGGAGCCGAAACAGGGAAACAGGTCTCTGCCTGTGGAAGCCAGGCCTCGGGAATGCCTCCGGAGTTTGGACCACATGAAATGGGCCCAAGTCCCTTCCAAGAAAGGGCTGCATGCATGGACGCCTTCCCGGGAGAGGCCGCGAGCGGGAACGCGCTGCCGCCGTCTGCCGCAGCCAGTGGGACTGGAGTCGGTGGCTAATGGCTGGCGGGGGTGGGGGGGCTCCGCCGCCAGCTCGCCGGTGGGGCTGCCGCTTCCCGCCACAACCTGGTGCCGTCTACCTGCGGGGAGCTGGCCACGGCAGGGCCCTCCGGGGAGCGGTGGGAGGCGGGGAGGCAGGGAGGAGGGAAGAGGCCGGCAAGAGGCTCTGTGGTCCTTCTTCCCGAAGCCGGCTGTTGTGAACACGCATTATCAGAGTCCAACTCATTCCAGATTAATTGGGCAGGATACGGAGGCATCTGGCTATCGCATAGATCCGCCGAAGATTCCGCGCTGGAGGACCGGGCCGCTTTTGGAACCGGCCCAGGGCTGCCAGGCACAATTATTTTCAGCAATGTCTTTCTGCCACCGAAACTTAGGACTGTGGACTTTGGCACGCAAGCTAAGTGCCGATTTGCGAGCTCACAAATTGACATGATCCTTGATGCGAGATGTTGTACCGGGGCCCGAACGGCAGGGAGACGGACCCCCGCCCGCTGCCACGTGGTGGCTGGGCCTGTTTGAAGCAGGCTCTTTGTGTGTGTGCGTGTGCGTGTGTGTGTGCGCGCCTGGGCTGGGGGGAGGATGGGGCTGGGGGGAGCCGGGGTCCCGTAGGCCAACAGGAGAGCTTGACTTGAACCGGGGATGGGGAGGAGGACCTCTGGCGTCTCAGCCGACGGTCCCTCCAAAAAGCCCGGCTGCCCTGCAGCTCTGCACGACCCCCCAACCCCCTGCCCACCGCTGTGCCGTGCCCCTTGCCAGGGTGGTTTGTGGTTTGAACATCGACCCTTCCTTTACTTGCTGCTTCTCTTGCGCTTGCGGAGAGAAGACTGTGTTGGGTCTCACCCGTTCCCCGACACCCAGCGCTGCGCGGCACCTGTTGGTGGCGGGATGGGCTACCCTTGGCGGGGGGAGCATGACCTGGACAGGGAAACTGTCCCCACACCCCCAGGCTAGAACCTCAGCGGTCCAGGTAGAGATGAGGAGGCTTCGCTTAAGCAGAGGAGATGGAAAGAGGTAACAGGTGAGAAAGATGCTTCAGAAGTTGAGGAACAGGACTCGGCTGCTCTTTCCACGGGAGGCACGAGAAGGAAGGGGGCCAGGATGACTCCAGATTTCTGTTTTGGGGGGAGTGGACGGGGCACATGGGTCAGGAATGGGCAGGGGTCTGGGAGAGAGAACCGGTCAGCAGCCACAGGTGTGCCAAGGCAGCAGGGGTCGTGGTGGGCCCCCGACTGGAGCATTTCCATGGCATCCAGGAGTCTGGACCTCCGGGAAGCGCCTGGTGGGAGTCCCGTGGGTCAGGAGCTGTGGCTGTGGTGAGCACGAGCGGGAGCACCCCAGGGCAGCTGAGGCAGGGACAGAGGCGATGGGTTTAGGGAGCACGGCAGGTCATGGAAAAGAGTCTGAAAGCAGTGTGAGGAGGCCTCGCGGCAGAGGTGGCTGTGGCGGCCACTCAGGAGCCGGTGAGCTGCGGACTCAGGGGCGGGGCGCGGGAGAGGCCGAGACAGCCGTCTCCGGGTTTGGCCTGAGGTTGTTCCAGGAGGACGAGCTGTGAGCCGCGTGGGTGGGGGCCAGCTGAGGCACAGTCAGATGGCAGAGGACTGGGCAGCACGGGGCATCTCTCGGTTCCCACTCACGGCACCCACCACAGCTGCGTCTGGAGCGTGACGGCAGCCGAGGGGCTCCGGGGCCTGCCTGGGGGAGGGGAGGAGGGCTGGTGGCCGCCCTTCTTGGGATCCCTCCTTTCCCCCCCGTCCAACAGAAGGGCTGGGTCTGAATCCTGGCTCTGGCACCTGCTGGGTGGAGACGGCGGCCCCAGGTCACCTCTCTGAGCCTCAGTTTCCCACAGCCTGAGAATTACACAGGGATTAGAGGAGATAATGCTCGTAAAGCAGAAAGGCAGAGCCCCGCCGTTGTGGGCTTTTCCTGCTCTTCAGAACAGCCAGTGGGCTGGACGCTAACATGCCTCCTACTCTCCAGGTGAGAACTGGAGGCTCAGAGAGGTGAAGGGACTGGTCCACAGTCACACAGCCAGGACGTGGTAGGATCTGATGCGAGGCAGCTTGACTCCAGAGCCCAGCACCAAACAAGGTGGAGGAACCCATCCAGAGTCTCGGCTCTGCTGTCGTTAACGAGGGACGATCGAATCAGTAGCAGCCGTAATAGCCACAGAACTGAATGTGTGTGCAGGACGACGGCCCGCAGCAGGCCAGCGGGGCTGGAGCGGTGCATGAGCCCTGGGACTCCGGCAGAAATCTCTCTCCGCCCCCCGGGCTTTGGCGTGCCCTCTGGTCCTGCAGATAGAGTCACACAGTCCGCTTTGCCTGAGGGACCTTGTTGCCAAGACCATGTCCTGGGACATAGGAGGGCCTGACCCAAGCTGGGTCATTCTCTGGGGAATTTGCACCGAGGGCCCATGTCCCCACACCTGTCCGTTCTCTTCACAGTTCCTTCGCGATCCAGCACTTAATTACAGCCGTCCCTTCACAGCTTGCGTCTCTGGGGTGACACCGGGGAAGAGCCCCAGGTGAGCAACCCTGCAGAGCGGGGGGAGGGGGGCAGACGGCGCACCTGACGTCACGTGCGGGTGCTAGGAGCCCTAGGAGGTCGGGGTGCACGTGGTTCTGGACAGCAAGCACGAGGGGCTTAGCTCTGCCTGGGGCAAAGTGAGGAATCATGGAGGGCTCTGAATCGGAGGTGACATTTGACTGGGTGTTCTATTTTGAAGCCGAGGCCACAGTCCAGGTGGCCAAGGCACCATGAGCAAAAGCATGGATGGACAAGCCTGTGCCATACGTCTGGGGAGCAGAGGGCCCCGAGAATGGGGCGGCCTCCTTTCGACTCATCCTCTTCACCCAGTCAAGGCCTCCCACCCTCACAGCTCAGAACAAGGGCCATGTTCCTGCCCCTCATCCCCGGCTGGGAAAGAACCCCATAGGCTTGTTGTCGAGAGAATGGCGACAATGCATTCCCAGTCCCCTCCGCGTCTGGTCTAACGCAGATGGGGAAAGGCAATGGGAAAAGGTGGCCCCAGAAGCTCTGGGTTCCAAGTTGGAAGAAGGAGCCTGGACATTGCGGTGGATCTTAGCAAGAATGGCTCAGAGTCCGAGAGGTCAGGGAGGGTTGACGGAGACGCCAAAGGTGGGCTGTGACCTGGAGCAGGGAAGGTGTGCTCTCTTTATTCTTTCTTTCATCCTGCTCTCAGCGGGGACCCCTGGGTCTGTGGATTCTAACTGTGCTCAGGACGGGAAGACAGAGGAAGCCCCGGCACTGTGGCGGGTTGGATAATTCAGAGCAGGACGGAAAACTCAAGAGTACGGTCACTGGATGGAATTCCTCCACAGGTCAGCGCTGCGGTGGGAAGCCACGGGTGTGTCTCCGATGCTCCGATGGCACCGGACACGTCCGAGGTGCTCAATAAAAGTTCATTCATGGACTCAATGAATCTCTGAATGACTGGGGCCCACTGAGCCATAGTCACCCACTTGAGTAACAGCAGCCACTGTGCTGCCCATAAAGTGACAGCATCAACCTTATCTAGGCAACGGAAAAAATTGCCTATACCAGCTCTTGCCAGATCATGGAAATGGCCAGGTCTCTCCTACAGAGGGGGCACCCTGCAAGAATAAACAGAAATGAGGAACAATAAAAAAAAAATAAAGAAATGAAGAATAATACAGAAAGAAAGAAATAATAAGTAAATATATAAATAAATGAGTAACAATTAAAAAATAAAGAAGCGCACTGAGTATGAACACGCACGCAGGGATGGTCCCGTGCGAAGGCAGGTCCTGCCTTCACGTTAACCTTCCTTCAACTTTCTATAAACCCTCTTGGCCAGTTTTCCCTTTTATCTTCCTCTTTCATGGGTCCTATTTTTATTGAAGACTTATTCTGTGGGTTGACTCTCAAGAGCTCTGATTGGATCCGTCTCGTCACTCACGTTTCTCTTGGGTCGGAGACACATGTCACCATCATGTGTCTCTCGCACATGTCCAGCCTCCCCTTCATGCCTATTCTTCTCCCCACAATCACTAAGTCTCATGCCGTTAGTGTGTATCGCTTTGATTTGCTGCTCTACTTTTATGTGTACATGCCCCATGGTATTATGGTTGCATTTTGAAAATTTCCCTAGAATTGTACCAGATTCTACATTTAATTCCACAAGTTATTTTTCTTCCAATCGGCATGATTGTTGATTCATCCAAGTTGTAAATCGAGAGCTCATTCATCTTAGAGATTGCCGTATCATCTTCCAAGACACGGACCCGCCATTTTTCATCGACATAGTCTCCCAATGATGGGTGTTTTTATTCTTGATGTTGCCACAACAAACAACGCTGTCGTGAATACTCTCGTACCTATCAGCTTATAGGTGACTCTCTCCAGGTCGAGGGCGTACACGGAGAGATGGAGCCACTGAATAATGGACCACGTGGGGATGGGAAAAGGTGGCCACATGAGTTCACAGCTCCTCCTACCTCTTGTCGCTTGGTTGGCCCTGTGACATGGTTTGACCAGCAGAGTCTACCTCAAGCAAGTCCCATGAATGGCCTGCCCCAAGCCACCGGCCACTTGATTCCTCCCCCTCTTGGCTGTCCCAGTGGGACTTTACAGCCACAGTCCCCACCAGCAAGGATAGCTGTCACCCAAGAGGGAGAGAGGGGGGAAGGGAACCAAAGAGGCAAAGTGGCTCTTACAGCCCTGTTATCCGTCCCAACCTACTCTGGTGAGGAGAAGCCTGATGGGGGAGGGTCCTCATGGGTGGGATGGGGAGAGCAGCTCTGTTCTACCTGTTTCTAGGTCCTTCTTCTCCAGACAGTTCTTTAGCCCTCTCTGCGGACAGGTCCTTGATGCCTGATGGTGCTCCCTGGGGAGGAGGGAGCAGGTCAATGCTTGCTCTTGTGCTGGGCACTGAGTCAGTTGATGAGGGAGAGATTAGGGCATCTCAGAAAAGATGTGTCTAGGAAGGTCCATTTCCAACCTTCCTGTACCTCCTTACAACCCTTCTGTGCCCAAGATGTGAAATTCAGCCCCTCGGGGCCTTTTATGAGCATGGGGTCAGAGCTGTTCCAGGAGCTCCTGAAGGACATCGGGCTGGGTCTGTCGTACATTCCTCCGAGTTCATGGGAGACTCCAGGCTTGGATCTCACACCCCAGCTCTGCCCGGTGTCGCCTCCAGACAACCCCACCAGACACGGCCGTGTCACCTGTGTAGGAGGTGATCGTGTCACCATTGGGCCTATCATATGGTCCAAGTGAAACGTGACCCACAGCCTGAAGGCCAAGATATGGGCCCAGCTGCAAATAGGGCCCTTGAGGCTCTCTTCTGTTTAAAGGTTAGACAAGGTGATCCATCCCTTTTTTTTTTGAGATTGCTTTGGAGAAATTAAAATCACAACATGTGTACAGTCTCTGTCCTGCCCACACCTCTTGGGGTTTGCCCAGTTCTAGGTACAATGTGCTCACGTGGGCATCTGTGGGAGCCTGTGTCTCCTTGTTTCTATCCCACTGCATGAAGCATGTCCCCCTCTACCCCTTGCCTGCCTCCCCAGGGTTGAATGAATGGGGGCACATCTGCTTCCTCTCAACTTGGCTTCCTCCAATTTCAAGTCCAAGGGGAAGGAGGCTGCCTCTCCCCCCGGCCCTCCACTGCCCCCTGTAGTCATCCCTGTGCGTCACATCTTCACAGTTCCCGGGCCCTCATCAGGGCACCCCACCCCGCTGTGCTCTGGCAACCACACGGAGAGGCAGCAGGGCCCCTGGAAACCACGTGCCTCAAGTCAAAGCAGCACTCTTTGTGCCAGAGGGGCACTTTTTGGTGGCAGTCTAGATCGTGGGTCATAGAGACCAGATTTATCTAGTTGGTGTATCTGGAAGGGGAAGCGCTTATTCAGAAGAAACGGATGTGGTCGAGCTGCCCTCGGCTTCTTTGCCAGTCCGAGGGATTGCCCGTCTGGGAGTCTTACATGCAACTGGGGGGATTTCTCAGCAACAGATTGATTTGGGGTCCCCAAGCCCCTTCAGAAAGATTCCGTCACCTAGGGGAAGAGCCTCCATTCCTGGAGAGGAGCTTCCAAACACTCGTATCTCCTGGAGGAATTGAGGACTCTGTGGGTTGTGGTCACCGAGTTTCCAGGCGTGGGCGGGCTGAGGTCCTCCCCACTGTTAGTGTTCGTGGACTCTGCCGCCTTTCCCAAGGGCTGGTCTCCTTTGTCTCGTTTTCCGTATCCGGGGATCCTTGATGGAGGACGGATCACTGTTTCTCCCTTTCAGCTGGATGCCCCATTGGGATCAGGCCACTCAGCAAACCGCAGTCGAGCATCCGACCCTCCACACCCCTCCCCCTGCCTCTTCTCCTGGCGACTCTGGTGGGGTACCTCACCATGGCAGTCCTGCACATCCGCCCACGGCTTGGCCTTCTGCTTGGGTCTGCAGCCAGACTTGTGCTTGGGCCTGCAGGGGGCGCCACTTCCCTCCAGCCCCTGTACCTCCCCTTGGAAGCTGTAAATACCCCCCGACTTTCAAGAGCCAAGCCTGGTTCTCCAAGTGCTTCCACTCTGCTGGGCACCCTTCCCTTCACACCTGCTGCCTCCTCCCTGCAGTCTCCCAGCCCCGAGCTTGGGAAACTTTCGCATGCCGTGGCAGGCCCCGTGGCCCGGCACCCTCACGTCTCTCTCTGCCCCGGCCCTGCCTCTTCAAGGTGCAGGCTCTCTGTGGTTCATGCAAGCCCCGGCTGGTGGAGGACTCCAGCCCCCACCCGACCTCAGGCTGCCGCGTGTGCTGGGGCTTTCTCTCGCGCGTGCTCTCTCTCTCTGGCAGTCCCTGGACTGCGAGTTGCAGAACTTTTGAGCTGACTCCGTGTTTCCTTGAGTTTCTGGTGACCCCCCTGCCAACGTCAAGACAGATTCTTCACTGGCAGTCTTCTGTCTCCTCTCCCTGTCCCTTCCCCGTAGGCTTTGTGCTGACTGCAAGATATGCACTTGACTTTGAAGCTTCCTGCCTGCGTTTCTGACACTTTCCTTTCAAAGCCAAGCCCATGTCTCTAGTTAGGCTGCTTCCTCTGGCAACTGATGTGGCTGCAGACAGAGTCAAGGTCACATGTCTCGCCCTCCCAGCCGCCTTCTCAATCTCCCACCCCCCTGTCTGGCGCAGGCAAGATGCCCAGCGAGAGGATCTGGATCAAGTACGGGCACGGACAGGGAAGGCTGTGTGAGCGGCTCAAGGTGGAAGGGTTGCGGGGTGTTCTGGCTCTGACGCCGCCCACTCTGGTGAGGACGTGGCGGTCAGGGACAGCAGGCGGTGGCTGTGGGTCAGTCGGGGAGGTCGGCCTGGCTCTGGTCAGCTCTGTGTCCCCTGCCCGCTCTCGCCTGAAGCCCGAGCAGCTCCAGCCGTCGGAGCTGGAGCCCACCCCAAGCCGGGGGAGGAAATAAAGAGGATCTCTTGCCAGCGCGATCTTCCCTTTTACGGTTTTTGGCCCTGCCCCCTGGTGCTCACACAGCCGCCATCTGGCTCTCTGTGCTGTGGCCCAGCCCCCGCAGGCTCCCGGGCCTTCCAGGGAGGGGCTGTTTGCTGTGAAAACCTAGGGTCTGGGGGAGCGGCATGTGGCATGCCAGGCTGGAATTTCTGAAATCCTGGGACCAGCTCCTCAGGCAGGGTTCTCCCCAGCAGCTCCTTCAAGGGTGAGGCCTCGATGTCCTTCCCAGAACCCAGCATAGAGCAGGTGGGCCCCATCTCGCCTCTCAGCCCTGGGGGAGCAGAACACTGCGATCTGTCTTTGGGGGACGCTGAATGCCACCCCTGGGCACGCAGTCTGCCGGAAGCCCACCCAGAATCCCACTTCATGGGCTGACAGCTTTTATGAACAGCCCCCTCGCCCTCCCCACACACACATTCCCCCGATTTTATTTTTAAGGAAATAACAACAGCAATTAGCTCTTCCTTTGTATGGTTCCAGTAAAGGAGTCATTTAAAGGGCCCAGCATGTTGGAATTGCCCCTCTCATCCTCCCTGGGAGGCAGAGGGAGACAGCCCGCCTTGCAGGGACTCAAGGCTCACCCTGCGCCACTGCTCCAAGGTCGAGCACCTTCCTGCCCTGAGCCCGGGGGTGGCCGGGGTGGCCGGGAGGGGTTCAAGTGCACATTCCGAAGGTGCTAAGACAGAAATTGACAGACAAGCTAACAGATCAAACATGACGCTTCAAAGAGAAGAAGAGCCACAGGATGAAGCCGTGTGGCACTCTGGTCCCCAAACGCGGGGGACACAAAGGCTCCTCCCTGCCCAGGGCTCGGCCGCATCTGAATCCCAGCCCAGAGCGCTGCGGCGGGGTCTTCAGGGACAACATGACCAGTTACCGCATTCTCCGTGCTCAAGCACTCGGAGGGGCTAATTAGTGCTTTTAATATGCAAATCAGAGCCTGGGCAGATTAAATCCAGGAAAAAAAACAGCTGGTGAATATGTTATTTTAATTATTACTCCAAAGGAAATATGGGCCTGGCTTAAGAGGATAGGGGGCGGGTGGGTATGAAGTTCTCACAGAAGGATCCTTGGTGAGGGGGAGAGAGCGGGCGCGGAGATGAGGGCTCAGGGAGGAGCCGGAGTCCCCCATGGCTGTGTAGACTGGGGCAAATCGCTTTTCCTCCTGGGTCTCCGTTTTGTCATTAATAACCAGAGGAGCTTGTAGAGATGACCCGTCCGTCCATCCGTCCATTCATTCATTCCCTCATTCACTCGTTCATTCGTTCGGCAGATGCTGATTGGTCACGTACCAGGCGCTAGGAGCTACACCAGCAGCAAGGCCCCTGCCTTCGCGGGGTGCGCCTCTCGGGGGCAATCAACAAGTGACCCACAAGTCCATAAAACAATCCAGGCTGCTGGAGGGGCCAAGATGCACCGGAGAGAGCAGTGAGGAAGACCGGTTTGTCTGCGCGGGGTGGCGGGGGAAAGTTCTCGCCGCAGATGCCCGGGAAGCTGAGAGCAGAGGTCGACTGGGAGCAGGGATGGGAGTGGTGGGGGGTGGTGGGGAGGAGAGTCCCCATCCCGTGCGGTGGCACCGAATGTCCCCATGGTGCTCCGTAGGACTCCGGGATGATTGATCCAGTCGCATGGAACCGGGTCCTATTTTAGGAAATGGGGGAGCAGGGAGAACTGTGACATTCTCGGGGTAAGCGGGAAACACGTCTAGGGGAGCTGGACGCGGCGTTGTGGCGCATGACAGCCCAGGAAGAATTCTCAAGATGTTTCCGGTGCAGAGGACAGGACCCAGGGGTGCACCGCGTGCATGGGGTGCACGGGGTGCACGGGGACAGGACCCAGAGGCGGAAAGAGCTGCCCTGGGCTTGTGCGCAGTGACTGAGCAGCGAGAGCGTGAGGGGTAAGGAAGTCTGCGAGAGATCTGTGTGTGCTGAAAGCCAGGTTCACAGGACCCTGGAGGTCCGGCTCTGGTCAAGATAAGGTCACCCTTTATTACCTAGTAAAACCTCCATCACGACAACCTTCGGGAATGTCATGTCCTGTGTGTCTCCGATGTGCATCAGGGGCCGCGTGCTACAGGAGGACTCACTTTTTTTTGGTCACATCCTTCCTGCCTTTGTTTTCCCCATCAAGCTGGTCCCGACTCAGTGTTTCTATCGAGACTAGAGCAAGGAAGGGAAACTCGCCAGCGGGGCGTCTGTCTCTCTTTTCCTCTGGTCTTCCTCACAGTACTGGCTCCGGAGAGGCAGGGGAGACCTGCGCACCGTCTCCCTTCAGCGTGTGCCTGTGTGTGTGAGTGTGCACACAGCCAGCGTCCTTGACCAGAAGCATGATTTCCAGCTCCTGCATCCTTGGAAACTCAGAGCTTTTCTGACAGGTTCTTGCCCTCCTGCCAGGGACTGGGCCGGAGGGAGCTCCCTGGTCCCCGGGCTACCGACAGGACCCAGTCCACTCTCTGTGCCCGAGGTTTGCTGCTCTGACGTCCCGGACCTGGTGTGTGACTTCCTGAGCAGGGCTTGCTTTCGTGGGGGAAAGGACAAAACCAAACGGAGAGATCAATGTGTGCCTGTAGTCACGGACAGACGGACCTGAGTTCCACTTTCTTGGGTACAGCAGCAGAATAATGGAAAAACAAATGAAAAATTCATTCTTCTCCACCAGCTTTGCCTGGAGGCAGCAGGAGAAAATTCTTTGCACAGGACAGAGAGCAGAGAAGGGGGGCATAGGACGAATAGGAGTGAAACAGTCACAAAGGAGGGAGCCAGGGAGAGAGAAGAGATGAGAAGGGAAGAGAAGAGATAGAAGAGAAGAGAAGGGGGGAGGAGAGAAGAGGAAGGGGGGAGGGGAGAAGAGGAATGGGGGGGAGGGGAGGGCAGGAAAGGAGACAAGACAGGAGGGACAGAGAGGTGATGGCAGATGGGAGAGGAGGCAGAAGAGAGAGCAGAGGAGAGGGAAGAAGGAGGGAAGGGGAGGAAGGGGAGGGTAGAGGTGCACACTTGTCCCCCGGGGAGCAGGTGGGGGTTGGGGGTACGGACCCTGAACCAGCTCTCACCAGTCAGGCTTCCCCAGCACCCCTGCAGCCCAAGTAGGACTGGATGCCTGTTTTCCGTGCAAGCAAGTTTGCAGCCCGTGTGTGTGTGTGTGTGTGTGTGTGTGTGCACGCTCACGTGGCTCCACAGCCCACAGGAAATTATGGGGCCGCCTATGGTAGCGGGGGACATGGGGGACAACAGGTGTGACAGGTATGCCCCAGGCCAGAGCACAGCGGGCAGGCTCGTGCCCTCCACTCTGGGCGATGCACTCCCTGCTCCTCCCGCCCCCGGAGGCGTGACAATTTTACCCCATCTGAAAGTTCAGCGAGCAGAAGCATAGAGAGCAGAGCCCTGTGACCAGTGACAGGGCAGGCCCGGAGCCCCAGCAGTGAGCTGCTCATTCAGCAAACCCGCACCCGGCCCAACCCCCCACTCTCCCGGCCCCTTCCCAGGTCAGCCCCTGACGTCAGCAGCCCTCTGCATGGGCACCGTCTGCACTTCCCCGGGCTCAGGGGACAGGGACCAGCCCTGCGCAGGACAGGGGGAGAGGACAGAGAGGGAGTTGACTCCAGGCCTGCTCAGAGCAGAACCCTCTGCTGCCACCCGTGAACCCTGAGGGCAGTCCTGTGAGCCGGGTGTCACCCCCATTGACCCAAGGTCCCTGGGAGGGTCTTCTGGAGGAGAGCATGGGCCAAGGGAGCTGTTCTTCACTAAGCCGGGGAAGGCCCTCGAGACAGGAGGACTAGCGCAGGCCAAGGCCGAGGTCTGACCGTGGGGTCCGGCGGTGCATATAGAAGACGAGTCGGGGGGAGGGGGTGCGGAGCTGAGGACGGCTGCCCTCAGAAGTGACAGGTCACAGTGTGAAGAGGAGTCACCAGAGAGTCTTAGGAAGGGGACAGCATTACTGGAATTCTGGGAAGTTCGGCGGGGGCGGGGGGGGTGTCTATGGTGTGGAACCCTTTGTCCTCTACCCCCTAGATCTGTAGGTCTGAGAGGTCTTGAGGAGCCTGAGGCCGTGACCCAGGTCAGAGACAACGGGGGCCACACCAGGGCAGTGAGTCACAGCTAGAGCAAAGAGGACAGCTGGAAGAACTGTTTGGGGAGAAGGGCCGGAAGCCCCTGCTGAATGGGCAGCGGCAGGAGGAGGGCTTCCGGCTGCCTCCCAAGGTCTACGAAGTTCGGAGCACTTTCCCACGTACCGTTTCGTTTGCGCCCTACAGCGATATCTCAAGGCCTGTAGCCTCCGTGTTCCCACTTCGTGGGCAGGGAAAGCAAGGGGCGTGGACAGCTCGCACGCGGTGAGCGGCAGCGAGGGGTCTCGAACCCAGGTCCCCCATCCCAGGGCCCCCAGTGCTCTCGGAGAAGCCGCTCCCTGGCCTTGGTTTTGCTGGGGCGCGTCTGGGCTCGGACCACGGCTCGTTTTCCTAGTTCATAACATTTCCGAAGACGCGAGGCGACCCTGCCCCCTCCCCCAACACCCCCACGGATGCACCTGGTCTTCTTTGTGTTCTCAGAGCAGGGGTCGGCCACCGACAGCCCGTGGGCCAATCTGGTCTGCGGCGTGTTTGTGTCAGTAAAGTTTTATTGGAACAGAGCTGTGTTCGTTGGTTTACACATTGTCTGGGGCTGCTTTGGCACCAGGAATCCAGAGTCCCGCAGCGCCGACGGAGACAGGCTGGCCGGCGGAGCTGGGAATATTGACTATTTGGCTGTATTGGAAAACATTTGCCAACCACGTCGTAGACACTTGCTATGATCTGAGTGTTTGTACCCCTCCATCCCATCCCAAATTCACCTGTGGGAATTCTAATGCTCAATGGGGTGATATTAGGAAGTGGGGGCTTTGGGAGGTGCACTGTCTTACAAAGGAGGCTCCAGAGAGATCCCTGGTCTCTTCTTCCACCGTGTGAGGGGGACATGGAGAGAAGGCACCATGCTATGACCTGGGAGGTGGGCTCTCACCAGAACCTGACCACGGAGGCACCATGATCATGACCTCCGAGCCTCGAGAAGCACGGGTCGTCAGTGTTTGTTATGTATAGATCACACAGTCTGTGGCGTTTTGTTGTCACCTGAATGGACTAAGGCCTCTTCTTTTTTTTTTTTTTTTTAAGATTTTATTTATTTGAGAGAAAGAGAGAGCAAGCGCACAAGCAGGCAGAGTAGCAGGCAGAGGCAGAGAAGCAGGCTCCCTTCTGGACAAGGAGCCTGATGTGGGACTCGATCCCAGCACCCTGGGATCATGACCTGAGCTGAAGGCAGCGGCTTAACCGACTGAGCCACCCAGGCATCCCTGGACGAAGGCCTCTAATAAGACAAGCCGAATAGAGGTATGAGGGACTTCCAGACAAGATTGTTAAACCCCAAAGAATGCAGTTGCTTGTGTCGATAGTGATAGTTCAAAGTGAACTTGAGAGTTCAAAGGGGATCTGAGTGGAGACTGGCACTTTCCTTGGTGAGGAACTACTCTGGTTTGTTCCAAAGTCCAGCTTGCTGGCTGGGATGGGGGTGAGAGGGACCCGTCACGGCGTCAGGGAGAGGCGGCTGCCTTCCCTTCTGGGATGCCCACAGCCCGCGGGTGTGCCAAGGAGGAGGAGGTGGGAAGGGAGGGTCTTGCTCCGAGCCTGACGCTGGTGTGTAGGTCACACACACACACACACACACACACGGCTGTGAGGGGCAGACAGCCTTTCCTGGGAAGGAGGCCCAAGAGAGTAGGAGCTGGAGTTGGCGCCTCTCTGGCCGCACCTCCGTAGGGTCTGCCCTCTGAGGCTGATTGGCATTCATTAGCACGCACACCTGGAGCGTCCGTGAAGCGCCTGGTGGGACGTGGTCAAGGGCACTGAGATCCTGGAGGCCCCTCCAGCGGTCATGAGAGCCGCCTCCTGTTGTGGGGTGGGCAGGGTCACCACCAGCAGCTGTCCGTGTTCCAGAAGCCAAGTCAGGCCCCACTCCAGTTCAAGGGCTTCTGAGCCCGTCCTCAAATCACTGTCAGCGGGAGGTGTGGAGTCCGCCTGGGAGATCTGAACGTTAAGTATGGAATCAGAGGAGCCTTTTTTCAGAGAGTCAACGGGGTCTTGGTGACTGCCTAGATAACATGGCTCTCAGTCCTGTGGAAGCCTGGGCACCCTTGGGGATGGGGCTCTCACCACGCCCCAGGAAAGCCAATGCTGTTAGATCATTCTCCTGCTGGTGTCCCTCTGGTCGCTCACCCGGCAGTGTCCACCCACCAGCCTCAGGCAGCTGGACTCCAAGCATCCCTGTGCTCTTTCCCGGTGTAACCAGAAGAGCAGTGTGGACACGCAGTGGCCTCGGGAGTCGCACTGCCTGGGGACTCCTGGCCTACCTGCTCGTTGAGGATTGTGACCTTGAGTGGACAGCCGAACCTCCTGGGCTCTGGAATTATTTCCAGAAATGGAAGTAATAGTGCCTGGCCAGTGGCAGCTGGTCAAGTCAACTGGTTATTTGGCTTTGGTGGTGGGCAGGTGATAGGAAGGTCTTCACATTTCCTACCTGCTCCCACCTGTCCATCCCCAGGTCTCCCTCCCACATCTCCGTGGTCCGGATCTTTCAACCTTTCTCTTCATGAGCCCCTGGTGGAGGTATTTGCCATTGACCTTGAGGCAATATATATTCCAACTTAGGTCACAGGAGTGGGATGAATGGGTGCGCCCATTAGGCTCTGTCCATGGGGAGGGTCTTCCTTCACTGCCGACGTCCAAGATCACTGCTGAGCGCGGCTGTTAGGAAGCTGTGTGGTGCATGTCAGCTGGGTATGACCTTTGGAGACCCTGGGCTGCCACCACAGCCTGTCGTCTGTTAGACCCGTGTCCTGCTGGCTTCTGGTAGCACTCATCCTCTAGCTATCAGTGAAACGAATTTTGTGCCTCTTCCATCATCTGCCCTGGCCTGCGGGGGGTAGTGGGGGAGTGGTGCCCAGGGAATATAATGGTGCTAGTGCTCCTCAAATTCATCCATTTATTATGGCCTTGGTAAAGAGTGTATCTTCCAGGGCTTTCTATGTAACATAATCATCTCGAGTGTCCTCCGACCTTACGCTGCGTATCTGCTCTGGTGGGCCCCACATCTCGGACACTTTTCATGTCTTCTTGAGCTGCCTGCTGTGGCCATCCTGGCATCTTGGGCTCAGCGTGGACGAGTTGTCCACACTTCTGGAGCCATTCCAGTAGCGAGGCTGCACCATTGTCTGGTGACCTTCTCAAGAGGTCAAATCCTGTATTCTGGGAGAGCACACCCAAACTGAGGAGTGCCCCCTTGCCCAGTTTCATGCTCTGGCTCCCTTGACTGTGCACCTTCCGCGCATGCTCTTCTGACCGGTTCCTGCTGGTGCTCCCCAGCCGGCGGCTATAACCAAGGTGGCAGCTCCCTCGTGAGACATGTAGCCCCTCTGGAGGAATGGGAAAGAAACAAAACCCTCCATTCTAGAGTGGGGGTGGGGGTCCAGAGGCTCTAAGGGCCAGGTGGTGCCTCAAACAGGAAGAATGGAATCTCCACCCTTGGTTTCTCTACGGGTCCCCATGAGACATCTCCGCTGGGAGCTGGGCTCTCTGAAATGGTCAGCTGGTAAAGGAAGTTTGCAACCGCAGCTCTTAGGAGGGATGAAGTTGGATGCATGAGCCTCACCGATGGGTCTGGAGCCCTGGTCCCACCCCAGAGCTGTAGTAAGCCCCTTGGCAAGAGGCCTGGAAGTTGCTTTAGGAGGCAGTGAGGGGTCAGGGAAGAACAGCACTTGGGAGCAGGGTGTGCTCAGAGAATGTGGGTGTGATCTCTTGTGAGATTCAAGGAAATTCCCAAACCCTTAAACCTTTGCCCTTGAGGCTTGTGATTCCCCTTCTAAAATGACCTTTGCCCTAACCTTGCACTAAAGATACTGTGTATTTGCCTGTACGATCTGGCATGTTGGTCCCCTGGAAGCTGGATGATCAGGTTGGCAAGGGGATGGGCATCAGTTGGTCCCTATTTGATCCAACACCTTCCTAGAGCATTGCCTTTTCTGGTGGTGGTGGTGGTGGGGATGGTGATGGGGTGTAAAGTATACTTCATCTCTAATGAAGCATACTTTACCATGAAACTCATTCAAGCCTACAATTCGATGATGTTTATTAAATTTGTAAGGTTGTGTGATCATCACCGTACTCCTTTTAGAGAATTTCCATCCCCTGGCAGTTCCCTTGTGCCCATTTCTGTGGGCTGTGCCCACTCCCAGCTCATGACAACCACTGATTTGCTTTCTGTTTCTATAAATTTGTCTTTTTGGGACATTTTGTGTCAATGAACTCATACAATATGTCTTTCACGTCTGACTTCCCTCACTTTGCACAGTGTTTTTGAAGTTCACCCAAGTGGTAGCATGTTTGAGTGGTTTGTCCCTTTTTATTGTCCAATAAAATCCTATTCTCTTTTTAAATTTTTTATTTTTAATATACATATTTTTATCCCCAGGGGTACAGGTCTGTGAATCGCCAGGTTTACACACTTCACAGCACTCACCCTAGCACATACCCTCCCAAATGTCCATAATCCCACCCCCCCTCTCCCAACACCCCTCCCCCCAGCAACTCTCAGTTTGTTTTGTGAGATTAAGAGTCACTTATGGTTTGTCTCCCTCCCAATGCCATCTTGTTTCATTTATTCTCCTACTCACTTAACCCCCCATGTCGCATCTCCACTTCCTCATATCAGGGAGATCATAGGATAGTTGTCTTTCTCCATAAAATCCCATTCTTAGGACAGACCATGTTGTGTTCATCCATTCACCAGTTGAACATTTGGGTTGTTGCGAGTTTTTTGGGGATCGTGAACAATGCGGCCATGAACATTCACATGTAAGCCTTTGTGTGGACAAATGTTTTCATTTCTCCTGATCGGACAGCCAGGAACGCACCTGTTGTGTTGTACAGTACGCTTATGTTTTGCTTTTGAAACTGCCACACCCTTTTCCAAAATGGCTGCACATCTTTCATCCCCACCCGCAGTGCGTCAGGGGGAAGTTCTCCACAGCCCTGTTGAACTTTTTATTGTCTTTTTAATGATAGCCATGCCAGTGGGTGTATAATGGTATCCCATGCTGGTTTTTATTTGCATTTGCCTAATGACTGATGTGCTGACATTTTTCATGCACCTATTAGCCATATCTAACTTCTTTGGTCATGTCTCTTCAGTATAGTGTGTTTTTCAACTGGGTTTTTTGTCTTCTGATTATTGAGTTGTAAGTGTTTTTTTTGTAATCAGGATACAAAGTCTTGATCAGATATTTGAGTTACAAGTATTTTCTTCCAGGATGTGTCCCCTCTTTTCATTTTCTTATGGGTATCTTTTGAAGTGTAAATGTTCTTAATTTTGAGGAAGTTCAGTTTATGACTCTGTTTTCTTGGATGGATTATGTTTTTGATGTTCTATCTCAGACATCTTTGCTTAGCCCAAGGTTCAAGGTTGTTATTGCCAAATTTTCTTGTAGAAGGTGTGCAGTTTTCATTTATATATTTAAGTTTGTGGTCCATTTTGAATTATTTTTTATATTTAGAGTGAGGTAAGGGTCTAAGTTCATTCTGTTGTGTATGGATATCCATTTGTTGAAAAGACTATTGGTTCCTTATTGAATTGCTTTGGCACCTTTGTCAAAATCAGTTGATCATAAATATAATGGTGTAATAATTGACTTTCAGTTCTGCTCTATTGATCCTTTTCTTACGCTAGCATTCCACTCCTCGATTCAAGCTTTAAGATAAGTTTTAAAGTTGGGTAGTGTAAAATTTTTTTTTTCTATTCTGGGTCCTTTGCATTTCCCCATGAATTTTAGAACCAGCTAATCAATTTCTACAACAGAAAAAAAGCTGACTGGGATTTTGATAGAGATCACGTTGAATGTAGGGATCAATTTGGGCAGAACTCTCTTAACAGCACTGAGTCTTGAATCCATACGCATAGACCATCTCTCCATCTATTTGAATCTTCCCAACAACATTTTGTTTCAGTGTACAAGCCTCACATTTTTTTTTGTTAAATTTAGTTCTAAATATTTTACTCTTTTATTGTGAATGGGATTTTTTCTTATTTCTATTTTCAGATTGTATGTTGTTAGAATACGGAAGTACAATTAATTTTTGTGTATTAATATTATGTCCTGTGACTTTGCTGAACTCCCCTGTAAGCTCTAGCAGGTGTATGTGTGTGTGTATTTCTTGGGTTTTTCTATGTATGAAATCATGTCATCCATGGATAAAGACAGCTTTATTTCTCTTTCATTACAGATGCCCTTTATTTATCTTCCTTGCTTATCCGCATTGGCTAGAACTGTCAGTATGGTGTTGAAGAGAAGCAGAGAAAATAGACATCTTGTCCTGTTTCTGACTTTAGGGGGAAAGTGTACATTCTATCACCATTAAGTAGGGTATTAGCAATAGCTTTCTTGGAAATGCTCTTTATTAGCTTTCTGAGAATTTCCCTTTTATTCCTCCTTGTTCAGAGTTTTTATCATACATGTTAGATTTTGTCAAAATTGTTTTTTGGTATCTTCAGATGTTCATGTAGTTTTGCCCTTTATTTTATTAATAAAATGTATCACGTTAATTGATTTTCAGATGTTAAACCAACTTGCGTGTCTGGGACAAATCCTAATTGGTCATGGCTAATAATCCTTTTTATGTATCACTGGATTTAGTGTACTAGTGTTTTGTTTAGATTTTATGTCTTTATTTTTATGAGAAAGAGTGAGAGAGTGAACACGAGTGGGGATGGGGCACAGAGAGAGAAGTAGATTCCCCGCTGAGCAGGGAGGCCAATGTGGGACTTGATCCCAGAACCCTGGAATCACAACCTGAGCTGAAGGCAGACGCTTAACCAACTGAGCCGCCTAGGAGCCCAGTTTACCAATATTTTTTTTAATTCCTTATGTTGATGTTCATGAGGCATATGGACCTTGACTTTTCTTGTGGTGTCTTGTCTGATTTTGGTATCAAGGCAGTACTGTCTGATCAAATCAGGTTTCTGAAAAAGTTTGTTAAGTGTTGGTATTATTTCTTCTTTAAATATCAAATAGAATTCATCACTAAAGCCTGGGGTTTTCTTCATGGGAAGTTTTTAAAATTATGAATTGAAAATTTTAAATGAACTATTTTTAGATGGATCATAATTTTTATTTCTTCTTGAGTCAGTTTTGGGAATTTGTGCCTTTAGGAATTTGTAAATCTTTTCACCTAAGTTGTCCAAGTTATTGGCAGAAAGTTGTCCATTGTATCTCCTATAACCCCCCTCAGCTTCTGGCTGGTAGTGATGTTCCCTTTTTCATTCTTGACCTTGATATTTTGTGTTTTCTCTCTTATTTTCTTGAGCATCTAGCTAAAAATTTGTCAACCTTGCTGATCTTTTAAAGAAATAAACTTCTGGTTTCATGGATTTTCTCCGTTGTTTTTATGTTTAATGTTTCACTGGATTCTGTTCTTTATTATTTACTTCCTTCTGTTTGTTTTGGGCTTACTTTGCTCTTTGTTTTCTGGTTTCTTAAGGTGGAAGCTTACGTTATTAATATGAGACTTTTCTTCTTTTTTAATACAAATGTTTGATGCTATGTATTTCCTTCTAAGTGGTGCTTAGTACATCCACGAAAATTTTCTATGTGTGCTTTTATTTTCATTCAGCTAAAAAATTTTTAAAAGATTTTATTTATTGGGGTGCCTGGGTGGCTCAGTGGGTTAAAGCCTCTGCCTTTGACTCAGGTCATGATCCCAGGGTCCTGGGATCGAGCCCCACATCGGGCTCTCTGCTCAGGGAGGAGCCTGCTTCCCCCTCTCTCTCTGCCTGCCTCTCTGCCTGCTTGTGATCTCTGTCAAATAAATAAATAAAATCTTTTTTTTTAATAAGTTTATTTATTTTTATTTAAATATTATTTATTTATTTATTTGACAGAGAGAGAGATCACAAATAGGCAGAGAAGCAGGCAGAGAGAGAGGAGGAAGCAGGCTCCCTGCTGAGCAGAGAGCCTGATGCGGGACTAGATCCCAGGACCCTGAGATCATGACCTGAGTTGAAGGGAGCGGCTTAACCCACTGAGCTACCCAGGCGCCCAATAAAATCTTTTTTTAAAATTTTATTTATTTATTTATGAGAGAGTGCGCGCACCTGCATGCAAGAGCTCAGGAGCAGGGAGAGGAGCACAGAGGAAGGGAGATGAAGGGGACATTATTTCTTAATTCTCTTGTCCTTCTCTGTCTCTGTCTCTCTCAATCCTCTTCTTCTGGGATTTCCATGACACATATATTGATAAGTCCCACATGTCTCCAAGGCACTACTCAGTATTATTCATCCTCTCCCCTCTCTTTTTTTCATATTGGGTAGTTTCTACTGACCTCTCTTCTATTTGTTGATTCTTCCTTATGTCCATCTCAGATCTGTTGTCGAGCCCTCCTACGCATTTCTGATTTCAGTTATTTAACTTCATTCACCTACTTCAACTCCAGAGTTTTCATTTTGTTCTTTTTTTAAAATAATGTCTATTTTTGTTGATATTCTCTCTTTGTTGAGTCATTACCATTATGCTTCTTTTAGTTTCTCAACAGATGATTTTCTGAAGATATCTATAATAGCTCTCTTGATGTTTTTGTCTGCTAATTCCAATATCTGGACCCCTTTAGACAGTTTCCACTGATTGCTATTTTTTTTCTTTTTTCTTTAGCATGGCTCACAATTTCCAGTTTCTTTCAGATCTCACAATTTCTTGTTAAAAACTGGATACTTTAAGATTATATATTATGGCAACTCTGAATTTGGATCCCCTGACCTGCAAGGGTGATGGTTGTGGCTGTTTGATTGTTGAATAACTTGTCTGAATTAAGCCTGTGGCATCTATTTTTTTCCTCAAAGTGTAGCTATAGATGTCCTTGCTTAGAGTTTTGTTTTTGTTTTCTAAATTCTCTTTCTCTTTTCTTAAAGCCTGAAGATGTGGAACTTACCTTGTGTCTGTAGAGTCTACTGGTCAGCCAGTGATGGGTCAGAATTATGCTCAAATACCTTGAGCAGGTAAGGCTTCAACCCTCTGTCAATGGGTCAGTGCGTACAGGTAAAGTTCAAGCAGTTCGTAAGTCTGTTGCCACTTTTTTGTTCATATCTTCTCAGCACATATGTGCAAGCTCACAGTCAGCCTAGAACATCTGTACAGCTTGGGCCCTCTTCTGTCTCTCCTACAAGGACGCGTCTAGAGCTTATCAAGGTGAACTGTTGTTGTCTCATTTCCCACATGGCCCGGTTAAATGTTTAGCTAGTCTGCTAGTCTGTATGCGCCCTGATGAGAACTGTATCCTCAGGCTAGCTGAATGGCTGGTCTCCCTGTTCACTTGCCACTGAAATTGCTACTTACTGATGATATCACTGGGTGAGGGGTTGCTCAGTGCCCTGCTCCAAATCAGCTCATACTTCTCTGTCATCAGACTTACTGGCGTTCACGGCTTGTCCCATGTTGTGAGAAGAGTCTGAGGTGAGGGATAGGAGCATCTCTAGACAAGAATGCTGTGTACCTTCACTGTTCCTGCTTGAAGTGCAATACTTTTTCATGAATGCTCACTTCTCAATTTCCCTTCTTCCTTCCCTCCCTCCCTCCCTCCATCTATCCATTTACCTTTCCTTCGCTCCCTTCCTTCCTCCCTCCCTCCCTTCCTCACTTCCTTCCCTCCCTCCCTCCCTCTTAATATCCACCCATCCATCCCCTCATCCATCCATTTGCCCTTCCTTCCTTCCCTCCCTCCATCTTCCTTCCTTCCCTCGGTCTTTCCATCCATCCATCCATCCATCCACCTTTCACTTAGACACTTTCAGACCTTTGTCAAGAGTTCATTCCATCTTGGGCTCTCTGTTAGGAACCCAGAGAACAAACACACCTAAGATAAACTCCTTGTTCTCAAGAAAAGCACATGAAAAGGACAGACCGTCATGGTGATAATTAGTGCCCCAGCGTTACTTACGAGAATATCTGCATAGGGCCAGATAGAAGGGGTGGGTTGGGGTGAAAGCAGAGCAGAATGGGGTGTTCCTCTGGCTCTTCCGATAGCTTCTCCAGCCCCCACTCTCTGTTCCTGCCTGACAGACTTTGGTCCCTACCAAGAGACCGCTGCAGTCATAGCTCTTCCGTCTAGCCTGGAGCCCACTTCACTTTGGGGGGAATTGTCTTCTCTGCTTCAGATCACAAAACTCTAGGCAGCAGTTCTTTATCTTCAACTGAGAACTGCTTCATGCTCTGGCATAGCAAAGTGTCTGCAGACAGAGATAAGCAGTGTTTGCACATTTTTGCCTACAAAATTAATGATCTACAACTACAATAAAACCCTCCTCCCCTGTCACCAGTGGGGATCACAGGACATTTTGAGCTTAAAAACACACACATACTCATACACGGAAAACCTCAGTGGCAAAAAGTGCAGATGTTTTTATTTTTCTTTTTCCTTCAATAGTGTTTGCATTTGTTAGAAATATGGAATCGTAAAATGCTATTGTCGAAGCACTCCTGGGAGATTTTCCAACCCAAAGCCTTTATTTCACCAGAGGGGAGATGGGAGATGTGTCCAAGGGTGTCCTGTCAGTGGATCTGGCGGGTCCAGGACCTGGAATCTTCATTGTCAGCCTTGTTTTCTGTTCCTCAACTCCCCTGGCAGTGAGTTTAGGTTCTCTGTCTGACCCAGGAGGCCCCAGCCCCGTTCTTGGAAAGCTGGCTGCCGGAAGTCCCCAGCCCTGTCATTTCCTCATGCCTAGTGGCTCCTGCACTGGCTGAGTGTGGGTTCTGATCGCTGCCCACGACTCCGCTTCAGGCTAATGCCCTTATGCCTCTCTTCGGACTCAGGGGAGCCTCTGAGGCAGTCAGAAGCGATAGTTCAGGGCTGCCTGACATTTGGCATTTGTTTATAGTCTGGGGATAAAATGCCTGATCATCATGGACCCCCCCCACCCCCGCCTGACCACCCAGTAATCCAGCAGCTGAGGGGTTAATTCTGGCCAGCGAGGCCCCCAGGTTAGTCTCCTTAGCTCTGGTTAAGTGCGTGGAGTCCAGAGCCAGGCTGTCCGGATTGCAACCTACGTTCTTCTTTGGCTCTGGGACGAAAGAGTGGTGGTTTAAATTCTCTAAGCCTCAGTCTTCCCATCTGCAAATATGGATAAATGTATACCCCACGGGGCTGTTCTGACGTTCACACTAATAGAAATGTCCTGGTTTCTATCTTTCTCACTGTTCTCACCCCACGCTTGCTCTCCATGTCCCTAAATCAGCAGTGAGGTGAGCTGAAGGCCTCTATCTTACCCTGAGAACCATGCAGGACAGAAAGCAGAGCTTTCACCCCTCGGATCATGCCGGTGATGCCTGTGATCTTTTGAGCCCTGCATATACTGATTGTTGCTTCTTTGTTGTCAGGACCACTGGGGTCTACTTCCTTAAAACCAGCTCTCCTCTCCTGTCACTCATGTTCTGCTCTCAGGTCAGTGGGTACCTTTCTGAGAACTGGAAAAAGGCAGTCCCTCTGAACAAGCATATGACTTGGCAATCTGACCACAGATCAGATTTCAGTTTCCACTCACCCCTTTGTCCATATACCCTTTGTGCAGTGCACATCCCATACAACTGTATATGGCATCCCTGCTGGCAGCACTCAGGGGGCATTTAGGAAGAGATCCGAAAGATTTGCAAACTAACCAATAATTACAGTCGTGAATCCAAGCTTTGCTTTAAAATCAAACAGCATGATTCATTAAGTGTCCCAAACCCTTTATATTTATGCAATAATCATTCGTTGAGCCTACTATGTGCCAGACTCTGAAGATGCAGACATGACCAGGATCTGAATTTGATCCCTGAGGGACATGGCACCCAGGAGAGATGGAGCCACACAGATCAGAACCTCCCAGTCCTGGACTAGTCAGGATTCAGCACTGGGGTCAAGGCAGGAAGACCCACCTGGGGCTGGAATCCCAGAAAGGGTGAATGTTCTTGAGCAAGGAAGCAGCCTGCGTTCTTCTCTGCCGGGCCTGCCTGCCAAGGCTGGCCTGTGCTTTGCCTTTAGCTCCTCTGCTGGAGAAACTCAGCCTTCCTTCCTTCCACCCCCAGCCTGCTTGGAGGTCCCTTTCTTAGAGAGGCGGAGGCTGAATCCTGGTGTCTCAGCCCAGCCGCCCCCTGGAGGTGAGCTGCCTCCGGGTGGGAGTGGACAGCGCACTCCCTGGACAACTTCGCAAGTGCAGCAGTGTCAGGAAGATGACACACGGAACCTGTGCGGGGTTTGCAGACGAGCGAGTTTTGCCGACGTGAGCTCCTGGAACAGAATAACCTTTTGCACGGTATTAATGTAAAAGTTTCATTTAAAAGACACCAGCTGTGGTCCTACCCAGGTTTATTCATATGGGACCTTCACTGGGTCAACTTAATACTTAACTACTGCTTATTATCCCATCAGTCTTCAGGGACAACCCATGATCTAATTGCCCAGCATTTATGTTGCTTGGTAACCACAAACAGAGAATAATAGTCCTTAAAGGGGCAGTGTGGAATTTCATGCCCCTGCAGTGAAGTACACTTCATTTCCCAGAGCACCCTGTGTTTTTTAATTCAGTGAATAAAAATGTGTAATGAATAATTAATTATGTGCTTGAAGGCACAATAGCTGCCTACTTTTGAATATTCATCAGTGGCATTATTAATTCACTAGAAATCCCAGGGAGGAACGGGATAGGCTTTTAGCCTAGCTGGAGGACTTAAAGATAATGCTTTGCAACACGCACAAACTTTTTTAGAGCTGACTTTTCTCTGGGAGGCGCTTTCTGGGTTATTTTCCTCTTTTAAGAACATTTCTCCGTTCCTGCAGAGCTGGTGGGATGCAGAGGCCACCAGTGACCATGAAAAAGGCCCACTCTGGCCCTCCCGCCTGCAAAGTGCATTAATAACCAGGCCCACTCGTCCCCCGTGGCCCGGAGTGTGCTCCTGGGAGCGAGGAGCCCGGTGCCAGAGGCGGGAGCCTCTGTTCACTTCTGGAAATGAAAGCAGAGGGCGTGTTTGACAGCTTTGCACTTTCCCACTTGGGACCTTCTCCTGCCGTGGAGAAGGGGATGATGGCCTCTCCCTCTGCAGCCTCTGAGAGACGGATCTGGTCTCTAACAGGTGCCGGCAGAGAGCCTGTGTCAGGACCGGAAGCCGGGCCTGCTGTTTCCTTCTGCAATTTTCTGCAACCCCTCCCACCGGGGCTCTAGCTCCTTGCCCCATGTCTCCAGTTAGCCTGTGGGAATCTCCCTGTGATGGGAAGAGCTATCTGTCTACCCCCACCTCCACCCCCTCTTCTTCCTTACTAACACCGCCCCCTACATTTTGAAGGCAACTCGGTGCCCAAAGATGGTGCCTCCCTGCCTCCTGCAGCTGAAGGTGGTCAGGTGCCTAAGCTCTGACCAATGCAACGATGCAGAAGAGGCTGGGCAGAACTTCTATGGAGCGTTCTGGAAAGGAGGGGGAGGGGGAGGCCTGTTCCCCTCCTCCTTACTTCCCTCCTCCAGTCTACATCGCAGATGAGATGGTGGAAGCTCCAGCCGCCGTCCTGGCCCATGAAGTAATTCTTAGGATGAGCACAATGTGCTTGGAGGTTGGGGAAGAAAAACGGAAGGAGCCTGGCTCCCTGGGGACCATGGAACTACTGTGCTAGTCTAGAATTTCCTCCCTCCTGTCTTCTTCCACATGAGAAATGAACATCTCATTGTTTAATCTGGATTATTCTAGGCCTTCGGCTGTGTTTTGCTCAGCCAGCCTTCCTCTAGATCCCTCTGCTCAGAGTTCTGTCATCGTTCCTGCATCTGTCCTTTCTGGCAGATGTGGAAGTTCCTTAAAAGCTGAAGTCTCGGTAATAAAATAGAGTCTGTGTACCCCAGGCGGAAGGAGATGCTTTAAAAACAGTGATCTGTTAAGGGGGGCGGTAGACTCGTCTCTGCGTCTCCTTGGGGCCTCAGAATCTTGCCTGGAAAAGGTAGGAGGTTTGGGCATCACCCTGTAATTTTTTTTTTTTAAGATTTTATTTATTTGAGAGAGAGAGAATGAGAGAGACAGAGAGAGCATGAGAAGGGGAGTGGGAGAGGGAGAAGCAGACTCCCCGCTGAGCAGAGAGCCGGATGCGGGACTCGATCCCAGGACTCCAGGATCATGACCTGAGCCGAAGGCAGTCGCTTAACCCACTGAGCCACCCAGGCATCTCTTTCTGTAATTGGTTTAAAGGAGTTTTTTAAATTTGGGACTTTAGTCAATGAAACGATTGTTCCAACCGGGTTGAACTCACGGTCTGAAATGAGCACTTTCCCAGTTCATCATATCCAAGACGCTATCAAACCCAGGGCGCCCCGTGATTTTATGGGTCGCAAGGAAGAAACAAATTCCACCCGTTATCACTGTAAAATGCATCCTGATTTTGGAAACATTAAATGTGAAAAAAATGGGCTTTTTAGAATCAATGAACTAGGGTACAGATAGCTAACTATACACTTAACACAACGATTCACAGTAATCACAGCTACTATAAAGAACTCCATTAACTTCCATTTCCGTTCTTGCCAAGAAAGAGGTGAGACCTCTCTGGATCTCAAGCAGCTTTGTTCCACAATGAGAAGAGCAGGAAGGAGGCCCTGTCTGGAGTTAGATCTTATTTCGATTTGCAGAATAGACCTGTCAGTCTACATATGCATTTCCACCAAGTTGACCAAGTACTAATGGCTCTCACTGGTGATTACGGGGGTTTGATATCTCCTCTCTGCTCTGGAGAAGCCCTAGTGATGGTCATGATGCAGACTTCCTGGAGCTTGGTCCTCTCTCCCCCTGCTCTTGGGCTCAAGGTTCTGTCTGTGAGTGGCGGCGCACCGTACCTGCATTTTGGGGACGGGAGGGATTCCTCCGTCTCTATCAGATATCATTGATGTCCTGACCCATGTAGACTCAATCCATGGGCACAGGTGCAGCTGGTATGGTCTGTCTACAGCCCACCAGCAGCTTCCCAATGAGCCTGAGTCTTTTCCTCCGCCTTCTGGTTTTCCTCATCATCTTAGAAGTTACTATAGCTTCTCAGCTGGAGGTGGGTAATGGGTCCAGCTTCCCCTTCCTCTGAGGGTAAATTGAGGCCTGCTCACATGGCTTCTCAGAGGGACTCCAGCAGGATCAAGCCCTGGTTTCCCACAGTGGCAATCCTGCCATTGCCTCTGGATAAGGTCATGCTATGAGGGACCCTCTAGGACTTTATTGGGTTTCTTCCCTTCCCTGACTCCTTTTCCCTACATCCCCACTTGTGTTTCCCTGAGTTGCTTCCCAAGTCGACTATCCACATCCAAGTCCTTTGGTCAGGATCTGCTGTGGGGGGAGCTCTGTTTATCAGGAAGAGTAGCTTCCTCATTGGGGTCCAGCCTGAACATATATATTTTTTCAATGTACAGAAAAGCGGACACAGTAGAAGAAACCTTTCTTGTGACTTAGGAGTTGTGACAATTGTTATAGTAATGGTCCTGGATGAGTCCTCCAGGGATCCATGATTTTCTGCAGTCCCCTTCCACGTGGATGCTGGCCCAGCTGAGTGACCTGTTTTGGTCCAGTCCAGCCTCCTGGAGGATTGAGCAGAACTGAGACAATCCAGCCAACAGCCAGCACCAACTACAAGATGTCAGTGAGGCCGCAAGCCAGGATCTGTTAGCTCAACAGCCCACCGTCATCAATCTCAAATGTTTACACCTTGAATTGTTTTAAACACTGCCCAGACCAGCAAATTTCTAGCCAAGTAGACCCTGCTTGCTTGGGTCTTGAGATACTGTGCCCAACATCTGTTAGACATAGGTAAGAGAAACCTTGTCTGTGGCCATCAAGAAAGAACCCAAGCTGATGCTGCCCTTTGATGCCCTCTGACCCAGCAACTCCTTTTTGGGAGCAACATCACCTAGGTGTGTAAGACCCCCTCTCCAATCCCTCTCTCCCACAGGAGTTCCTTTGCCTTCTTCCCCTTCTAGATGGTGGCTTCTCCTCCTTCTGCCATTGCCTCTGGACAGGACCATGGTGGGAGGGCCATCTCTTACATGCAAACCTGTCAAAGCTGCACCAAATAAAAATCTTTCCATGCTACTGCCACCTCATGGTCTTATCTTTCCCACTGATCATTGCCCAAATCCCTCGCACTCACTACCATGGTGGGGAGTCAAAACAGACTAGACCCACCAGGGCTGAAGTCTTTGAGAAGAACAGTAATGGGTCCACCCTGGGAGTTGTAGGGGCTGAAAGCCTGTGAAGACAGGGTTTGCTGATGCAGCAGTGACCCACGGCAAGATGGCCACGATAGAAGGGATAGAAAAGTGGGCTAGGGTAGGAGAGGGGAACCCTCCAAGAGCATCAGAAGCAAGGAGAGGACAGGTAATTGTTCAGAGCTGCTAACAGTTATGATCTTTAACAGATATTCTTGCCTGGACTTCACAGCCTTCAATGGGACGTTGTTCCAGGACCCAACCTCTTGGTTCAGGTTCGTATCTGAAACACAATGAATACCTTTTTTTTTTTTTTTAAAGCCTTCTGGTCAAGAAATGAAGTGTCCTAGATTCTTCTCTTTCACCAAATTCTTGACTGAGATACAGTGTTTTCACTGCTTACAAGTGAAACATTATTCACCCACTCATGACTTTAACATCCTGTTTCCTCAACAAACTTATACTTTAGTAAAGTTTTCCAGGAAGCTCAGGCCTATGGACTTAGATCAATGAAGACCTTCTTGCACATGGTTCTTGGCTTGGGTTGAGACTGGAAGTAATATTGACATATATCTTTTATTCCTGGGACTATAACATTGTGCTAATAGTAACTGTGAGAAAGCAAGTGAATGCAACATTCTAGACTTATCCCCCCCTTATGTTTCAAGTAAAGAGTGGAAGAATCATGAATAATAAATATGTAGATAAGAGAATGAAACTGGGAAATCAATTTGCTGCAAAATATTTGCATATTTTATTAAAAGAAACTGTACGAGACCCATAACAGGGTGGGATGATTTATATTTTGATTTGATTTGTGTACATCATGCCCCTGGGAGGAGTTGTCTTTCCCATCAGTATCGAAGACCTGGTGGTGCATTAGGGTTCAGGGGCACTCAGATATTGACTCTGAGCCTCCTGTATTACAGAAATGGAAACGGAGGTCTGGGGGAAATTATAAGGGTGGCGGCAGACCCACAATTCACCTGGAAGAGATTCCATTGTCTTAAAAATGTAAGGAACACGCTAAAGACATTAACTAAGTCATAGGAGTCTGTAGCTCCACATGTTTTTACATCTTTGTTTAAAGTCAAGAGGAAAAGAGTCTTTACCTCCCAATCTTAGAAAAACACAGGTGAAAACACAGATTTTTTGTATCTATTGGACAGAGACAAATTTTTCACTGGATGCACCCAAGATACCTGTCTCCCCTTGCCCCCATCCCCGCACTGCTCCAAGAACAAGGACAGCAAACAGATCTCTCTTCAGTGAAATGAGGGGGCATTTATGGGATATTCCCTCCCTACTTCAAACCCTCTCTGCTACATAAAAATTGTTCTGATGGCTACTGCTGATTGTATGTCTAAAGTTTGGGATTGTTACCTGCTTAAAACCAGAAGACCTGGGATAATCAGCACGTTTCCATTAGGTTTGTTTGCAAGTCATGTCATCCACAAAACCACAGTTGTATTTGGTGGCTTCCACTCCGAGTTGATCTTTTCAGGAGACTACTCTTCCCTTGAAACTGCTGCCTTACAGATTCATGGGTCTACCGTGCTGCTCAGGAACCCTCCATGTTTCCTGGCTAGTTCATTCTCCCATTTCCCATAAAAGCTCTTCTGAACGCTCTCCACTGTCCTCACCCTCCTTCCTTCTCAGAGGATGGCTGCTCATCAGTAAGCAGCAGTTGCTCAGGTGCATGTGCACAGCCTGGCTATTAGGCTGCCTACTTTCAACACAATGCCCGGCACAGAGCATGCTTGCTGAGTGGTTTAACTAATGAAGAAGTAACCCTAGGAGGTGCAGGTCCAGTGAAGCAGAGGTTAAATGAAAATAAGCAAAGGTAGCATCACAAAGAATTCATTGGAATACCTTGTTTCTGAATGGGAAGACTGGGATCTAAGCCAGATTAATCAATAACTATCCATATAATTTTTGGAAAATATTCTTTCTTTTCCTTCCTTCCCTCCTTCTTTCCTTCCATCATCCATCCTTTCAACCCACATCCATCCATCCAACCAACCATCCATCCATCCATCCTCTTATCCATCCATCATCCATCCATCCATCATCATCCATCCATCCATCTTCTTATCCATCCATCATCCATCCATTCATCCATCCTCTTATCCATCCATTCATCCATCCATCCATCCATCATCCATCCATCATCCATCCATCCTCTTATCCATCCATTATCCATCCATCCATCCTCTTATCCATCCATTATCCATCCATCCATCCATCCTCTTATCCATCCATCCATCCATCCATCCATCATCCATCCATCATCCATCCATCATCCATCCATCATCCATCCATCCATCATCCATCCATCCATCCATCCATCCATCATCCATCCATCATCCATCCATCCATCATCCATCCATCCATCCATCCATCCATCATCCATCCATCATCCATCCATCCATCCATCCATCCATAATCCATCCATCATCATCAATCATCCATCCATCATCCATCCATCCATTCATCCATCCATCCATCCATCCATCATCCATCCATCATCCATCCATCCATCATCCATCCATCCATCATCCATCCATCCATTCATCCATCCTTCCTTCCTTCCTCCCTCCTATCCTTTCATCCATTATTCTATCTTCACATCTATCTACCCATCCATCCATTCTCCTATCCTTCCATCCATCCTCACACCAATCCAGCCCTCCTCACATCCATTCATCCATCCATCAATCATTCATTCATTATCCCATGAGCCATCACCCGACACCCACCTTGAGCTGGGCATCATGCTGGGCACTGAGAATACAGACACAAGAAGATACCCACCCTCCCTGTAGAATGCTGTCCAGTAAGAAGCATGAATAACTAGTACAACAGGGTGAATGCTGCAATGAAGCACAAAGTGAGAGGGATCCCAGAGGAAGGTGGTCAGGGAAGAGGGTGGCCCTGGAGCTGGAGCTGGAAAAATGAAGGGGGAAGGAGTCAAGTGAGGGGAGAAGGGAAGAGCAGAAGGCTCAGGCAGGGCAGAAGGAGGTCGCCAAACTTAAGTAGGGTCGGAAGTGTTCTATGAGTCTATGTGAATTTCTACGTGCAACAGAACAGCCAGTAGGAGAACATTCTTTAGCTAGGCCAGCCAGTTTCCATGATGCCACCGAGGGACCAAGTTCTAGACTTGTCATGTCAGGCGGATAAGACAGCTGGTGTGAGGGACACTTCAGGATTCCCAGTCTATGCATTATCAGCCTTTCGACCTTGGATGCCTGCCTTGGGTCTCGGGGACTCCCAGGCTCCCTTGCATTTGTGGGCATGGTGTGTCCTTGAGGTACAAATGAGGACACTGGGTCCCAGAGAAGGGCAGGAACTGGTCCAGAGTCACATATGGACACGAGCAGCCAAAATATTAGGTGGCATTACTCACAGAGGCATTCAGAGATGAGGAGAAAATAGTGCTATGCAGAGAACAGGAGTCAGAGGAAAGGCAGGCTCAGGATTAAATTCATTAGTAATCAGACTCACTTGCAGCTTTTAGAGAACAAAGTGAGTACTGGATGCTTCTCTTGCTTCCTGGATCTATTCCTCCTCCTTCTGCTCACGCATGCCACTGCCTCCTAGGGCATCACCCCTTCTCCTTTGTATGCATCCTGACGGGGTGTGCCCATTAAAGGGTCTGTAGCTCCCTAGGTGGGGAATGGGCACTTGACCTGGGGCTCAAGCAATCAGATTCTCTCCTGAGATCCTTGGCAAGAGACAGACAAGTATTTAAAAAGGCTGGTGCTGTTTCAGCCCAGAAATGGCCTCCCAAGGGATGCTCTACATCCTTTCTACCTGCATTCCCAGAGTTGCCCTATTCTGTGTGTGTCTGGTCCAGCTTTCCCTTCCTTTCTGTGAGTGTCCCACGTGTGTGGCCCTGGATGGGCTGTTTTGTCTCTCTTAGCCTCCATTTGAATCCTCATGTACACAATGGCATAATTATCCCACTTTGCAGGGCTGTTGTAACAATCGAGTGAGTCGATGCGGCAAATGCATCCTGCAAACTGTGAAGTGCTCTAGGTATTCCTGAAGCTATGATGGTTATGATTATGACCAGCTATTGGTCACTGAAACCACAGCGCATGAGTGTTCTGAACAGCCCTTGTGAGAGGACATGACTGCTTTCCACCAGCGACTCCACTTAAAATGTATTGCAGAGCGAGTCCATGGGGAACAGACTCTGCTGAATCCATCATTTTGCATGCTGTTCATTAAAAAGAATTTCTAAAAATAGGCCTATGTCAGAGAAGGTGTCCCAGACGGGAACATTTTTCTGAGCTTGACCCAAATCCCTGTGATCTCATTCTCCAACAGCTGGGCTGCCTGGGAGACAGACCTGACCCAGCTCAGCTTCTGTGGTCATTTCCTGCCTCTGGAGAGGTCCAGATCTCTTTCTATGCACGTTTGGGGCGTGAAGTCCCACCTGGAAACACAACCTTCCCAAGTGCTGGAGCCCAAGTGCCTCCAGATTCCTGTCCTCCCTACTCTCAAGCAGCTTCCTTCTTCGAGAGCACTTAGAGTCATGAGGGCAGGCCTGATGGACTCATCTGTGATGTGCCCTGGGTCCTTTAATCTGGGCCTCTACTTTAGGTCCTTTCCTGATCTTCAAACCTGTGCAAGCAGTACCTGCTGAATGTTTCTCCTGGATGACCATAAGTACACCTGCCTGTGATATGCTCATTCTTCACTAGCACCCACACCTCTCGTCCCAAACTCCACCTCTAGTTGCCCACCTCTTCCACCCACACAGGAGCTGAAGCCTGACACTGGGACTCCTCCCTTAGGTCCCCTCTCCCTGTCCCTCATGTTCTGTATTCCAGCAAGTCCTGCCAATATTCATGCCCCAAGTATCACTAGGCTCTGCCCACACTCTGTCTGCATCTTCCCTTCTGGAAGCTCAGTGGAATGGTAACTCTGAAGGCTTCTTTCTTTCTTTCTTTGAAGGGGAGGGAAGGGAGAGAAATAATAGTAAGTGGGAAGGAGAGGACTCTGTAATTCCTCTAAGAATAGACCCCTGGATGTTCCCCTAGCCCACAGAAAGAGAAAGAAGACAATGAATCAAGGCTGCTGCTCGCCCATCCAGTGTCTTTGTAAGAATTAGGAAAACATGCCCTGTCTCTGGGCTGACACAGCCTTGTACTAGTGTGCATGCCTTGGGAAGTAGAGCACAGACCAGATTTCAATCTAATCACTGCTTTGTGCAGTGAACTACCTGCACAACCATACAGGGCAGACTTGAGAGTGACTTGCCTAAAATCCCACAACAAGGAAGCTGAGACAGGACCCGAGGACTTTAGATAGGTTCAGAGCTCTTTCCTGTGTACTCTTTGACATTTTGGGGATCCCTCTTCCCTCCCAATGTGCAACAGAATTTCAACAGCAGGTGACAATGCCAGTATTCTGTCCTAGCACCTCAGGACCTCACTCAGTGGAATGGGATCTTCATGATAAAGAGCAAAAAGAATATGCTCAGCACAGAGTCTTGACAATCTGATGCAGCGTTGGTGGGTAGTACTAAGGTGCCCTTGGATCAGAGAATCAGCCGCCAGAATAGTCCTCTCTTTGATCCCCCATGGAGGCCATCAGGTGCAGGCTGTGTGCTGTGACTGACACCAGCTAGAGTTGGGGCCTGACGGAGCCCTCCCACACACAGACACAGGGGGCTCAGTGTGTACGTGATCCAACACAGGCTTCTGCTGAGAACATAGCAAACTATCCAGGACACGGGGTCCATCTTTGACAAGGTGGTCCCATTCCAACCTCATCTTGTGCGAGAGAAGGCAAGCCGTGTGCCTCGTGAGTGTGAGGACATCAAGATACATTTTAAACGTGTTGCAAATAGAGCAGAGGGTCAACGACTATTCCCCAAGCTCCCCCAGGATGGTTGTCTCCAAAACCTGCCCCTTAACCACTTCACTCTGTGAGCTTTCTAGAACCGAACTGTGGTTGCCTGCATCATTTTTAGCAAATTCTTATGAATAAATGATTGGATCAGCCGAACTTTGAAGGGCTTCTTGGGCAAGACATTTCCCGCATACTATCTCGTAGGTGATGATCCAACAACTCCACGAGGCAGCATTGTATCCTCATCCTCCCACTTCAATGACAGGTAAACCGAAATTCGGAAAAGGTACGGGGCAAGGAAGGGCTACCCTTGCTGCTCCCACCTACCTCGTGGTCTAGCAGCCAGAAGATCCAAGCTCTTGCTTTGTTTGTCCTCTCTCTCCAAGTCTTCCATTCCTTCGCCTAAGGAATGGGGGAAATAATACCTCTCAAGGCAATCTTACATGCTGTTTTAATAACAAAAGGGAGAAAATTAGGTAGGGTGCATTGCAAGGACAGCAGCCATATGTCAACGGGAGCCATTGCCAATTGCTCACATGGCCGGGGAGGCCCGGTATGCCCGGGAGGTCAAGTCCTGCAGCATCCTGCTAAAAAAAGTCCACGTGCAGGTGCCTGGATGGCTCAGATGGTTGGGTAACAGCCTTCAGCTTGGGTCATGATCCCAGAGTCCCTGGACTGAGTCCCACATCAGGCTCCCAGCTCCACGGAGAGTCTGCTTCTCCCTCTGACCTTCTCCCCTCTCACACTCTCTCTCACTGTCTCTCTCTCAAATAATAATAATAATAATCCACGAGCTTGCAGGCCAGAGCACACCTTCCCACAGCCCAGTGACCATGGAGGAAGGAATCCCCTTTCCTTGGGGTGAGCTCCCCAACCTCTTTCCTTAAACCCTGATGACCGGAGGCATCCCCGGTAGCTCTAGGAAATCAGAGATTTAGGAATGTACTGAAACATGGCGGAGTCACGTCATTTGATTCATTTTCTGCTGTTTTCCAAGTTCTTTGGAGATGTAGAGATGATTCATGATGAAAAGAATCAATCTACTTAAGAAAAAAGGGTCGTTCTTCCTGATCATACACTGGTCAAGTCTTAGATTCCCATCGGCCTCTCTGCTGTGGCCAGGGCCTCTCAGGGAGGCTCAAAAGTTGTCCCTACTCTCCTTCTCATATCCGAGATGACAAGGCAGACACCGGCCCTGTCCTGCGGGGGCTTCGTGTCCTGTTGGACGTAACGGGCTGTGGCTTGTAAGGCAGGAGAGCTGATTGCGGGTTCCTCTCTGCTGCTCATTGGATGCTCGACTGAGAGCAATGTTTCCTGGACAGATGTGGTTTTGCCCTGCTGGGAGCAATTGGCAAATTCTGGAGATATTTGTGGTTGTCATGACTGGGGAGATGTCTTGGACGTCAGCAATGCTGTTCCACATCCTGTGATGCACAGGAAAACCCCTAGCCTGGCCCCTCCCGCCATCGATGCATCTGGTTGTGAAGGACAGTGGTGTCCAGGTTGGGAGGCTCTGGTCTCCAGGAAGTCTCTTCTGTCTGGGCCTTGCTTTCATCATCTGGAAAATGGCAGTGGAGGGGTGGCGTGAGAGGAAGGCTAGGAACCCCTGAAGCTGCCATGATCTAATTGTGTCTCTGGCTCGGGGTGACTCATCACTGACTTCCTGCCCCTGTGACACAAGAGCCCCATGGAGCAACTCCAACGCCAGGATGCCCATGTGATGTGGCACGCGGCTGGGAGATGTCAGCAGGAGGCTCTTTGCAGTGACAGCCTCCAGAAAATGCCACCCTGGAAGGCAAACAGTCTCAGCCCCCAAACTCTCGTTTCATTTATTTGTGTCCTTGTCACCTCCTTAAATAGGGCACTGTGGCTTCTGCACCTGCCAAGTTTGACTAATTGGACCTTCTCATCAGGCGATCACACGAACACGGAACCCTGCAACTTGCCCAAACTTTCCAACATATTCCAGTTTGGGTTGGTTTTTTTGGGATGAGTCCAAGCAGTGTATAGGTTCTAACAGTTGATACTTGATTTCAGGATCTCTGTTCCCTCTGGCTTTTCATCCTGCCGCCCAAGGATTGCCTCAGGCACCCCCTCCAGTTCCTCCTGCTTCATACCTGTCTCTTTGTTCTTTGTCATCTGCATTTCAGTGAGACAACTAGTGGGACTCCAGTCCTGACTCTGACACTTCTTAACTGGACGAGGGCATAGCTACGGAAGCGTCCCACCCAGAACTCTGTCCTGGAGAACCTGCTGTGGGCAGGGTCGTTGGCAGACAGAGTCTCTGTCTGCTACACCTTCAAGTCCTCAGCAGTGCTCACCCAGAGGCCATGACCTTCCCTGGCTCTTCGCAGGGAGAGGTGGGGAGGTGGGGATGGACCATCTCACTGCCTGACTGACCAGGATGCCTCTTACAGGCAGTCCTCATTCTGGGGCTCCCAGAGTTGGCCGGGGCTTGCTTTGAGAGCCGCCCTGTGGTCTGAAGCAACTCCTCTTGGCCTCCTCCCTTCCTTTTCTCTTGTCCCAGGTCTCAAACCCACATTATAGTCAGAAGACTCCCTCTTCCCCTTCATCCTTCCTGGCATCTGAGTCTCGAAGGACCTGAACCAACACATCTGAGCGAGTCCATGGAAACCCCTGAGTCTCAGATTCTTTGTTGGTAAAACAGAAAGACACGATCAGACCTGCTGTATCTCACAAGGTTATTGTGGGACGTCAAGGACCAAACACATATAACTCTCTACACCACACAGTCATGCAAATATTGTGTGCTCTTGTTGCCATCAGAGCTTGCTGGCCCTATGTCTCATTTCCGTAGGCACCCTCGTAGGCCAGTCCCAGGAAAACGAGACCGCTCCTGAGGTTTTACCTGGAACTATTCTTGGTGGGGGGTGGGAGGGGATGGCATCCTGTTTAGCATTCAAAGCCCCCCTGCTGAATGCCAGCCCTCCTCCATAATTGTGACCACCAACGAAGACCTCCTACCATTTCCAAATGCCTGCTCTGGGGCACAGCCGGGCCCCGGGTGAAACCACAGTGCTAAACTGAGACCAGCTGAGATGTTCCTGGGGCCTCATTCCTCCCAAAGCATTTACTCTCCAGCCTCTTATTTATTTTTGTCCTTTTAAATTGGCTCGTATTTCTGTAAGTGACCTCATTCCTTTGCTGAATGAGATGGCAGAAGAAACAAACAAGAAAAAGAATCTGTTCACCTTCTGATGCTGCTCCGATCGGTCCCATAGGGGCGGCCTACTTTATGGGCCGGAACCCCTGCCCCAGCCAGGCAGCAGCTCCAGCGGTGGAGAACTCCGTTCTTCCAGAGTTTCCTTGCTGCCCACTTGGGGAGGTTTCCTGCTGTTTCCCTGCTCTAACCATCTTATTGCCTCCGCTTTTGATTCGTGGCATCTCTTAGTAGCCATGCAATCTTAGGCAAATCACTTCACCTCCTACAGTTCCTTGACTGGGAAGTGGTGAGGATTATACCTTCCCTGCCTGACTCAGAGGGTCTTTGGATGGTGGGTGAGAAGCTGGGTTGGGGAGGGTGAGATCTTGTTTGCAAAAATGGCCACGACTGTCCCCTCATCTCTAACCTTACAATTTGACATTGCCTTCCTTTCATGGAGGGAAGTCCATCACTTGAACCTATGAATCTGGCCCGTGACTTGCTTCAACCAAAGTAGCAGAGGAATGACGGCATGCCATTTCTGTCTTCAGCCTCTAGGCACCTTCACGCTGGCCCTGGCTCTCCTGGACCACTGCCTCTGCCGGGTAAGTGCTCCCAGGCTGGCCTGATGGAGGAGATTAAACAAACTCTTGAAGCAGAGGTGAGCTGTCCCATTGGAGGCCACCCCAGACACACTGGCCCCAAGCCAACCTGGACACTAATGACAAATGTGCAGGGGAGCCCAGCTGGGACCAAAGGAACATCCAGTGGCATCTCTCTAAGTCGCCTACCCTGGGATCCTAAGCAAAATAAATGGTCACCGTTTGAAGCCACTCAATTTCAGGACAGGTTGTTATGCGGCCAAAGCTAACTGATGCACTTGGTATAGAGGAAAGCGGTGGGGGGTGGGGACGGGGGTGGCAGTCATCCCTGAAGCCCAGCCCCATTTCACAGCTCTCGAGAAGGTGCAAAGGAATGAGAATTCGGAGCAGGTGCCCCTCCCCAGCATGCTCAGGGCGGGACAGAAAGTGCTGAACAGTTGGGTCTTGTATGTCAGTGACCAAAAACTGCATGCAAGCAGAAAAAAAAAAAAAAAAAAAAAAAAGCCTGGGTCTAAGGTTGTTATTTATAGCAAAAATTTAAACAGGGAAGCTCTGTCAGTTTTCTGAATTACTGACAGTTGCAGAAATGTTAATACAAATCTTTATAAGACTGGCCAGATGTTCGATATTAAACAAGCATCTGTTTTGTATAAAAGACTTTTTATGCCCCCTGAACACTGTCTCTTCTCTCTCTCCCCTCTTCGCCCCTTATCCCAATCCCGTGATAGATCAGGGCAATAACTGAGGGTAATTACCTCAGCTCTGGGTTTATTTAGTTTCTGAGTGCCGGTGTCCACGGTGTCAAAAATACACCCAAAAAATAACCCTGGAAAAGGTTAATAATGGCCTTTCTGGTGTCATATTCTGCACTTTATGTGTTGTGGTAATTACTATCATTAGGACTGTAAGAATGTCTAGTTATCTTTCTTAATCACATACTATAAAGAAGTGCTTCTGAACACATATCTATTATTTAATCAAAATTTCACACTTATTGGCATTTGTGCTTCAGCAGGGCTGTGTTTATTTTCTGTTTGCAAGGGGGAGCGTTGCCTCCCAGAAGAGAGGGGGCTCCACGTCCAGACCCACTTTCATCACTGTCATAGCATGTGGCGCTCGGTGCTATTAATATCGGAGATGCCAAACATGTGCTATTGCTCCCCACTCCCTGCTTTTGGTGACATTCTAGGAAAAGCACTTTTATTAACAAATGCAAGGTGGGAACATGTGCCCTAGATGAACCCTGTGGCCTGGAAGGGGGATTTGTGAGCCTGAGACCTTCACAGAGGTATCATCTCCAGGGTCGGAGAGCGACTCGGGCGGTGGGACCACTCCGGATGCCCTGCGATGACCACCTCGCCCTGCGAGCACCCTCTCCTCCCCACTGGCCTGCAGGGGACCAGCCCCCAAAGAGGCCTCCTTGCCCCATTTTGCAGGGAAGGAAATAAGGGCTGGAGAGTCACTTGCTCAGGTCGCCTCTCCGTTGAGCTGGACCTTGAGGCTATGGTCACATCAAAACCCTGCCTCCCGCTCCCAGCCCACGCCGGCCGAACAGTGGCCACCAACTCATGGGGCTGCTGAGTGTTTTAAATGTGGTGAGTCGACCTGGAGATGTGCTGTGAGAGGAAAAATCCACACTGGTCTTCCAAAGACCCAGTACAAAAAATGTGGGGTATCACAGCAGTCGTTTTTAATAGTATTCCAGGTTGAAATAATATTTTGGGTATATTGGACTTAATCAAACATGTGATTGAAACCAATTTCACCTGTTTTTTTCTTTCTTTTTAAAATGTCACTCCTAGAAAATTTAAAATTAGAACTGTGGATTGCATTTGTGGCTCACCTTATATTTTGATGGGAGCGTGCGTCCCAAATTGAATTTGTATATTCCTTCAACAATGTTTCATCTTATTGCGGTAGAGCTCTGGCTCAGGACAGGGATGGGTGCTGATTTTGCCCCCCACAGACATTGGGCAACACATGGACTCCAGGGGCGGCCACAGTTTGAGGGGAACTACTGGTGTCCGGCTGGTGGAGGGCAGGGACGCTGGCCCAGAACCTGCAGGGGACAGGTGGCCCCCACCAAGGAGCATTCCTTGATCCAAAGTGTTCATAATCCTGAGGTCGAGGACCCCTGGTTTAGAGTCATACTTGAATATTTTGTTCCCACTTTGGGGGTCCCCAAGGATGTCACCTATGCTCTAAGAGAAAGAAGAGTAGCGCCATGATGGTGTTCATTTGATCACTTCTTTTCTCCTTCCTGATCTTTCTTCCCCACAGAATCAGAAGCACTTGTCTGACTCTCTCATTTTTGCATGTTCTTGCCACATGTCCGGTGGCCATATTTCCTCCATGCTGTTTTGTGGAAGCAAAGCCCTCCTCCCATGAGAGATGATGCAGCCCCCTGGAGGGAGGACACACTGTTGGACTGGGAAGACCTGCCTGGAGGAGGGGGAGGAATAAAGGGGAGGCGACCCTGGGTAGGAGGTATGTAGGCACCTGTCCCTGGGCAGACAGCGGATGGGGGCAGGGAATCCTTACCCTTGACATTTTCTCTGGGCCCCAGCCTGGAGAAAAGACCAAGAAGAAAGAGCGGAGGCCCGGTTTGGGATACCTGCAGCCGTGCCAAGGTCCTGGGTGTTGGCAGGTGCAGAAGGGTTGACTCTCCAGGCTACCCCCCAGGGCCCAGGCTCAGCCTGTGCATTCTCCTGACAGCTGAGGCGGCTGGTGCTCTCGGAAGAGTTGGGCATGGTTGAGGCCAATCCACAGGGACTTGAAAAGTGGGGGTTTGAGCTGGAAATCCAGAGCACTGCAATGCACCTTTCCAATTTGTGCAGAGCGGGAGTGCTTGGTTGGGGATGGGGGACACTTGGGAACCAGCATTCAGGGACAGATGGAATAAGGATCTAGCTCTGGGTTAGGACCTAAATGTATCCTAGGAAGGTGGGGCCAGGGCAAGACATTTGCTACAATTGGGTAATTGGCATGGAGCTCAGGTTCTTAGCTCAGATGTATGAAAAATGCCACTCGGTTTTCTCATTACCAGCTGAGGCGTACATGGCCAGCTGCTCAGCCAAGCTTTCTGCTCCTCTTCTGGACTATCTGGAAGTGGCTGTCCAGCCAGGGTTCCATCCCCCAGCCCCCCAGCATCCTGGTGGTGGTAGCGTCTGGAAACTGTTTTCGCATTACCTTGCCTCTGAGGGCTGCAGGGGTGACGTCTGGGCGAGGTTTACCAGCTGAGGACACAAGAACATGAGGGCATGAAAACCTTAGGGCATGCCAGAGAAGGGAGGGTGTGGAGGAGTGAACCCCGAGGGCCGAGTGGGGGGAGTTGGTGTGTTTTGAGTCCTGGGAAGCTGCCCCAGAAGCTCAGGCTCCTTTGTTTGTGTTGGGCTTTGGGAAGTCTGCAAAGTGGCCGGGAGCTGTGTGTATTCTGAGAGGCTTTCAGAAAGCACCTGCTATGGAGCAGGCTGTATGTTTGGCCCAGGGGCAACAGAGGTGGCTCTGATGCGGGCTGGAGCCCAGCCAATGGGGGAAGAGATGCAGAATAAAAGCGATCCCTTGATTGAATGTGCATTCTGGGCCAGGGAGGACTGTTACGTGTCATGTATTAACTCAGTTCCTTCTTCCCACCCGCTTGGAGAAGAAATGCTGTCATTACCAGCATTTCCATGTCATAGACCATGCCATCTGAGTTCCACAGGTCAACAGAAGGGTTGGCAACTTACCCAAGGTAGTAGAGTTGGGACCCTGATCTAGGTGAACTGCCTCCAGAACCCACCCTCATCCCCATGGGAGACTGTTTCTTGGGGTCAGAGAATAAAAACCAGCTCCTCTCCCTCTCCCCAAATCCAGACTAAACCTGATCTCCCTTCCTATTCTTTGGCAGAATTAACTACACCCCCATAATGTGCACCATAGAATTTTGTTAAGACAAAAATTATAGATGTTCATCTCTGCTTGTAGGTTGTGGGGGGAAGAAGAGGCTGTATTGGGTTTTGTAGCAATAATAATGTGGAGCTGACAACCCTCACATCTCAGTGGTTTCCTAAATAATGATTTCTTTCCCTCTTACTGGTCTGTGGGTTGGCTGTGCCTCATCTGGGCCAGACTGGGCTTCCATCCAGATTTGCTCCAGAGTCTGCCATCCCAGGGCCCAGTCTGAGGACACAATGACCTCCTGGGAGAAGCTTTTCCATGGCTGAGGTGGTGGCACAAGAGCCTCAGGGTCAGCCATGCCCCTTGAAGCTCCCACTGGGAACCATCACATGGTCCTTGGTTGTAGTTATTGTCTATCTCATGGTCAGGCCCATAGTCGGTGGGGTTGGCTCAACTCACAGGATGTAATGGTAAGGGAGGATGGGAAGGAAGATCTGTGAGCAAATGACATGTCTCTTTAAGGCCCCAATGGGAAGGGTTTGAATGCAGAAGACTTGGGGAGATTAAACTGAAGAAGGAGCCTTCCCTGGGGTCTCGAGGAAAATAGGTGAGAGCTCTTGTGGACACACCTAAGCCTGTAGTTGTGGGGCTGAGAGGCAGAGGATGTTCCTCCCCATGACCTCCTGCTTTCCCTATAGAGGATTGAGTGGTCACTCTGGCAGTGGGGCCAGGTGTCCGAAGAGTGTAGAGAAGGTTCTGAGTGCAGCTGGCCCTGGGAAAGCACCAGGAGCTGATCGGGACTGTGGGAAGGACTGGTGGGCAATTCTGCAGCCCAGTTGAGTCTCTGGAGACCCCAGGCTTTCTATTCCCCCACCCCTGGGTAGAGGTCGTGATCCTGTGTCAACACTGACCTATCTTCTACTCACCATGTCAATGTCTTGTCTGTTGGGTGTGGATGAACACAGTGGCAAACCAGCTGCAAAATAAAGGTGTAAGTCTTGCCCAAAGTGCAAGATTTGATGTCAGTGCAGGTGACACTAGGGAACTGCTTGAAGTCTTTGCAGACCCCGCTGGCAAAGAAGACCTGGAGGTCTTCGAAGAGTTACACTTGATTGTGGTCATGGCTGATGATGTGATAGATGTTTTGAATGATGTCATATCAATGGATAAAGCAAAGCCCTTTGGAAAATTGATTAAAATTTTGAATTTATTAAAAAAGGACTTCTTTATTAATACCCTGGGAAGTCAAACTTGAAATGAAAGGTTGTTGTAAACGTAGTCTTATAATTTTGTTGGGAAAACCATGGCCCTTCACCAGTGTACTGCTTATTTGTTCTAAGAATTCATGTAGCTGCTCATTACAGCCCAAGTTTTAACTACAAGGAAAATAAACATGATTTTGTCACTTTTGCTTGCACTTTTTAAAAAAGATTTTATTTATTTTAGAGAGAGAGAGAGAGCAGAGGAAGTGGCAGAGGGAAAGAGAGTATCTCAAGCAGATTCCACACTGAGCGTGGAGCCCAATGCAGGGCTCGATCTCATGACCCTGAGATCATGACCTGAACTGAAATCAAGAGTTGGACACTTAACTGCCTGAGCCTCCCAGGCACCCTAATTTTTACTTGCACTTTTTAAGACAAAGTTCCAATCACACCATTTTACCAGTTATGGTCATACCAGGTATGAAATGTTGGTTCATCAAATCCACTGATTCCAGTGGATTCATTCTTTGTGGCCCCTTGTTCCCTCCTCGGGTGGTGAGAGCTCCCACATCTAGCCTCCATCAGTTCATACCGTCCTCCTGCGGGCAGGAGCTGCAGGCAGCCCTTGATCCCTCTGCTTTAGCCCTCTGCCAGTGATCTCAGCACAGTAGAGTCAGCACCCTGCGGGGCCAAGGCCATGGGAATGCTGTGTCTGGATACCCGTTGGTGGGATATATTCTGTCCTGGGCAGACTTCGATCCTCTGCTGTATGACATTATGATGCCATGACCTGTTCTGTGTCACACCGGAAATAACTGCCCTGGGTGCAAAAACTTAGACATTACTGCTTAATCACGCCACGCCCAATGTTATGTGGGCTCTGATTGCAGTCTGGGGAAGTCAAAATACAACCCAGGATGGGGAAATTGTTAAAGTGATTGAAACGTGGAAATGAATCTGAGCAGAAAGGTCTAAATCTTACCTGGGTTAGCATTATTGTTACAATAAATAATCGTAATAATCCCATACATTTGATAGCTAACAAAATCCTTCTTATACGTTACTTCGTTTGTCTAGGTGAGAGAGAATAAATCTTAAGGCTTAATTTCTCTTGGAAATATCAATCTCTAGTCTATACTATACCTGACTGCCTTTTTAATGGTCCCAAAGCACAGCTTCCCTGTTTATTCCCCAGCTCGAAAACTTTGAAAAACTTTCTGTGTCTAGAGAGTAAACTCCAAACTCCATAGACTGGCCTTCCAGGTCCGCTGGGATCCTGCTCAAAGCTCTCATTCCATCCGTGTCTCTGGATGGACTTCATCCAGCATCTTGCCTTCATACTCGACCCCAGCATTTCCTGCATGCACAGCTCTATTCCCGTGCTGATGCCTTTGCCCAGGCAGCTCCCACCCTATGGAGGCCCTTCCCTCGCCTCCTCACATGTGTATGGTCCAGCCAAACCCACCTTACAAAGAGCAGCCTTCAGACAGCTCCCTGAGTCCCCCTACGAGCAGGGGCCTCTTGCCTTTGAGATCCCTCAGCACCTTCTCAGAACCCCTTCCAAGACAGCCTGCCCTGTAGTAGAGTAAGAGAGCACGCAACCAGTTGCCTCCACTTGGCTGGAAGCTTTTGGGTGATCAGGACCTCAGCTTGACCTTCCTACCTCCATTATTGGGGCCCTCCCCATCCTGCCAAGTGTCTAGCCAAGAATCGGCAAAACCTTTTCTGGAAATATCCTCAATGTTTCAGGCTTTATGAACCATGGGATCTCTGTTACAACTATCAATTCTGCCACTGAATGGTGAAAGCACCTTAGCCAATATGTAAATACACGAACATAACTGTGTTCTAATAAAACTTTTACAACAACAGGCACTGAACTGGATTTGGTTCATGAGCTACACTTTGCTGTGCCCCTGGCTTAGCCAGATGTCTAGCGAAGGTGTTACATAAATGTTTTTGACTGTTAACTGGAGGCATGAGAGAAAGAACAATGTACAAGTATTTGGGACTTGGGTCTGTCCAAGAACCACAAGGTCAAGGTCAGGGCTCTGTTACCACATAGTCATTTGCACAACAGGGGGAAATAAAAGAGTTGCCTTGCCTGGAGACATTATTATTCTGGGAGAGGAGTGGTCCCTGAGAGAAGCTGACAGGTCTCCTGGGCTTGGTGGCATCGGAGGAAACTTGGAGGGCAGCCTTGTGGGTCAGTGACGTGTGGAGCAGCCAAGTTGGCGTGATGGGAGGCCTGCTCAGCCCCGGTGCAGGACCCCGGCTCACTGGCTCACACTCCTGTCACCCCTTAGATTAAGGAGGCTGATGTCTTGGGGTTGCTGCTTCCCCAGAGGAGATGCTCCCTTGAGCAATGTGGTTCCCACAGTGAGGGGTACTCAGCTTCTCATCCATCTCAGTCAATGCAGAGCCAAGAGAGCAGCCTCAAAAGTCCTGAGAAACACGTGGGAGGTGGGTCCTTATGACTCATCTGTGTAACTGCCTTAACCTGGTGGCAGGACGGAGCCTGGAGCCTGGAGCCTGGAGCCTGGGGTCAGTCCCCTGTAGAAGGACACCTGCCACCCTCGAACCCTTCATGCCCCACGCAGGGTCTTCCTGGTACCTCACCTACTGGATCCGCCCCGCCTCCCACTTCCCAAAGTGAGCAGCAACTGTCATCAAGATTCCATTTTCCACATGAGGAAACAGGCTTGGGGACTGTGTGGAGGATTTGCTTGAACCCGGAGGCCACCAAAGGGGGTGTCATCTTCTCCAGTGGGAGCAGAGCTGAAGGGGGGATCCAGAGCCATTCCCTTGCAAAAACTGCCATGACGTATTCTGTCTCCAAGCCCCTTTGCCATCACAAAGCACAGCTGTGTTCACTGGCACGCCTGCCAGTGGGATGAGCAGGAACCCTCGCCACTGGAACCTCTGTGGGTGGGGTGAGCCCTCTCTTGAAGTGCTGGGACCTGTAGCAGGTGCAGGTAAAGGTCTACATGGGGACCTACGTCATAAAGAAGAACCGACTGCTGGGGACCCAAACAAGAAGGGCCACAAAGTAGAGCACATGTCCCAGTCAGCTAACCATCAGGGAACTTCAGAGCTGAAGGTGGACTTTTTCCAGATCTTTCCCAGGTCACGAGGGACCTGGACGAACACCTGAATTACCTTCTCCCTTTGTCACATGAAGACACAGGTAAAAGAAAAACAAAACTCACATTTCTCAAGAAGAGATCGTGTTGTAGTGATTGAGTGAGGGCATCATCTCTCCTCCACGAGTCTTTGAATAACAAATGCTCCTTTGGAGAGAACTGTAATTCTATCTGATAACACCCGTTATTGTTTTCCATGTGAGTGGGGAGCTACAGCCATAACTTGAAGAAGTTGAACGTGAAGCACAGTTTTATTATTACATCTTGTCTGATGGGAAAGTTCAGGACCAAACCATTGAAGAGCATTAGGAAAAGAACTCGAAATACAATGTTCCATTCAGGACTTTTACAGAACAAAACAAAACCAGTGAAGCCTGCTTCTTGGAATCCTTTTCATCTTTCTAATTTTTTTCCTTGTAATGGATGAGAGAAAAAAATGATCAAATTAGGACATGAAACAAAGAGGAACCCAAGTCGGGGCAAGATGCCACTTCCTCTGGGGATTCTGGGAGAGACAATGAACCATCCCCTGGTCCACTGAATGAAAGGAGGCCCCGGTCCTGAATTTCCTCCCTCTGCCTAGACTCGCCCCAGGATTTCTTCTCTCCCTTCTCAAGCCTCGTTCACCTCCCTTCCTCCTTCCCTCCCTCCCTCTCTTCTTCTTCCTCCAGTGTTTAAAACCCTGCCTCCCCGGGGCACCGGGGTGGCTCAGATGGTTAAGCATCTGCCTTCAGCTCAGGTCATGATCTCAGGGTCCTGGGGTCATCGGGCTCTCTGCTCAGCGGGGAGCCTGCTTCTCCCTCTCCCACTCCCCCTGCTTGTGTTCCCTCTCTCACTGTCTCTCTCTCTCTGTCAAATAAATAAATAAAATCTTTAAAATAAATAAATAAAAATATAAAACCCTGCCTCCCACCTCTCAACATTTAAAAAATTCTTAATGATGCAACCTGAGGTTGCCATGGCAACGGATTTCCTCTCCGAGGCCGTGGTAGAGGCCCGTGATGGCGCTGCCACTGAAACTGCAAATAATTTTGTTTTTCTTTCAAAATTAAGTAGGCTGCCTAAAGTGTCCCACTGTGGGTTTTCCTGCCCCCAAAGAATAAGCCTCCCATGCTCTGAAATATCCAGTTACTGCGTTTGCTCCGTATCTTTTATGACTTCCTTCTCCACCAGCATAGAGACGGTCCCTCTGGAAAAATAAGGAGACCACACTCTTTGTTATTTCTCTTTTGTCAGGGTGAGAAATGCTTCTGATGATGGGTCCCCCTCCCCTTTTGAATTGTCTTTGGTTTCCCATTCTTAAAAGCGGTTAAGTTTCTTTCTCCTTGAACGTTGAGGACAGCTTCGTAAATACTCATCAGAGCACAAAGAAGCTATTTGGGGAAGGTCTGCTTTGGCGTCACCCCACACGGACTCAGTGGGGTGTCTCTCCGTCTCCCATGTAGCTTAGCAGTTTCCCCGCACCGGCAGGGCCTTGATGCCTTCTCAGGGCGCTGCTTCTGTTCCCGCATCACCTTGGACATACCCCGCCTGTCTGCCTTCCTGCCTGCCATCTCTTGCTCACAGCCCACACTGAGCCCACTCTCCCTGAGGTCAGGGTGGTTTTCTACCTGTGCCAACATGGCATACTTTCTGCCTCAGTTTCCCCCGAGGGGTTGGGATTGTTCAACGCAAAAACCAGTTCACTGGTTCTGAGGCTCCTCAGGCAGGCCAAGAATATGAAAAACAGAGGTCGGGTGTGAAACAAGGAAGGCTCTGGGCAGAGGTTATGCCTCGGAAAGGTGACCGCGTGAAGGAACAGGCAGGTGGGGGACTAGAGGGAGGGGGTCCCCCGTGTCCCCTCCCCATCACAGAGCACCCATCTGGGCAGGGCCTAGCCAGGAAGAACACAGTCTGACCCGCAAAGGGAGCGTGGGTCCCTTTCTTGTTCGGACATTCTGGTAACCATAATTGCCTCGGTGATTCCCAAGTGGTCCTCGGACAGGATGTTGCCAAGAATGAGCAGAAAAGCCCCGCGAATCTGTCAGAGTTCAGGGTCAGGCTCCCTCCTGATGAAGTGTAATGGGGAGATGGGAAACTGCAATATGGTCACCTTGTGCTTGCATGAGACTCCATGAGCGTTCAGCATCATCCCCCTCCACCCCGCCCCGGCCCGTGAGTGCAGGAAAACACTCTCTGGTTCTTCTCTGGAACTTTCTGGGCCTCGTCCTATTGAATTCTTTCCTTCTTTGGCTTTAATAACAGTGATCTCTCCGTGATTTCCTCCGACCTCTCTGACTGTCCTTCTCGGCAATTGGCTGGTGTCCTTCAAGACTGGCCTTTCCGACTTGCAGATGAGTCCCTGCTTCTTCCCTGCCCCCCCACTCTGCTCTTTGCATAACCTTTACTGTACCACTTGTACATTCCCAACCCCAAATTTATATTTCCTGCCGGTCGGCTACCCTCTAAACAAACCCGATACCACCATCTCCTGACAGTCACCCCACGGGGAGCTCTAGAGCCCTCTGACAGGTGCCCCACAGAACCCATCTGTTTTATCCCTATGCTCTTCCCTGGTCCCATCAACATGGTAAGTTGTCTCACTTTCCATGGGGCAGAAGCCCGAGAGGCAGCTTTGAATCTTCTCTCCTGCAGGCTCTATGGTCGACCAGTTAGCAGATCTGTCAAGTCAACACCGGAAGAGCCCCCCACAGCAAGCCCAGCAGAGCTTCACCATCCCTTGCTCGGACCCCAGTAGCAGCGGCCTTCCCTCATGACACGCCCCCCTTCCCGTCCTGCCCCTCTTGGTCACAGAGGCGCTGTCTCTGCTGCAAACAAGACTGGCAGGTCCCTGCAACAAGCAAACTGTCCTTGCGCTCAGGGTGCAAGTCCAAGCCCTTGGTTTTGCCTTTCTGGGCTTGAGGAGCCTTGGCGGGTCATCCTGGGCCAAAGGAAGGCTCTAGGCCAAGGGAAGACAGAATTACCGTGCGGGTCATGTTATTGCCCGTCTCTTGGGGTTTCTTGGCAGCGTATGTGCATCTCACCAGGGCAGAGGCAGGATGTAAACTCGAGCCTTCAAGCCCTACAATTTTCCTGGAGGATGAGGGCTGGTTGTCGTAGGCAGGGCCCTCATAGTCTTTCTTCCCCTGTCCCCCGAGTCAGAGCATGCAGTGCACAAACCATGGCCACGTGACTGTCTCCTGGCCCTGGACTGGCTCGGGGGTTTATTTGATTCCCACCTGCTGCTGCACCTGCCCCGGGCCAGTCCTGCATGGAGCGCTAGGATGAAGGAACAGGTAGGAAATCAACCCTGTCCTCCGGCCGCCCCCAGTATAGGGAAGGAGTCAGACACTGGAAGGGGCCACTGTAAATGATGGGGGGGGGCATTCCATGACTCCCTGGCTGGGTGACCTCAGGCAACCATCTTTACTTCTGCAGCCACTGGTTCTGTGTCTGTGAAGTGGGGTGACTGTGACCTTCCTGTGGCCGGGCTGGGGGGCTGCACAGGTCTGGGTGGATTCCTGGTGCCTTCTTAGTAACTGTGGCCTTGGTCACACTGCGTAAGCCCACAGTGTCAGTTTCCCCATTTGCAAGGTAGGAACAGCCAGAGGTTCCACCTACAGGACTACAGCGGCGAGAGGTGAGAGAGAGTGTGTGCGTGTGTGTGTGTGTGTGTAAGAAGATGCTCGGGGCAGTGACTCCCCATCCGGGAAGGTTCTTGGGTACATGGAAGAGGGAGCTGGGAAGGGTCAGTCAGGAAGGTGTCCGGGGAGAGGAGACTGAAGTGTAGGAGTGAGGAACAGCAAGGGCTTCTGGGTGCATTCCCCATTTTGTGCAAAGTGCAGATAAGTCCAATTGTCTGGGCTCCTGTTAGCAGGCAGTGTCCCGGGTCAGGGCCCCAGGGTGGCTCCGGTGTACAGGCTCTGCACACCTTTAGCTGACAGTCCTCTCCAGCCTCCGTGTCCTTCGGTCACAGACGACCGAATGGATGGTGTGCTGCGTGGCAAACAAGGAGGGACCAGAGCCCTTTGCTTGGGTTTTCTCAGTGAGAGGCTTGAGTGCTGGAGCAGGTAGAGCAGGATCCGTGCCGCAGGGGGACGCCCGGTGAGACCACATTCCGAAACAACAAGCAGGGCTCTTAGGTACTTTCCGTTAAGTCTCAACCGGTAGGTGCTAGGTAGCTTTGCGAGGCATAAGTGCCTTAGGGATTAGAGAAATTCAATTAAATTCAGATAACCTTCACATCCACCATCCGGTTTCCACCCACACAACCAGACAGACCTCTGAACCATCTCAAATTTGCCCAGCATTAACCCCCTTCTCTTTGTGTCTCCCCACTGTCTACTGAGATAAATGGAGGTCCCCAAAGAAAACCCTTCCTTTTGAGCAAAGTCGATTTATCTGGCATCACTGGGGGTTAGGAATGGCTCAAAGCCTTGAGTGGAAACAGAGAGTGTATCTATTTACCTGGAGAGTTTCCTCTCCAGCTCCTTCACACGGGGCATCCGCACGCTGGCGGAACAATGCCTACGGTGTGCGGTGGAAGCAGCCCCAAAGCAGAAGGCAGCGGGATGCGTAGGAGTCAAGGTCTTCTGTGATTGCACGAGAACACTTGGTAATGATGATAAAGCACTCAAAAAGTAATGATGTACTTCAGCGTACACATGAAGCACTTTTAATTTTTTTCTTTTTGACAAAGAGAAAATTGAAGTGGGCAGCTTCAGTGAAACGTACACCTCTGTCCCTAACTTAGGCTGAGTGCTCGATCTAGGAATGTGGGCACTGTTGCCGAAGGCATTATCGCCAACAAAACATTCTTTTGGAGGCTGAGAAGTGGACCTTTGCCTCTGTTGCTTTCTGTCTCCCGTGAAAGCATTTTTGCTGAAGTGTTGCTTCGGGAGAGGGATACTCCGCTGGTGTCTACAGGATGTGGATGTTTGGAGCAGAACCTGTAGACTGAGGAGGCAAAGTATGGTTTGGTGTTGGTTGGGGGAAGCACGCAGGACAGTGGGGGTCTAGTTCTGGGTGTATGTGTTAGCAGATGGGAACCTAGGGAGAGCCCCAATGAGTTGAACAGGTATTGGCTAGTTTTTGCTACAAAGTGCTGCCTAACAAAAAAATGCATAAGCTCAGTGGTTTTAAATATCACTTATTCTAATAAATCTGTAGATTGGCTGGGCTTACCTTGGCAGCTCTGTTTCACTGTATGTCTGCTTGGTGGAGTGACTCTTCTCCACATGTGTTCATTCTGGGCCCCGACAGAAGGGATGGTAGCTACACAGGGGAAGGGCTTCTTAGGCTTTGGCAGAAGTGCAAGACAACATGGTCTCTTAAGGCTTAGGTTGGGGCTGGCTAACTCACTCTGATCCATATGTCATTGGACAGAGAAAGTCACACAGCCAAACCCAAAGTCGTCAGGTAGAGGTAACAGGAGGCCCATGACGAGGCCATGGCTGGGGTATGAAGGAAGGGAAGGGTGAAGAATTATAGCTGGTCACTCCATCCGCACATGAAACAGCATCTGATTATCTACCATGTACCATTTTCTTACGCTGGTCTGTTAGAGCCACTGTCTAGTTTCTTCTTCTCAGCAGTTCTGGAAAACAGAATTAGTATGGCCGTTTTACAGATGATATTTGGTGAGGTTGGTTAACCTGAAGAGGATGACATAGGAGAGTTGGGATTAAAACCTAGGTCTGCCTAATTCCAAAACCCAGACTCTTTCATCCATCCATCCGTCCATCCCTCTGTACATCCATCATTCATCCTTCCATTTATCCATCCATTCATCCATTCATGGATCCATCATCCATCATCCATCCATCCTTCCATCCGTCCATCCGTCCATCCATATCCACATATTCATTCTTTCAGCCAATATTTCTCAAGTGCTATCCATAAGAAAGAAAACAAGCATGAGGAGATGTCAATAAAATGAAGGAACAAAAGACAGACATGTTTTTAAAGAACCTACTATGTGAAGGCTGTGTGACATATGACATCCAGTTTAATTCTTACACTAACTTGAGAAAAATGATGTGGGGTTTGGCAGTGTGGAGAAAAGGCTCAGGGAATTCTGCCCCTTACCCCAAGGTCATAGAGCTGGTAAAGGCAAAACTGGAACTGAAATCCAGTCCTTCTGACTCCCTAAACCCTTTTGTTTCCAGGTGCCTTGCCATCTGCACTCCCTGGGGTTGTTTCTCCAAAAGGACACATCCAGCCATAACTCCTGAGAATTTCCTGGTAGGAAAAAATCTAATCGTGTTACTCTGCCCATGACCTCTAATGACAGCCCAGGATAGCCTGTGCTGAGCTGGGATTTGTCCCATGGCACTGCATCCCTGATGGGCAGAGATGGCAAGACTGTGACAGGAGAACCAGGACAGATGGAAGAACTCCTTGGCTTCTCACTCTGCCATGTTGATGCTGCTCCATTGCGAGCACTCCTGATCGAGCATCATTGTGCTGTGCGTTCCTCCCCAGGCTTCTAGTGACCACAAAAGGGCTGTCATTGCTTCTAGCTGGATGCAGTGTCTCTCTGAGCCCCTGGGGACAGCCTGTTGGGCACTGGGATATTATCCTGAGGCTGCAGAGAGACAGGAAGTTAGAGATAGAAGAGACTTGGGAGGTTTTTGTTTGTTTTTTGTCCCCCACCCCACCAAATGGGAAACCTGAATTTGGAGAATGTAGCAGAAGCTGCTGGTGCTCCACCTGGACCCTCTGCCATCATGGCCATTGTCACACCCACTTGAAAAGCCAGTGGTGGGTCCTTTTGTTGGAGGACCACCCTTCGGAATGAAGTCCACTTGGCTCACGTACACAAATGACCCAAAGTGCTTGGGAATCAAAGTGTGAGTACCACAGTGCCCTTGCCCCTCACCGGGACAACAATTAGGCATGCCAGGGTGCCTGAAGGTTTGCACCACAGTTGCCCTCTATGGGACTTTGCTGGATGCCTTGTGTGGCCCCCTTCCCTCCCCGTCCCACTTCCCTGCTGCTCTGGGAATAGCTTCTTAATCAGTTATTTCACAGGAATCCTCTGGGGAACCTGTCCTAAATCAGAGAAGTGGAAGGATCTAAGGAATAAACAATGACTGATCTTACACCAAGCAAAGCCAACTTATAGCTGGGTTGACCATCACTGAGTCCAGGTAACCAAAGGTCGTGGGTGAGATTGGGCTCTTGCCAGGTGGTCTGGCTGTTCTCGATCTGATCAGCTCAGCAAACATGAGCCAAGCACCTGCTGTGTGCCAGGCACTGTGCACACAGTGAGGCAACCAGTGAGCAGGCAAACTCACTTGCCATAGTCAAGGGTGATGGTAGAGGATGTGCAGGGAACACAGAGGAACATTGAGCCTGTTGAGGGGGGTGGGGTAGGGCAGTTATGGACATCCTGTAGGGAGTGGGTAGGGTTGGTGAGGTGCTGAAGTTGGGTGGGGAGGCCATTCCAGGCAGAGGGAACAGTGTGGATGATAGCATGGGAGGCACAGCAAGGTGTGGCTCAGAGTGGCTGAAGTATCAAGTTCAGGGCAGAATGTAGCAGTTGTGACTAGGGAAGTCAGCAGGGGCAAAATCAGAAGGGCTCTGTAGACCACCGGTGAGAGTTGACCAATATTCAAGGTAGTCAAAATGGAGTTTAGGCGGGGTGGTGACATCGTCCAACTGAGGTTTCATTTTTATTTTAATTTCTTTTAAGATTTTATTTATTTATTTATTTGAGAGAGAGCGAGAATGAGAGAGAAAGAAAGAGCACAAGCATGAAGAGAGAGAGGTCAGAGGGAGAAGCAGACTCCCCACGAAGCAGGGAGCCTGATGCGGGACTCCATCCTTGGTCTCCAGGATCATGACCTGAGCCAAAGACAGTTGCTTAACCAACTGAGCCACCCAGGCGCCCCCCAACTGAGATTTTAGAGAGCACATGTCTGTTGCAGTGTGGAGGATAGTCTGGAGGGATTTGGATGGAGACAGGAGGCCACTGTCATGGTGCTGAGAGCCTGATCAAAGCCAACTAGAGACTCCATCCTCCGTGTCTCTGGTACTCCACCACCCCCAACTACATTCCCACTGCTCCAGGAACCCCTTGAGAGTTGCGGCCACATTTTCCCTTTCCTCTGCTTTGCACTGTGCTTCTCGCCTTGTAGATGTGCTCCAAAATGCAGCAAGAGAAAGACCATGATGGAGTACTGCTAAGGGCTGAGACAGGGACAGGCATTTATTCATCCATCCATCCATTCATGGTTGGATGTCTGTGACCACACGCCCGTGACCCCAGCAGCCAGCAGAGCCTGGCATGGAATAGAAAGTGGCTGAATGATGACTGATTGTTCATCACAGTGTGACGCTGTGGGGCAGGGACAAAGGGAGCAACTGCAGTTCTCTGGGTTTTCTCAGGGTCAGGAGGTGGTGGGATTGCAGGGTCCTCCACCACGGTGGCTTCCATGCTAGATGAACCCAGAGTTACAAGTGGTTCAGTCTCCATATGCTTATTCCTCACTCATGCCACTGACTGGCCTGGCAGCTTTCCCTGTGCTCAGTGGGTCCTTCCACCCTGTGTCCCCACCGCCGTGGAATGCTCTCCTCACTCAGCAGTGGCTGGTGCAAGTTTGAAAGGGCACATGGGAGGTTGCTCTGGGCCAGGCTTGGCACTGGCGCCCCTTCCTTTTGCCCACATTCTCTTGGCCAGAACTCAGTCCTGAGGCCACACCTAACCAGAAGATGGAACATCTAGTCCACCTGCATGGCCCTGAGGACAGGAGATGGGTTTTGATGGACACACAGCAGTCTCTACCACAAGCAAGTTGCTTAGCCTCTCCGAGTTAGCTTCTGTTGTCAACGGGGAGTAATCATACCCGCTTCCTCTGTCGCTGTGCTGGGTACTGCCAGCACATGGCAGTATATGCTCTCCTTAGGACCTGGCCACACTAGGAACTCTCCGCTCTCTCACTATCCTTCTTAAACGGTTGTTGCCATGATCAGACCTGGCTTGACACCATTGTGTGGGGACAAACCCACTCTTGCCCTTGGCAGCATCCCACAAAAACTCCCATGTCCAGAGCAGAAGGGAACCCCACAGCACCCCCTTTCTGCCCCCACACATTGCCTTATTGGTGATGTCTTCCCCCGGTAACTGCGTGACATAGAGACAAGGCACACGAAGTGTGGCACTCACATTAACTGTGACACATTAACCGCTGGCCAGCACGACACCATGTGTCCCAGCCCACCTTCTGCACCCTCATGGGTGTTGCCACTGTCACTCAAAATACCTGGAAAAATACACTTTATTGACTCCATTTTCACATTGAATGGAAACATGCAAGTCCACTTCTTTCAATACAAATGCTTTCAGAGTACCCCCCTTCTCAAATTCCTCCTTTTAAAAGACTCCCTTTTTTCTCTTTCTCTGTCTTCCCTTGGCTGTGTTGTTCAGCAGGCAGTATTATGTGGAGGTTTTTCTACAGTGGGAGCCTTTGGTGACCCTTGTCTTAAAAAACTGCTTAAGCATTCAGTAATAGCCCATACAGTGGCTCTCTAAAAATAAACATCTGCTTATAAAGAATTTAACCTAGGGACGCCACACTTTAGAGGAGAGGGCATCCTTAATGGACTCTTAGTGCAGAGCCGAAAAGGACTCTATTGCAGCGGAAAACTGACAGCCTCTCGTTGTCATGATACCAGGGAGATTGTCAGCAGCTGGCCGGGGGTGCTGGAGGGGTGGCAGTGATGGCGGCTTGCCAGGAACCAGGGAACCAGGGCACCTAGGAAAGACTTTATTAGTCTTTGGATCATCCTTTGGCCACCGATGAAGAGGGAGAGGTAGAAAGGAAACCAGGAAGGACGGGAAGAGGTGGCACATTGGGTGTGACCATGAGGATAGCCATGGGATGCGGCCAGACCTGGTTTCCTATTCTGGTTTTGCCACTTCCTGGCTTTGAGAATCTGTACACACCTTCAATGTTCTGAGCTCCGAATCTGCGTCCCTAACCTGGAGAAGCAGAATCCACACTGTTAGGGGTGCCAGAAGGATTAGAGATGGCGTGTGTGAAACTCCCAGGGATAGTCTGCAAGATAATGAGCATTTAGTAATACAGCGGTGCTTATAACTGAGTCCTCCCATCTGGAGAAGGCAGGCAGAAGCACTGTGGATTTGGCTCAAAAAGAGACAAAGCTCTATGTGTTGGGTCTCGGGACACAGGACTGCAGAGCACCCAGGGGCATGGTTGGAAAGACCCAAACATTGGTTGGGAGTTTGCTTGAGGCCAGTTCCGCTATTTTTCTTTTCTTTCTTTCTTTTTTTTAAAGATTATTTGTTTATTTATTTGACAGTGAAAGAGAGAGAGAGAGCGAGCACACACAAGCAAGGGGAGCAATAAGCAGAGGGAGAGGGAGAAGCAGGCTCCCCAAGGAGCAAGGAGCCTGACACAGGGCTCAATCCCAGAACCCTGGGATCATGCCCTGAGCCAAAGACACCAACCTGCTGAGCCACCCAGGTGCCCCCAGTTCCAACTATTGATGCTACAAGCGTCTTCTGTCAGGCTCTCCCCACCACAGCCCCCAAGAGGATGTTCTCCCATTTCCCACGTAAGGGGGTTGTGGCTCACAGCTGTGAGCACCAGTCTGCCGGGAAACCTGGAGTGCACACTCAGAACTGGGCTCTTTTTTGCATGGGATGTTAATTCCCTTAGTGTTTACTCCCCCAAATCTCATGCAATCTGAAAACCATAAATAAGAGCCCAACTTTCCAATGTACTGCTCATCAGCATGAATTCCACCATTACCCACAGCACCCAGTACCTAGATGGTATATGGATGCAGGTAGGGGAGAGGTGGCTATGCAAAGCTGTCTGCTCCAAATGGTAAAACGTGGAGTCCCCATAGGATTCAACAATTCCAGTCCCACGTATGCACCCAAGAAGAATGAGAACTTGTACACAAATGTTCACAGAAGCACTATTCATAGTCGCTAAAAGGTGGACACAATCTTAATATCTGTCAGTGATTGGATGGATAAACAAAGTGGTCTGTCCCTGCAACAGAGTATCTCTGAGCTATAAAAAGGAGTGCAGCACTGACAAATGCTACAAAGTGGATGAGTCTTGAAAACTGTGAGGGGAGCGAGTCATGCAAGACCTCACGTTGTGTGATTCTGTTGGTATCGTGCAGCCCAGGCAAATCTATAGAGAGAGAAAGCAGATTAGTGGTTGCTTAGGGCTGGGGTGTGTGTGTGTGTGAAAGAATGAGAGGTGATGCCTAAAGCGTACAGGCCTTATTTTCGAGGTAATGAAAGTGTTCAAAATTGACAGTGGTGATGGCTGTGGACATCTGGGAATATATTAAAATGGTTGAACTGTACAGTTTAAATGGGTGAATTGTATGGACTGTGGTTATGTTTAATGAAGCTGTTATTTAAAAAGATGAGTTGGAGAGGAGTGGGTGCTGGATAAGGAAAATTAGGGTGTCCTTTCCAGAAGATTCCTAAAGATGCTGGGTGGAGGAAAAACAGTCCATGCTCTCTTCTACACAACTGTCGTGATGACAAAATGATGCTGTATGTAAAGGCAGCACATTTGGCACCTGATAGCTAGAGGACTTCAGCAAACAAGTCTGTTTTCCTTAGTGTAGACTCAAAACCCCAAAGGAGTTACCAAGGCCAATAGTATTTCCTTCTTACTTCGAGGTGAGAAACTGCTGTCAGCCAGTATTTCTACAAAGGAGGAAGCAGGTGAGAGTGTTCCATAGCTAACTGACCTTGGGTAACACTGGAGTCCTGTAAGAGGTCACCTGCACCTGTCAGTGTATGTGTGAGTCTGGCCAAGGACCCCCCTGTCCAACTCCATCCCAAAGAGCAACTAGTGTGATTGGTTTTCCAGGGAACCAATTTGAGAGATATCTGAGCCTATTATGATCTGTAATCAAAGTGCCAAGGTGGGGGGGCACTTGGGTGGCTCAGTGGGTTAAAGCCTCTGCCTTCGGCTCAGGCCATGATCCCAGGGTTCTGGGATCGAGCCCCGTGTCGGGCTCTCTGCTCCACAGGGAACCTGCTTTCTTCCCTCTCTCTCTCTGCCTGCCTCTCTGCCTACTTGTGATTTCTCTCTGCCAAATAAATAAAATCTTTAAAAAAAAAAAAGTGCCAAGGGTATTCCAAGACCCCGGAGCTGCATTCTTTGGTCAAGGGCATAGCAATCACACTGAAGATGCTCTTCCTGATCCAGTTTGAGGTCCCTATTGTGTTAATCTAGCTTCTTCCCACCTGTCCCTCAAGCCACCTCACCCCTCAGCTAATGGGTCTCAGAAAGTGCTCCAAAGCCACTTGGTTTTGGTGCCTAGGGGATAAGCAATGTTGGGAAGGTCTCCCTTGTGCCTGGGAGCAGGCTAATAAGGCCACATGCCCCTGGGGTCATCCTGTGCCAGGAAAGAAGCAAGCCCTGGTCACCCCAAGAGGGGGTCTTTACCTTCCTAAAGTCCCAGACAGAACCTCAGACAGCAGAAGGCCGTGGGCTCTCAGGGGTCTCCCCTCTGAAGGCTGCTCGCCAGCTCCCTGGTCAGACTTCTCCGAGAGCTTCCTGAGGACCCAGATCTTCCTATGCAAAATGGGGTAAGAACGCCCATTTCCCGAATTACGGTGAGGTTTAAATGAGACAAGCTCGTGTGGAAACATCTAGCAGAGTGACACAGAGGAAACAGATGTTCATTAAAACTCCATCTTTGTCCTCATCATTGTCATCGTCATCCATGAAGTGGCCCCAGGTGACCACTCCCTTCCAGGTCACTCATGTAGGTGGGAGCCTTTGCAGAATGCTGGATGCTGCGTCCATTTACACATTCCCTGAAATTTGGGAAACGGCCTCCCGACGTTTGGGCAAGGAAACTGAGATGTGTCCAGCTCACTTAGGGGGGTCATGTTTCCCTAAGAGGATGAAATAGAGATTAGGTTTCAGCCCAGACTGCTTGAAGCGCTTATCTCTTTCCTCTCTGGTGAGCCCCTGCCTTCCCTTAGATGAGCCAGGCACTGTTCTAGGAGGAGACCTGCAGGGCACTAACGAGGGGTCTGCTTAAAAAACCAGAACATATCACCCCCAGACATCTCCCTAATGTACTCAAGCCATAGGTCACTGGCTGGGTTGCCCTAATTAATGGGATCTGTCTGTTGGGGCTGCTTTTGAGGGCATGCCCGTGGAGGAGACAGTTGCTGCTTCCGTCAGCCTAGGCAGAGAGCTAGCTCCTGGCCGCTGGGCAGGGGCCTCGAAGCCAGCCCTGTCATCATTCCACTTTACCAGGAAAGAGCTGGGGACCCTTCTCCAGCACCTCAGCTTGTTGGGGGACACTTGAGGTTGGAGATCCCCTTCTTTGAAAGCATCCCCCTTTCTCCTCCAGGGAAAGGATATCCAGGAAAGCAGTGGGTCTCACTTGGGCAGGGTTAGCAGGACAGAATCACACTCCTCGGCCCACTGGTGGTGCAGGAGCCATACTCCATCTCTGGGTGCAACGGCTTATCATAAAGTAAAGGCAGGCCACGGTCCTAGCCTCCGTCCCCATCTGGGCACCACTCACGAAGCCCTCATCGGCACGTAGCCCAAAAGCCTGTTCCTGAATTCTTCCATTTCAGAACAAGAGAGAAAGGAAGGTTGCATGATGTGGCTTCTGTAAACCTTGGGCTGCTTTTAAATTAGTTTCTACCATATAACTTGGTGATGATGGCTTTCAACATGAATTCTTACATTTTTTACAAAAAGATTTTATTTATTTATTTGACAGAGAGAGAGAGAGAACACAGCACATGGAGGGGGAGAGGGAGAAGCAGGCTTCCTGCCAATCAGGGAGCCCAGTGGGGGCTCCATCCCAGGACTCTACCAACTGAGCCACTTAGGTGCCCTTATTATGAACTCATTTAAATCTCTTTCTGAATATAGACAAATATAAGAGATTCCTTTTTAGGGTTGGGGGGGCTGATGAATTTTGTTTTTGTTTTATGTCATTTGGTTTTATCATAAGGGTTCCACGTATAAGCGCACGAGACTCAGTTTTTCTGTCTAACAGCCATCTGGGACAATCAGACATCTTTGCCATACTTTGCTTCCCAACGTTCTTCTTACAGAATGGCTTTATTCTCAGGCCTCTATTTTATAAATAAATTCAACCTACTGAGTCTTCTGTCAGAAGACTTGGGCCCATCTTCGATTAAGAAAATACGATCCTCGGGGCGCCTGGGTGGCTCCGTTGGTGAAGCGTCTGCCTTCAGCTCGAGTCATGATCCCAGGGTCTTGGGGGTCGAGCCCCGCGTCAGGCTCCCTGCTCATCACAGAGTCTGCTTCTCCCTCTGCCTCTGCTCCTCTCCCCTTCTCTTTCTCTCAAATAAATAAATAAAACCTTTAAGAAAAAGGAATTATGGTGTCCCGAGAGGGTAGAAAGGGCATGGGTCTGGGCATAGTTGCAGTTCCTGCTCAGCCACGAAGGGGCACGTAGTCTCGGGAAGTCATGGCATCCTGGTGGGCCTCAGTTTCCCCAGGTGTGAAATGATGTGGTCGAATGCAATCATCTGAAATGTGCTTCCCGGCCCTATCTTCTCCAGGTCTCTCTGGACTGAGAATCAAAGCAGTTCTTAGCGCCGACATAAATACCCATTTCCCATAGCTCAGAAAATCTCTGGGTCAGATTTTCTGCTTACCCGCCCCATGGGGATTGAGTCAGCCTGCCGGGGTGAAGCCTTTGTGCACAGATTCTTGAAGGATACTAAGTCCTTTTCTTATCTAGCAGCGCATTAGGGATAAGATGACTATAATTTCTTGTCTGCAAGGACTCGGCTTCAAAAGCAGAGTTCCTACTTGCAGAAGCTGAGGGACAGCAATGATAGCCACAAAAACGTACGGGAAATTAGAGGGGAGAAAGAAAGGCTCAGGCACAGCTATTTTGGATATTTTCCATCATTCAGATTGTTTGGGAAATAGGAAAAACACATTGTCTGCTTCAAAAACCACCCTTCAGGAAATTATTAAAAACTCCGAATTCCTGTATAATCACTAAATTTCCTAAAGTGTGAAATTACACACGCCGCGAATGGGAATAAATTTATTTCTAGGAACTCACTTGGAATGAACTTACAGTCAGGCACTCTTTGTTGTGGTGCTAAATGAGATTTTAAAAGAGAAATCTTTTAAATAGACACATCTATATTATACACAAAGAGGGGAAATTATCTATAGATTGTTGGGACATTTCTTCTTTTCATTTGAATTGAGAAAACAGTGTGACGGTAAGATCCAAGGAAATGGTGAAAAAAAAAATCCCTGAAGTCTGAATATTCAAATCTTCTCATAATTATTTCCATTTTCTAGGTTTATTCTAATACTTGTCCATGAGCATACACATTTCACAATACTGTAAATAGCATAGTTTCATTTTATGTCTTAAACTTTTCTTTTAACAATCCATCATAAGCCTCTTTCCTTGGTGGTCTAAGCTCTTCACCACCGTCATTGTTCAGAGCTGTGTAATATTCCAGCCAGTGGAATTATGCCAACTGGGGCGCTCATTCCCCAAGAGCCAAATGTTTGGGTTTTCTCCCGTCCATGCTCATGGGAGATGATCAAGCTTCAGATCATATACTCTCTATACACCCTCTCATCTCTCGAATTAGTGTAAGGAGCGGGAATTACTTGTTCGAGGGCATTTTTCAGGCTTGTGAGATTTGCTATCTTTGCCCTCCGAAAGCCGTTTAATATAACGATGCCCTATTGTGCCAGGTTTTCAACTCAGTCGCTCCAGCTTTGCACAGGACTACTGAAGACTTTATTCCTACTTAATCGTCAGAACAGGTATGACCCGGGTGCTTGTGTGAGTCCACTGCCTCTGTGAGGTTTTCTGTGACCCCCTTTTACAGATGGGAAGAAAGAGGAGAAAGTCTGTGCAGGGATGTCCGGAAGGCGGATGGCTTCTCTGTGCCTCGCTGTCTGCCCGAGGAGCCCTCGTATTCCGTGAGCTGGATGAGAAACCACCCCCCCGCATGACAGCAGGCCTGCTGTGTGTAAGGGTCTGGGTTCAAGTTCCCCAGAAGGCCACCATGCACGGAGGGGATGCCCCAAACAGCTTCTCAGAGCCTTGTGACCTAAGCTGGGAAGGGGAGTAAGGTCTGATTGCCAGGCAGCAGATGCTAAGGTTCTTTGCAGACATGGGTGACCAGGGGGCCTCACTCTTGGGTAGAGGGGCGTGAGGGTGGGGACCGACTTGGAAATTAGGGGCTGGTCCTGGAGCAACGGGAAGCCCCCTATTCCTTCCTGGTGGCCCCATAATGAAGTACAGCCCTCTTCCCCTGAGCCTGGGATGGGCTTTCAACCGTCTCGTGTTTCCCCCAGATGGGGCACCAAGCTACGCAGCAGCAGGAACTTAGTGAGTGCCCCAGCGGATGCACGGCGTAGCCGCCAGCATCTTCGTGAATGTGCTTCTGACCCTGCCAGGCTCCAAATCGTCCCTCAGCTCCTCACTGTCTTCACGACGGTGTCCTGGCATGTTCCCCGCCCTGCAGGTTCCCCAGCGTGGGCCTGGTTCCCGTGTCACCCTGTGGGGAGCTGGCTGGGGGTGTGGGGGCTGTGTCCCGAAGAGGCTGAGCACGGGACCTCGAGCCGGCCTGCCTGGGTTCACAGCGGCCCTCTGCCACCTACGAGCCCCGCGACTGGTGAGCATCTCTGAGCCCCGTCCTCTCTTTTCTCCAGAGGCAAAATAGAGTCTACTTCTGCAGTTAAATAAGAGCATGCGTATGGGATGCTGTCCCCGGCTCCAGGGGTCAGCTGCTCAGAGTATTTTCTCCACAACTCTTCCCTCATCACCTATCACCAATAAGCCCTCATTGGAGAATGACCCCGAAATACCGCTCGCACGGAACGGCCAGAGTCTGCCGCAGTCCGGACCGGTGGGGTGGGCTCCCTCGGCAGGCAACAGGCACAAAGACAGCGATTTTCACTCTCACGATCAGAGAAAAACAACCAAACTCTTCCTTTTCAAAAAAAAAAAAAAGAGAGAGAGAGAGAGAGAGAGAAAAGGAAAGGAAAGAAGGAAAGAAAAGAAAAGAAAGCAATCTCACTTAAGAAAAGAGGAAAACTCGGCTCGTCTCAGTTTATCCAAAACCTTTTCATATTTTCAGTTTTAATAAGATGTGACGGAAGCTGACATTTTTGCAAGCACCAAGAACTCACGTCACTTTGAAAACTTGCAAGTTGATCTGAAGAAGCACCAAGAGTAGCCAAGACTCGCGCTGCTCACAGATGGTGGGGGAATTAGGAGCCAGTTTGCCGAAAAGCTTGGAATCGGCAGACGGCGGAGGGCAGCTGGCTGAGGCCACCCGTGGGCAGGCAGGACAGGCTGCCCAGCAGGAGGGCCTCGAGGCCTTGGCCACACCCCACCGGGCCCAGGTGAGAGGCGGCCAGGTCCTCATCCGGCCTCCTCCTGGCGCTCACGTCTGAAGGCAGGACGGGCCCTGGGGGCTGGGGGCCTTGCTTGTCCTTGGCGAGCGCAGAGCCCAGAGCTCAGATGGAAAATCCCATCCTTGCGGCCACCAAGCCGTGGGGCCTTGGGTGACGACTTCATGTCTGTGGGCCCGAGTGTCATCTGGGGGAGGGAAAGGGGGAAAGACCATGTAGGAGTGGTCATCGCAGAGACTTCGTGGGTGACGGGAGGAGTAGCAAGGCCATTTCGAGAGCGCCTTTGTCTACCTGTGAATCCAGTGACTTAACGTCGCCTGTGCGGTGACCCGGCGAGCAGAAGGGTCTGTGGGGAGAACGAGGAATTCCTAGTGCATGATGTAATGTGTTCAACAAGCCTCTCTTCTGCTGTTCTGGGAGGAAGCTGACTCCCCAGAGAAGAGGGAGGGTCCTCTCTGGGGACGATGCCCACCGGGGGCAGAGGCCTTCACGCAGAAGCCCAGCCCAGAACAGATCCTGGGCCTGTGAGGGTGGGGCCTGTGGGGAAAGGGCCCCCTGGCCGTCCAGGTGGCTGGAGCTTGAGGGAGGCCCCAGGAGGAGGCACAGGGACTTCTGAACACACAAGGAGTTAGGACGCAGGGGACCACTAGCTGCTTTCTGGTCAGGAGATCAAGCTGTCCTTGCATGAAAGGCTGGAGTCTTTGCATGACTTTCCAGATGCCCAAGGGGCTCAGCTTCTCCTCTGAGTCAGACCCGAGGCCAGAGGTGGGCTCAAAGATGGTATCTCCTGTCTGCAGGAGCATGAGTGGGTGAGGACAGAGGCTGCTTCCTCTCTGGAGCCAGCTGTGGCTCCCTGAGGCAGGCGTGTGTGGTCCCTGAAACGGCAGGGAAGTGGGAGACACAGGGGTGGATGGGATGGCTTTGTCTTGTCCTCTCAATGCCCCTGGGCTCTCTGCTCAGCAAGCGGCACCTAGTACCCTCACAACCTCTGCTTTTCCTGCACCGTCAGGAAGCCTTGGTGTTCGCGGCAATAGGAAAGTGAGGGTTTGTCTGTGTTTGTCGATGTGGCTAAAAGAATAAGAAGGGGACTCCGCCCTGGGGTGGGGTGGGTCTCCTGTCATAAGACAGACTAGACCTCTTTCTGTGGGTGGCCAGGAGGTCCCAGCAAGGAGGGAATTTGAGCTTCCTCTGCAGATCTCCCAGGGCACCCACCTCTGAGGAGACACGCATCCTTCCAGCATGAAGTGACAAAGGGCCACTGGCCATTCGGATGCAGGTTCGAATCCTGGCTCTACCCCTTCCTAGCTGTGCATCCTTGCACAGATTACTTGGCTTCTCTGTGCCTTTTGAGACACTAATATTACCCCAAGCGGCTGCCACGGGGGTGGGTGAACTGGAGGTTAAATGGAGAAGGGTGATGTTTGGAGTGTTGGGTCTGGGGCAGAGGAAACATTTAGAGAATCTTTGTTGAATCTGAATCCCAAGACCCTCTCATGGTGTGTGTGTGTGTGTGTGTGAGAGAGAGAGAGAGAGAGAGAGAATAGTGAGCTATTGGCCAATCAGAAAGGCCAGCCATAAAAATTGGCTTGCTCACACGAAGGTGAAAGTTCATGCCTGTGCCGCCTCTCCTCTTTTTAAAAGTTTCTCTGGAACCCTCCATAAATGCAGTGGAAAGAGTCAAAGAAGAAGACTTTTTGGATTCCAAGGAACATTTAGTTCAAAGCAGATCAACCAGCCTCCTGCTTACTGCTAATAATAACTAACGTTTATTAGGCACTCGCTGGGCTGGGCACTCTCCCAGTGTCACCCCAGCCAAAGCTCACACCAGCCCTCTGATGTACACCCCAGATTCACCCCCATCTGGCGTCGGATGGAACTTTCTAGGAAATGGAGCTTGCCTGGCCTCACGCACTTAGTAAGAGGCAGAGTTGGGACACAAACCCAGGCTGCCTGCCCTGAAACCCAAGCCCACCAGATGAGACTGCCTTCCAAATGCAGAAATCCTTTCTGCAGCCCAACTTGGCCCAACTCTCTAGCTTTTGGGAGAAATACATTCCATCTCTTCCCATCGCCGAACCCGAAAACGAGGCATCTTTCCTTTCACATTTCACAGCCGAAATTCTTCCTTGCACATAAAATCTATCAATCCCGCTGGCCCCCTTCCCTCTTCTGGGCACATAGTACAGGCTGCTGGCATGTGTGTCTATACAAACATCCATCAGCCTGGATCCTTGCAGACCGATTCCAAACATTGGCTCGACAGGGTGGCACTCGGGGCTCGCAACCCCGCCCCCTCGCCCCAACACACTTCGAACCCTCCCCTTTGTGCCTCCAGGAAAACCAGGGCAGCTGGTGGTGTCTTAGGCTTATGCGGAACCTTGTAAAAACCTCTGTTAGACTGAAGTGACCTGTGCTCCTGTTCTGTTTACCAACCTAGGAGGGTTCCCTGCTTACCTAGGCCTGGGGTGGAGGGACTGACATTTACTATCTCCTCCGTCTATGGCTCTGGGCCGCCCATGTGACATACGTCGTCATGCCTTGCAGCAGGCCCCCGGGGGACATATTCATGGCCTCCTTTCTGGGAGGTTAAAAGGAGCGGCACATTTTTTCAGGTCAGACGGCCACGTTGAGGCAGCACTGGGATTTTTGGGGTCTCCCCGTTAAGCCAGCAAGATCATGCACTATTAATTCAAACCCATATCCTTAGAGTCCCACAAAGGGTCGGGCCCAGCCTCCGAGCAAAATGTTCATTGAGTGACTAACTGACCAAATAAAGGAACGAACGAACAAATTCTGGGAGAACAGTGGAGAAGGACGTCTCTGGAATGATTTAGGGGTCTCGTTTAGAAGCACAAACTAGACTGGAAGGGCACTGGCTAATAGAGGTGTTCCATACATCAGATACGGATTTCACTTTTCAAAGCTTTGGAACACAGTGTTACCAATAACATAGCTCAAAATCTGGCCAAACACATTTCCCACAAATCACCCTTTGTTCCTTCTGACGCTGCATGAATGGAATCTGTTGCATCTGCTGTATCAGGGTGGCCACTTTTTTAGTCTGTTAATCGATGGAAAGGTTTCTCACATTCTTCGAATGATTTGAACCATTTCTCAACAAACAGAGAGATACCATGAAAGCCACGCCTTGGCAGACAGGAGGGTGGGAACATCCTTCTTATTGCGGTTGAGTTTACAAACCTGGTAAGTCTGACTTTTAAAACCAACATTTGAGGGGCGCCTGGGTGGCTCAGTGTGTTAAAGCCTCTGCCTTCGGCTCAGGTCATGATCTCAGGGTCCTGGGATCAAGCCTGCTTCGGGCTCTCTGCTCAGCAGGGAGCCTGCTTCCTCCTCTCTCTCTCTGCCTGCCTCTCTGCCTACTTGTGATCTCTGTCTGTCAAATAAATAAATAAAATCTTAAAAAGGAAAAACCAGTATTCGATCATATGGCATGAATTGTCCCTCGTTTCTAGTGGCTTTTTTCTTTTTTGTAATGGTTGCTAGACATTTCTTGATAGAAGGGAGTTCAAGGTCGTCATCCATTCTCCGTTTCAGAGATGAGGACCTCGGTTTCCTAGACAAAAGCGGCACAGCTGGAAACCGGCAAATCTCACCCCGGAACCTGGGTCTCCTATTACCCAGACAAAATTCTCTGCTTAAATATAACCCCAAGCAGACCGGGGTGCCTGGGGGCTCAGTTGGTTGAGCGCCGGACTTTTGGTGTTGGCTCAGGTCCTGATCTTGCGGTTGTGGGAGGGGCCCCACATCTGGCTCTGCACTGAGAGTGGAACCTGCTTCAGATTCTCTCTCTCCCTCTCTCCCTGGATCTCCCCTCCTCCCACCTTCTTGGGCAAACTCTCTCTCAAAAATAAATAAACAGAACAAAACCCCAAACCCAAGCGGTTCAGCTTCGCCATATGCAAACACATGCACGCTGATCTAGGTCTCCGAGGATCCCTGCCGAGTCATGGAGTTGATTTTAAAGTACAGACATTCTTGGGCCGCCAGCAAGAGTAGTAGGTCTGGCCAGTGGTGATGTGCTCAGCTCCTGTAATGCCCCGCCTCGGCATTTACCTCAAGAAAATAATCAGAAATGTGGAGAGATTTACATGCCAAGATGTTCATTGCTGTATTATTTATAATGGGGGAAAAAAAGGGAAAAAGGAAGTAAGCTAACAAAAGAAAATTCTTATTAAGCTGCCATTGAAATAAGTTTCTGAAGACTATTTAATGACTTTGGAACGTGTCTAGGGTAAAATGTTAAGTGAAGAGGGTAGGCCAGAGCCATGCAAATATAGCATGACAGCAAATATGTAAAAAATTAAAAAAAATAAAAAATAAAAAACAAAAAATAAAAATAAATAAAAAAATAACTTTGCTACTAAGCACCCACACACAAATATGCAATACACATACAAAAGAGTGTGAAAAGCAATGTCACAAAATGTTGGTAGATGGAATATTATCATTCCATGGTAATGCATTGCCTTAATGGATCCTTGTCTTACCGATCAGGCACTGAGCTATTCACAAGAGACACAGTTTGCTAAATGAGATGGTTCCTACCGTGATGGATGTTGTTGTCAGGGTAGGGATGGAAGAAGAGGCAATATTAAAAAAATAATCATGAAATCAAACTTTTAAGTACAAACTGTGTTATTGCTATTAAGAAAGTTATTTCTGTAGGGTGGGGTTATGGGTGATTGTTATATTCTTTTTTGTTTTATGCTCTTGCAAATTTCTTTAGATCTAACATTTCCTACCATGGCCTTTATTGACTTTATTATTAGAAAAGTAGAGAACTTTGGGGCACCTGGGCGGCTTGGGCAGTTGAGCATCTGCCTTCAGCTCAGGTCATGATCTCAGTGTCCTGGGATCGAGCCCCGCATTAGGCTCCCACCTCCATGGGGAGTCTGCTTCTCCCTCTCCCTCTGCTTCTCCCCCTGTTGTGCACTCACTCTCTCTGTCAAATAAATAAAATTTTTTTTAAAAAGTAGAGAATTTCAAAAAAATACACACAAATGCAAAATTCCCAAATACCTGGGTAGTTTCCAGTGGCCCCACACTGAGAGCAGAACCCTCAGGAGAAGCACAGACACGTGTGAAGGAGACAAAGACCTTCATCTGGAGCTGTTGGGACTGTATTAGTTTCCTATTACTGCTGTAAGGAATTACCACAACCTCAGTGACACCATTTCTTTCTCGTACAGTTCTGGGAGCCCCATGCTTGGAATTAGTTTCACTGGGCTATAGAGTCAAGTGTTGACAGGACTGGTTCCTTCAGAGGCTCTGGGGGCCTTACTCTGTTTCCAGCAGCTGCCTGCCACCCTTGGCTTATGGTCCCCTCCATCATCACATGGCCTCTCCCTCCCATATTCCTGCTCTGCCTCTCGTGATTCCATTGAGGGCCCACCTAGATAAGCCAGGGTGGCATTCCTATCTCAAGGTCCTTAACTTAATCACACCTGCAAAGTGTCTTTGCCATATGTTGCAACATTCACAGATCCCCTGGGGGTCATAGCAGGGTGTCTTTGGGGACCATTATTCAGCTGCCATAGGGGCTTGTCAAAAGTTTGCAGCTTTCTTGATTTTATCAAATGTTAGCCAGGCTTAGAACAGCCCTTGCTTAATCTGGAGAGAGAGAGAGAGAGAGAGAGTGTGTGTGTGTGTGTGTGTGTGTGTGTTTTCTTGAGCAAAAAGAAAGGATGGAATATCTGAGAATTCATTTGTGCCACAAATGCTTCTTAAATCTTTGGTAGCTGTCCTCATAACCCACCAGATCTGTTGTTATTGTAAAGAATTTGCTTGGTGGTTTGCATTAAAAATGGGAGAAATGGCTGGGTACACAAATAAAAAGAGAGAGCGAGGCAGAGAGGGGCGGGGAGGATTATTGTAAGCTAATGCTTGCATTTCAAACATTCAGTCCAGTGGAAACGTTGACATCCAGCATTGTGTATGTTCCTGGGAGAGAGCTCTCCGAGTTGTGTATCTCATGGGTGTCATTGGATGTTATTGTTGCCTTGCTAAATATTCATGGATGAATATGTGGAATAAATTCTCTTGTAAACTGACAGAGGGCAAGTAAGGCCTGTCCTTGAGCCTCTCATCTGCATCCTCATTTCTGAGAAACTGTCTATTTGGGCACGGGGTGTGTGTGTGTGTGTGTGTGTGTGTGTGTGTGTACGCATGTGTGGGTGCTATGTACTTGGTTAATTTGAGCAGAACAATCCCATTTTCAGAGGAGTGAAAGATGCGTCTCCCAGTTTGGGGACCTCCAAGTGGTTGGTGGCTAGAGAAGGCAAGTTTTGCTCAGAGAATGGCTTTAGTAAAGCTGCTGCCTTGCTTCTAAACTAGCATCTTCGGGGCGCCTGGGAGGCTCAGTCGGTGAATTGTCTGCCTTCGGCTCAGGTCATGATCCCGAGGTCCTGGGATTGAGCCCTGTGTTGGGGGTCCCTGCTCTGTGGGGAGCCTGCTTCTCCCTCTCCCTCTGCCTACTGCTCCCCCTGCTTGTGATCTCTCTCTCTGTGTTAAATAAATAAATAAAATCTTTTAAAGAAGTTAGCATCTTCAGACCCATTAGGGGGTTGTGGCTTATTTGTTTGGAGGTAAGGTGGCTTCCAAGGATAGTGCCATGCATGTGTGTGCACACACTCACACTCACACACACACACACACACACACACACTCACACCCATACATACTCACACACACACTTACAGAAGAGCTTCTTTTGGCTCAGGACAGAGTCCTGGAGGGTGACCATGGACCCGCATGCTTCCAGGCAGAGAGGGAGACCGTGGTAGGGAAACTGAGGATACTGGATCATAGAGCAAGGGGATGTAGAGAGGAAAAGGGAGGGAGTCGCTCTGGCTAAATAGGCCCTTCCATTATTGTCCCGACACTTTGTCTTGTCCTCCACCGGCTCTAGCCCACCGCCAGGGCTATGGACAGACTCAGCAACAAGACTGAGTGGGCCCGGCCCATGACCCTACGAGGGCACCCTCTAGCCCTGTTGCCCCGAGTTACCTGAGAGAGAATTACAATTCTTGATAAAGATCTGTTCTTTAGGGGCTCTGTTCCGGTAGCCTGAGGAAACACTCCTACAATTCTTGGGATGTTTCCTTACTGAGAGACCACGGGCTCTGGGACTCTTTGGATGCCCCGGCCACGATTCCTTGCCGTCTCCTCACGGCAGACAAAATGGCAGCCCCCATCCCCAGCCAAGATGGCTTGGTCTCACTTCCAAAAACCTGTGAATATGGTTCCTTATAGACAAAAGGAACTTTGCAGGTGGTATTAAGTGAGGGAACTTGAGCCCAGGAGATTGTCCCAGATTATCTGGACAGGCTCCACATAATCACAAGGGTGTTTCCCAGCAAGACGTGACAATGGAAGCAGAGGTCCGCGGGAGGTGGAGGTAGGACCCTGAGCCAAGGAATGTGGGCCGCTTACAGGAGCTGAAAAAGACAAGGAAATGGATCCCTTCCTCGGGCCTTCCAGAGGAGCCAGCCGGGCAAACCCATCTTGAATGTCTGACCTCTAGAACCGTAGAGACTAACTGTGTTGTTTTGAGCCACTGAACTGTGGCAATGTGTTAACAGCAGCGATCAAAAACTAGTACTCTGTTTGTCCCCACTGCGTCCCTGAACAGGGCTTTGAATTCGGGTGGTCAGATGACCCGGGCTGGAGTGTGCTCCAACACCCACGGGGGTCCCAAACACTCCCACCGCCCCCCGCTCAGGGAGGCACAGGGAGGGCTCACTGTCATTGTGAGTTCCAGGCCCCCCGACTTCAATAGTTTGCTGTGCTCTCTACTCCCCTCCTGGCCTGCGAGCTCAGAGGCCAGGGCCCACGGGATCCCCTCTTCCCTCCAATCCAGCAAACTTTTCTGGTTTCCCTCTCACCCTGGCCCACTCTCACCTTGCTCAGAAACCTTTGTTGACTGTCCCTGGAGTCCGGACTCCTCAGCACAGCACACAAAGGCCTTCACACTGAGGAACGAGGGACCTAAGGCTTTCCTGCCCTGGTTGCCAGCAGACCCCTCCCCCGGGACCTCAGATTCCCTCCTGCTCCTCCCACGGGCCCGCTCCTTTCCCACCCACCACACTCCTGCTCACCCCGAGACCCTGTAGCTAGCGGTGGCGGAGATGACAGCCCGTGATCTGGATGGGGTCCCCTTCTCCCCACTGGGCCAATCCCTTCCGCTCGAAGCCCGTTTCTCCTTGACCAAACAGCAGCAGTAATGGTTGCGAGAGTTAGATGGGGTAAGGCTCACGGAGCACACACAGGCATTGACTGTTACCGTCGGTACTGGTACTTGCTGCCTCTTCCATGAAGCATTACCTGATTTCCCCCAGTTCAATGAGTGACTCTTTCTGTGGTGGCACAGATCTCTCATGGCTTGGTATTTGGCATCACCAAGACTTTCTCTGAGTAACCAACTCTGGGACTGTCCTAGTTTTAGCACCAAAAGCCTTAGGTCCCTGGAGACCCCTTAGCCCCAGGAGACGAGGTCAGCCTACTCCCTCTGAACAACTAGCTCCTTTTTTCTGAAAAAGATTTTGTTTATTAGTTTCTGAGACAGAGAGAGAGAGAGAACGAGCAGGGGGAGGGGCAAAGGGAGAGGAAGAAGCAGGCTCTGTGCTGAGTAAGGAATCCGATGCGGGGCTCAATCCCAGGACCCTGGGATTATGACCTGAGCCGAAGGCAGCAGCTTAACTGACTGAGCCAGCCACTCAGGTGCCCAAGAAACGCCGCAGGACACCTCCAGCCCTGGGTTTCACATTGTCAAGAGCCTAAGCTTGAAGGACTGACAGGAGGGTGATCTGTAAGGTGGGAAGAGGGGCAGTTTCTGCCACCTGGAAGGGAGGACGTTCAGGATTGGGATGAGGATCCTGGTAGGGAGGAAGAGAAGGGAAAGGGCCAATGTTCTCGTGCCTCACTTCCCAGGGTCAGATCCCCAAACAGGGAGCTCCTTCCATGTTTTCTAGGCTCAACACGGAGACCCCCAACTCACCTCCAGAGCTGGATGCTGAGACATGGCCAAGGGAAGAGGTCCGGTGAGTGGGCCCAAGGCAGCTCGCTGGGCCACTCTCTCGGGCAAGGTGTCCAGACAGCAACCGAGAGTCTGCAGGCTCTGGGAGGCCCAGAAGGGCTGGAGTCTAGTGGTGACCTGGGTTGCATGAAGAGGCCACATGGTGTGGACTCTTGGAATCAAAATCAGCAAGCACAGCACAACACTTGAAGAACTGGCAGATGCCAAAGCAGGTCGCCCAGAGACCCAGCAGCCATGCTACTCATCAGAGGACACGGAGGGACAGAGACTGTTACCTGTTGTCCATAGGGTGCGTAATGCCCAAACTGGAGGTCGGCAGGAGCCTCATGAGGCATTGCTCTGTCCCCAGCACTGCATGGACCCCTTGACCCTAGACTCTTTTGTGGGAAAGGAGAGGGGAGGGTCGTTGAAAACAGACGGGCAAGAAGTCCTGAAAGACATTAAGCTCTCAATTGGAAATGACGGGGTGGTATCACTGGCAAAAATCAGGATTTCTGCAGTCACAGGACTCGGAGCAGAGAGCGAGACGAAAGCAGTTACCAAAAACAAATGAAGTCACATTTTTTTCTGCACACGTGCGTCATCCCAGTCTAGGGACTCATGGGGAGGAAGGAGACACATGGGAGATGTAACTCCCGCCCCGTGAACCTGGTTCTCATTGACCTTCTGGAATCTTCTCATTGGCTTGTTGCCAAGGGGTTTGACCCGGGTGGCAAGGGGACCATGCACCAAGGGGAGGCTAGGTCCTCCTAGGAGCTAGTCCCACTCTGGTCAGGTCTCGTCAGGAGTCAGGGAGGGCAGCGAGGGACACTGGTCCATCTCCCAGACCTCTGTGGGCTCTGTGAGGTCACTATTGCCCTGGGAATACCCTCAAGGTGGTCCTTCAGGCATTTACTTGAACTTGAGAGTTGAGTTCTCTCTCAAGAGAACTTGAGAGTTCAAGTTCTGGGAGTCTCCACAAGTGAGCCTTCTCAAGCTATCGCTAAAGGCCACCCAGGGGAAGCAGACGTGGCACCTGCAGGGACATGGAGCTGTGTGACAAATGGCTTTCTTGTCACTGGGGCCACTCCTGTCTGGGGACTCAGATGGGGCGTCGCGAGGCACCCGGTCGTCTCTTTTGGTGTTGGCTGAGCTGGCTCTCGGGTGGGCCAACCTCTGCGCCGGGTCCTTCCTGAGCTGCTCTGTCTCTTGGGGTTTCTTGGGTAGAAAACCTCCTCCATGTCCAAGAGTTGGGGGTGATTAGAGGACCCGGTCCATTCTATTGATTGATTGATTGATTGATTTGATTTGATTCTATTATGTTAGTCACCATATAGAACATCATTAGTTTTTGATGTTGTGTTCCATGATCCATAATTTACATATAACACCCAGTGCTCCATGCAATCTGTGCCGTCCTTAATACTCATCACTGGGCTACCCCATTCCTCCACCCCTCCTCTCTGAAACCCTCAGTCTGGTTCCCCGAGTCCATAATCTCTCATGGTTTGTCTTCCCCTCTGATTCCCCCCTTCATTTTCCCCTTCCTGCTCCTAATGTCCTCCATGCCAATCCTTATGTTCCACAAATAAGTGAAACCATATGATAATTACTTTTTTCTGCTTGACTTATTTCACTTGGCATAGTCCCCTCCAGTTCCGTCCATGTTGATGATAATGGTGGGTATTCATCCTTTCTGATGAGTGTGTAATACTCCATTGCATATATGGACCATATCCTCTTTGTCCATTCGTCTGTTGAAGGGTATCTTGGCTCCTTCCACAGTCTGGCTATTGTGGTCATTGTTGCTATGAACTTTGGGGTGTGTGGGCCTGGAACCATAGGACATCAGAGCTGCCAGGCCTCCCACTCCTCCAGCCTGCCCCGTTCATTCCATAAGATGGGGGAAGGGGGCTGGGAACTTGGGTGACTTGCCTAAGGTTCCACAGAGTCAAAGGCAGGAGAAGAATGAAAACTTGGGTCTCCTGATGCCCAGGTACAGTCCTCCTTCCCCAGTGTCTCCCTGCCTCTCATTCTATTTCTTCCTCCCTTGAGATTTGCCCTTTCTGGCCCTTGGGAACAAATTAGACCTCTCTGTGCGCCTTTCCTGAGAGTCACCTTTCCAAGGACAGAGGGTTGTCTGTCATCACACATCTCTGGACTCAGTGCAATTCATGAGAGGAACAATTTGAGCAGAGGCACCAGAGGACACCCTTCCCGCTCCCCCCTACCCCACGTCTGGTTCTCTTTTCCCTCTGGGCACCTGTGATGACTCCACTTCCTGCGCCCTCCCACTGGAGGAGCCACGGGACCCGTTCTGGCCAGTAGGCTGTGAGCGGGCGTGACATACATGTCTTCCTATCTGCAGCATTTAACTGCTAATGAGATTCTCCAGCACTTTCTATTCCTGCTGCCATGACTGAGAGGCCACACGTGTAGGTGGTGGGGCCACAAGATGTCGGGGCCACAAGATGGCAGAGCCTCATCACCTGCATCCCCGAGTGACTGTGTGAAGCAGAGTGCTCCACCAGGGGACACTTTACCCTCGTGGGAATAACCATGTCACATTGAGCAACGGAGATCTCCAGGTCGCGTATGACAGCAGCAGAACCTAGAGCATCCCGGTGATTATAAATGGAGACTCTTCGTGAAGAACCTGGTCTTTCCTCTGGAAACAGAGCCACCAAATGCCCCGTCAGTGGCCATTTGGGGTGGGAGGGGGTAGGAGCAGAATGAATTTATAGTGAAGGAGTGGACTTACCTGTTATAGACAGAAAGCAAAGTGGTTCTCAGACTGGTGTGCCTCAGGATGGTGGTGGGGGAGGGGCGGGGAGTGTTCTAGACAAATCTAGATCCTTCTCATTTCTGCAACCCCAGATTCTGATTCTTGGGGTTGGAGGCCAAGCCAGGCAGCCCAGGGGAGTCTGCTACATGAGGTCTTGGCTCCTGCCTTGACAAATCCTCACGTGACACTCCTGAGACACCTGGATTTGAGTCCTGATTCCGTCACTAGCTCTTGGCTTTGGGGAAGACAGTTCAACTCTTGGAACCTCAACTACTTCTTCTGTAAAATACAGAAAATGCTACTTGACTCCCAGGGCTGTGTAAGATTTCAGTGCAGTAAAGTGCTTTAGCATAATGCTGGGGGCAAAGTGAGCATTTAGTACAGGTTCTTAGTTTCCGTGTTAGTGTTGGTAGTAATTATAGGGCTTTATTATTAAAAAGAGAGATCTGTGTGTTTGAACAGGGTGGGGGTGCGCTGGGCAAATGTCTTAAGGAAACACAGCATATGACCAAGTATCCCCAACTCGCTGGCTGAGAGTCACCATCCTGCGGGGGTCTGTTAGGTCATTCCTGCCACCATCACCCTGCTGGTTGCCCGTGAGCTCTTCTGCTCCCAGGAGAAGGGACGTTGGGCAGTCACACATCGGTCCATGGTCAGTACCTGCAGGGCTACCTGTGGGTCTGCTCCCCACTGTTCACCCCTCCCAGCTGGGTTGATGGCTCCGGGGCCATTGACATGTGCCCAAAGTCCAGGCAAGGTTTGTCACAAGCACGGGCTCAATAAACGCTAGCTCGTTAAAGATTTTATTTATTTGGCAGGAGAGAGAGAGCTCGTGGTTGGGGGTGGGTAGCAGGCAGAGGGGGAGGTAGGCTCCCCGCCAAGCAGGGAGCCCGATGCGGAACTTGATCCCAGGACCCTGGGATCATGACTGAGCTGAAGGCCGATGCTTACCCCACTGAGCCACCCAGGCGCCCCAAACACTCACTCTTGTCCAAAGTGCCCCAACTCCCCGTTAGCTCAAACCTTTAACGGCCTCTCCGGGTGTCTGAAGTTGCAAGCTGTCCATTTTTCCAGCCAGGAGGACGCCTTCCAGAACAGACTGGAATCCTGTACTGGCAGGAGCACACTTCACGTTCCTTTGGTCTGAGTTCCTGATCAAGGGCAGCAACCTTGCCACCCCCTTGGCCTGATGAGCTCGTCCTTGTTTTCGGGACTGGGAACAGGTGCCCCATTGCACCGATGCCTCTCGGGCTGGCTGGGTCGCCTCCAATGCCCCTGACCCTTGCACTCCCCCGGACCTTGGCACTGAGCGCCCACCCTGCGTCTGTGAGCGGACGGCAGTCTCCCAGTGCAGAGTCTGAGCTCCTTGGTGGTAGGGGCGTGGGGTCAGTCATGCCGGGCACCACCAGGCTCTCAGGGCACCGATGTGGCCTGACCAGGTGGAGGAAGGGGTGGATGCAAATCCACCATCGCACCTTAACAACACAACAGCCACGACCCACCCCAGCAATACTCTGGCAGAGGGTGGGCCTTTATGTCTCCTCATGGTGCATTCAGGGATGTGCCATGTGTTCCCCGTTTGGGAGCATGAGTCTCACGGGAAAATTCCATGAGGAAATAGGAGCCCTTTCCTCGACCTACTGTGTCATCACAGTGGGGGAGGGGTGGGCCCTGCCTCATTTCTTTGGGGATCACACCAGCTTTAACTTTTTCTCCTTCTGTGTGCCCCCACCCCTGCCCCGAGCAAGCCGTGTACCAGGGAAGGAGAGGAGAGAGTTAGCCGAGGGCTGCATGGCCTCCGCTCCGGGATTCTGGTTCTCCTGGTCCTTGGCCAGCTCACCCAGCAGACATGGGGGCCTCAGGGGTGGGAACTTGATGCTCCACATGTTTGATTTTCTCGTGGGTGGAGCACATGGGGGCTTGGGAGAGGTCCTCAGTCACGACTGGGGACTGGCCTGCTGACCAGAGGCCAGATGATAGATGGGAAAGGAAAAGGCCTTTGCCTCCCTACCCCATAGCTCCTATGGAAAAGCAATCCATTTATTCAGGAGCCGGCTATCAAATTAGGGACCTCTTGGATCCTTCCCTTGCTGCCTGACAGGGTGGATCAGGGTCCCTGTAAGAGGAGAGAAGAGGCATCTGGAGCTCGGCACACCCCAGCGGCTCGGGGGAGGGGGGCAGGCATCACCAGGGGTCGTGGGATTCCAGGTATGCCAGGTCCGCCCCCGGCTCGCAGAATCCCCCAGGAGAAGTCTTTTCACCTCTCCTGGCTCTGCTTTCCTCATCTGCAGGGACGTCCTCTACCCTGGGCAGCCTACCTGCCGAGTCCTGCTGGGGTGGGGCGGCCCTCTTGTGCCGACAAAGCAGGTCTGACCGCGAGCAGGGGTTGTACATTTCACCAGCCAAAAGCGTGGCGGGAGCGGATGTGGAGCCCGCTCGCCGCAGCGGAGGGCTGGGGTTTCTGCGGGCTCCATCTGCCTGCCAACCCCGTTTGGCCAAGGCTCAGGAATCTGGCCCGGATTTCGGCGGGCTGGTGTCAGTGTGTCTGGACGCCGTGTCCATACTCACGGGTCACTGGGTAACCTTCCGTCGACCCTCCATCCATCGACCCTCCATCCATCGACCCTCCATCCGTGTCATCTTTGCCAGAGCTCGTCTCGTTGCTCCCGCAGCCTTTCCTGCCGTGTGCCAAGCTCTGTGTTAGGTAGAAACATACATACTCCGTGGTGTGTTTGTTCCCTGTGGTTGCTAGAACAGATCCCAAGTTTGCTGGCTGTAGACAGCACAGACTTACTCTTTCATAGTTCTGGAAGTCAGGAACTGGCTGCGGTGTGAAAATCAAGGGGTTAGCTGGGCAGGTGCCTTTTTTCCTGACTTTCCCAGCTTCTAGAGGTTGCCCGAATTCCTTGGCTTGGGACTGCTTCTTTCATCTTCCAGCCAGAGGTGTAATATTTCCAGATCTCTCTGATTGGTTTCACATCCCTTCTCCTCTCTCTCCTCGGATCCTCTGCAAGGACCCTTCCTCTCGCGACAAGAACCCTCATGATGACGCTGGGCCCCCCTCAGATAATCCAGGATCCCCTCCCCCATCTCAATGTCAGTCATTCACACCTGCAAAGTTCCTTTTTACACACAAGGTGACACAGCCACAGGTTCCAGAGATCAGGATGTGGGGTCTTCAGGGACCGTTGTTCAGCCTGCCAGGCCTGCCCTGGAGGCACAGGGGATGGGCAGCACCCCTACATTCTGGATGCTGGCATGCTAGTCACCCCTGGTCCCAGCGTGCCTCTTGGTGACACCCATTCCACCGGGATGCTCCCCTGAAAAGGAACATGTCAGGATTGGACTTAAACTGTCGACCTAGTTAGCAGGATGAAGGAATTAGGCTCCTGGGGGGCCGTGGCAAGACATTGTTAAATTATTTAGCACTGTGTGCATTAGAAGGCCATTACATAAAGTAGCGAATTATAAACACCAACTTCCACAATAAGGTAATAAAATAAATAATACTTTAACGAGGTGCCGTGCTCCGGAGTCGGAGTGGCTGGCGGTAACGGCGGCCTGCGGGGTGTGAGGCCGTAAAGCTGTGGGTCTTGAGCGATGCTGCCTGGTCTGCTGGTGACCAGGATTGAGGGCGGAGGGGTCACCACCAATGCCACAGCGGCCAGGGTGCCTCATTCTGGAGCCTGCGTGGGGTTTTCCGTGAAGCTATGGGGTCCCCATACCTCGGGGCTTCTGTCTTTTGCCTGCCCTCCTGAGACACCCACTGAGCTTATAGACACCATAGGGTGAGTTACAAGGCTCTGAGCCCCAGTGACCTGGGTTCAAATCCCAGCTCTGCCTCTTACTAAGCCCTCGTCTCCTCTCTTGAGAAATGCATGATGTTGAGAACATCTGTCTGGTAGAGCCACTGTGAAGTCAGCTGGGAGCACCACGTGAAACTCCAGAAGATAAGATGACAATTAGCTACCAATATTGTGGCCGGCTGGCTCGTGGTCCCCAAAGATAGCCGGGTCCCTATCCCCATCCCTGGAATCTGTGAATATGCCACCATACACAGCAAAGGGGGCACTGTCTTCATGGTTAAGTCAAAGATTTTGAGCTGGAGAGTTTTCCTGGTGGATCCCAGTGGATCCTAAATGCATTTAGGGACTTCAGGAGGCCAGGCTCCGTCTGTCCTCCAGCTACGTCCAGTTCCTGGATCTGCACAGTCAGTATTTGTCGAGTACTTAGTATTTCTGGGTGCTTCCCCCCGCCCCCCGTGTTAGACCTACAAAAATAAGGCAAGGCGGCCCGCGGTCTATTGGAAATAGAAAGCTTGCCCACAGGGTCAAGAACGTAGACGGTCTGGGAATTCTGAGATCACACTGACCTGGACTTCAGTCCTAGCTGCATTTAGTTGTGTGTCTCTGGGCAAAGTGCTAACCTCTCAGGGCCTCCCAGTCTGGGTCTTTAAAGTGAGAGAGATACTAATAGTATCTCCCTCATGGTATCTGTGTGGGGACTAAGTAAGTGTACAAAAAAAGATTTTAGAGCAATATCTGAACTATACATCACTTACCAAGGGTTAGCTTTTATTTTGAGAGAACAAAACAGGAAGTCCATATTTCACTTAAGTCAGGAACGTTCTCTCGGCATGCCTGGCAGAGGGAGCAGGATGTGCAAGGGCCCTGGGGCAGGAAGAAGTTGTGAATTCAAGAAACTAGACACAGACCAGAAGAGAGCGTGGCATCAAGTGAAGATGTGGGGCGAACTGAAGCCACATGAAGCAAGTTCTTAGAAGCCACTGTGAGGATGTGATCTGGGTCCTGGTAACTGTGGAAAACTTTGGAATGGTTTTTAGGCAGGGGAATGGTATAGTGTTTTTTGCACCCTTTACAGATTACTCTGATGGCTGAGTGGAGACAGGAAGGGAGGGGAGTTAGAGAAGCTACGGGGAGAATCGAGAAATGATTTTTAGCAATTTGGAGGGGAGAGTCAGGCATGCTTCCCAGGGACAGTTGTCTTGGATTAGGTCAAGAAAACTAAGAAGTGGGGGCGCCTGGTTGGCTCAGTGGGTTAAGCCGCTGCCTTCGGCTCAGGTCACGATCTCGGGGTCCTGGGATCGAGTTCCGCATCGGGCTCTCTGCTCAGCAGGGAGCCTGCTTCCCTCTCTCTCTCTCTCTCTGCCTGCCTCTCTACCTACTTGTGATCTCTCTCTCTGTCAAAGAAATAAATAAGAAATCTTAAAAAAAAAAAGAAAAAAAAAGAAAAAGAAAACTAAGAAGTGGAGTAGAAGTCGGAAGTCAGAAGAAGCAAGAGAGACAGCATTTTCGGATGCCCATTTGCACGGAGGAGCCTGATGCGTATGGAACAAAGAGGGATACAGGGTGGCAAGCAGGTGGGAGGGCAGGTGGAGTCACAGGGTGAGAACAACAGAAGATGAGTGCTGCAACATTGTTCAGATGCCCGAAGAGACCGTCCTGTCCAGGGCTGCCCTGTACAGTGGAGCAGGTTGGTCACTGCATAAGGGTACACTTGTAGAGTGCTCCTGCCCTGGTATAACCCCTGCCATGGTCATCCCGGAGATGAGACTGAACACATCTCAAAGCTCCGGCATCTGTGGTGGGGGCAGAACAGTGGGGAGGGGCTGCTGCTCAGTGCTTAAGGGATTTCCAGCAGAACTCCTGCCTTGTCAGCCTCATTCTGTTCTGGGAAAGGGGACAATACATTCTCCTCCACTCTGCTCACCAGAGTCCTGGGCCTCAGAAAGGATGTAGGGAGACTGCACGGCACCCAGGTCTCCCGACAAACTGCCAAGTTCCCACAGCGTTAGGCATCACGCATGTGCTGTTACCTTGCTAGTTTCTGCAGCGCGTTCCGACCCCACCTCTGCACACGGACTCCTGACCTCCAGGTCACCAAGAGACCTTCCGGGACCACCGGTGGTCCCGTTCCTCTTAAAGCTGCTTCCTTCCCAGCGATCATCCCCATTTGTACTTAGCTTTCTATTTTGTTTGTTTGCTTGTTTATTTCCCCTCATGAAACTACAAATTGCATCCATCTCTTCCATCTCAGCTTCTTTTGAACCTCCGGTGCCCAGAACAGTGCCTGGTATATGTTAGGTCCTCGATAAATATTCATTGAGTGACTTGAAGGAGTGAACGGATGTAGGGCCCCTGGAGAACCTCTCCGTATGTCTCATTTGCACCGATACCCTAGTACTGCCCAGAGGCAGCTCTGAGGCTGACCGAAATGGGGACGGGCACAGGTATCTGCTTGTCCTTTCTAGAAAGTGGCAAAGAAGCCCAGGAGGTGGGGTGGAGGGGTTGAATATCGGCATGAGAAGATGAACAAAAGAGAAAGGGGCTGGGTGCGTATTTTAAATGTTGTTGAGACTTTTCCGCATTTCCAGGCTGTGCCCAATGCCTGGAATGCCCCAGCTGGTCCCTTGTTGCCAAGCAGGCCTCAGTTAAGAATGGTTGATCTGAGGTCCCTTCCGTCTGATTTCACAGAATCAGAAAGCCAGGTCATGGAGACTAGAAAGGGGCACTAAAAAAGCAGAACCTTTGATTCAGATCCATCCGGTGTTAATGACGGATTGTGAGAATGTTTTAGAAAGGTGTTTCGGAGCCTCTGGGATCCTTCTGCGGAGGCTCCCATGGAGTGGGGTTTTAGACGTACAGCTGAGAAACCGCTCTGTGGTTTCCCTCTGCTGGGCAGCCGTAGCAGAGGAAGAAAGCTTTGGAGCCTTGTTCCACGTCCTGCTTGAGTTTCTGGGAAATTTGGTCTTGCCATCTGCTCTGAGCTCTCTCTCTCTCAGCTCCCGAAACAAGCCTGCCTCCCCGCCTTGAAATTTTCCGGAATGTACTTAGGACTCATTTGGGAGAGAAGCTCCTTGGAGCAAGCGATCCATGCGTCTTGGTGAACTCTTCAACGCAAATGTAGAAAAATCAAATTTTTTTCATAATGAGATTTCCCTAACGTCAATTTATTTATTGGATGCTTTCTGAGCTGTCCTCGGGTGCAGAGGCTGTGGCCCCCGCCCCTGGCTCAGTCATATACGATTTCACTAATCAGAAGGGTTTGGAAAATATTTTACCCTTGACAGTGACCTGTATTACAATTAAAGCTTGTGATGGGGGCCTCTTATTTGCCTAAGGAGACAACAAGATTTGCTATGTAATTTGAGAAGCACTTACAGTACAGCTACCATGCTGTAAGCTGATTATAAATAAAGTTCAGCCCAACTGCTTCCCTAAGAATATCAGGATTCACAGTCAAAGAAAAGGACACAACCCCAATGTGCTGTTGCTTTGCATTGCTTTTGTACTTAAATCAGATTTTCTTAGGAACTGCTGCATATCATGTTTATTAAACACCTCCTGGTTATTACAGAGCAGGGTACTAAAAAATCCCTCTCAAATTCTCAGAAAATCTTTTCTCACATCAACTATTTTAAAAGTCTCCCAGGAGTGTGCGGGGGTGGGGGGAGGGACATGCAGCCTTCTTTCTGCAGAAGGAGGCACTTTGGGGGCTCCTGGTACTGGGTGGGCTCTGGGAATCCTGTGATGAGAGGGCTTGATTTTATTTTATTCTTTTTTTCTTATTTTGTTTTCTCCCCAGCAAAACAACTGGTTGGGTCCTCATGCCATTTCCTCGAGGTCCCATCCGAAGGGTGGGAAATGAATCTTTCCTTTTGTCACTGCAAACAAAGAACTGGGGACTCTTTGAGTTCCAAGGGGCTTGGGACACTGCTGGTGGGACAGAGGAAGAGACCACAGAGCAGAGTGGGGAGGCTACGTGTGCCCACGTGCCCACGTGCCCACACGGGAGCGAAGGGGCAGAGTGCCTGTCTATAGTTCTGGGCTCTGCTTCAGTGCACAAAAGCTTTTCAGCTTCTTCTATGCATCCAGCTGTGTTCCTAACGTCTAGTATTGGAACAGTGCACACTTAGAGAATGCAAAAGGCAAAGCCCGCTGCCCCACCGCTCCCCTCCCAAGGCCACCTCCTTCCTCCCGTTACACACGGCATGACACCTGAAGCAAGATGCTCGTGGGATCTTTTGCTATCAGTGCGTGCAAATCAGCCTCTTGCTTTTTGCTGGCTAAATAGTATTCCACAACACCGCCAAACACCGTGCATTCAACACTTCCCTGTACGAAATATTTAACTCCCTTCCACCCCCCCCCCCCGGTTATAAGCAATGTTCCAGCGAACACCTTACACAAGCTGTCTGCATGGGTATTTGAGAATTTCTCCGAGAAGATGCCTGGGAATGAAACCGCTGGATCAAAGGGTATGTGCGGTTTAAATTTTAATAGGCATTGCCCGATTGTTCTCTAAAAGGACTGAACTAATTCCCATTCCCACCAGGGGTATTGGAAGCTCTTCCAGGCAGGCAGATAACTTTGCTGACGATTTCATATTAAGGACTTCATTTTAAAACATAGTATTTCAATTCCAATTAAGGATCTTATAAAAAATAAAACCTTAAAAATATTATGCGACTGCAGATTCCATGGTAGAAGGAATTAGAAAAGGTGGAAAGAGAGGGGAAAAAGTGAATAAAAGCCCAAATCACCCAGAACTCCCCCAACCACTGATAATCACACTTAGTGAGCTTTTCTTCTAGGCTTTCCCTAAGCAGAAGAGACGTGTCCATAATACAGACATGGATTCACACCGCACACACTAACGGAGGGCTCTCATTTACTTGCAGAGCTGGAGCCCTGTCCGTGGCAAGCTCACTACCACAAATCTGCACAACCATTTCAACACTGGACAATAGTTTCCAGTCCCTTACAGTTGGACCCTTGGCACGTTTCCAGTTCTCTGCCCTGGTGCGCAAGGCTGCGGCTTCCGTCCCTGGTGCGCAAGGCTGCGGCTTCCGTCCAGGCGTCCGCGCGCTCGAGTCCCATCTCTCTTATCTCATCCCTCTTTCCTGCTTCTCTGCTCTTGTCCCAGAGCCCCCTCCAAGGCTCCTGACGTAGGCTGCTGCCCCTTGCTCACTGGTGGCATTTTCCTGGGGCTCCCTGGGTGTGCCCACCTCTGCCTCTCCCCCCTGGGGCCACAGGGATGACCCTGACCTCCTAAAATGACAAAAGCCCGCCTCTGCCCAGAGAGGCCTGTGTTGGTTTCCTGGGGCTGCCCTCACGTGGCCGACAGACTTGTATTCTTTCCCAATCCAGAAGCTCTATGTCCGACATCAGGGTGCTCTCCAGGAGCGCTTGAGGGGAGACTCCGTCCTCGCTTTGTCCACCTTCTGGAGCCTCTCAGCCTTGCCTCGTGCTGATCTCCGCCTTGACCTTCACGGGACCTTCTCCTCTGTCTCTGTGTGTCTCTTATAAGGACTCGTCAGGCCCAAGCTCCTCCTCCTCACCTAATCCAGGATTAGATAATAATAATAATAATTCACTTAATTACATCTACAAAGACCCTTTTTACACATAGGGTCACATTCCCAGCTTTCAAGGACCACACTGAACCCACGACAAGGCCCTTCGTGGGATCCCGTTCCCACTGGAGTCTCCTCCCCTTCCCCGCTTCACGGCCCCTGCACCACGGCCTCTGCACTCATAAAACCCCTTCTCACCGCCAGAGCACTCCAGGGCCTGTGGGTGCTGAAGGCCTTTGAAACCAGGGCTTTTGGAACTGTTCCTCAAGTCTTGGCCAAAGAATGAGACCCTGTTTGGGGGCGCCCAGCGTCCCACATGCTTCTCCAAGCAGATCTTAGTCACCTCCTTCGAGGGTGGTTTCTACACTTGTTTCTCTCTCCAGCCTTACCCTCGTGCACTATGGCCCAAGACATGAGGCCAAGTGGGGCCGGGGTCTGGGGTCCCTTAGACAAGCAGGAATGGCACCAACCAAGATAGTAGGGTCGTGCACGAATACCCAGACCCGTAAGGTAAGAAGAAGTAAGATAGCTTTGCTGGCATTCCAGAGTCTTTTGTTCCTTGTGGGCATCTCTGGGACCTTGGCAAATCTTCATTCTCTACGGACAGACTCGATTTTTAGAAACGATCACGAGCCACAGGGGACTAGAACAATTCATGAGATGGGTGACAAAAACGCTGGAGAAACCATCCGGAGTGAAGAAGGTTGGGGGATGGGAAGCCAGAGGTGGGGGGGGGACAAAGAGCAACTCTGGTTGTCCCCCGGGGTGGCGAGCCCCCCAAGTCACTGCTCCACAAGGGACTCCCAGCAGACTCCAAAATACTCACATTTTTGTCCTGAAAAAAAGAGAGAAGCACATTGTTCTTTCTGTCCCTCATAAACAAGGGGGGCCGTTTGGTGGGGGACACGTGCTTCTTTGCTTTCCAGCTCCTTCTCCTGCCCCAGTGCAGACGTGGACCTGGGGTATTCGATCAGGAAATCTCACCAGAGCCCCAGCCTTGCTGGTTGCTCTGAGCCCTTCTTGTTTTGAGCCAAATAATGTGGGCGTCAACAGGACTCAGCGTCGTTGCCTGTTGTGTTTTGTGTGTGTGTGTCTGATCAAAAATATAGACACAATAAAACAACTTCCCACGTCTAGTCACCATCACTTTATAAACAAAAGGAGGTGTTGGCAGCAAAAAAGTAGCAATCCTATCATGTCTGAGCAAAGAAATCCTCCGAATTGAATAGATTTCTATTTAAGAAGATTTTATCAGACGCGTCTCGTTTTTCTCACTTGGCCTCCGGTTAGTGACAACTTTGTTGATAAGGTGACGCTAGCCGACCATGAATGGGAAACAGAAGACTCCAAGCCACAGAGTCAGGTGGTACCATCTAGGGGACCTTGAACCCCAAAGCAACTCTGCAAGGCTGACACTGTGGTCCCACGTTCCGTGAGAGGCCAAGTCACTTTGCTCACAAGCACGCAGCGGCCCGTGATGGGGAGGACTGGGAACCAGTGGGCCTGGTTCCAATCGCTGTGTCCCTTCCCACCCTCTGAACTGTGTGACAGCCAGCCCGAGCGTGCTCTCCGGGGAAGGAGCCGAGGGCTTCACACGCACCAGCACGGGCCTTGGGGGAGGCGGGGCCAGGCCCTGGGTTTAGGGACTGGAATAAAGTGCCCTCCCCACCCACGACCCCAGCAGGCTTTCGCCCCAGCCCAAGGAACCAGCCTGTTGACACAAAACCACCAAGGATACACAGCTGGGAAAGCCGTGCCACTGAGAGAGGTTGCAGGGGGGGAGGGTCTGGGGGGAGACGGCATGAAGGCACACAAGTATTTCGTCTTTGATCGACATGGAATCTGAACGTGCAGATGATAAAGATCATAACAACTTATCGTCAGAAGCAGGCGAGTCTTTCCGGAGGGCGGCTTGATCATTTACATTATTTTTAAAGATGTGTGTTCCCTTTGAACCAATAATTCCGTAGCTAGGAAACTATTATTACTATTATTATTTAAGATTTATTATTTACTCTGAGAGAGAGAGAGAGAGAGAGCATGTGAGTGGGAAGGAAGGGGCAGAGGGAGAGTCAAGCAGACTCCACGCCCAGTGAGGAGCCTGACGGGAGGCTCCATCTCATGACTCTGAGATCACAACCTGAGCCACAACCAAAAGTCAGGTGTACCACCCAGGCACCCCATCTAGGAAATTATTTTAAGGGCATAATCAGAGGGCAGTGTGTGAAGGTGAACATCTCAAGGACGTTCACTAGAGTCCTCCCCGGGGTACAGGGAGCCTATTTGAAATATAAACTTCTGTCCCCAGAGCTCTGCTCCATAAAGAAGCATAAACTGAGAAGAGCCGTGCCTGAATTCTAAGTCAAGTACTCCCGTCAAAGAAGAGTCTAGGTCTGGGGCCAGGCATGGCTGGAGGCCGAGTTCGTGACCTTGAGCAGGTCACAACCTCTTTGATGCTCAGTTTTGGGCTAAGGACGTGGCAAGAAGAGAAGCAGCCTTCCCAGAGTCACCACGGCCTGCGAGGTACAGGACAATAATCCAACCAAATCTCTCAGTGGGAGGGGGAGGCAGAGAGGGGAGATAGTCCTTGCAGGTGTAAGTGGGAGTTGTCATTTTAAAAAATTCATTTCCAATTTCAGCTCTAAACCCTTTGTATTACAGCAACTTGGTGCAGGGCGAGTCAGACAGGGCTGAGCGAAAGACCACGGTGCTGGCGGGGGCGGGGGGGGAGGCTGCCCGTCTGCATGATGTAGGCCCTGGGGCTCCCTGCTCCTGGCAGCCCCGCCGCCTGAATGGGGGTGCAGAACTGCAGGTCTGTACCACTTGGGTCATTTACGTTCCCCTGGTATTTAGCACGAGAGGAGGAGTAATTGCCCTGGCAGTGTCCTGGCTGAATTCCAATTTGGGTGATTACATTCTGCCTACTTAAAATTCCCCTCTCTGGTATCCATGGTAGAAGCAATTCTTCAAACCCTCTCCTGTTAGGGGGAAAAAAAATTAAAAGAAAGAACCAGCCTCATCTTCTCCAGCACAAAGTATATGGGACTGCTCTGAGCACCCAGGAACGGTTTCTTTTTAAATAGGGAGTCGACGATCCCCATTGGAATAAATCTGTCACACAGGCTGGAATTTTCCAGAAAGATCCCGTTGAAGCAGGGGAAGCCGAGGGAGTGGGGGCTGTGCGTCTGAACATGGAGAATCCTGATGTGGAGTCTCTTGGGTGAGGCCGCCCGGTTGCCTGCTCAGGTCGGGTGCCATGGGGTTGCAGCTCAGACCTCAGACGCTCCCCCATCTGGCCCCCCGTGCCCCCAGCCCTCCCCAGAATGCCTCCCGCCTGTTGCATGCTCCGTATTGCTTAATTATAGAATATGAAATTGTTTCCTTTCATTTGGATGCTATTGGGAATGATGTATGGATAACAGCTTGAGAATTCAAATTATACTACAGATCAACATGACCCGAGAGAAGAAAAAATGTTTTGACTATTACACTAAACAAACCGGGCTGGGTGTCAGAGAGACACGGGCTGTGCAAAGCTCCCCAGGCGTGATTTGCACCCGTCCTAAGTGGCTTTATTAATCAAAGTGCGCCGGGACCTTGCAACGTTTGTACCTAATGTGTTTTCTCGACACACGTGCGCACAACAAACGGGTCCGTGAAAACACAGGAAAGTTGGATTTCATCAAGTTTGCCCCTCCCTCCGTGGCCTTACTTGCAAGTGGTTCTTCCGAAGTCTCAGGCTCCCGTGGCCACTGCTCTGGAAGAAGCACAATTAACCCCTGATTGACGGGAGGGCCAGAGGGTATGAAATATGGGAAAGATCCACCTCGGAGCGAGAAACACAGCGAGACTCCTGGGCCGGGAGAATGCTGGAAAACCCGTCTTCCAGCACCGTGTCTCTGCTCTGGAGTTTACAGCAGCTGCGTAGAACGGCAAGACACTCAGGGCCGATGAAGCCCGCGCATCTCAGTGTGGACCAACCCGTGTATCCGCCCCCCTCCCCGCAACCCACACACCGTGTGGCACAAAAGGCAAGTGGCCCCACACAGCCCTGTGTTCACCCTTCCCCTTGGAGGCAGCAGTGGCCGTAAGCTAATTCTTTCATGGCGGTTTGGGTGCTTTTCAAACTCCTCGGTGTCTGCTGGAGATGGGAATCACACACAGTTAAACCGTACCTCCCCTAGTCATCCGCTCTTAGAGGGACAGTCAAGGTTGCATCTTGTGGTTTTGTTCTGCGGATGCGGACGTGAGCCAAAAGGAGTCATGCTGCCTGGAAATCCGAGTAACCTGGGGGCATGTGCCCAGGCACCTGGCTCGTCTGGGGGATCTAACTGCAGATCTAACTGCCAGTGTGTCTTCCAGAGGACCTGCGGGGGCTCCTGTCACTGCAGCTGTAACTGCCTGCCAGCTGTAACTGTCGACCCTTTGGTGGACCGCAAACTCCATTCCCCTGCTCTAAAACTTGGAACCAGCCAGCTTGGTGCTAGACAGTTTCCATCTCAGGCCGGTCCCCCGCGGCCCAGGAGGGCGTGTTTTGGTCTGCAAAACAAGGGAGGATCTGGGTCAGAGCTTAGGATCTGGACAGGGAGGCAACTCAATGCCATCCCCTTCTGCTCTGTAGTCTTGCCCTGCAGAGTTCTCTCCCGCACACACACCTCCCTCCTTCCTCCTTCCTGGGTGCGTCCTGCACGCCTGGAGATCCACACCATTAACCCCCGTGAGTGCCATCTCGGGTGGCCCTCGCCTCCGAGCTTCCCACCACCACACGATGGCAGATGGGGTTCTTTCTGCAAAAATAAAACCTAACGGGATGGGCTAAGACCCAGCAGCAACGGGAGAGCAAAGGGACAGGTTTCTGTATCCTGCAAATCGTGAATGTATTTTTCTATCATTATGTTTTTCTAGCTCCAAAACCCTGTTTCAAGGAACGTTTCAGGAACGCTTGTTGAGAAAGCATCCGTTGCGAAAGCCCTCGGACATAGTAGTGCCATGGTAGCAGGGATGGCTAAATAACATCCTACAAGAGAAAAGAGGAATAAAATAAAGGTGATAGTTCTATCAATAATGGTAAAAATATGGCAATCGGCACGGCTCCTTTCCAAGTGGAGCGTTACTTTCCTGGTCGAAGCCGTGATGTATTAATATCACTGCCTGTAACTACCGGGTTTTATTTTCTTTCAGGGCAGCTGACTGACAAGAGGTGAGGAGTGAAAATTGCAATTTGAGAACCTCTTTGGTCAGCTATTGGAAAAGAACTAATTCTCTCCTGTTAAAACAAGCTCAAGGTTTTTCAAGAAGCCAGCGTGAGCAGCTTGGATTCCAAAGCCCAGACAGAAGTGAGTGGCAGGACTTCCGGGGCGGGGGGCGGGGGGGAGGAGAGGGGCTTCTCCTGGATGCTTCTCCACTTTACCGGGGCTTTCACTGGCTGGCACTATTTACTGGAAAACAAGATCCATTCTGTGAGTCCTTCCCTGGGTAAAGCACAGAGCAGCCCTCCGCCCCCCCCACCCCTACCCCCACCCCCGCCCCACTGCCTGCATCCACGGCAGCTGTTTTGTTCTTTAAATATATTATCACTTTAAAAACTGATGGTAAAGGAACGAATATATTCATTTTTCAGCCCAACGAGGCTGCAGGAAAAAGCAGGTTCTGCTGCCGAGGAACAACATGGCTTAATGTTTTTCAAAACACCACCAGCTCTGTCTCCCTTCTTTTAATGGTATTCATTTTCCTTCTTAGAAAAGGGGTTAAAATTAGTAGGCACATTTCATATTAGCGTATTTCATGCAATAAAGCATAAATTATTTAAAATAACACGACCTTTTATCTTGCACCTTTTGAAGGAAGCAAATTAAAAATGTAAATTGGGAGCTAATTAATATGCAAATGTATTCATTCGCAGTTAACAATTAGCAATTAAACCTGCAGTGTCTACAAAGAGCACGGACAAAATTAGTAACTTAATTTATCATTAAAAAATGAAAACGTACACAAAATTTTAATTGACTTTCAAAATATTTCCCCTGCTTTTTTCCTTTCATTTTTTAATACCAAAAAAAAAATATTTTTTTATATTACGCCTTAGCTCTGCAGATGAAACTGGGTACATGCAGCATTTGGGGGAGTTCATTAAATAGGATCGGAGGAAAGCATGTTAGGAAAAGTTTGCCTTTTATATGAGGTATTAAAAGATGACATTTAAGAGTGTTGACTTGTGTTTCGTCGTTGAGTTCAAGAGAGAAATAAATACATAGATTCTCCTGTGTTTGGGAATATAGAGATGCCAGACATTTGTACATTTAAGGGGGGTAACACTCTGCCTGTGTGCATAGACATGGGACTGGATGTGTGTGTGTGTGTGTGTGTGTGTGTGTGTGCGTGCGTGCACGCGCGCGCTCGCACAAGCCAGAGCCTTCTAGAAGACAACAAAACAAATGCACAGGGTCATTTAAATGCTTCTGGTTCAGCTTTGAGAATTCCAGTACAAAACAGTTGCATAGAGAATCAGTAACCAATAGCTTAAGATGTAAATAAGACACCGTAGGTTGGTCACGATGCATATTAACATTCCGTGTTTCATCTGTCCTTCCTCACTATGGCCGGGACACCTTTTTTCCACTTTCTGTTCTTCCCCCGGATTTAAAGCACAAACCTTTCGCATATTTTCCTGATTTGGGGGTTCATTTGCTACATCTCCTTGCCACCAGCCCAGCTCCGCCTGCAGATGTGGGCTTATATTTTTACACACTGCCTCCCTCATGTCATGCAGCGGAGGGAAGAACCCAGCAGACATCAGATCTGTTGCTCGCAACCTTATTTTGGTTATTTAAACAGCACCTGCTGCTCCAGCTCCATTGAGAGCTTGCTAAGTTTCATTCACAAGTGTTCTCTTTCGGCTTTTCTTGACTCAGGGCTGACTTAGGCTAGCCGTTCCGCATCCTCTCGCTGGTGAACTGTATTCCTGTTTCAGACAGGGATGTATCTCGCTCCCCGTCCCTGCAGGGTGTCATTCTGGTGAGAGCTGGACGGGGTTCTCATTTGCTAGAGCGGGATTTCACAGTCAACAGGACATCGCCATGTGTCACTGCAGCACTCGGAGGGTACTCTGAGCTGGGATGGGGCTCTGGCTGCTTTCCTCGCCAGGCCCCAAACTGGCTTGTGTACAATTTAGCCTGCATGTTCCACCAAGCTCTTCACTTACAGTCAGAGAAAAACAGCATCGAGGGCGAGGAAGTCAAAGACCACGAGGCCATGGCAATCCACATTAAGTCGATTTCACTTGGTTTCACAAAAGGCATTTCGGCCTTCCCGACTGATGGAAAAACGCTGAGAAATTGTCCTTGATGAAACTGTTCTTATTCTCTTGCATTTATTTAGCTGTTGGCATACTTCTAAGGAAGATAAATGTGTTGGGGCAAAAGGAAATATCCTATCTTTTCATAATTGTACCAAAGCTACAATTTTTCCTTCTCCTAACTGTCCTTCTTGGGGGCCCTGTGATATCTGTCCAATATATCCCATACTCCACAACCTCCCAGCCATAAGAATGGCCAGTAGAAAAAAAAAAAAAACCCTTAGTTTTAAGGAAAAATTAGATAATACACTAAATACAGCTCTTGACTTGGGTAAAATTTCTACTTGCCAGGAGGGAATTTTAAATCAGATCCCCCAACTCCCACTCTAGGGATAGAAAAGCTTTTTATTCTGGTGAACAAGCTGATACCCCAGCCAGAAACTGTGTGACTTGGAGGTTCATAGAAGGCACTTAGAAACCAGCTTATAAAAATTGATGCGTTCTCTTTTTGTAGCAAATAGACACTATTCTATTTCAGGGTGGAGAAAACATGGACCTCCTCAACCATCACTTTTCATGCACTATTTAGATTTTGAGCATCTCAGAAGCCCCTTTATGCCTTTTGCTCTCCTTGGGATGCTGAAGAGAATAAAGATTTCTCCCTTCCAGAACGCACATTTCATGATAGGCACCGTCACCAAACTCAATAAAAATCGAACCCTGCACACCTTCTCACACATCTGCCCCCAGAAGATCCAAACGGCCTTCCAGGCTTGCTGTGTGTGTATGCGCTGGGGCGCCTGTGATATTAAGCAGCTAACAACGATCTGAGAATTAAGTTACCACAATTAGGAATTAGAAGCAGGTGGCATAATAATGGTGCTTTTTTCATTTCATTTATTAGCAAAAAGAGAGAGAGGAGCTTCATTTATTTTCATCAGCGCCTCAGTAAAAGCATAGCAATTTGCAACACAAAAATCATTTCAAGTACCTCAGCCTCTCGCAAACCTCGTTTTTCTTTTTTTGCTTTAAAAGCCTTTTAAAGTTCACCCCTCCCTCCCCCCATCCTGAAAGGGTGTTCTGTGTCTTCTGTGCGGTGGTGAGTGCAGGTGGGCTCTGACTCCTCCTAAGCAGTTTTGGGGCGCAGTTTGGAGACCAGGGTTGGAGGTGCGGGGGCCCCGGGGGTAAGTGGCGTCACCCCGCCCACCGTCCCCCCACCCCACGCATCCCCTTCCGTTTCACACGTGCTTGCCTCAGCCTTGCCAAGGCTCCACGCAGAAGAAGCATCTCCCCCAAATAAAGTGCACGACATCCCGACATCCGTTTGCAAAGCATCAACCAGCGTGCCAGCGCCCCCGCCCCGCGGTGGCCCGCGCACCCCACGGCCCGCCGACACCGGGCTCCCCGTAGGGCATCCCGCTGTGCGCTGTCTCCCCGGCCGCTCCTCGCGGACCCGGCGCGGCGCAGCGACCCTTGCGCGCCCTCTAGCGTCTACATCTGGGATCGCCGCGGGCCGGCTGCCCTCGCCGGCCCCGCACGCAGGGTCCCGGGAGAGGGGCCCGGAGCTGCAGGGGGTGGGGGTGCAGGGCGGGGGAAGGAAGTGTGCGGGCGCGTGAGTTTAACACGAGTCCCCTGCTAGGAGGGGGGCCGGGGCAGATGCTACGTCTAACTTTGGCGAACTTCTAACACGGCTGGGGCCTCTCGATCGTGGTGTCCCGCCCCCGAGATGCTCTGGGCGCAGGGCGAGTAGACCCAGGTGGGCCAGCCGCCCGCGGTCGTCCCATCCCGCCGCCTGAGTTCGCTGGACCCCGCGGAGCTCGCAGCGCGCCGCGGGACAGGATTTCCTCGCCGGCCCCGGCTCAGGGCCACCCTCTTCTGCCAGTCTGCACCCTGCTCTCGGTGTCCCCTCGCCCTTCCCCGTACTCGCCCCTGCTGAGTCGGGGGTGGGGGGGCTGCCCCATAGCTGCGCCCCCGACCGTCCGTCTCCATCCCCGGGCTCTCGTTTCCTCTCCGTGTCACTGATTTTAAAGAGCGAGTCCTCATCCCCATTCTCTTTTCTCCTAATTTTGGTCTCGCGGCCTCGCCTTTCTCCCCCACAGTTCTCTCGCTGCGCCTCCTCTCCGGGTTCACGTTTTCTTTCCCCACATTATCGCCCCACGATCTCTTCGCTCCTCAATTCCTGTGTCTTAGCCTCCAACTTCGCATTTCTGATTATATTTTCTTTGCCCCGTTCCTCTCCTTCTTCTTCCTCCCCCACCCCCTTCTCTCTCCTGCTCCCCCGGGAATTTCACAAATAAATCACGGGCCTCCAGTTTAATCATCTCTAATGCAAGCCGACTTCCCCGTCATCCACTGCATGCGAATGAGCTGCGGCCGGAGCCTTGCGAGATGAGCCACCGTCTGTCTGCGGGGGTCACTGTAGACCGGCCTGGCCAGGCTCTTCCGACTTCTTAAGGCTTTGTTTTGCTTGCTTGTTTTTGTTTGTTTTGTGCTTTTTTTTTTTTTTTTTTTTTGTCTTTGCTTAAGGATCACAGATGAATAGGCACTCCTTTGGAATCCGCTGCTTTTATGGGAGGAATGACATTAGGTGAGGGTGGAAATGTGGCTGGGGGGTTGGCCCCCCACGCTGAGTGACATCCCTAGAGTCTCTTGTCAGGGAGAGAATGGGGGGGGGGTGGCTCACAGTGTGGACTTTCCAGGAACCACTGGAGACTTGGAAGCCTCTGAACCCAGCACACCTTTCTTAACAAATACAGCTTGAGTCACCAGGAAACATTGGAAGGGTTGCTGAGCCTTGAGAAAAGCATCGACCCCTCAACCAATGAAAGGAATTCCCGTTCCAACAATGAGTCACCACCTCCAGCCACCAGGTGGGCACAGAGGAGCATAAAGAAACTCCAGGCAGGTGAGAGGGGAGAGAGGAAGGAATGCACGCACAGCTTTGGGGAATATAAACCCATACAACCCTTTTGGAAAGAAACTTGGCAATCTGTATCAAGGACCTTTAAAATGCTCGTACCTTTTGATCCAGTAATTCCACTTCTGGGAATCTGGCCCAAAGAAATCATCTGAAATGCGAAAGCGCTTTCTGCCCAGAGATGTAAATTGAACTGCCATTTATGAAAGAAAAATTGGAAATTCCAGAAGTGGACTGTTTAAGTCAACTGCGGTCTGTCCACTGCCCGAAATTGAGGCCGGCATGGAAAGCCGTGTTTGGAAGAGGACAGTGACCTGGGAGATGCCGGTGGTCAAATGTCAAGACAAAAGCAAGATTCAAAGTTGCATGGACAGTGCAATTACAATGCTGGCCAGCAGAGTAAAAGTGACACGCAAAAACCATGCTAACAGCCTGCCTCTGTAAGGTACAACTAGGTTGATTTCCACACACACACACACACCCCGCCTGCCTTCTCCTTCTACCTCTCTTTTGCCTTCTGGTTTTCTGGAAGGAGTGCGTATTTCCCTTTAGAATAGAATGATACAGATATATTTTGTGTTTTTCTCTTTTTCCCTTTTCCAAAGCGGTTGTGAAAGTATCAAGGGCTAGCAGAAGAAAGTTCTAGATGACTGAGGGGAAGGAACCCCATTCTGGATGAGGGGGGGCTGTGGCATAGAGGAGGTGGGGGAGGTCAGTTTCTAGGATGATGCAGGGGTCAAGGACAGGGCTTGCGCGTTAGAGAAAAAGGGGCCCCGGGCTTGAAGCTGGCTCTACTCCTGGACCTGGGCAGTGCTAGTTTCCACCCAGTACTTGGTGCCACCTTTGCTGTCCAGCGTGCGGTTGTTTTCTGAAACAGCTGACCTGATGACCTCTTCGTGTCCACATCTGATGCGCTCCAAGGCCATCACCCTCCTCCTTTATGCTGATGGTACCCGAGGAGAGAAAGCTACTTCTCAAATGGGCTTTCAGCCAAAGCCAGACCCTCGGTTGCCCGGCAACTGCGCATTCCCACAGCGTAGCCCCAGCTCTGGGTTCCAGGGACTGGAGAGAGCTGCGCGTCGGACAGGCACCTCCCAGAGTGTGCTCTGGGGAACGCTGCTCTGGAGATGGCTCCAAATGCTTGGTGTGTGCGTTGAGCACCTGCTCTGTGCCAGGGCTGTAAATTCCTCAGCGAAAGGCGGTGGACTCACCCAGCACGTTGACTTTGCTTTCTTTCGCTCAATCCATTCTTCATTGCAGGCTGGCCCTTGCTAAAATTGGGAAGTCCAGGAAGTTTATTTTAGATGACCTGGCCCCTCCTGTTTTGGAATTTCCCTTCCCTTGCTGGGAACTCACACTCACCCTCCCTTCTACCCGACAAGCCTTGTCCAATAGAACATTCTGTGATGCTGGAAACATTCCGTAGTCTGAGCTGTCCGGTGTGGTAGCCACGAGCCACGTGGGGCTACGGAGCACTTATGCCGTGTCTAGTGCCACGGAGCGACTGAATTTTTAGTTTAATTTAATTTTAATTAATTTAAATTTAAATCAAATAGCCACATATGGCTAGTGACTGCAGTATTGGACAGTGCCGCTCTATAAAAACCTGTCCTCAGTTCTGCCTCTGGTCTCACTCAAACTCAAATCTATCTTTTATAACCACATGGTATGAGCTCTCTGAGGCTCAGCTGGACGCCGCGTCCGTGGTGTGCTGGAGCCGGCTTGTCCTGGCCACACAGGCCTGTCCCAGCGCTCGAGAGCTGGGACTTCTTATTATAGCTTGAAATCGGCTGTCGTGGGAGTCTTTGTACCACAGACGTGGGCCAATGCTGTACACGAGGTCTGTTCTCTCCATGGAGCCAGTTGTTTGGTATTTACCAACAGGTGACAGGGTAATGGCTTGCATGCTCCGAAGAGCCAGGACCCCCTTGAATTTTGCTCGCTGGACGTACCACTGCTCTGGCTCTGTTGAGTAACCCCCCCATCGGCCTCCCGGGGCAGATGGAGCCCATTGCCTGGGAGCCAGGGACTTGCAAGGCTTGCATCTCTCAGTGGACTGTCCTAAGGCATCTTTTTGTCTGTCTCCTCCGTTAGATTCAGAGTTCCTTGAAGGCAGGTAGTGGCCGTGTCCTGCGAGATGCTGAAGCTCCAGGGCCTGGTGCACAGAAAGGAGTTGATAAGTGCTGGTCGGAGTCACAAAAAAGCTTCATGGAAGGACTTTGGAGCCCCAGTTGGAGTCTTCCTCTGGCTCTTCCCAGCTCTGCGATGTTGACTCTGTCCTCTCTGAGTCAGGGTCTTTGTGTGTTCCTTGGGCATAATGAACGATCTCTTTCCTGCCAAGCATAATACTGTAACAAGGTCGGTAGCATAGAAGGAGAGCTTTGAAAAACCATGCAAATAGATAACTTGCTTTTGAATGTCCTAGGGCACTTTGAAGTCTCTGTGGTCCTTTGCCTTCTTAGGTTTGTGGGCAAAGAGGACCACAGGGGTCTGTATTCTTCCCCTGATTTAAATGAAATGGGCCCAGGGCAGCAACCCACCAGGGAGGACGAGGACTCTGGCCGCATTTGCAGCTCAGCCGACAATGCTCTCCTGGGAAAGGTTGCAGCACGTGGTTTTCTCTCCCTCACCAGGGAAGGTAAACTTGGCTTCGACCAGAGAGCATTCTTTCTGTTTGTGGACTTCCATGAGGAGGGGCGGGGCATGGATGGTGAAGGCTGAACTCTCGGATGAGAAATGGTTTTCTTTTGACATTTAGGGAAGAAGTTCTCTTTTTCTAAAGCCCACAAATATTTGTCAGTTATTTTTCTCTTTGAAATGTGTTTTTCTCAAATCTGCAACGCTAAAGACCATCATGGGCATTTCAGCTTCTGCGGCCTGTGAAAGTTGACTGCTTCCCAGGGCTGCTCCAAAGGGGTTAATTGCATGTAAGCATTGGAAAGTGATTATCTAATTAAACTTTGAAATGGAATGGTAAAAACACTGGGTGACAGACTGTCTGTGGGAGGGTCCCCTGAGGTGCTCTCCATTTATTGCTAATCATCATCCCTGCCCAGGCTGTGCCTGTTTCCAGTTGAGCCCAAGCTCAGACACTCTCCGAGCTCAGGATTCACTCAGAGATTTGCCAGGCAGATTTCCCACCTCCATGTTCTGTGCCCTGCCTGCCCTCTTGCTGAAGCGCCCGGCTACCCCGAGACTTCCATCACTGGTCTTGGGCTCCCCGATTCCTATTTCAAACCAAAAGCTTATTTCTATACTTAGGAACATGGAATCAAAGAAATTGGACATGTTCACAGTGAGTCTGGGTATTTTGGGACACTGCCCAGGGAATGGGGGTTCAAGACCCAGAGCGCATGTGTCGTATCCCTCGTGTTTAAAATCTGCTGGGTGTATTCAGTCCTGCGGAGCCAGGTCCCTGGAAGGCACCTGCTGGACGCAGGGGTGACTCAGAAAACCACGTTCTGCAGCTTGCAGGTGGGAGGGAGACTGGCTGGACGGGCAGGCATTAGGGTGGTCGTTGTGGCTCAGAGAACTAGCTCGTCCGCTCCTCGTTCCTGCCTTGTGGTGTGGTTATCTGCAGTGCTGAGGTGGAAACTGAAGCTCAGGCTTCTTCCCCTGAGCTGCTTCCTCAGATGACTTCCCCGGGGCCCTCAAAGCAGGGTTTCTGACGCTGGGATCCACGTCTCTTCACCCGCCGCCCACGATCAGCAGCAGCCTGTGCTGGTCCAGACCTTGAGAAGGAGGGAATCATCTCCCCTGGGGGCGAGGAGGAGAATGTCATAGAGGAGGTGGCAAATGAGGACAATTTTCATAGATAGGGCTTGGTCGTAAGAGGGGAGTCACGGAGAAAGGCCAGTGGCCTCCAGTTTGGGGACCAGCAAGTTGGCAGGAGTGACCTGAGACTTTGTGCTTTGTTTTGATTTCTTGTTTTTGAATGATCCCTTTATCCGGCAGTGACTGCTTCCTGAGCACCTGTCACGTGCCACATGCGGGGGCTTTAGAGAGAAACTGAACAGTCAAGGCTCTGCACCCTGGGGGGACAGTGGCCGTGTTTTGAGCACGGGAAGATGTGCCCAGATCTGAGGGTTAGGACCATCACCTTGGTGGCAGTTGGGGGGAGGGGCTGGCGGTGGTGGGGTTAGAAGCTGGGAGACCTTGAGGAGACTTCTGTGTGATAGGCTAGGGAGAGACGGGGACCCGCCCTGGGGCCATGGCAGCCTGGATAAGGAGGAGGGGACAGATCTGAGAGAGGCTTAACTACAATTCCTTTGTCTAGAATCAAGGCGCTTGCGTGACTTAAATTCCCCTTTAGAACTGCGTCTGTGGACCAACACTTGAACATTCTGTCCTCAGCAACGATTACACGGTGGTGTAAGAAGAGCCACCCAAGGAACATCATTTCTTTTTTTTTTGAAATGACTATTGGGGACATCACTCATTACAGTGCTCAGTGCCACTTATGCAGATGTCCCTATGACAAATGCATCCGAGGGCACTGGGCCAAGAAAAATCGGTCCTCCTGCCATGCAGGCTGGATCCTACCTCTCGACGAGAAGGACCCCGGGGCCGGCCATCCTTCCCTCTAGACTGCAGGTGTCGGGAGCTGAGAGGGCAGTTTTGGGCTTAATTTCTTGAGTGTCACCTGGAATCTAGTAGCCCGCGCTCCATTGAATTGTGTTCTATTTGTACTGTAAGCTGCCGTTTGGAAATGGAGGTGGAGAGAAAGCCCAGTGACGCAGGCCATCAGCACGTGGTTTAATACTCCTTCTGGCAGCATTAAAGGGAGTTTGCGATCACCATTTCCCAAACTCTGTTCCGTGGCATACGGAGGTTCGAAGGAGGCACATGATCACGGCTGGTGATGTTTTTCATCTTCCACTTATTTTAAAGTAAAATGTTGGAAAAAGGCTAAGCTTAGCGACAGAGCAGTTCTAATGGTTGAACAAGAGAGGCTGGAAAGCATGACGGCTCCAAGTGCAGGCGCTGGACCCGGAATCCTCAGGCACAGCCTGACCTGGGAAGTTCCTCAACCTGTTCATGACTCAGCTCCTTCATCTATAAAATGGCACCAGGGGTGGGAGCTGCACCCGAGGACTAGAACAGTGCCTGCCCCTCAGCGATCCTCCGACTTGGGATAGCTGTTCTTGCTAAGCGATCATCTACCTTTGGGAAGGAGTCTGCATCACCTGGCAACCCCCGGAAGTCCCGTGGCAGATGGCCGCAGGAAGCGTGAGTTTCGGGAGCACGTTGTGTATTTGCCTCCCTGCTGCCAAGCTGTGTGTTTTCTATTTGACAATTGCTGGTCTTTGTTAGGCATTTTATCTCATAATTTTAACATTTATGGGTGCAGTTATTCAATGTTTATTTAAGCATATGGATCACATTTTGATCATTTCTTACCGAAATTAATTCATCTGCGAGACCATTTTGGTGCTGTCGACTTTCATTTAAATGATATCGCGGGAACTTGCATTGGCGCCCCGACAATGATTTGAGTCATCTTCATGGTCAAACAAGTTTGGGAAATACTGCCCGAGGTTACATCTTTGTTGCGTATCATAGTCTTTGAGCAAGAGTGCTCAGGTACATGACTAGACAACTTGGACCTTCAAAGCCTCACTGCTCTTCATCGTGAAAATTTGATCTATCTAAGCCATGGGTGTTCTTACCATGGATTTGATAGATCAGATTTTCACCACCTTTAAAACAATGCCTTTGTGTTTATCACTGGTTCATTCATTTATTTAATAACTATTTATCAAGTCCCTGGGAGGTGCCAGATGCCATGCTATGCAATTGTTGTCTATCATCCACATTCTAGATCTGTATTGTCCAATATGGTAGCCATAAACCACACAGGGTATTGAGCCCTTGAAATGTTAGAAACACATCAAACTTCGAAGACTTCATGTGAAAAGGGATGCAAAATATGTATTTTTAAAGATTTTATTTATTTATTTGACAGAGATCACAAGTAGGCAGAGAGGCAGGTGCGCGGGTGGGGGAGGCAGGTTCCCTGCTGAGCAGAGATCCCAATGTGGGGCTCGATCCCAGGACCCTGAGATCATGACCTGAGTTGTAGGCAGAGGCTTAACCCACTGAGCCACCCAGGCACCCCAGGAATGCAAAAATCTTTAAAATAATACGTAGTTCATGTCATATTTGTTATACATTAAATATATATAAGTATAGTTTAATATCAGTTACATTTTGAAATAGTAATATTTTAGGCATATCGGGTTAAATAAAATTTACTATTAGAATTCATTTCAGCTGCTTCTTTTTACTTTTTGAATGCAGCCATCAGTTGGCTCACATTCTCTTTCTACTGGACAGAGCTGGTCTAGAAGGTCTGCAGGCATGAAACTGGTTGATTAGAGAACAACAAGGGGAGTGCTGTCATTTTCCACACCTCCTTGGAGCTGGAGCCTGACATCAAGAGGCTTCCGAAAAGGCAGGCAGGGGAGGGCAACAGAAGCCCTAGCTCTGTGAGAAGCCTTGAGGCGCTGACTGAGGTTGGGGTGAGGAGGTTGGAATTGTAACCCAGGGTGCGGAGAATGAGCACCAACATCCTGGGATCCGATGGTGCCTTGAGAGTAACGTCAGCTTTTGCTGTGTAACAAACAGTCACAAAGCCCTGAAGACATACAAGATTATGCATTTGCTTCTCATTCACGGGATTCGACGGGACTTCTGCTGATCTAGGCTGGGCTTGGCTTCTCCCTGAAAATTGGGCTCAACTTCAAGGCTGTTTAGTTCAGGGCCCAGACTGAAGGGGCAGCAACGAGCGGAGAGAAGCAGTCACATGGTGGTGTAGGTTGTGCAAGTGCTTCCAGCCTTCAGCTCAGTCACGCTGGCTAACATCCCATCAGCCACAGCACGTCACATGGCTGCGGCCCAATGTGGCAGCAGAGAAGAGTACTCTGTGCCTGTGTATCCGGCCAGGGCAAGTCATAATGGCCAAGCCCTACACGTGTTGAACAGAGGAAAATACTCCTTCCTTGATGGTGGGGGTGAGGCAGGAGTGCATTCTGTGCAACTATAATCAAATCTCTGAATGTGGGGCCGCGATTAGGGGTGGGGTTGGGCAGGTCTGTTCTGAATGGCTGGGATAAAAGGGGCAGAGGACTCATGGTCCATGGGAAGGGTGACCATGTGGTTCACCAGTCCTTCTGAGAGTGAAGGGGAGCTATTAGTGATTCCATGGATAGGGATAAACGGGGATGGTCCCAGGACCACCGTCACTGGGAGCCAGATCCCCAGCACAGATGTTCTTTGTTTTACTGAAATATTTTCATTTTTTTTTCTTTAAGAATAAATTTGAGGGGCATCTGGGGGGCTCAGTCAGCTAAGCGTCTACCTTTGGTTCATGTCGTGATCTCAGGGTCCGGGGATCCAGCCCCTCATTGGGCTCCCTGCTTAGCAGGAAGTCTGCTTCTCCCTCTTCCTCTGCTCATGCTTTCTCTCTCACCCGCCCCCAAATACATAAATAAATAAATGAAATCTTAAAAAAAAAAAAAGAGAGAGAGAGAGAGAATACATTTGAATGTTCTTTAGGGAAGCCCGTGTTCTCAAGCTCCACACAGCCCAGGCACTCTGTTTGGTCTTCATCAGATCACCTGCCTGGCACCTGAGTTGCGGCTCCCGATGAAACAGCCGTGGCTTGCTCTTAGCGGCCACACTGCGTGGTTCCCACATTGGATCCCCAGGGTTGCTGTACCAATTACTGCACATTTGGTGGCTAAAACAACAGAAACTCATCTTCTCACAGTTCTGGAAGCCAGAAGTTTAAAATCAAGGATGCCAGCAGGGTTGGTTCCTTTAAAGGCTCTGAGTGAGAATCCATTCCATGCCTCTCTTCCCACTTCTGGGGGTGGCCAGGAATCCTTGGGGTGCCTTGGCTCATGGCTGCATCTCTCCCATCTCTGCCTCCACCTTCATATGGCCTTCTCCCTGTGTCTTCCTGTATCCCCGTGTCAAATTTTCCTCTCCATTCTCTTATTAAGGACACCAGTCTTGGATCTGAGATGATCTCATCTTGGGATCCTCAGTGTAATTGCATCTGCAGAGACCCCATGCCCAGATACAGTCACGTTCACAAGTACCAGAGGTGAGGATTCCAACGTATCTTTTCTCGGGAGCACAATTCAACCCAATACAGGTGGACTGCCAGGTGTGCCGGGGAGAGCACAGCCTGTGCAAGGGTGAGTGTGAAGCAGGATGATGGCGGGGAGACTGTCAGCTCCCCTGGGAGGGCTGGGGAGAGCTCTCCAGGAAGAAGCCCTTGAGATGGGTCTTGAAGACTGAATGGAGTTTGGGGGCCGGAGCGAGAGGCAGCGGCAGCAGAGGAATAAGCAAACCACAGAAGGGTGGAAAAGCCCAGGGGGCCACTGGTGCAGGGTGTGTGTGTGGGGGCCGGCGGTGGGGGTGGTCCTAACTCGCTTGCAGTCCTGGAGCAGAGGGTGTAGAAGGGAAGACTGGAAAGGGCAGTTGACCAGGCAGGGCTTTGGGTGTCAGGTTATGGTGTTTGGCCTTTATCAGGAGCACGCAGAGGACGTGAATGCCTGACTCTACGTCCTCATTGCTTTATGTACAAGGTCCTAGATGGAAGTGGCAGAGACTGGCGGGTGGTCCACCCACGGAATCTTGTTTCTTCCCGGGCACATTAAGTGAACTACAGGTCCCAGGCTCCCTTGCTGTTTGGTGACCGTGTGAATTCTGGCCAATGAAACATGAAGCCATGTATGCCCCTTCCAGACCTGGCCGTGGAACTCGGCCACGCAATCCTGCATCCTCTCTCCCCTCCCTCGTCGGCCTGCCAGCTGCAGATAGAGCGGGCGACTCGGAGATCAGACAGAAGAGGCCTGGGTGGCTCACTGACTGCACGAGCCGGGTGCCCCACCAGCCCGTGTTGGGCTGCACTGTGGGTACAAATAAACCTTATTCCGGGAAGCCACTGACATTTGGGAGTTTATAACTTCTGAGTATTCCTAGGGCACAGTCCCCTACAGACGACGGGAGCCCGTGAGTCGAAATCCGCGGGATTAAAGAACGGGGCCAGACGGGGGCCTGTGTGGGAGCGGCTAACGGGGCTCGGAGGGGTGGCCTTCAGACCCCTTACTCCTGCCCTGTTTGGACCAGGTGAGCTCACCTGGTAAGACGAAGTCTCTAGGGACTGGCCACGGCAGGCACCCTTCCCAGGGAGGGACGAGGCAGAAAGACCAGAGGGGCCAGAAGCGTTTGCGGGGGGTGGGGGTGGGGGGCGTCGGGTCCGCAGGGAGGGAGGCCCCTGCCGGAGGGCGCAGTTGCGGGAAGCCTGAGCGGAAGCCAAGGCTGGAGGCCGAGGCGGGGAACTCAGCGCGGCTTAGGTGCACAGTAGGACCGTGAGGAGGTGTCGGGCTGCACGCGGGAGGCCAGCCCGCGGCAGCACCTGCTCGCTGCGAGGCGACGGCGCTGTGACATGAGGTGTGCCGGGGGGGGGGGGGTCCTCACGACATGGGACAGAAACCGCGCGGAGCCCCTCCGGAGGCAGCCGTGGTCTCGGCGCCCATTGACTCATTCATTGATTCATTCCACCCGTGAGCCGGCGCGGGCGGCTCACACAGCCTGGCCTCCGAGGCGCAGCTGGTGTGGACCGAGGCTCACAGGCCACCGTAGCGGGGGGGGGGGGGGGGTCCTAGAGCGGAGCATGCGCACTGCCCCGACAGAGGCTGGACCGGGGTGCGGAGGCGGCTGTAGGTGGCCCCTGTCCAGGGCCCCGGGACAGGGTGCTTCCGGTCACGGAGGCGGCCGCGAAGTGGACCCCCCCCTCACCTCCGGGATGACGCAGGGGGTGCTCTCCAGGTACAGAACTGCGCCTTCCTAATTTACCAGTGAAAGCCTCCTTTGTCCCTCTTCCTTAGGAAGGACAGTGTCGTGGTCTGGTCCCCTTGTGCTCAGGGGCCGGAAGGCTCTTGGTGGATGTTAAATGCAGTCACACCCATTTATTTTAGCAGTGTCTGCTTTGGTGCCCACTGGTAGCTCGAGAGCTCGAGAACACACACACACACACACACACACAGCCCGTGGGGTCTGGCAGATGCAATTAGCCTCTGGGTCCCTCAGAATTAGATGCAGGTGGCTAATTGTCCATGCCAGGAGGCAACTGTGGGCACAATTAGTCATGTCTCTCCCCCCACTCGGGGCTAATAATGGGTGGGGAATCTGAGGGGGGAGGGAGAAAATCCGATGGGGCTCGGTCTCTCCCTTAGCCCTGGGCTCTGACACGCAGCCTTGAGTGGGAGTGCTCATCCTTTGGGCCTGGGGAGGAACAGGGTTTCCAGGGCAGGTGAGGGGGAGGGAGGCAGCTCTTCTGAGGATGCAGGGGCTCCTCACCTCCCCTTCCCCGCCCTGCTGGGCAGACTGGGGTCTCCACGTCCCAGTCTGCTAATGATGCCAACCCCCTGCTTTTGTGTAGCTTGTTAGGGCTTTCGAAGCCCTTTTGCGTACATTATTACATCCAACAACCCCAGGACTGGGAGGGGCTGTGGTTATTACATCCCACTTTACAGATGAGGAAGTGGAGGTTCACTTGGCCATTGGCAGAGCCTCGGGTAGAACCCAGGCCTGGGACACTCTGCCCTTGAGCAGCCTTTGTCATTCTCCTTTTTTCCCCCAATGGGGGCAAAGAGGCAGCTCCCCAGGGGCCAGAGAGAGCTGCTTAGAGCCAAGCAGGCTGTGGAAATTCCAGATGTAAAGTTTACTTCTATAAATTTTAAACAACGATTGTTTAAGCAATGAAGGTCTTCCCTGTCCAAGGCCTGTTCAAGGGGCCATGGGGGTCTTGAGGTAAGGCAGGCATAGTTCCAGCTTCTGAGGAATGAACCGTCCAGTAGAGAGAATAAGAAGTGGGCATCATATCCATCATCCCAGCCAGAATGCTTCCCTAATGAGCCCCCTAAACTGCGGGGTGACTTTGGTCGCTTCTTCTTGTCTCTCTGGGCCTGCGTCTCCCGAGCTGCTAAAGTAGGGTGTTGAACCTCAGTAATGTCTTGGGCTCTGACCAGTTCTTCCAACTGATTTCTAACGGTGCAATGGAATCAAGAAGGACAGAATTCCTATGACTGGGGAGGAGAAACTGGAGAAGGGGGTCCACTGAGCAGCATATTCTATTTGGTCTTGGCAGGTAGGATTTCAACACGGAAGAGGGCAGAGCAGGTCTGTATTCTAATTCAGGCTCTGCTCAAACTTGCTTTTGGTTGCAAGTAGTGGAAATTTAACTCAGAGGGCATCAAAGGGAATATATTGGCTAGCATATTGTGGTAACCAGTGTCTAAACCCGTGGTCTCAGCAAATCAAGCCTGTCAGCACACATGCCTTGTGTAGCTCCTCCTGTTGAATCTAGGTTGATCCAAAAACTTGCTTGCAGCCAGAAGTGGCAGAAATGACGCTGCCTGGCTCCTGAGACTGAAGTGTTGGAGCTTCCGCCTTCTCTTGGGACCACTCATCCCAAGAAAAGCCAGACGTACGCCACTAAATTTTGGGATTGTTTCTTATGGCAGCAATAGATGACCAAAATACGTATGTAATGCAAAAGTCCAGGGAAGTTTGGTTTCAGGTATGGCTAGATCCAGAGGCTCAAATAATACTGCTGGATCTCGTTTTTCTCTCTTTTTCATGTCTTTTTCTCTTCCATGATAGCTTCTTTCTAAAACACTTCTCTCCACTGATATTGTCCAAAATTTTCAGACTTGTATCACCCCTGCTTCCAGAAATCTCAGGAACACACTTGTTCTGTCTCAGTAGGTACATGAAGTTCCTGGAAATACATCCCATCAGCCTAGTACGTGATGTTCCTTCAGGTTAAGGGTGCAGAGGGAGCATTCTCCCCCTCTAGAAGCAGGACTAGGCATCATCCAAAGCCAAAACCATGCTTGAGCATGGGGGGTGACACTCTCTAAAAGGATCTTTAAGGGGAATATTATCATGGGGGAGTGGGAAACGGATCCTGGATAGGCACAACATAGGTATTCATTTCTGTCATCTTGTGTAAGATACAAAACTTCCCTACATCTTTGTCTCCTTCTGTTTTAGAAAAATTCAGGGAATAATTCCTATTCTTCCCAAGTTATGGTGAGGCTCTGGGTTGGGAACCATGTGCTGGTAGGCCTGTGAAAGCTGTCCACGGAGTCTGTCTGGAAGAGGTGACCATCAGCACTAGTGGCAACCTACGGATGCCTTATGAGCTGAGTAAACCAGGGCAAGATGTTGCTCCCCAAAACCCAAATCCTGTTTCTAGATCAGAAGGCAGATGTTTGTGTCACCAGACGCTCTGCCTCTCAGGAGTCGCTTACCCCATGTTCCCTGGTCATGCATTTCTTTGCACTAGCCGAGTCCGTGTCATCTAAGGATTTTCTGAAATTGGGGTCCCAGCTTGAAGTAGGGAGGAGGAGAGGTCCACCTGCTGCAAGGAGGAGTTCAGGTTTTCCCTAAACCTGAGATCAGAGACCCAGCGCAGGAGGCCCCAATCTAGAACGATCCATCTTACCTGAGAACATATGTACTATCTTCTCTCTAGCCATCAATACCAAAAGTCCAGGAACATACCTAAAGAAAAGAGACTTTTCCATTAGTCAAGGGCACAGGGTGAAAACACAAGGCAATATTAAAAAAAATAATAATAAAAAGAACTCAATGCTAGAAGTAAGAAAACCAACACTCTTTCTACTGTGAAAGCAATTCAGTTCTTAAAATCTGGTGTGCACTAAAATGCTATCGTGCGTCCATCCATGTGTTGATGTGTTCACGCATCTGTCTTTCCCCCTAGCCTTTCACCCTTGGCTTTTTTAACATGGTCAACTATGCCCCTAGTCGTACCCATACTAGCCTCAGTCAGAGAAAAACTCCAGTGCCTGGTAGAGGCCTAGAGAGAAATTCTTAGAGCAGAGAAATAGTTAAAATAAATCAAAATAAAATCGGAGTTGGCTGCGGTGCTTATTCTTAATGACACACAGGAAACTATAAACCAGCCATGCTACATAATTGACCACTGAGGATTTTTCGCTCTCAGTCAGTTTGAGATGTACCGAATCCAATATCATATCAGTGATTTGATTTGTTAATAATCAAATTGCAAATACCTTTTCATTTGGCTTCAAAAAGCAAACAGCCATTCGGAATAATTTTTATGGGTCTCGGAAAGCAATATAAACTTAAAATATTGTGTTTGCAAGTCCTATTGGCATGACCATATTATAATTTATATTGGCCTATTTTGATGTACAGTGGCATAATGAAACTTTAAAAAATATATTCTGCAAAGCTGCATCTAAGCCCAAGCTAGCAGCACAGATTAGTGTGAGAACGTCATGGGGATTCTTTGCCTATTTTCTTAAGGAGATTTCTAGGGAATGATGGTTCTACTCACCAGAATTCTAACTGAAGCAGAGATTGCAAAGTGTTTCAGAGTTTTGCCTCTTGTCACCTTTTCAGACCCCCTGTCTGACACTTCTCCTCCTGCCCTATGCACCCTCACCCCTGCCCTACTACTTGCTTTTTTCTGAATGTATTGTATTTGTACATTTCCATATTCAGTTTCCTGTTCCCTCTGGATTGTCCTTCCTCTCTTCTCTGCTTGGAGAATATCTCTTAGATATTCTTCAGCTCCTGGGTAAAACGTTGTCCCTGCTGAGAACTTTTACTTACCCTCCCCATGGTTATTACTTCCATTCTCTAGCAATTTCAAGGGGACTCCATTATAGCACTTGTCACAGTGTGTTATTGTTATCTGTTTACACACAGAAGTATCTTGACCAAGATGGATTCAGTTTGAAAGTCCCAGTGTCTACCACTGTGGTGCATAATACATGCTCAGTAAGTGTCTGTGGAATGGTGCTGTGGATGGGTAGATGGGTGAATGGGTAGGTAGATGAATGACGGTAGATAAATGGATGCATGGGTTGATGGATGGATTGAAGGAACAGATCCTCCTAGAGGATAATGTTTTCTTTGGCACTGGAAGCATTCCAGCACAGGTTGCAGAGAGCCTTCTGGACCTAGATGCGTTGTCAGACAAACTAATCTGTTAGATTTCTTCCACCCAGAGAGCCCCTGATTCCATTATATTCCTGTAGGGTTTTGCCTCAGCACAGAAATGCAGTAGAGACTTACTTCCCTTTCAGAAACTTAGAAATCTCTTTTTCCTCTTGTAATAGATAGATGTGTGGGATTCCCGATGATAGCTGAAAAAGAAAGAAGGGAAGGAATAGAATTTACTGAGTGCCTACTATATGTCAGGCGCGGGGCTAGGCATTTTCCAGTCATTTTCTCATTTAATCTTCACGAGACTCCCATGAGGAACTATTATTCCCATTTTGTAAGCAAGGAACTGAGTCTCAAAATCTCTTATATTTTAGCACTTACTGAAATCTCTTACCATTTCTAGTCATTCTTAGTAGGAAAGCAGATAATGTTGCCCACACATAATGGAAATCTTACTTTTCCTTTCTAAGAGTTATTATTTTTTCTCACATAATTGCTAGGAATGGCTAGGACATCCAGCAAAATGTTGAATAATACAGAGAGCAGGTATTCTTTTCTTGTTCCTGATTTTAATGAGAATGCTTCTATGATTCACGACTTAAAATTATGTTTGCAGTGACTTACAGTAACTACTGTGTTCCCATGCTGCTTAGGGCCTTGGCTACTGGGCACAATGAAGCAAGTCTAGACTACTGTGGCTTAAGTAAGATAGATGCTAATTTCTCTCTTACGTAAGAGTTTACGGTGATGGTCCAGGTTAAGCAGCCCAGGGCTAGTTCCTCCAGTCTCCCTAAGAGGCTTCTACACTCTCCAGGAAGTGACATTTTCCGGCCAGCTGGAAGGGGAAGGGGAAATTCAAAGGAAAACAGACAGTTCCCTCTTTAGGGCCATAACCTAGCAATTGCAGGTATCATTTCTACTCACATCCTATTGGCTTGAAGTGAATCACCTGATCACACCCAACTGCAAGGAATGCTGGAAAATGTAGTCTCTGGCTCAGTGGCCATATTGCCCTCTAACACTGGGGGGTTAGGTACAACTGGTGAAACGGAGAATGTTTGATGGGGGACTAGAACAATGTCTGCCACAATACCCTTTATCTACTCACATAAATCTCCTTCTATTTCTAGTTAACAAGCAGCTTGTTTTATTTTTTAAATGTAGGATTAGATCTTTCACCTGATGATTTTTCAGTAACTTTTGAAGCGACCGTATGATTTTCTACTTTAATCCATAAGTGAGGTGGACTTCCTCATGTTGAACCATATTTGCATTTCTAGCATCCGACTCTACTGGATTAAACTGTATTGCTCTCTTAAGAGACCACTAATCATGTTTTATTTAGGATTTGCTTCTGTATTCATAAGAGATATTGACCTATAGTTTTAATGCATCACTCTTGGTTTTAGTATCGGGACCACCCCATCCTGAAAGGTCGAACTTGGAAACTTTCTGTCCTTTCGCACACTCAGTAACAGAGGACTGTGGAGGAGATATCCTGAAACACTCTATTTCTTAAAGGTTTGGGATAATTTGTTCATAAAATCATCCAGCATGGTGTTTTAGGTTTTGTTGTGGTTGTTTGTTTGTTTGTCTGTTTTTTAGAGAAAGATCTTTGGCTCCTGTGGCCCACACTGCTGGTTGTCCACAGTATGTGTTCTCTCATTTTTCAATTTTTAGCTGGGTATAAATGCCTGGAATGAGACAACTTTTCCTAGCTTCTCTTAATGGCTGGATGTGACCAAGTTCCAAAGTTCAGGTTGGCGGAGATTTCAGAATCCAGTTTGTAAAGGAAGTGAGGTTTGTGCGCAGTTCCTGGCACGTGCCTTTAAATGTGGGAGTGTTTCCCTTCTTCCCCCAATGTGCTGCTTGGAAGGGCCACTGAGAGCTGACAGGGAGCTGAGATGTGGATCAATAGAAGGAGCCCAAGGTGAGACCTTAGTGATAAAGCCTCTGTTTTTTGCTACAACCACTGACCCACATCTAATTAATATAAGCTACATTTTCAGAAGCTTCTATTTAAAAACAAAAAAACAAAAACAAAATAAACCTCCTCTTTGCCTCTTTGTTGTATATTTTTTCTCGCCCCACCACTCCCCATCAGTATCTTTCTTGCCTCCTTTGCGAACATACCAGGTATATGCCTCCTTGAGGGTATTTGCACTTGGTCTTCCCTCTGCCAGGAATACTTTTCCCTAGATATCTTCAAGGCTTTGTTCCCTCCTTCCCCCTGGTCTTTTCCCAAATGTGCCTTCTCAGTGAGGCCCTACCATCCTCTTTGTAATTGTGAACCGACCCAGCCTAAGGTTCTGTATCTTTCTTCCATGCCTTTTTCCTCTCTAGAACATTCATCCTCATCAGACATTTTAGATTGACTTGCTTATTAATTTATTGTCTCCCCACTTCCACTAGAGCATCATCTCTACAAAGGGAGGGGCTCTTCGCTCTGCTCAATTTCTTTTCCAGTGCCTAGAACAATACCTGGTCATTGCCTATGTTCCAGAATCTTCAGTGAATCTCTGATGAAACATACTTGCCGAAAGTATTTCTATTCCATCTGCCTCTCAAAGTACAAGTGTTTGTTTTTACTGACTGCCTATTTTCTGGTTTTCTATTTAATTTCTGCTTTTGTGTTTATTAATTTCTTCCTTCTACCATTTTTTTTTTGGTTTATTTTCTTGTTTCTCCCAGCTCTTCAGTCTCCTGAGTTAAATGTTTAGCTCATTTATTTTCAATCTTCCTGATAGAAGGATTTTCAGATAGAAGATTTAGGACTATAGGTTTTCCTCTGAGTATTAATTTGGCTGCAATCCATGGGTTTTTATATGTTGTGCTCTCATTATTGCTCATTTCTTAACAGTTTTTAATTTTGGTTTGCTTTTCTCTTTTATTCAGGAATTACTGAAAATGACATTTTAACATTTTGCGGCAGTTTGACTCTATTTAGCTATCTTCACAGTTGCTGTTAATTTCTAACGGTATTGATTTGTGGTCAGAAATGTGTTTGTGTTCACCTTTTTTTTTTTTTAAAGACTTTTTATATGGCTTACTATATGATCACATTTTATAGAATTCCTTGAAAAGAACATGGGTTCTCTGCCTGCTGGTTCAAATTTCTATGCTTCTATTATATGAAGCTTGTTAATTGTGCTATTTGAATCTTCTACACATTTCTTTCTTCATTTGATCCCTTCATTTTTGAGAAAAGTATGGTAAAGACTTGCAGTATGATTTTATAGGAGTAAATTTCCTGCTCTGCATCCGTCTTTTAAAATACTGTTGTCAGGTGCAAAAAAAAAGTAGTCACTATTAACATTTTCTTGTAAATTATACTTTTTATTAATATGAAATATTGATTTGGCTTGTATTCAATGTAGTCTTCTATTAACATTATTACCACAATGGCCTTCATTTTTGACTCGCTGCTGGTCTTATGTCTTTATTTCAGTCTTTGTGTGCCATTTTTAAATTGTACCTCTTGAACATGATAGGTATTTGCATCGAAACAACTCATTCTGAGCTTCTGACTTTTAACGTAAGAATTTAATGCATTTACATTTCTTTTTCCGCAGACATGATTTTATGTTTTTGAGTTACCATGCTCCTTTCCGCCCTTTCCAGACTTTTACTGAAAAGATTGGGTTTTCTTTGTTCCATTCCTTTTTCTTTTCCTAGCATTTGGAAGCTCTGTGTCTCGTTCATATCTATTAACTTTCACCCCTTAACCGCAGTGTGTATATTTAAACATATAGCCCTGGCATCACTAGAATGGATATTTTCCTTCCACACAAGACAAGAACTGCTGTTGATTTGATGTGTATCCCCGCAGAGCCTTTCCTGGGCATTTATACACATGTGGATAGTCTCCTACGAGGTAGACAGACGTCTGAGAATGACCGCTAATCACCCTTTTCCTATATGCGCCTTCTGGCCTGCGATTGAAACCCGCCAATATGGTGAGCTATCATTCCTACAACTGTGTCCCCTTCCATGACAGAGGGAGGTTACCAGGGTGGATCTAACCTAGTTACGTGAGCTTTTAAAAACAGAGTTTTCTCAGGCCAGTGGCAGAAGACAGATCTGAGGCACAAGAGGGATTTAATTTGCTGTAGCTGATTTGAGAATGGAGGGGACCCCTGGCAAGGACCAGAGAGCAGCCGCAATGAGCTGATGTGACCTCCCAGTTCAAGACAATAAGGAAATATGGGTCTTGGACTAAGAACCATAAGGAACTGAATTCTGCCAATAACAGAAATAGCTTGGAAGAGGACCTGAGCTCCAAAGGAGAAGGCAGCAGGCCAACACCTTCATTTCAGCCATGAGAGACCCTGAGCAGAGAGCCCAAGCATACTATGTGTGACATCTGACCTACAAAGCTAACTTCTTCCTTCCTCCCTTCCTCCCCACTTCCCTTTCTCCTCCTCTCCCTCTCCTTTTCCTTCCCTCCCACCTTCTCTTTCTTCTTTCTTCTTCCAAGGTCACATTACATAAGACACCTAGACCCCAAGGTGCTATTAAAATGCTCACAGCTTGGGAGGGGAGGTCCCAGAAGGCACACTCAGGTGCCTACATTAAATGGTACAAGACAACATCCTCCAGCTTCAAAGCAGGTGGGCCTTGACTAACCAGGAGTGGGGAATGAAGATTCTGGTCCATTCAGTGACCTGCCTTTTGGGTGTATCCATCTGGTAGAACCACAATACCAAAGCACTGCACGCTGGCAGCTTAAGCCACAGAAATGACGTCTTCCCGGTTCTGGAGGCCAGAAGTCTGAGATTAAAGTGTCAGTACCAGAGAGGCCTGCAGGTGCTCTGGGATGGCTGATGCTGCTTCCTGGGGTGGGCGTTCGGTGCCGTGAAAAGCTATTTGAGGTATGGTCTCCTGGAAGACACATGGCTGACCCGTCTGACTCTCTGTCCTGGACCCCCGGGGACTGGCTTTTGAGTTGTTTTATGGTCCCTTCTGTTGAAGAAATACACCCAATGTTATGTCCTTAATAAGGATGCTTCTAAAGAAAGCTTTGAGTAAGGACGTTCTCCTCAGATCTGAGCTTCCTTCTCTCCCTGTCAACTTCAGCTCTTCAAGTAGGTGGATAAAGGGGGTTTTCCTGAAAGAACAGGACTCTATGAAAAAACAAAGCCACTCTTTGAACACTTTGAAGATCTGTCTGGGGCCAAAGGCAAGGCTCTATCTTGACGTGAACACGCAGAGGTGTGTATGTGTGTGGGGGTCATGGCCAACCCACTTGGAAAAGTCGAAGTCCCAATTTTACAATTTCTCTGGTGCGGGTTTTACTTTTGAGAGTATTATACGTGAATAAACTGACATACAGCGAGGAACTAATAAGGAAAATGAGGTAAATTAACATAAAAGATCAATTCATAATAGGCCTCCATTTCACAATAATGTCTACGCACAAAGGCCCCAGGTTAGAGCATTCATTTTGAATTTGTTACTCAATAAGAATAACCTAGATGAGGCTTGAATAATTGAAAATTCCCAATTACAGTTCCGACGAGTGGGGTTTTCCAGCCTCTCGTGAGTGACGTGCGAGACAGTCTTGCTAAGCCCGGTCGTCGCGGGAGAGGGAGATGCTATCCGTCCTACCTTTCTTCCTGCGAACAAAAGCCATGATGGCTTTGTCAGGTCCCACTTGGAAACACAATATCAATCTTGCCTGATCCATGTTATTGATGGGTTGTGGGTATTCTACTGTAATTATGTCAAAAATGAAATATTTCAACATGTGATTGGCAGGCTGATTACAATAATGCATGTGATTAAAGCCAGGGCTTGCTTCTGTAACTAAAGGGAGACTGTCAGTGGCAATTAACTGTATTTTCTTTAAAGTTTGCCAAGATTTCTCTTGTTTTTCATTGTGTCGTTGGGAAATAACCCACCGAGGCACCTGGCGGTAGACACACTCAGTATTCTTCCTTGGAAGAGCCAATGGGATTGGAGGCAGCGACAAAGGGACTCCTTAGCTCCTGTCTCCGTCCGGAAACTTGTACAGCCTCAGGAAGGGACTAGAACCAGGGAAAAAGACCATTCAAATTCCCTCTCCATCTCTCTCTCTCTCTCTCTCTCTCATTCTCTGTCTCTCTCTTTCTCTGGGTCTTCATTTCTGTCTCGGGCTCTCTTGGAGTCCATCTGTCTCTTTCATTATCTCTTTTCCTCATCTCTTTAGTTGGAAACCCTTGGAAAATGTACTCACTGGGTTTATCAGTGAGTATAATGCATCAGGTCCAGCTGCCCGCCATTTTGCATGATGCACCATCTCCCTCCTACTCTCGTCCATCGCATTGGCCACGGATGCGTGGACGTGATGAATAGGTCCACAGCTGGCAGGAAGGAGCAGGTGGTCTTCGTGAGCTGTGCAGACACTCCTAGGCCCCGTGGAGCCTGGTGACCCCGGGAATGGGCTGGCCTGGAGTTCAATTCTGCTCTCATTTCTGTTCAGGAAACACCTTCAGGGAACCTACCAGGTGCCAGGTTCTGATCTGAACGCTGTTGGGCTTAGAATCCATGTGCTACAAACCTTCCCTGCCCCAGGGAGTTCATATGGAATCGTGAAATCACTAGGAGTCCTTGCTGACCTTCTCCAAGCTTCCAGTTGTTCCCTCTGCTAACAGGAATCCCTGTGTAGAAAAAGGATTCTTGTCTTGGATACATCTTGCCACTTGAGGTTTTATCTTGAGATGGAAGAGCATGAGTGAAGTGCCAGAATCCTCCAGGGGAAACATAACAGTGGGCCTTTTCAAGTGGGGAACCTGTCCCTCACAGCCTGACGGGTTCCTCAAATCTGCTATGTCACTTCCTCGCGGAGCCTGCCCCGACCCCCTGGGCTGGGGGAGGTGCCTCTTCATGGCCACTTTTGCACCTGAACTGGTTTTGAACTTAGTGTGTGGCCTTGGGATGAGGTTTTCTCTTTGGAAGGCCCTTGAGTGCAGAGGAAGGGGTGTGTCTCGGTTGTCTCTGTGTATGAGACCTGATGTGTAGAAGAAACGGGGAACACAAGTTTATCAAATGAATGGCCCATTGTATGCGTTTCCTCTGGCTGCCATAACAAAGTACCACCCACTCGGTGGTGTACAACAATAGAAACTCACTTTCACGCTTCTGAGGCTGGGGCTCTGAGGGCAAGGTGTCTACAGGGTCATGCTTCCTCTGAAGGCTCTAGAGAAGGATGTGTTCTGGGCCTCTGTCCCAGCTTCCTGTAGATCCTTGGCTTGTGGCAGATTAACTCCACTCTTTATGTAGCATTCTCTGTGTGGTGACTATGTGTGCATATTTCTGCTTGCTTTCTTATTTTCCCCCTTCTTCTCCTCCTCCTCCTCCTTCTTCAGTAAGTAGGCTCCACACTCAGTGCAGTGTGAACTTGAACTCATGATCCTGAGATCAAGACCTGAGCTGAGACCAGGAGTCAGATGTTTAACTGACTGAGCCACCCAGGCGCCCCCATACTTCTGCTTTTCTGCAAGGATACCAGTCACATTGGCTTAGGGGCCCACTGCGCTCCAGTATAACCTGATCTTAGTGTAACAAATCACCTCTACAATGACCCTGTTTCCAAAAAAGGCCATCTTTCTAGGTACTGGGAGTTGGGAATTTTTTTTTTTTTAAGATTTATTTATTTATTTGACAGAGAGAGAGAGATCACAAGCAGACAGGGAGGCAGGCAGAGAGAGGAGGAAGCAGACTCTCCGCAGAGCAGAGAGCCCGATGCGCTCGATCCCAGGACGCTGGGATCATGACCTGAGCCGAAGGCAGAGGCTTTAACCCACTGAGCTACCCAGGCGCCCCCTGGGAGTTGGGACTTTAACATGAATTTTGGGAAGATGCATTCCAGCCTGAACAACCCTTAAGGAAGCTGATCTCAAGGCTCCTTGTCCTGTACAGAGCGTTTGCAACCTTGCCTCTCTGCTGTGTTCCCACAATATTCCCGAGACAGGTAAACAGCTGTCATGTTACAGAGACCCTTAGGTTCAGAACCAGAACCTGAATTCAGCTCTCTTGATCACAGAGCAGGGCCAGGGCCTCTCTGGGTTTGGCCTGGTAGGGAGGATGTTCTCTGCAAGGTCCTCTGGGACTGTGCTTCTCCCTCCTGCAGAGGTTCCCCACCCCCCTGCCCCCAGTCCCAAGGCCTCTCTCAGCCCCTGCATTTCCAGTACAGAAAGCCAAGGTGAAGCTGAGCTTTGCCTTTGGCTATGCTAGGCTGACTTTGAGCCTTGGGAGGAGATGAATGGCTTGAAATTCCCCCAAATACCTTCCTTGAAGGGAGGTTTTTGCTGGCTTTGCACTGAGGTCTTGGATTTGACCCAGGAACATAAGAAAGTGCTGCAGAGATGATCTCACCGCCCCGACTGACATGCTGTTCTTGCTGGGCTCCTGGAATTGCACTAAATTCTTATCAGCGAGATCCACCTACTAATAACACTTTCCATATTTACATTGTGTTCCTTGTCCAATTGGCCACCGTCCCTACACCTTCAGAATTGTGGCCACAGAGAGACTCATGCCGGAGTGGAGGTCAGAGCAAGAAGGAACTATGACATAGGAGCTGTGTCTGAGAAGTGTGAGTACATATGTGTGCACGTGTGTGTGCACATGTGTGCACTACTTCCTATTTGTTTCAGGATATATATATGTACATATATATACATGTATATATACACAGGATATATATACATGTATATATATGTACATGTATATGTATATGTACACATATATGTATACATATGTGTGTGTGTGTATATTATTTTACTAGATCTGATGCTTTGAGCTTGTCCAGTGCTCTATTTAGCTCTTGCTGTGTAACAAACCACCCCAAAACTTAATGGCATAAGACAATAGCCATTTAATTAGATGCACAATTTTGTGGGTTAGAAATTGGGGCAGAGAGGCATGCAGGACAGCTGGTTTCTGCTCCACGGTGGCTCGGCCTCAGCCCAGAAGACTTAAGCAACTGGAGATCGCTGAGCAGCTTGACTGGGGCTGTGGTGCTTGGCCTTGGTCCTCCCCGCTGGCTGGGTTCCTTTGGTTCTTCACTTTGTATTTACTTGGGCTGGATTATCCAAGATGGCATCTGTCCTCACATGTCTGATGACTGGGCTGGGGTGACTAGAGCAGCTGGGGAGGCCGGCCATCATGCTCTCAACACACAGCTCCCCACGTGGCTAGCTTGGGCTTCCTTCCAGCATGGCCGTCCTAGGGGAATTGGACAGCTGGTCTCCCTCCAGAGTGAGTATTCCAAGCAGGCTGAGTGGAAACACCAAGGGCTTATAAGGCCTAGACTTAGAATTCACATGCTGTCCCTTCTTCCATGTTCTATTGGCCGACCAGTCACTAAGGACAATCCTGGTTCAGGAATGTAAATGCCCCCACCTCTCAGTGAGAGGATCGACAGTGGATCTGCAGCCATCTTTAACCCCTCAAGCACCCCCTACCTATTAGCCATTGTCCAATGCTTTAGTTGTCTTTCCAAGCCCTTCTCCATGGGGTTTCAGAGCTATCGTTCTTTTTTCTTTTTTTTAAGATTTTATTTATTTGACAGACAGGGATCACAAGTAGGCAGAGAGGTAGGCAGAGAGAGAGAGGAGGAAGCAGGCTCCCTGCCGAGCAGAGACACCGATGCGGGGCTCGATCCCAGGACCCTGAGATCATGACCTGAGCCGAAGGCAGAGTCTTAACCCACTGAGCCACCCAGGTGCCCCAGAACTATTGTTCTTAATCACAGATCTAATGATGTTGTTCCCCTGCCCCTTCACACACACACACACAGACACACACACGCACACACACACACGCACACACACACGCACACACACACACACACACATGAGCACACACACTCATAAATATGCAGCTCTTTACTTCCTCTGAAGGATTCCCACGCTCCCTGGCACACATGCTAAGAAAATTCTTCATGGTCTGGCCCCTCCTTACTTTTGTACTCCTTTCCCCTCCTCCTCTATTCTCCATCCTAATTTTATTACTTGTCATTCCAGAAATCCCTTTATCTTCCTCCTGGGCCTTTGCACATGCTGTCTTTGCAGTATTCCTGCCTCCTCTGACTGTTTCTTTGGGCAGCAACTCATTCAAACAACACTTTCCTGACATCCGCCCTGCGCCCTATCCCACCCCACAAGGTGCACATTTATCCTATGGGACTTGCCACTCTGCATATAATTATCTGTTCAGGTGTCTGTCTTCCCTTTTAGACAATGAGTTCCTTGGAGCCAGGAGCTGAGTTTGGAGGGTGTTCTCTTTGCCTCGGAGACACATGGGAAGCCGAGAATGCTCTGTAAATATGGAATACACATGTGAAAGAATGCTTTGGGAATGGACGGGTGGTGTGGCCCAAGGAATGGCTTCATAGCGAAATACCTGAATGAAGTATTGGCGGGGATAGCACAACTAAGAAATAGCAGGAAAATTCCATTTCTGCTCCTGAAATCTTGGAGCCTTGCTCCCCAAGTGTGCTCTGCCCTCCATGAGTGCTGTGGATCGGTGACAGAGGTTCCGTGGTGGAGTTTGGGAAGCCCATATTAAACAAAATGAATTTTTTCCCTTTGACTATAAAAGCTAATTGGAGATCTCACAGAAAGTATAGCATGCCATGCTTCCCAAACTTATTTCACCCTGGAACCCTGGAAGGGCCACTGGTCCGTACTACATTCTCCGGGGAACGTTGTTCAGTTGCTCCGACTTCTCGCTGCTCTCTGACCACAGCTCCTCTCGGGGACACCCCTGCCTTTAGCCCCTGACAACCAGGGAGTGAGCCAAACGTCCCTCGTGCTCAGCTATTAGCAAAGCTCGGTCAGTGGCCGAGAAGTGCTAATCATATTCCTCTTTTCCATGGCAGGTGAGTGAGCTGGAGGCTCTCATGGAATCATGGGTGCAAGGGGCCATATTGGCCCATGCACAGCACGAGTGACCATCACGATTCTGTGACATACTCAACTGTCCCTTTACAACAAGGAAGCGGGGGCTTAGAGAAGGGAATGACCTGCCCAGGGTAAAGCTGAGAGATTGGTGGTCTCTGGGCTCCAAGTGTGGGGTTCTTTCCACTACACCATGGCTCCTGGGGGGACTAGGGTTAGGGTTAGGGTTAGATATTGAAGAAAGCCTCCGTTATTGAAGAATCACACCCAGCAGGACAGGGACCCCACATTCACAGAGCACCTATCTGTACCAGGCTTCTTAGCACCTGTACTCAACTGACCGCTCACGGGGACACTGGGAGCTGGTCCTGCTAAACTTACTTTGTAGATGAAGTGACCCGGGGAACACACTGGAAGTGAAGGGGACTGAGAACTGGGACTCTGGGCATTCCGCATGGCTGGGTGTTTTTAGCTTGAGCACCGTGCTTGAAGAAGCTCATTACGGTCCCGCCAGAATGGCTTCAATATCTGCAAACGGGCGCACGGGAAGTGTGTCTCACTCCCTAGCTGCAGGTCCAGCCCCGCCATGGGATTTGCTACCGCATGGGCTGCTTCCAGAGCGGTCTTCTGGGGAAAAGGATCAATGGCAAAATTGGTGGATCCAGCAAGGCATTTGCAATAAAAGCTCTTTATGCCTCTTGTTCAAAGCGTTTAAGTGCCTTTTAGATCACAGATTGAACCATCGACATTATCAAGTGGAGCCTTTTAATACCAAAATACACTTCCAGAGTAAAATTCCATTATGGGAAAAAGCATTTCACGGCACCGGGCTAGATAATAATTCTCTCACGTGTAATAGGATGTATGAAATGTTTGATGATAAACAGAGTTTCTCAGCATTGTAATAAGACGGCTCACACAGCAGAGTGTGTGTGTGTGTGTGTGCGCGCGTGTGCGTGCACGTGTGTGTGCGTGTGTGTTGTATACACATAACAAGACATGTCTCATTCCGGATACCATTTTCTTTATCTGTAAAGAGTGGAATTGGACTTGATGGGTCCTGAGGTGCTTCCTGCTGTCAGATTACAAGGAAAAGCCACTTTCCACTCCCAGCTTCCATTCCTCATCCTTAAAATGAAGGCTTTTGTATCAATCAGGACACTTAGTTGCAATGACAACTTAAAGTGGCTTCAGACACCACGTGGGGACTAAGCAGCTCTTGTAACCACGAATCTCGGAGGTGTTGTGGGTTCAGGCAGAGGTGTGTCAGATGCTCCAACAGGCGTCCCAGGACTTGGTTTCCCTCCCTCTCTTGACATCTCAGCTCCTCAGACACACAACCTTGTGCTGCCCTCCCTTCGCTTCAGGCTCACATTCTCACGTGAGCAACACCAGCAGAAGGAGAACTTCTTTCTCTCAGTATTTTCAATAAAAACCCTGGGACTGGATCTCACTGGCTCTGATAGAACCACTCCTGTCCCTGAACCGCTCCCCGTGTTCAGGGTGCAAACTGCCCCGAGAGCTCAGACCCAGGTCACAGGCCCACTCGGGGGCAGAAGCAGGAATGGGGTCAGTCCCTCCCCACCGTAAAGTCAAAGTTACAGAGAGCAGCTCCCCCTTGGAAGAGAGAGGGGCTGCCCTCAGTGGAAGGGTGAAAAGTTGACAGACCCAACACCGGACACCTGCTGGGGAACTGAACCAGGTCTATTTGGCCCTGAGGCTTGCACACATTCTAGAAGCTGATGAACAACAAGGCAATTTTGAGATGATTAAATTCAACATTTTTGTTTCAGCTTGAGGAGACTGAGGGAAGACGTGACCTGCTCAAGGTCACTTGTTTTTTTTGTAGCAGGCCTATCCCTAAGACTCAGGTCTCTAACCCTCAGTTCCTGGCTCTTTGCTTCTCCTCTCTGAACTATGCAGGGAGGGAGGCCTTCTGGGAAGGGTCAGCCCAAGGGAGCCTTTTGGCCGAGTCTGGCGAGGACCTCGCTATTACCACTTCCTTCCACCAACAGCAAACCTTTGGCACAGCCAACACAGGATATGCCAAACTGGATGATGTTTCCAGGTTTTCTTGTGCAGAATCAGGACTCCTGGCTGTGGTTTCCGGTTAGGCTGCTGAATTGCTGCGTATTTTTGCTCAAGGCACTTAACCTCTTTATGCATCGGTCTCTCAATTTGCAAATTTACCCTCCTCCATAATACCTCTCTCCCCACATACACACCCTGGGATCTCTTGTGTTCTTAAAAAGGTGAAATATGCATCTCTACAATCTGGGGTTCTACAAAGGCTTGTGTAACCTCTGTCAGGAAGTGTCTGCATTTTAGCAAAGCGGTTTAAAGAATATGGCGACTCTCAGGATGCCTGGATGGCTCAGTCGGTTAAGGTCTGCCTTCAGCTCAGATCATGATCTCAGGGTCCTGCAATTATATCCCGCGTTTCGGGCTCCCTGCTCAGCGGGGGGGTCTGCTTCTCCTTCTCCCTGTGCCCCTCCCCACTGCTCATGCTGTCTCTCTCTCTCTCTCAAATAAATAAAATCTTGAAAAAAGAGTTGGGTGACTCTCTAATAATAGGAGTGTTTCAGGCAGTATGGCATGGGATCTCGCTGGCTTTGGAGAGGACATACCTAAGGTCAACCTTGACTTCAGCATGTGTGTGACCTTGAGCAGCTGATTTAACCTATTTGGCCTCTGTTTCCTTCTTTGGAGAGTGGAGACCTTGCAGAGTGGAGGTACATGAGCCCCTCCAATTTGGGGAGGATGCGTTGCAGCAGAACATGCCCAAAGCACCTGGGGGGGGGGTGGTCAGTGGGCAATTGTCAGAGCAGGCTCCTGTCTTGATTCCATTAAAGGGACTGATGGCAGCAACATTGGCCATGGCTGTTGTAGTGGGTTCAACAGTGTTCGCCCCACATATATGTCCAAGTCCCAACCCCCTCCTGGGATTGTCACCTTGTTTGGGCATAGGGTCTTTTTGCAGGTGTAACCAAGGTAAAGATTTCAAGATGAGATCGTCCTGGATTTAGGGTGGCCCTAGGTCTGATGACTGGTGTCCTTAAAAGAGGAAGGAGAGGTCGATTTTGTAGACACCGAGAGAAGGTGGCCATGAAGACAGATGCAGACATGGGGTCTATGCAGCAGCAGGCCAGGAAATGCCTGGGGCACTGGGGGCTGCTAGAGACGAGGAAGGATTCTCCCCTGGAGCCTCCAGACGGGAGCACAACCCTGCGCACACTTTGATTTGGGACTTTCGGCCTTCAGAACCGTGTGAGAATAAATGTCTCTTAGGTCACCAAGTTTGCGGTCATGCACGTGGCAGCCACAACCTGTTTATGATAAAACAGGAACTTCAGAAGTTCTGTAGCATTGACTCAAACTGCCTTTCTGACTACCAAAAAAAAAAAAAAAAAAAAAAAAAACTTATCTCTGTCTGTCTCCCCCCCACTCAGTCTCAGCATGCCCTATCTTTATGTTCAGTCTGATTACCCATGGAAATTTTCCCTACTGAGCTGATTAATCAAAATACTGAGTCATTCCTATTACGCTTAGAAATTCCTGATTGTGCTTAAAAATAATTGGTAGCAGATATGTACAAATAAGCCCAGCTACAAACCAGAGTGTTTATTGGTGATTTAATTCACTCCAGGATCATAAGGGGGTGTGTGAAATTACATGGCAGGAAGGCATTTTTAATCATATGTCTTCACTAATAACAAATATATTAATGCATTATACACATGCAGGCTTTGGTGAGTCATTTATGTGTTCCACAGGTACGTGTTGGACAATGTGTCAGGCGCCTGGCCAGCCCTCTGCTTGTAGGGAGCTTTGGTTCAGTGCGAGGGACGCTTAGCGATGTCATCGGGTGTTGAATTTGGTGACGAGTGCTTTAGAGGAAGGACGTGGGCTGCTTGGGTTGAGGGCTGAGTGCGTGGTTGAGGTTGAGGGCTTGGGTTCTGGAGCCGGGGCCCCTGGGTTTGAATCCTAGCCCTGCCTGGACAAGCTAATGACACGGTGGGGTCTCTGTTTCTTAGCTCTCCAGTCCTTGAGCCTCGCCTTTCTTCTCAAGTCACGGTCTTTTGTGAATTTCAGTGGGGGGACAGTCTGACATGTTGATCACATGCCGCCAGCTTGGTAAGACTGGAACCCCTGACTCAGTCTCCCCTGTGGTGGGCAGCAGCTGAGATCTCTGCCTGTTCTTCCCGCCTGCCAATTGTGCCCCCCACCTTGGGCTTCTTGGAGTCTTGCTCCTGCAGGTGGAATTCATCAATCAGCCAAAGATTTCAGGGGTCTTTGTATGGGAGTCTTCAGGCTGCCCCTGTGGCTCTATTCTGCCGTCCTTCCCCATTTCCAATTACTCCAGCGTCCAGATTCCATCCTCTGACTCCTCGGGCTCGTGAGATTGCAACTTTCCTTTGGAGTTCTAGCCACCTCGTGCTGTATAGACCGGGTAATGTCCTCAGCGGAAAGGTCAGAAAATAAACACGGATCTTCCTTTTCTTTCCAGGATCACATCCCCTTCAGTTTCTGCCTACTTTTGGCTGCCATCCCGCGGGAGGTTAGTATGCAACAAGCTCCTCCCCATTACCAGCAGAACTGTCTGACTTCCTTCAGTCTATACTCGCTCCTTAGGTTAGTTCCCCTGTCCTCACAAATAACCCATCCTCATTTCTAATGAGCCAACTATGTGCTGGTGACCTCCAAGTTTTTATCTCTACCCTCTGAAATCGGTGTGGATTTGAACAGAATCTCCTTGAAAACTCAGAAATTGGAGCCAAAGAAATGCTAGCAAAAGGCACAGAAAAGAAGTTTTCAGAAAAGGAAACCGAAACCAGGGCCGAAGTGTATTCTAGACACCAAGAGGAGAAAATGCCTCAAGAAGAGGAGATGGCAGGTATGGGGGCACTGCTGTGAGGAGGCCCAGTGACCTGAGCAATGGTCACCATGATTAGTAACATGGGGTCATTGCGACCATCACAAGGATGCTTTTGGTGGCATGAAGGAGGCAGAGGGCATCAGAGAGGGGTCAGAGAGAGGGTCAAACAGGAGATGAAGGAGCAAAGACATAGATGTAGAGAGAGGGCCACAGGTAAGGAAGGTGTAGTCCATGGAGCATCATAAGACAAGAGTAGCTTTTTTACTGTTTCTCAAAAGCACCAAGCCTCATACTCCCATGCCTTTGCATATGTCCTTCCCCCTGCTAGGAATTGCCCTTCCCAACACTGTCTGCTTGATTCATATCTATACCTCCTTCAAGACTTCATTCAAGGACCCAGGGATGGCTACTGTCCTACTCTCCCTGCTTGGTTAGATATTGCTATTCATTCATTCATTCATTCATTTTTATTCTCCTTCAGCTCCTCCTGCTTACCCCTGGTCACAACTACTGGAGTTCAGGAATCTAGTGAACTAATGCCCCATTTCTTTTCTTCTGAAATAAATTAAAATATAGACTTAGGATCAAACAGATGAAGAGCAGGGTGCCACCTTTACAATTGGTAAAGCTTCCCTGGAGAATGCGGTTTCACCTGGGGACTTGTGAGCTTCCTTGAGACTTTGGTCCCCAATCTAAACCTTAGCTTGAGCTCGCTGAGCTGCAGACAGCCAGATGCCAAGGGGTGGGGGGTGGTCTCTAGCCCACACCTGTTAGCCTCAACAGAGAGGTTCGTGCTTCCAGCCCTGAGTCAAGAAGGCAAGGCCAGCTAGGACCTGAACCTTCTCCCTCCTTGGTGGCAGGAGCAGTCAGATCAGAGAGAAAGGCCCCGAGCCCTATCTTCGTGCTCAGCGACTTCTGAGTCTACCCATCCGATGAGTCCCTTCTTATTTGCGAGGAGTCAGTTGGGGAGAGGGCTGAAATTCCTTCCTATTGCTGCTTTTCCTGGGATGTGGGATGGAATTGTCCTCATGGGAATTTGAGGGAAGGAATAGCAACCTCCTTTCCTAATGCAGCCATCATTGTCCTGTAACAGTCACTTTGTGTCCATCTGCCCCAGCAGAGCATGGCTTCTTGGGGACAGCAATCTCATTTTGTTCCTCCCCATCCTGAGAACCAACACTGTGCCTAGGACATAGTAGGAGCTCAGTAAACTTTGTTCAACAATGCGTGTGTAATGTTAAGCAGGCAGTTGCATCAAAGGTATGCTACAAATGGACGCCAAATGTCCTGAGTCCTCTTAAAGCTGCTTGACAAATTTTTAAAACACCTGAGTCCTTATCACTGCGTTCACCTAAGACCAATGACAGTTGGGGGGAAGAATGATCACATTCACAAATTATCCTTTGGCTTGTATTTTCATTCCCAGAGATAAATGTTACCACAGTTAAGTCATGCCTTATGCTTCTGTTGCAGGTGTTAGCTTATGAAAATACTGGCTGAGCTCAGCTCCCTGGTGTGAAATGCAAATCCGGGGAAATTCAAACATACTGGTGGATTGCAGCCCGAGCTTCTTTTATTAATGGTCACTAATGGTCTGCAATCAAGCCACACCTGCTGGCACAAAACGATTGGCTTGTTTGCTTGAAGTGAGTATAATCTATCAACCTGCTGATTCTTCATCTCTCTCAAGGCATCAGCCAGAAAAAGAGAAGAAAAAAGTCTACTTACCTCGTTTCAGTGGGCGGTGTGAAGTTACCATAGTTCTGGAGTCAGACCGTCCTGAGTATAAAGCCCCATTCGGTCACTAACTAGCTACAGCCACAGTCAACAGGTCGTGCCTCATGTGCCAGGTTATGATAATCACACCTGCCTTTCAGGGTGGAGAGTAAGGATTCAAGAGGTCAACACCCTCTCAAAGTTTCCCTTAATAGACATACGACGCGTTTCCATTCCTGGGCCCTTCTGCTATTTTCCCGAAATCCTATTTGTCTAGCTTACATCTGAAAGCACACTTGGGCCGTCATCTCTCCCTCCGTTCACACCTTCGGCCTCATAGAAGTTTCCCTCTAAACAGAGCAACAGGAAAGGAAGCACAGGCGCTTGGGTTGGTGGTCAGCGGGGTTGCTGCACCTGCTGGTGCCCAGTAGAGACAGAGCGCTAAGCCCAGAGCCGGGTCCTGGAACCTCAGGAACGGGCAGGAGAAGTACCCTGGTGCTGCGGGATTGGCAGCCCAGCTCTGCAGCTTGAGGGCTTGGTTACAGTGTGTATTCATTGGCTTCAGCTGCTGGAGCAAAACACTGCAGACTGGCTTCAACAGAAGAGATGTATTTGCACTGCAGGCCCAAGATTAAAGTGATGACAAGACTGCTTTCTTCTGACGCCGGCCTCCTTGGCTTGTAGGTGGCCCCTTCTCCCTGTGGCCTCATGTGGTTGTCCGTCCGTGCTTGTCTGTGTCCTAACCTCCTCTTCTTACAACACCAGTCGTGGTGCCTGGGTGGCTCAGTGGGTGAAGCGTCTGCCTTTGGCTCAGGTCATGATCCCAGGGTCCTGGGATTGAACCCTACGCTGGGCTCCATGCTAAGCCTGGAGTTTACGTCTCCCTCCCTCTGCTGTTTCTCCAGCTTGTTTATGCTCTTGCTCTCTCTCTCTCTCTCAAATAAATAAAATCTATAAGAAAAAGAGGACACCAGTCATATTGGGTCAGGGCCCACCCATATGAACTTATTTTAACTTAATCACCTCTTAAAGACCCAATCTATAAATAAAGGCATATTCTGAGATGCCAGGGGTCAGGGTTTCCAAATATAAACTTCTGGGGGACCCCTAAATCAGCCCAGAGCACCATGGAAGCAGTGTCCAAGATCCAACAAGCAGCCCAGGGTTTGGGAGACAAGGTGGGCTCCCATACCTTGAGGCACATCAGATGTGTCCCACGTGGGGTTCTAACACACTCACTGTCTGGGGTCTTGGGAAGGGGCAGGGCACACACAGGACCCTTCTCAGGGACACCTTGGCACCTCATCCTTTCGCTTCCCTCTTCCTTCTCTGCTTCCTCCACCCTCAGTGTTGGTCTTACCTCCGAGACCTTGACCTTTGACACTAAAGAACCCAACCTTTTGAAACTCACAAATCTTTTCTGAATTATATTGCTTCGGCCATGAGTTTCAAAAGTTAAAATTTTAAAATTAAAAAGCTGAGAATTGCTGTCTCCGTTCTCTGGCTCTCTTCCTTGTGACTTTCTGCCCCTGAGGCAGAGGGTACAGAGAGATTAATGGGGGGAGGGAAGAGGAGTAAAGGAATTCATATTAACGACATCCAGCCCACTGTACTCGGTTTTCTCAAAGAGCCCTGGCTCACTCAGATTTCTCCTGCGGCTGACCTTGACATTTACCTCAATGACCAGATCCCAGATTTCTGAAGGTCAGGGGCCCTGTGCCAGTCTACACTATGAGATCCCACATTCCCTTTGACATACAGGAAAAGCACAAGCATTGACATTGTACAGCTGAGTTCAAATCTGCCTCCATCACTTACTAGCTATATGACTTTGGGCAAGTGGCCCAACTTCTTTCTCCAAGACTCAACTTCCTTGCCTGCAAAATGAGTTAATAATGGTACTTACCTCACAGAGCTCCTGGGAAGACCAGATGAGATGGGTATATATTGTGTACTTAGGACCATGCCTGGCACAGGGTAACTGCTAAAATCTTTCAGTTATTTTTTTAAGGATTTATCTATTTTATTTTAGAGAGAGTGAGTGAGCACATGCGTGTGTGCGTGTGTGCAAGTGGGGGAGGAGCAGAGGGAGAAGGAGAGAGAGAATCTCAAGCAGGCTCCCCACTGAGCACAGAACCCAATGCAGGGCTTGATCAGGACCCCGAGATCATGACCTGAACCGAAATCAAGAGCTGGTTTCTCAATTGATTGAGCCTCCGAGGGACCCCATCTTTCACTTAATATTATTGAAAAATATTTGCCTATAGATTAATTGACAGGCTCTGGGTTTAGTTAAAGCAAGGTGGCGGTGATGGTGATGATGTGTGGAAAATGGGAAAAAATGCATTTTCCGGGCAATGACTACATTGGGAAACAAGTCTCTCCAGTTCTTTTGTGATAAAATGATTTTGTTTTGCTCAGGGCCCCTTTGAGTCTCATAACAATACTCACAAATAGTGTCTTTTGTTCTGGAATCTTGGAGCAGCCCTGAAATCAAAACATAATAAGAGTTGGATGGTTGAAAAGAAAAGCAACAATTTGCTTTTGTTTTGGAAGAGCACTCCTTCCTTTCCTAGTTTGCAACCTGGCAGCTGATATGAACATATATGTGTATTGGACTTGAGTCTGTGGCTAGTCACCGGCAATCAGAGATGACAGCCTCTGGCAGGGGTTCCTGGAGGTGGACCTCCTGAGGTTTAGAAGGAGAGAAGTAAGAGAGGGATGAACAGGAGAAGGAAAACAACTTTTAACGAGTGGCCAAGGAGACATGAATTTGGCAGGCACTGTCTCATTCAATCCTGACAACTACAAGCAGTTCCAGGAGAAGAAAGAGGCTCAATAATAATATCTACAAGGTCACACAGCAATTAAATGGCGGAAGGAGGTTCCAGACTCCGCTCTGTCTCAATCACAACACCCATGCTACTATCATCTTACCACCCTGTTTCTCTAAGGACATTTGTCTTCACTTTCAGAAAGTGTGGAGTGGAGAAAGGAGGAAAGCTCATGCCCCTGAGTGTTTGAGAGCGTCAAATTCAGTGTGCGATGTGGGAAGTGGAGTGATCTAGAGAGAAGTTCTAATGAAGCAAGCACCGGATACCCTGGAATTTATTCAAATCCACCAATCATAACATGCCCCATTATTTTATATGGAACTGGTAAAGAAAAAGATGAAATCACTGCCAATTACAATTGGCATTGATCATGAGACATATTCTGGTTTCAGAGATGTTAAATAGTGAAAAGCCTTCATATTAGAATTGATACGAGAGGCCCATTACCAAGGCCAGCTCCTGTCCTGTCTTAAAGTTTAACACAGGACACAACAACCATTCAAGGTATTTTAAGCACAAAGTGGTTTTTTAAAAAGATTTTATTTATTTATTTGAGAGAGAGAGAGAGCACAGAAGGGGAAGGGTCAGAGGGAGAAGCAGATTCTCCACTGAGCAGGGAGCCCAACATGGGACTCGATCCTGGGACTCCAAGATCATGACCTGAGCCGAAGGCAATCACTTAGCCAACTGAGCCACCCAGGTGTCCCAGCTCAAACTGATTTAATACAAGAGGTTAGTGCTTTATAAGATTTCGGAAGGGGTGGACTAGCAGAACTAGCTGGAACTCTGCAGAACTGCCTTGCCAGTTGAAGAGGGGAAGGATGAGGAGGATGCCATTGGGGCTTGCAAGTTTAGATAAAGTTGTGAGTTCTAGCCAATTCATGGTATACTCATGGGTAGGATACAGATTAAAATTGCCAAGGGAATGAGCAGAGTCCAGGATTCCAAGTGTAGAGCATCAGTTGTCCTCTTCCCATGGGATTAGGAAAGCATGGCTTCCCAGCATCAATATGGGATCATACTGTTAGTTTTGCCTACCAGACACCCAAGTCTCAATGTCCAGAGTTCTTATTGGGGCTCAGCCCCAAAGTGTGATCGATGGCCCACATGGCTGATCTCGGTCTCTAAACCTTCTGGGGGTTGACTGATATTGCATGACCCAAGGCACCTGCTGTAAGTTGTGTTGTTGGTACTTCCAACATGACCCTACCCTAAATCATATTGTTGGACCATCTGGTGACCCAAGGCTCCCAGGCAAACAGAGACACTCCTATCAAACGTGGCATTTCAAGGTCTTCAAGATCACCTCCCAGAAGCTGGGATGAAGGTCAGAGCTCTTTTGGGCAAGGTTAAATTCTTTACTACACATACTCAGAACTGTAGCTGCCATCCAGGGATCAGGAAGCTGCTCCTGCCACCAGAGCAACCGCCTTCTGACACTTGTGAAATAAGACACGTGGGATTGGAACGTGGTGGCATGAAATCCCAAGACTCCATGACTGGGTTGATGCCTCACTCTTGACCTCCAAACCTTCTTGAGGAGTCCTACACATTTCGAGGCCTAAACACTTAGGGGGCTGGGCAATGCAGGTTTGAGCTTTGCAGCCTCTGTAGTAGGAAGGGGCAGCAGATGATGGTAGATGTGTCTGCTGAATGTCAGTGACCCTATTTGTCACTCCTCCTGAGTAGGCAGACAGTAACGCATCTACCAGCGTCCTCCACTGAGAGCTGGTGATCCAGGACACTGAGAAGCAGCACAGTCGTTCTTGGAGGTGCACACATTAAAATTTCCTGTACCATTAATCTCTCAGAACTTGGGGAAGACAAATAATTATGGTGTCTTGAAAACTGGCTGAGGAGATAGAAGCACATGAAATAATAAACGGTTGGTGCGCTGCAGGGAGGTGGTTAAACATTCAGTCTTCTGAGTTGGTTGAAACCTTGGCTTAAAGTCCACTGGATCACTCACGAGGTCTGTGAGCGTGAGCCAGTTGCTTACCTTCTCTGAGCTTTAGTTTCCTTATCTCTGCAGTGGGGGAGGGACGGGTAATACTAACCTCTAAGGGCTATTGTGAAGATTTCTTGAAATTTGGTTGGGAAAGTATTAACACAATTCCTGGAAAATGCTTAAAACCATGAATGGAAGTGGTCATCATCCCCATTACCTCCATAGTCATCATCATCAGGATAAAGACAAGGAGGAGGAGGAAGCAATTTCCCAGGCCTTTAAACGCCCCCTTGTCCACTTCTGACCTTGGAATAATCTATAATCATCAATTATTGTGTCATTAAATCCAAAGGACCTGTTTCTACTGTGGTACTCACCAGATTAGTTCAGTAGAGTAACTAAGTCAGTGTCTGTCATCTTGTTTATGGAGCTTGGCAGAACAACGTGCCCTTCTTTCTGTGTTCTCCCTGCAGAGTCTGCGTGCCACCAGTAGTTAGTCCTTACATCATTACCCTTTCCAGTATCAGCAGCTGTAACTGCTATCAGGATGAATATGGAGTCAGACCGCTCTATTGGTCAGCAGCAGTGACCTTGAACAAATCAGTTCATTTTTCTGGGGCTTTGTCTCCTCACCTGAACACTGGGGATCATATTATGCACCTCTCAGGGTTATCGGGGGTAGTTTTCCCACACATAATGCATGCTCATAAAGATTCATGGCTCCTAGAATTTGTAGACATGTCTGGCTTTCCCACTGGATTATAAATTTTTTAAGGAAACTTGTGCCTGGCACATGGTAGACGCTCAAAAGTCCTTGCTAAAATGGCAATAATGGCTCTGGGAACCTGGGATGAATGCAGACATTGAAACCAGGGGCAGGGGACGCAGAAGACCCTCATACACATTCTACCCTTCCCTCTTCTCCCTTTCCCCTCCTCTCAGGAGGTAATATTCCCTGGGGTTGTTGTTAGGTTGCCTATATTAACTAATGATGCCCCAGCAGCTTTGTTCTAAGTAGATCAAAGTCCTCTCAAAGTACTGGGGAAGGCAGAGAACTGGTTGGCCCAGGATGATTATTCCCATCCTACAGATGAAAGCAACAAGGACCAGGACTCATGAACTGACTCATGAGCAGAACCAGCGACTGCTGGGCAGCCTGCCAGGGCAATGTTTCCTCTTGGTGACTATATTTGTTTGAACTTTGCAGACCTTTTCTACCATGGTCTAGCTAATACCAACATTCTCTCTCATCGTCAAAGTGCCCTGCTCTACTGTTACCTTTCTGTGCCTTTGTACCAGGGTTACAAGAGCTGGCAGGTATCCTGGAAATTCAAAAAAAAGGGGGGCAATCTGGGGCATGGCTATATGGCAAATCAATAAAGATCCCATGCCTAGATTTTTGGCTGGTCTCCCTTTGCTAGGACGCTGGAAAATTTTTATTCATTAAGCTGAGCCCACTTACAGGTCACCCTGCTTTATCTATGATGATCTGTGAGCCAGGAATTCTATTAACTGACTATGACAGCTTTTTGTACAAATCTCTATTCCTGCATTGAAAATATTTCTGTCTAAGAAGTTTCCTAATACATACTGGGGCTGTGCATAAGGAGGCAGTGAAAACAATACTTAGTAGATTCAGGGGACCTGGAATAATTTAAAGTATTGGAGATATTTTTCCCCCTTTAAGAACTGAAATAATGGATGTGAAAAAGCACAGTGTCTAACAGGTGATAGAGGCTCCTTAAACATTAGTTAAAACAGAATCCCTAGAGTCCCCAGAGGTTAGCTCATACCCTGGCTCAGAGTAAGAGCTCAGTAAGCATCTGTTTGGACTGTAGATGATTTTTGCATAGATGGGAGGGTTATATTCATGAATCTGTCCTCTCTAGTTCAATTCTGAAGTTCTAAAACCCAGCCATAGCAAGTTCTCATGGGTCAACTTTCTGCGCAGCCCTGATCTTGTTACCAAGCTACCAACTCCTCAGAGTTCAGTGATGTCCCAGGGGTGTATCCCCATCTACAGCATTTCAGACACACTGTCTCCATGACGGCATCTTGGACTGCTCCCTTGCCACGCTCTGTACCGGAAGGACATCTCAGCATGTGTGGGTGGTGTTGGAGGTGTTAGCAACTGCCCTGGAACATAGCTGCACTAGAGTAGCATTTAACAGTAAGCCATCCAACTTCGGGTGACGTAACTACAAGCTCCAGAATAAGTATATTCCATTCTCACCTTGGGACACTCCAGGCACTGCTGCTGGCCTAACTGTGCTTTAAGGCCAGCCAGTTGTGAACCCAGCATGGAAGCAGGGACAGTCCTTCTGTGTGTGTATGTTGAAGTTAGGGGAACATGGTCACAGTGTGACAGATAAATCCTCTTCCAAGTCTTAGTAGAGGAGTGCATGTGCGTGTGTGTGCATGTGAGTGTGTAGAGTGTAATTTTCTCAATAGATTCTGAACATATTGTCTTGCTGGGGAATTCCACACTCATGAGATGTGTGATCTTGAGACCTCTTTGGTGACAAATATTTGAGTGCTCACCTTGTACATGTGTTTCCTTTGGGGTCTCAACAGAAAGCAGATGACACGTTTGAGATAAGATGATCCGAGGAGGGTTAATTTGCAAGGAGACTATTAACAAAAGTGTGGGTGTGGCAACCACAGGGGTGGGACAGTAACTTGTGGCTCAGAATAGTTGTGGTGCTTGTCTGCAGATCTGAGGCACAGAGGGAGGGAGCTGTCATTGTAAGCTGGAGGGGAGGGCCGGGGATCAGTGACCTTCTGCTGAGGCACCCAGCCAACTGGAGGTGCCTTGCCAACAAGGATCCAGGGGAATACCCATCCTCCTCAACAAACCTCCTCACCAATATCCTTCTGCCTATGGCTTTGGTGATTTTGAGCTAGAACATTGTTCCAGTCCGCAGTGAGCTTACAGCCACATGGTTGATGGAGGTTTAGACAATTTATTGTAAATATAAAGGAAACCATGGCCTAAGATAATTATAGATGAGATGATACAGAAGGTTAGGTAGACATTGAAGTAGGCTTTGAAAGACAGGTTTTAGATGTCTGACAGTGGCTGGGCAGAATAATATTAATACTATCTACTATTTATTGAGCACCTACAATGTGCAAAATACTGTCTATAGATCATCTGATTTAATCCTGACAAACAGGAAAGCAAGATTTACAGGGGTTAAGTAACTTGCCTTAGGTCACAAAGCTACAAAGTGAAAGAGCTAGGGTTTGCATTGCGCGGGCTGTTCTCTTCCAGATCCAGGCCCTGGTGCACTGACCCAAGCTTGGGAGATGGTGGGGTAGGGGGGGGGGGCGACGAACCTTCCAGGGTGCTGGAGCAGAAGGTGGGAAAACGCGAGCGCAAGTAGGCAGAGGAGACCCTTAGTCCACGGGACTATAGGGCTTCTTTTACATCCGCCCTTTGCAAACACACTTACTTAACAAATCAAGCAGCTGCGAACACTGGCAAGACTTATATCGATTCCAACAGCATTGGAGGGTACAGTATCTGATTAGGACTGACTCACAAGCTGTAAACCACACTTCCCGGAAGCCCAGGCGGGCGAAGGGACCCGGATCGCCTTGGGCCTGGGAAAGACTCCATTTCCCAGCATACAGTGGGAGCGCCGGCCCACAACTCCCGGCATGCATGCGGAGGCGGCACGGGCTGGCGCGGGCTCCGCCCCACTCCGCGGCTGCCCCGCCTCTCCCGCTCGCCCTCAGCCAATGGGAAGGCTCTATACTGCAGGGTGTGACGGGGCCGACGCCGCCGTGGAGTTGCAAGTCGGCGAAAGCGGCGGGAAGTTCGTACAGTGCAGAAGGCGACGCATCTCCGGCTCGGGGTAGGGAGGCCGCGGGCGGCGGGGTCCGAGAGCGCGGGCGCCGAGCGGGGGCCGCGGAGGGGCGGCCGGAGGCTGGGCCGGCGCGGGGCGTCCGGGCGTCCGTGACCTCGGGCGGCGCCGCGCGCGCGTCCCTTCCTGCCGCTTCCCCTCAGGCCCAGCGGCGGCCCCGGCTTCCTGCACCTGCCAGGCCGCCCTCTTCCCCTCCACCTCTCCCCGCCTGTTTGCTCGCTCTCGCGCGCTCAGACCTGCCTCGCGTCCTGGGCACTGGGGGCTCGGTGTCAGAGCCGGGGACCAGGGGCCAGCAAGGACCGAGGAGGTCCCTCTGGCATCATGAAGTTCACATTCGGGAGGGGAAACACCGAATAGAAGCAAACGCTGCAGTTTGCAGACCCCGAAATCTCCTTTGAAACCAGGACAGGCGATTGGAGGCCAGAGTGATGGGGGTGAGGAAGGGCGTCCCAGAGGAGCTGAGGGTTGACTGGAGAACTGAGAGGGGGGAAGGAGCCTGTGCCCCTGAGGAGAGCGTTCCAGGCCCGGGACACTTCGGGTGGGAGACTGGCTCCTTAGCACCCTGTCAAGGTCCGGGGAGGCCGGGTAAGAGCTTGCCTGGGGGGCGTGGGGCCGGGCGTGGAGCTCCGTGGGTCGTTTACATTCTAAGGGATTTCGTGTGCCTCCTGCCCTGGCTGACCCGGGGCAGCCTTTACTGATGCAGTTGTATCCGAGGGCACCCCACAGTTTTTCCTACCGCCGAAATAGTTTTTGGTTCTAGTCTCAGAGCGCTTAGGTGCTGCAGTTCAGTTCCCCGGACAGGACCAGAGTCGTTGGACTGAGAGGTAGAGAGAGGCGGACACTAGGTTCCTCTTGAGGCCATCCATTTTTTTAAACCTCTTTTTTGTCAAGTCACTCATTTTTGTTTTTCTTTGTATCGACTCTTCCTTTCCTCCCCCCAACTCCCTTTCTTATAACAACTTGGAAATAGCAGTTTTGCTGTTGGAGAGGCGGTTTTAGGGAGCTGTCGAAGAGCCTCCTTAATCCACCCACCCGTCCATCTATCCAGCCATCCATCCTCTCTCCCCGACTGCCCCCTCCTTCCTTCCCGCCCGCCTCCCTCCCTCCCTCCCCGAATTGCTTGTCTGTTGAGTCTGAACGCACAAGAGGGGGGAAAAAAAAGTCATGATTTATTTTTCAGAGTTCAGAATCAAGCCACCTTTTTACCATATGCTGAGCATCTCTTTGGGGAGAATTTAATCTACAATGTTAAAGCAATTTCAGAGGAAAGCTAGGGTTCTTTATGTAATCATTTTATTTAGATTATGCTGTTCAAAATGGCGTGTAGTGATTGGAATTAAATTTCTGGATAGATAAGGTTATGTTCATCTACCCATAGAAGGAATGCGACTTAAGTAGTCACCTAATAATAGCTTTCTCTGCTGAAGCGATCCCAGATGGTTATTCTCTGCGCATCTCAAACATTGCTGATCCGATTCTGTTTTAATACAGTAGAACAACTTGAATTTAATAATAAAAAGCTCGAGTGAAGTATCACTGTAAATGTAGTGCTAGTATCTGTACAGATACCAGGTTTATGGCTTCTTGTATAGTACTGCAGAAATTATGAGAGGGTATTTGTTAAACAAATGGGATAATGGAGTAACGTGTGGAGCATAGAACCTGGCATAGAATAAGTTACTAAGTGCCCAGGAAATGGTTCTGTGGAAAGCTTAGTCTAAGTTCTATTCCAGGAAGCAAGTGTATAAATAAAACCAGCAGTACATTCCAAATGTTGACAGACCTTAACATTTCTTAAATAGGCCACTTTTTTTTTTTTTTTGGGTATTTGAGAACTAATATGAAATAATGAATATATAAGTGAATGCCTAAATGTCTAGAAAAGAATACGGTTTTTATTTTGACAACTGTGTATTTTGCCTTAAAGTCATCGTAGTAACAGTGTACTATGAATAGAATTTTGAATTTTGAAAGGATTTTTGATTTGAAAACTAAAACTTACTGGAAGCTTTAAAATTTACTTTATATCAAATGAAGGGTGATTCCTGAATTTATGCAAATGTGCAAATGCTGATAACACCATATATCAGGCAGTGAACCTAATGGGAGTTAAGTGCTGCCCCTGGTGTGTGTGGGTGAGGCTTTCATGCAAATTGGTCTTCTTGGGTTATGAGAGTGGATTGATAACTGAATAGGACTGGAGGATAGTTTTTGGAGTTGTAGGATATTTTCCACGCTTGCCGAGGTTATTTTTCAGAGTGAGTGGAAGTGGACTCATCGATTCACCAGACATCCCGTACCTGCTCACACTGTATGTCGAGAACTGGGCTAGGAACAGTCTGTTCTTGACATTGGAGAGTTGTGTTTAAACACTTTATTGTTTGTTTGTTTTAAGTTAATAGAGGTCATTTTTTTCATTTCAGTTGTCTAGCATCCAGCACACAAGAAGTTATTATATGTTAATATATTATATATTTTAAAAACTACATTCTTATTGATAAATTTAGAAAGTATGGAATTTTTAATAAGGATATAATTTTAGTTTAGAAGGTGGCAATCTTGACAAAGCACTTAGCTAGGGTGTGTTTGTAATCTAGAATACGTTTGTCCCCTTGACTGAAACGCCTGTGAATATGTTCTTACTTGGCACTGTAAATATGAGAAGAAGGCCAGACCCTTTCATTTTTTCCCAGCTTGGTTCCTGAATGCTGTTTACCTAGCATTGAGGTTGCTGTTTTGAAGTAATTTCATTCACTTTCCCAATTCCTTCTGCCCCACCTCTCCCAGTGTCGTCTTTCATCTCTGCACTCAAACCAAGGACAGTCCACTACAATTCTTTTTTTTTTTTTTTAAAGATTATTTATAAGATTATTTATTTATTTACTTGGCAGGGAGAGAGAGAGAGAGAGAGCGAGCGTCAGTGAGAGAGGAAACACAAGCAGAGGGAGTAGGAGAGGGAGAAGCAGGCTTCCCGCCAAGCAGGGAGTCCAATGCGGTGCTTGATATGGGACTCGATGTGGACTTGATCCCAGGACTCTGGGATCATGACCTGAGCCAAAGGCGGATGCTTAATGACTGAGCCACCCAGGTGCTCTAGGACCTACTACCCTTCCTTCAAAAAGGAACGCTCTCTAGAGAGCCTAGAGAGGGATGAGATGTGTCCTTCCCTCCCAGTAGGAGTTAGATTTTTAATATTCATCAGTAAATACTAATGACAGAAAAACTACTTAATAGTAGCATTCTCCAGTAAATTTATTAAGACATTTGTTAGCCACAGCATCTTTCTCAACTTGGAAAAAATACAGTGTGAATCATATTGTTTCTTTAGTCTTCATGTAGATACATGGATTTTGATGATTCTTTGCAATAATTCCTGTCTCTCCATGGGTTTCTGGCCTATTGGATGGGAACCAGTGCTCTAGGATTAAATTAAGATTGACACTGTTCACACTGGCTGATATTTAGGAGGAATATTAAACATACGCACATACCAAGATATTTACCAATAAAGCCATATACATTAAACGCGATGATGTCGTAGGTGGAGTCATATAATTAAATTGCAGGGTTCTTAGGTGGGAGGTTTAGGAGTGTTCCAACCTCTACCTTTTAAAGAGATAATATACTTTATTGGAAAGGCACATTTGTCTTAGGACCTCACTATCTAGTAGGTCCCACAAGGGACTGAAGAACTGGATAGTCATTAGGAACAAGGACAACAGGCCCCCCCCCATCTCCCACTCTTTCAGGGGAAGTTAGTTCTTTCTGTGCATTTTTTCCATCTCTTTGCAGGCTGGCTGTCTTGCTGCTGTTTGCACGTGGATGTCTCCTCTGCAGCTAGCTCCTTGTTTTAAGAACCCAAAAGAGACTCCATTATCCATCTTTGGCAATTATATTTCAAATTTTAAAAAATCATGAATTTAGAAATTTTACAGCTAAGATAACTATAGCTTTATTTCAGATTAATTGCTTTTTCTCAATTGTTTTACCAAGTAACAGCTGAACAAGTGCCATTGTTTGATGATACTATGTATAAATGCATTGTGAACACATTTCACAATACTAAGAGTTGGAAAGTGCTTTTAAACCTTCAGTCTTCAAAAGCTATGTCTGGAAGACATAGAAGCAAACTTGTACTGTTTCTGTTGGCAATATCGCCTTTTTTTCACTCCTCATTGCAGCTTACTATATAATATGGCAACAGAGCTTGCTAGCAACAAAGGGATCTTATCTAAGTATGAATTTTTTTATGAGAGGTAGTAAAGAAAAGCCTTTTATTTGTGAATCAAGATAAAAGTTTTAAAAATTCATTTTTTACAAACTAAGCTCAGGTTATGACACTTTAGAGGCTTAGTCTTCCTGGTTTTTCAGGCCTTTAGAAAGTATTTTAGAAACTGTGACTTTGCAAATTTGTGTTACCTTTCATGCTGCTGGTAGGAAAGTAAAATGGTACAGCTGCTCTGGAAATGAGTTTGGCAGTTTCTTTAGAAGCTAAACATACACTTAACAATTGCATTCTTGAGTATTTATCCTAGAAAAATGAAAACTTTTTCACACAAAGACCTGTACATGAATGTTCATAGCAGCTTTTCAAATAATAGCCAGAACCCGAGAACAAGTCCACCTGTCCTTCAGTGGGTAAACAGTTCAATAAAATGTGGTCTAGCCATATAACGGAACACCCACTCATAATAAAAAAAGGAACAGTATTGTCGACATGTGACAGTTTGCGTGGAGCTCAGCCGGCATTGTACTACTGAGTGACAAAAGCCAATCTCAGGACCGCCTGGGTGGCTCAGTGGGTTGGGCCTCTGCCTGCAGCTCAGGTCATGATCTCAGGGTCCTGGGATTGAGTCCCTCCTTTCTCTTCCTCCTTTGAGCTTCCTCCTTTCTCTCTCTACTTGTGATCTCTCTCTGTCAAATAAAATCTTAAAAAAAAAAAAAAGCCAATCTCAGAAGGGTGTGTGACTATCATTTTGTTTATATAGTATTCTTTAAAAAAATTTTTTTAAAAAAAGATTTTATTTATTTATTTGACAGAGAGAGAGATCACAAGTAGGCAGAGTGGGGGGAAGCAGACTCCCTCCCCGCTGAGCAGAGAGCTCGGTGTGGGGCTCGATCCCAGGACCCTGAGACCGTGACCTGAGCCAAAGGCAGAGGCTTAACCCACTGAACCACCCAGGCGCCCCTGTTTATATAGTATTCTTGAAGTGATAAAATTGTAGAAATGGAGAACAAATCATTGTCTGTGGGGTCAAGACTGGTGGGGTGGTGTGTTAACTCTGAAGAGGTAGCACAGAGGAGTTTCTATGTAGTAACAATTCTGTTATCCTGATTGTTGTGATGGTTACAAAAATCTTTACACATGATGAACTGTTCTAGGACTATATATACACTCAGAAAAAGAATGTAAAAACTGAAATTCACATAAGTAGTTTAATTACTAATACTGTATCAATGTCAATTTTCTGGTTTTGCTAATAGTACTGTGTGTGTCCAGTATATGGCTCAGTCACATTTCATTTAACTGTTAACCCACTGAAGGAGCTGTGGATTGTTTCTGGTTTTTGACAATTACAGATAAAGCTGCTAAGAACACTGACAAGTTCAGGGTTTGGTCCGTCCCCCCTCCCCCAATTTATTTGAGTATAATTGACACAACGTTACATTAGTTTCAGGTGTACAAAAGTTATGGGACACATTATGGATTCCCTTGCCTGCACCACACATATAGCTACCATCTGTCAGGATGCATCGCTGTTACATTATTAACTATATTCCTTACAATGTGCCTTCCTGTGACTCATTCATTCCATAATTGGAAGTGTGTATTCATGTACAGGTTTTAGTGTGAATTTAAGTTTTTATTCTTCTAGGATAAATGCCCGGGAGTGCGAGTGTTGGGTTGTGGGGTAAGTGAGTGTTTAACTTAAGAAACTGCCAAACGTCTCCACTATAGCTGTACCATTTTACAGTCCTATCATCACTCTATGAGAGATGCAGTTTTGTCACATTCTCGCCAGCATTTGGGGTTGGCAGTATTTTTTATGTTAGCCATGATGATAGGTGTGTAGTACTATTGCATCATGGCTTTAGTTTGCATTTCCTAGTGGCTAATGATGTTGAACATCTAGCTTTTTTGGTGACTTGTCTGTTCGTATATTTTGCCCATTTTTTGTTTGGATTGTTTGTTTTCTTACTGTTGATTTTATTTTATTTAATTAATTTATTTTTTTAAAAAAGATTTTATTTATTTGTTTGACATACAGAGATCACAAGTAGGTAGAGAGGCAGTCAGAGACAGGAGGAAACAGGCTCCCTGCTGAGCAGAGAGCCCAAGGCGGGACTCGATCCCAGGACCCTGGGATCATGACCTGAGCCAAAGGCAGAGACTTAACCCACTGAGCCACCCAAGTGCCCTTTATTGTTGATTTTAGAGTGTCCTTTGTATATTGTATATTCTGAATACGAGCGCTTTGACAGATAAGTGATTTGTAAATCTACTCTCTCAGTCTGTGGCTTGTCTTTTCCTCTATTAATATTGTCTTTTGTAGTCCAAAAGATTTTAATTGATGAGTTCCAACTTATTGATATATGAATTGTGTTTTTGGTATCATGCATGTGTCAGAACTCTTTTATCTAATCCTAGGTCAGAGAGATACTTGGAATTTGATGTCTTACATTTAGATCTGTGATCCATTTTGTGTTAATTTTTGCACAGAATAGGAGGTTTATGACTTTAGTCTTTGTTTTTCTTTTCCTTTTGCCTGTGGATGTCCAACTGTTCCAAAATCATTAGTTGAAAAGACTACACTTGCCCCATTGAATCATATTTTACCTTTATGAAAAAAAATCAGTTGGCCATACACAGTAAACTTCATACCAAAATGAAGATAGGGAGTGAGTGCGCAGTGAAGTATGAAAATTGATACAGATTTGTGTAAGTATGGCACAGCTTGAGTCTTAAGTGTGTACAGGTTTGAGAGGAGCGGGAAAACACTCTGAGAATAGCGTGAGCAAAGACAAGTCCTAGAAAAAATAAGAACTGGCTGTTTTTGCGAGTAGGCAAGTGAAGGGGAGGAAGGAAATGGATAGTTTTTCAGGAATGTAACTGTTGGCTAGATTATAGTGTCGCCAACTGGTTTCATTTGATCCTGTGGGTTCTTGAGCAGGAAAATGATACAGCAGAAATGGCATGCATAGAGGTTGTTGTAGACCCTGTGTGGCGATAACAGGTTCACAAAGAACAGGGTATAACCATGGCCCTTGGCTTAGTGCTTTGTGTCACAGCTGTCTACTGGAAAGCTCGAAAAGTGGTGTAATGTCAGAGTATGAAGTCCCTAGTATTTTCTGGAAGAATCCTGGTAGATTTCAGACTTTTGCCACTGTCTTTGGCAAACAGAACTCTGCTGCACTTCCAAACTCTTTCAAATTAATGCTACTTTCGGTACATTTCAGTGCACGTGGGAGGAAGAGTAGTTTCTATTGACTCATTGTTGACATGGTTGACATTTCTTATCAACCTGAGGGTCCTTGAGGTGAGCAACTGAAATGGTGAAAACAAAGAGTTATTAATAAGTTGGTCCAATGAGGAGAGCTAATGGCACTGCCTTTATTTCATCATGGCAGAGAGGAGACTTGGTTTATTTGGTCAGTGTGTCCTGCCGCTTGTATATGAAGAGCTCTACAGAGAATGAGGGCCAGCAATCCTAAATTACTGAAGGCTAAACAAGGACACGTTTCAAATTGCAGCATCAGGATGAGTTATAGGTCAGAATCTGGAAGAATTTCCAGACGATTAAAAACATTAGATACTTCATAAAAGCGACCCGACAGCTCCTTAAGGTCAGAATAGGAACCTCCCTGTACTTCGGGAGCGTTTTCCTTGAGTCAGGAGGATGTGACAGGGACAGGCCATGAGCCCTCATTTGTTAATTTGTGACCCAGATTACTCAGTTTTTGTTTCTTAGCACCCGTGTCCTTTCTTGATTTCTTTATCTAAACAAATTATACCCCCCCATCCCCTGCCATTCATCTGAGGGAATCTCTTTTGGTTTCTGCTTTCTTTCTTGCATTTAAAAGATTATCTTGGATATTGATTGGACTTCTGTCATTTAAAAAATAATCACCCAACAAATAAATCTTAATCTCAGGCAAATTGCCAAATATCAGTGCATTTCTGCTTTTTTTTTACTTAGAACATGGAAAAGCATGTCATCCCATTTTCTAAAACAATGATGACTTCTTGAGCAAGAATTTACTGCCTAAAAGATCACTGTGACGTGTGTTAATGAAAGATTGGCAGTGTGAAAAGCTTTGGTGCAACCGCTTGTCTTCAGAGTACCTTTCCTGTTTGATTTAATTTCTTTAGTCTGATTTTTTTCTACCAGTCTAGATCTTTTTCCCATTGAAGTGTTGAAATTGACCAAGAATATTTCATTTGTGATTGCAGCCCTTCAGTATTGTCACGGAGGTTTTTTTTTTTTTTTTTTTTTCTTCTTCTTTCTTTTTCTGCAGAAGAGCAAGCTCTTACAGTGCTATGCAAGCTGCCCATTTAAAACTATCATTGCTTGGCACCTATGCCCTAGTGACAGTTTGACCAACATGTGAGCAGGCACACTGCCATCCTGACAGATGGGCGGGCGTATAGGCAGCCAAGAAACCATGTATCTGCATCTAGTGTATTTGTTAAGGGCAGGATTCCCAGTCGGGGATGTTCAAACGTCTGTCCATCCTGAGCTTTCACGCCTATGGATAAAGGGATGTCATCATTAATTTCAGCTTCTGACTGAGATTCCATGGGTATATAAGAGCTTCTTGGCTCTTACAGAAGTAGGCAATTGGGGACAATCAGGATAATTGTTCTCTCCTTCATCATAGGACTACTACAAATAATCCTTTCCTCTTTCTTCTGGCCAGCTAGGTTTGCAGTGAGTACAAACCTGTTCAGTCCCTATACTTCTAGAATATGTGCTATTCATTTATTTTCTAGAGAACAAAAGCTTTGAAAGTCATTTAATATTTGTGCTTTGGACAGCAAGGTATGTGATTGAAGTCAGGTAGATCTGGGCTCAAATGTTAACCCTGTATGACATTAGGGCCACCTGATTTCACCATCAAATCAAGGTAAAATAATACCTATTTCGCCTGGCTGTGATCATGAACTGTGAGATGTGTATTTGAATTACTTGGTATAATGTCTGGCCCACAGTGTGTGTTCGGTCAGTGTTCATCATCACTACCATCATCGTTGCTTTAACATACCTGAGGGAATTTTTCTCTGGAGAATTTTTTGGAAACAGGAAATCTTTTTTTCAGCTTATCTCCCACCATTTTTTAAAGTCATGTATTGGATATTAGTAGATTGGTCTATAATGGAATGCTTCCAATGACAGGGAACTCACTACCTCTAGAGCAGGTTATTCACCCACGGCATTAGTGACATTTTAGGCGGGTCATTCCTGGTTGGGGCAAGGAGTTCTCGGAATTGTAGGCTGTTTAGCAGCATCTCTTGCCATGGGGACAAAATCATCCCAGGTTGAGAATCCCTGCTCTAGAGACAGCCTATCCTGTTTTTTGTTGTTTTTCTGAAGGTTTTATTTATTTATTTGAGAGAGAGCAAGAGAGGGAGAAATTTCAAGATGGGGATCAGAAGTACAAGATCAGAGGGAGAAGAAGACTCCCCCGGAGTGGGAGTGGGAGAAGCCAACGCAGGACTGAATCCCGCGACTCCTGGATCATGACCTGAGCCGAAGGCAGACACCCAACAGACTGAACCACCCAGGTGCCCCAAACTGTCTTGTTTTTAATCAAGTTAGCAAGCTTTTTCTTATATTGAGTGGAAATCGTCTTTCTGATTTCTGCTCCCCAATTCTGTCTTTTGGAGACACTAGAACAAGTGGCGTCTCTGTTCTGTGTAATGTCTTTTCAAATACTTGAAGATGGTCATCAGGTTTGGCTGTGTGAAGTCTTCTTGAGCTGAGACATCTCTAGATCATTAGCTGTTCCTTACAAAGCATGTTTTTGTGTCATTTCACCCCATTGGTGGCTTTCCTTTGATTTAATTCCATTTTTAGACTGTAGTGCATAGGATTGAATGCAGTACTCTGGGGCTGGTTTGATCAGTAAAAATAGAGTCATATCTCTTGTTTTAGATATAGCATTTCTATAAACTTGTATTACTGTGGGGAAGAATAATACCTTTCTTCTACATCCTGTGTTCTGATTATCAGCTATATAATAGCTTTGATGACCACATCAGTCATCGAACTTGGATGATGTTGAGTAGATATATCTAAGCTGTATCTTTAGCCTTTTCTCAGGCATTAGTTTTGGGGTCCAACACAGGAGCTTATGTGTATCCTGTTAAATTTTTTTTTTTTTTCAATTGGATTTAGCTAACTACAGTATTAATTCTTGGTTGACTTGGAAATTTTTTTTTAAAAGGAAGTAGGTGATGATGCCATCAACTAAGATTGAAAATACAGGAGCAGGGCCTTTGTGTTCGCATGTGTGTGCATTTGCGCATGGAGATTGAAAGGGGATTAAGATGGAAGCCTGGGGAACCCTGATACTAAGAGGCATCTGGGAGAAAGGAAGGAAAAAAGGCTACCAAGGGAGAGGTGGGTAGAAGGTAGGATGAAAATGAGAGGAAGGGCGCCTGGGGGGCTCAGTGGGTTAAGCCTCTGCCTTCGGCTCAGGTCATGATCTCAGGGTCCTGGGATCGAGCCCCACATCAGGTTCTCTGCTCTGCGGGGAGCCTGCTTCCTCCTCTCTGCCTGCCTCTCTGCCTACTTGTGATCTCTGTCTGTCAAATAAATAAATAAAATCTAAAAAAAAAAAGAAAAAGAAAATGAGAGGAGTGTCTTGGAGGCTGGAGTGGCTGTGTGAAGTACAGTGGTAGATACTTGAATACAAAATGAATAGGAGTGGTCTGCTTTCTCTGCCCATTGGTATTTGCCCTGTCATTTAACTGTTCAGTTAATGGCATTATCTAGTCAGTTATAGCTGGAAAATTAGAGTCATTCTTCATTTCTTCTTCACACTCTCGCATCTATTTGAGTTACCAAGTTCTACTGATTAAAAAGAAAATTTTTCCCCCTGAAGTATAATATACATACTGGAAAAAGCACACATATTAAGGACCTAGCTCAGTGACTTTTTTTTTAAACAAAGTGAACATACTAAAATCACCACCACTCAGAGCAAGACATTCACTCTTCACATGCCCCTGTAGTGCCTCTTTCCAGTAATTGCTCCCACCCAAGGTAACCAGTAGTCTGACTTTATAACTATAGCTTAGTTTTGCCCGCTAAGTGAGATCTTACTGTATATAGTCCTTTTTACCAAGCTTTTTTCATGCAGCGCCGTGTCTGAGGTTCATCTTTGCTCTGTGTAGTTTGTTGTTTTATAGCTCTGTTGTTCTGGTTATCTTTTACTGTACAATCATTAGTTTTGGTTTTTGATTACTGCATAATGCACCACTCCAAACTTAGTAGGGTGAAACAGCAGCCGTTGTGTTGGCTCACGGATTCTGTGGGCTAGGAATTTGGTGGGCATAGCTTGTCCATGCGCTGCGGTAGTTGCGGTCTGGAATCGGTTAGAAGCTCCTTCACTGACATGCATGGTACCTTGTCTGGGGTGTCTCAAAGATGAGGTTCATGTGGGATTGTTGACCACAACAGCTGCACGTAGAATTCTCCACCAGGCCTTGGGTTTTCACAGCATGTCGGCTGGGTTCCCAGAGGAAGCTTCTTGAAAGTGACTTAGCCTTAAAAGTCATACAGTGTCACTCTGCTGTACTATTGGTTGAAATAGATATAAGCCTGCCTGGATTCAAGAGGAGGGAACATAGACCTCATGTCTTTCTGGGAGAGGTGTCTGAAATTGTGGCCATTTCTAAAAGTCATCACAAATTATATACTACAGTTTATCCACCATTTTGCAGATGAATTTGAGTAATGACTACTTTCGAGCAGTTATGGATAATGCTGTCTTAATAATTCTTACTCATATCTTTTGGTTCACATATATATTCATTTTAGTTGGGTATGTGAGAGTAGAGTTACTGACCATAGTGTGTATGTATTTCAGCTTTGATGAATATATACTGCTGACAGTTTTCCAAGGCGGTTGTACCAATTTCTATTCCTACTGATAATGTATGTGAGATCTAGTTGCTGTGCAGTCTTGCCTCTACTTGCTACTGTCATTTAAACATTTAGAACTTTTTTTGAACCGTTCCTTGGTTGTGTAGAAGATCTTAGTGTGATTTTAATTGGCATTTCCTTGATAGGCGTTTTGCGTACTTTTTCATATACTTGTTACTCATTTGGTTATTCTGTGTTGCAGAGTGACTGTTCAAGTCTTTTGCCCATTTTAGATAAGTCGGGTTGTCATTTTCTTATTGAACTGTTGGAGTTTGCATATGTTCTGGATATAAATTTTGTGTCGAATATGTGAATTGTAAAAAATCTCTTCCCATCCCGTGGCTTGCCATGTCATTCTGGTAATGTGTCTTTTGATGGACTAAAATTCTAAATTTTAATCAGTTCCATCTTACCAGTCTTTTCTTTGTGGTTTGTGCTTTTTGTGACCTGTTTACTTTGGCTACCCAACAGTCATGAAGTTTTTTTTTAAAGATTTTATTTATTTATTTGACAGAGAGAGACACAGTGAGAGAGGGTATACAAGCTGGGGGAATTGGAGAGGGAGAAGCAGGCTTCCTGCCGAGCAGGGAGCCCTATGTGGGGCTCGATCCCAGGACCCCAGGATCATCACCTTAGTCAAAGGCAGAGGCTTAACGACCAAGCCACCCAGGTGCTCCGAAGATTTTTTTTTTATGTTATCTTCTACTGGCTTTATTATTTTACCTTTCATATTTAGATCTGAGTCTCCAGGAATTGATTTTTGTGTGTTATGAGTTAGGGAGGTCAGGATCCTCTCTACCCTCCTCCCCCTGTATATTTAACTATACAAGTAGTAGCCAGTAGCATTGGGTCAGGTGGACACAGCTGGGAATTAGGGTTCCTATATTCCTAGCCTTAACCTACCTTTCATGCACCTTCTGAACTCTGGCTTATTATTAAACCCTTCTGGCCTTAGCTTCATCTGTAAAAGGAAGGATTTGAAAGAAATGTGTTCTGATATTTTTTTCTGACTCTGGTTTATTAGATCATTCTGTGTAGTTCTACAGTTTTATTTAGGCTTGTTAGACTCTTAGATCTGAATTCTATCTGATGTGTTCCTGGTAACTCCCAGCTTTCTGCTATTGCCAGTAGTGATGAGTATGCCATTTAGAGCTTCATCTAAGCTACCGATGAAACACAGCTTTCTGATCATGTTGGCAAGTCACTGCCCAGACATGGTCTTCTGATCTTCTTGGTATTTTTTGTCCCTTGCCAGGAACTCATTATTCTGTTTTAGTAAGCCATGGTTCAGGACACGAGTTCAATTTTTGAAAGCCTTTTGCATATACTATTCCTTATGCTTGTCCCTTACTTCGGTTTCTACTTGAACTTCTAAGAGTCACAGATATGGTGTAGAGTTTCATGAATCATCAGAAGTCATTTGTGACTGGTGAGTTCTAATCTCAACAGTCTCCCTCCCGAGCATCTTGCATATGTGCTTCTGGAAAGTGGTGTGCCTTTGAATGTCAGGTTTATGCACTGTAATTGTGTCCTAAGTAGAGTAGTCAAGAACCACCTGGATGACAGAACAGGAAATCTGTCATTTGCTGGTTCCTTTGTGTTCTTAGGGCACTGCTTTGGGGTAACTTCTACCCTTCTTTCAGGAGGTAAAGTTTTGTTTCTACAAAACAGTGTAACTCCAGTATAGATATATTGTTCCTTCCTTCATTATCCTTGATACTGCATTTTTCTTCTCATTAACTTCTTTAAACACCTTTATTGAGATGTAGTTCACATAACCTACGATTCCCTCATTTAAGGAGTATTGTTCAGTGGTTTTTAGCATCTCCCCAGGACTGCAACTATCGTCATAATCTAATTGTACAATATTTTCATCAACCTTAAAAGAAACCTCCTACCCATTAGCAGTCACTCCATTCTCTCCTCACCCCCCACAGCCCTAGGAAACTATTAGTCTGCTTTTGTCTCTGTAATGCCTATTTTGGAAATCTTGCATAATTGGAGTTGTAAAATATGGGGTCTTTTGTAACTGGTTTCTTTCACTTAGTATAATGTTTTCAAGGCGCATCCATGTTGTAGCAGGTGTCAGTGCTTCATTTTTTATTGCTGGGCAATAGCCCGTTGTATGGGTGGAGCACGTTGTTTTATTCATTCATCCGCCCAAGGGCATCGGAGTTGTTTCCGAGTTTTGACTATTGTGAATAATACTGTTATGAACACTTATGTACAGTTTTTTTGTGGATGTAGGTTTTTATTTCCTTTAAGTTATGTGCCTACCAGTAGACATGCCGTGTCTTGAGATAACTCTATGTTTAACATCTTTAGAAGAACTGCCGATTGTTTTCCAAAGTCAGCTGCACCATTATACACTTTCAGTAGCACTGTAGGTGGGTTCAGATATCTCCATATCCTCACCAGTGCTTGTTACATTGTCTCTTTTTGTTAGAATCTTTGTGAATGTGAAGTGGTATCTCACTGTAGTTTGGTTTTCATTTCCCTAATGACTACCATTGTCCAGCCCCTTTGTGTGTGCTCTTGGCCATTTGTACATCTGTTTTGGAGAAATGTCTGTTTAAGTCCTTTGCCCATTTTTAAATTGGGTTGTCTTTTTATTATTGAGTTTGTTAGCCTTTTAACGTTTAGTTTGATTTATTTGCAACTAGAAATATTCTTTTGCCTTGGTTTTCTTTCCTTTGTTTTTCTTTCATTTTGTTAAGGGACCATTCATTCTTTCTGTAGTAAGGGGAGAGGGTTAAGAAGGTTTTCAGGCCTTTTGCATTCTCTTGGCAGCAGCTTCCCTTGGCAACCTACAGAATTGTGGCCTACCTTAGACTGGAAAATGTACATCTCCTGATTATTGGAATAGATCCTTTATAGTTCATACTGGTTCTAAAATGAACCATGCTTCTTTCTGTACAAATCAGTAGGTACAACTCCCGGCTTAGATTTTAATCCAAGTAATTTTACAGGTGAGGAAAAAAGACCTGGAGAAGTTGGATCATGTCTAGGTCTATCACAGCAGATAGACCTGGAGCATAGCTTTAATTCAGTCCGTTCTTAAGAAAAATCTGTTGGTTTCTCACAAGGTGACACTTCACGTTAGACTTGGGATACCAGGGCTAGGGTCTTTAATTTCCAGATTCTCACAAAAAATGTCAAAAGAGCGTGATATATATACAATTAATGGTAATACAGTGTCATAGTGCTGTGAAATGTGGGGTTAGTGCTCTTTACACCACTCAGTGCTGAAATTTGCATTTACTTTCCTTTGCATGTAGGTAAAATTAGATTTTTGAATTGTTGATTTTGTCTGGACCACCTAGTAAAGAATGGTAACAAGAGTGCCGTCATTCAGATGCTGAGTTTGCGGGAGAAACGGACTTTAGAATGTTTTGGGTTTTACACTGGAATCTGAAGATAGTCTCATCAAGTACAGTGTTTCTATTCATATACCATTAACTTTTTTTTTCAAATACTCTGCAGTGGTTTATAACATTTTCCCCCCCTGAGTTTATGTCAATATTTTATGTTAAAAACAACAACTAAAAACTTCTTTTTGAAGATCTTTACATCAGCGATTTATTTCATTACTACTTTTGTTCTTTTGATCTTTGGAAGTCATTCTTTTTATTCAGAGTTGGGCTGGGTATTTATAGTAACATGTGAATATATTTCTCTTTTATTTTTTATATTGTTTTGACGGTGTTTATAATAGTATTCGGTTTTAATATTAAAGCAAATATTTTACTACCTTAAGACTTCTTGTTTTGCAAATGATTTATTCCGTGGTATGTGCTCTCTTTTAATGCTTGTGTTAAGTAACCAAAAGGCATTTTTGCAAAAATTTTATTTTTTATACACGTGTTTTGAATCTCGGTTGGCCCTCTTAACTTACTGGTTGTAAAAGCCACGGACAAATTATTTAACTTTTCTTATTCCCATTTTGTTACATGCAGTCAAGATAATGCCACCTGTGTTTTGTGGTTATTTTAAGAGTCAGAGATCATGCATTTAAATTAGTCAACATAGAGCCTGCCATATAGGTGCTTAATATTGAGGGTAGCTGTTGTTACATGTTAGTTCATTCCTATGTAGGAACTGTAATTAATGGTTAATTCTTTCTCGTATAGATTCAGTCGTCTATATTTTTACTCATTTAGGATTACTTGGGCAAAAGTAAATGATCATATTAATGTAAGAACTTCATGTCCGTATTCACTTTTGGTCAGTAGTCTTTCAGATTGTGTTGCTCTTTAAAGACTGACTTAGGCTTTACCTCAAAACCATAAAGGTATTGTCTTGTCTGCTAATGTAGGCACTGAGAGTTGTTTCTCTACATAATTCGATTGCTCTGGTTTTAGTTTGAAGCTGTGGCTTGGCTGACTTAGGCAGATTTGAGTACAGGCAGATTCCAAAGTAACAACACTAGAGAGAGCTACTTGGTATTTTATGTAATACAAGTTCTTTCATTATTCATGAAGAATGCCTTAAAAATATTTTAATTGAAAAATAAATGTAGAGAATGAGAAATTTAGACAATATAGGAGGATAAAGAATGGAAATGAAACCTACCATGAAAGCATCTTTCCCCTATTGATTATATAGGGTACCAGTAATATGCTGTCCCCAAGCACGGTGCGTTGTTGCACAAGTCCTGGGCGTGCTGGTCATATATAGTCAAGCATGCGCAGCATACGTTTTTCACTTAACTGTATCTTGGAGGCTGTTCCATACTGATGTATATAGGTTTACCTCATTTTTTAAGTTGCATGTTCATTTTGTGGATATGACATCATTCACTTAATAAGTTCCCTTCTGTTGTAAATTAAGGATGTTTCTAGTCTTTTGTTATATTATGCTGCAGTGAATATCCATGTACATGTTAACCTTAAAATAACATTTATTTTACTAGCAGAAATGGATTCTTTCAGAAGTAATTGTAATTCAGGACAAGCAAACTATGGCAAAACCAGAGGGTAGTTCCACAAAGGAGAGGAACATTTTACGGAGAAGAAAGAGGAAGCTGGCAGAGGTTGTTCTGAGTGAAAGTCCGCTGGAGAGAAGCAAGGATTCTGGGTGCTGAGGTTCCTCATTGGCTGAACTGGGCTGGTGACTATTTCTTGTGGGAGATAGAATGCATGTCTATTCCTGTGGGGTCTGTAATTGATGGTTTTTTCTGTTGACCATTCTTTTGCTGGGTCTCTCATGGACAATTCTTCTAGTAATTGGTGTTGAGTGGTATGGCTCCCCTTCTAGCCCCTGACTCCTCTTCAGTGAGATTTCCCTTCACTAATTTTCACACACATTTGACAGGATGTGAGTGTACCTATAGGATAAATTGCTAGAAGTGGACTGAGCCATAGGGCTGTGTATGTAACATTTTGGTAGCTAATGCTGTAAAGGGATGGGCCTCGTACTCTTGTCAACCCAGTGTATTTTCTAACTCTTTGAATCTGGCTAATCTGATAGCTTAACTATGTGATTTTAGTGCTAAATTAAGTCTTACTGTAATTTTATTTTGCATTTTATTAATGAATGAAGCTGAGCCTATTTGCTATTATCTTTAGGATATAGTGTTAGTAAAAGAAATCGTGATGATAGACAAGGTATATAATATTTTGTCTGTTAACCTAAGACACAGGTGATACAGATAAATGTATTTTACTTGCTGCTTAAAAAGAAAAAATGAAGGATAAACTAAAAACTAATAAAAACAGTTACGTGGAGGGAAAGGACAGGAAGGCTGGGGAATGGAAGAAGATTTCTGAACACACCTTGTGTTGTTTCAGTTTTGGAAATGTAAATGTTTTACAAAATAACAAAAATTTGAAAGGAAGAAATATGTATCAGTTAAGTATTTAGGTTAATGTTTGGAATGAAGAATTTTGACACATGAGAATAGAGACAGATAGAAAGGCAAAGAAGTTAAGCAAAAACCCTTTAATCTTAAATTTGAATAGAATATATCAGTATAAACTTGTGTTGTGTTTTCTCGCTGAACAGAGTTCTTCTAGCTTAGTCCACTAAAAAGATCTAGAAATAATGAGAACCTGAGACCAGTGAATATTGTAGGGCCCAGATTTTGGTTTCCACTAAAATTTGATTGATTTTAGGTTTGGGACAGGAAAATGTGCATGAGGAACCTGGAGCATCTTATTCTAGAAAGCAAGGAAAATATCCAGGACCGTTGGGGTTGAATCAGAAAGATACAGTGGCCAGCTCAAAGGGCTTCCATTGTTCAGTGCAAAAAGGAAAGAGCAGGCCTGGCCGCAGAAGCTGCCCGACATTCACAGACAGGCCATGTTGTCCTTGGGTTAAATGTAAGCAGTCTCACAGAATACCTCAGACAGGGTTTCACTCACGTTATGATAAAATGAAACCAGGCACAAAGCCAAGGTCTCTGCGTCATCCACAAAATTCTTGACCAAAATGAGTGATGGCTACTTCTTTACCACTTACAGCCTTATCTTCATTCTAGTGTCCCCTCCCTGACATAGGATTTATGGAGATACCTTTCATAGAATTACCGCACTTTCTGACATCTAATTTAGGGAAACTCCTGCTTCCTCATATCCTTCCCCAAATTACCCAACCAAAGCCTGAATCCTATAATAGATTCTTTTTAAAAAATTATTCATATATAATATATTATTTGTTTTAGGGGTACAGGTCTATAATTCATCAGTCTCACACAATGCACAGCGCCCAGCACAGCACATACCCTCCCCCGAGCCCATCACCCAAACACTCCATCCTTCCCACCCCGCTCTACTACAGCAACCATCAGTTTGTTTCCCGAGATGGAGTCTTATGGTTTGTCTCCCTTTCTGGTTTTATCTTGTTTCATTTTTTCCTCTCTTCCCCTATGATCGTAGGTTTCTTTATAACATAATCTTACTGAGCCACCCTGGTGTTCCCTGTGGAATGTGTTCTCTCACCTTCTTTCACTCTAGGTGTGTTCCTGGTATTCTTTTACCGAGGGGCTCTGACATCAAATAGATGGCAGAACAGTTTGTGCAAAGACAGTAACAAAGGATAGGGGGGAACACAGTGACAGTAGAGGGACCTAGTTAGCAAAATTCACAAAGGGGGAAATTTTACAAAACAAATGACAAGGGAAGGAAAAAAAAATAAAAGAGGGAGGTGGCATTTGTCCATTAAGGAGATTGAAAGGCTCTTTTGCCAGATGTGGCAAGTAAAAAATAGCTATAAGAAGACACTTCTTGGGGCACCTGGGTGGCTTAGTGGGTTAAGCCTCTGCCTTCGGCTCAGGTCATGATCTCAGGGTCCTGGGCTCTCTGCTTAGTGGGGAGCCTGCTTCCCCCCCACCCCCCACCTCTCTGCCTACTTGTTATCTCTGTCTGTCAAATAAATAAATAAAATCTTAAAAAAAAAAAGACTTCTTGAGACAATTAGAGAGTCTCTGAACTTGGTAGTAGATCACATTACAGAATGATTGTTAATTTTGTTAGGTGTGGTGATATTTATTGACTATATTTTTAGAAAGTAAGTTAGAAGAATTTGCGTATGAAACGATGTAATGTGTGTGGGGTTTACTTTGAAACTGTCTGGAGGGGCGAGTGGATTGGGTAAAGGGAAGAAACAGATTAACTGTGTGGGTTTAGTTGTTGAAACTGGGTGACGTGTATGCGGGAGTTTATCATACCCCTTCTCTACTTTGTATGAATTTGAAAATTCTCATTGTAAGGAGTTTCTAGAAGTCTTTTGTATTTGTTTTTCTGTGAATTTCTGTCTGCACATCACTTCTCCATTTTTCTCTTGGATTTTTGTCTTTTTTTTTTTTTTCCTTAGAAAGTAATCTTTAAATACTAGGAAAGTTAGCCTTTTTTCATGTTTTACAGATTTCATAGGTCTTTCAGGTTTGTTTATGCTATTTTTAACCTGTGGAGTATTTTTATTTTGTCAAATATATAAATTTTCTTTATGGCTTGACTGTTTTATTTTGTTGTCTCAGAAAATCTTCTTGTCTCTGGGAGTCTTTAAAGCTTTTCTTTCATGTTTTCATGAAGACTTTTTTAGTGACTGGACTACACTTCTAAGATGCTTGTACTATTTGGTCATCCTAATTTCCTTTCTGAGTATTTGGAGCTATTCTCCCCTTAAGCCCTGCTGCAAGAATATATAAGGAAAAATGTGCAGTTGCTATCCAGTGTAGATTTAAATGTGAACATCCAGGGAATTAACTCTAAACAAAGCTTGGTTGTTAATTTTGCCCCCAGACCAGAGGACTAATGGGAAATCTATCATTACAAAATTCCCAAACATGCTAAATGCTGTATAAACATAAACAGTATACAGTAAATAGTTCCAATTTTAGAACAGTTTCAGTGTTGGCTTAACATATGGAAGCATTCCTTTTAGTTCCTTTCGTAGGGCCTGTGGCTCACCTACCTTTGAAGTCAGCATCTTCACACTTGCTCCCCTCTTAGATGCCGTGCTTTATTCTGGGCAGAGCAGGACGTTCCCAGCATCTGCTCTCTGTAAGATGAACGAATATTACTGTAAAGTCTTCTTCATGATTGGTTCCTGGAGACCTGTTAGGACTCCCAGGGATGGATCTTCTGACCAGCACATCTAAAGTCAGAAAGAGACCTCACCAGACCTCACCAGACCTCACCAGACACAGCGAGACCTCACCAGATCCTTTGCTTGTCCGGGCAAGTGTTGACAGCAAGGCTTCCTGAACTTGTGTTTGAAATTGGACCGTCCTGTGTATTCTCACTTGAAAATTAATTCTGCAGTTAGTGCTCCTCTTTTAGAACTTCTAGAAATCATTTAAAGGAAATAAAAGTTGAGGAAGTACACTTGATATACTGTATTTTAAACATTTGCTATACTAAAAAATGTTATAGTGTAATGTAAATCAGTTTCTCAATACAAGTAGAAAACATTCTGACTAGGAAGAAATTTTTCTTCTCTGAAAATACCCACTTTCTTTCTCAGAATTAGAAGCGTGAGTCTTCACCTAGTTCTTTCCAGCGTAGGTGTGAAAACCTGACTAGTGTGACAATTGCTTCCAAAGATGGTGTCACAGTTTGAGTTTAGCTTAATGTTTTTCAGGAATAAGTCTATGAATTTATAGGATCATTATCTCTGGAGGTTCACTTCTGTATGCTCATGGATTGTTGTGCTGTAGTTGACTCTTGTTTTGTTAATGTCCTTACAGATACCATACAGCGGTGAATCCTTTTGCAACTTAAGTTGGTATGCCTAGTTCTCAGAGTGACACCTGGGGACTGATTGATTGAGTGTCCCTAATAGGAACTCAACAATGAGCTTTTCTTTGTCACAGGTTTTTATGTTAAATGGTATTGGTAATAAGTATAATTTTATTCCATGGATATCCTTCCAGTTCAGTCTCAGCCATAGGATTTGTGGGAATAAAAAAAGTAAGTATATGAAGACCATTGGTATGATTGGGAAGGGGTTATATAAACTCAAGATGCTGTATTTTAGTTTTTAGGTGATTTCTTCATGGTAATCAAATGTATTAATCAACTTCTGATTAGCTGGCTCATTTGTAAGAGAATTGTCTTTAAATATATTGCTTTGAAATTGTTCCTGAAGTAATTTAGCAAAAGAGGTGATGAAGTTCTTTGTTGACTGATTATCTGTTTGCTTTTATTCTTTGACTTACTGTAGTTTGGCGGGAAGCCATTTATACCAAAACATGTAATTACTTTTTAATCCCAACTAAGTTTGAAGTGTAAATGAGTGATCTTTGATTTGGGATGCGGTGGGAGGGGAAAAGGGTGGTCTTTTGGGGAGCTCCTCTTGAGTCCTTCATTCACTAATTTGTATTTTTTTTCCAACTTCTGAAATGAACCAGAGGGAGCCTTTATTGACATCCTCTAATCCGGTAGAGTTGTGTGTAACAGAGCTAGTGTGTTGGACATGAGTGACTGAATGAAGAAAGGAACATGAGCTGGCGAATCTAGATCGGTGGTCCAGTCTGTGCGTCACCTCTTCTGTGTGGCATTTCAACTCACGGACTCACCAGGGCTCTTGAGGAAGAGGGCCTTTCTGGTGTCAGAGTTCTGCTGGTAATTACCACGCGTAGCCAGGACTGAGAGCTACTCCCTCACACCGTGATACTTATGTAGTTTGAGTTGATAATTTTACTCTGAACTTACTGGCACTAGTTGAAAAAATGAGAAAACAGGTTTCAGAGCTCTTACTGTCTTAAAAACTTGTACCCTACTGGAAGAGGTACTTTCTCCCTGCCCTGAAACCAACAGAGTTTGGTTCTGTAGAGTCTACGACTGCTCACTGTCTCTAATAAATAGTTTTATCAGAGGATTCAGAACATTCTTTACCTGGAGGGCTTTTTATTGATCCTTGTTTGAAGCTGATGATATAAAAATCCTAACTGTATGAAGGTGTTTCTGCATGAAACTAAGTGCAGCTTCTTGAGGCCAAAGGTTGCATTTTATCCATGCACATTTCCAGCTCCACACATCAGTTTTGGAGGTGTTTTGTAAATGCCTTTGGAATAAAGGAGTTCAGATATTTGATATTCTGGTGAACTACTTTGTTGTAAAGATCAAGCTTAGAAAATCTAGAGTAAGAGATGATTAGCATGCTTCCTAGACCATCTGTCACTAATATCAATTGTTTCTACTTGGCACTGAAGACTTGTTTGGGGGTAGGGGGGTGGTAGCTGGTGTAAAGTTTAAAAAAATATAAAAACGTCCTAGGTTATTCTGGACCCCTCTGTTTGGTGGTTAAAAGTCAGTGCAGTGTTTAAAAAATTGACATCCTTATTATCCAGGAAGGATTAATGCAGTCATTGGTTTTTCCAGTAGCAACACCATTGTAATAAGTGGTAGATGTTTCTGCTTTGCCCCCTCCCGATCTGTTTGATGGATTCACCAGAGTGAGCCTTTGGAAAACGTAAGCCAGAGCATGCCACTTCTCTGCGCAAAAGCCTTCCCTGGATTTTGCATCTCCCTGAGAGCTAAAGTGGGTGTCGTTACAGTGAGTGGCCTGTGTGTTGGGTGTGACCGCCAACACTGTGCCCTTGTATATCTGTGACATCAGCTAAAGCTCTCCCCTGGCCGATTCTTCTGCAGCTGCCCCCACCTCCCTGCTACTTTGGCTTCCAGAACAAGCTAGTCATACTCTTGCCTCAGGGCCTTTGCACTTGCTGCTCCCTCTGTGTGGGGTGCTCTTCCTTTAGATCAACTGCATGGCCAGCTTCTCTCACTGTATTGCAGGTCTTTGCCCAAGTGTCATTTTCTCCTAAGGGTTTGTCAGATCATCTTTTAAATTTCACTCCCCTCTCTCATCCCCTCTCCTTACTTTATTTTTTTTCCTTAGCACTCATTACCATTGGACACTGAGCATGTTTTAATTTTTAACAAGTTATCTTTTTTTTTTTTTTTTAAAGATTTTATTTATTTATTTGACAGAGATCACATGTAGGCAGAGAGGCAGGCAGAGTGAGAGGGAAGCAGGCTCCCTGCCAAGCAGAGAGCCCGATGCGGGACTCTATCCCAGGACCCTGAGATCACGACCTGAGCCGAAGGCAGTGGTTTAACCCACTGAGCCACCCAGGCGCCCAAGTTATCTTAAATTTAAAAAAACTTAATGAGGGCTGAATTCTTTGAAAAAGATTTTATTTATTTATTTGACAGAGAGATATCACAAGTAGGCAGAGAGACAGGCAGAGAGAGAGGGGGAAGCAGGCTCCCTGCCGAGCAGAGGGCCCAATGCAGGGCTCAATGCGGGGCTCGATCCCAGGACCCCGAGATCATGACCTGAGCTGAAGGCAGAGGCTTACCCCTCTGAGCCACCCAGGCACCCCGAGGGCAGGAATTTTTATCTGTTTTGTTCACTGCTTTATCCTTGTGTTCAAGAACAGTTCCTGGCACAGAGTATGCTCAACATAAATATTTGTCAGCCAGGTGAATTAATGAAGCAGGCACTATGCATTAGAATAATACAGAATTTCATGGAACTCAGTATTATTTTTATTTGAAATTAGGAGGTGTAGCATGGTAAAAATTTTTGTATTTCCTGTCAAAAAGTTACAAACCATTTACTCTAATAGCACTAGTAAGTTACTTAATGTTAAAGGTAAGGGGAAACTAGGGCTTTGTCCTAGGCTCTACTTTTTAGGAATGGAAGCTGATCCATTATAAACCCATTCCTACCTTGAGGTGGCCTTAGTGACAAAGGCACTAAGATTTTGAATTTATATCGGGCTTACATAGTTTAGCCTATGGATAAAGTGGATTCTGAGAATGGAATAACATACATTAGCAGAAACTACCAAACATATGAAACCTTCGGTGAGAAATAGGTCAATGAGAGAATTCTTGACTCGTGTTCAGAATGTGATTTTTATTTTGATTGAAGTATTGTGAATTAAAGTGCAGGCATAATACATGTCCCCAGATCTTGAAGAAGTACATGTCGCCTTTTGCTAAAGTCAGAGTCCTTAAGTGGACTGCAGGCCTCTGTTGGAAGCATTGCTCCCGTGACCCCTGGCTATCCCCTCCTCCCACCAGCTCCCCTGTTCCCGCGTAAGCCACACCAGAAGCCTTCTTTGTTCCTGTGGCCTGCTCTTACCTGAAGATCTTTGCACTGCTTGTCCCTCTGCCCACAGTATCCTCGCAGTCATAGCTCCTGTGAGTCTGCTCGGATCTCCCCTGCCTTCTCAGCAAGGCTCCTGTGCCCCCTGCCGCCTGCTCTCCCTGTCCTCTACCTTCCTGATCTCTCTTACGCTCCTTTCCGTTTTTTCCCTCTAAAGCACAGCACCTACATTTTATAAAATATAAAATATATAAAATATTATATAGTTTACCCATTATGTCTGTCTGTCTTCCTTTCCTTCCTTGCCCTTTCCCTTTCTTTCTGTCTGTCTGTCCTTTTGCTAGAATATGTGTCAAAAGAACAGGACCTCTGGGGCGCCTGGGGGGCTCAGTGGGTTAAAAGCCTCTGCCTTCGGCTCAGGTCATGATCCCAGCGTCCTGGAATCGAGCCCTGGGCTCTCTGCTCAGCGGGGAGCCTGCTGCCCTCTCTCTCTCTGCCTACTTGTGATCTCTCTCTGTGTCAAATAAATTAAAAAAAAAAAATTAAAAAAAAAAAAAAGCAGGGCCTTTGTTTTGTTCCTTGAGGTCAAGTAAGCATCGAGAACAGTGCTTGGCACATGGCATATATTCAATAAATATTCGTTAAGTGAGTGAATGAATTAATGCAATTCATAGAACAAATTCATATGATTCCCAGTTAGCCTTTATTTACTATTGTGGTAGCTAGTAGATTTCGCTACAGGCGTACCTTGGAAATACTGTAGGTTCGGTTCTAGACCACCACAATCAAGTGAGTATTGTGGTAAAGCACGTCAAATGAGTATCTTGGTTTCTTAGTGCAAATATGAATGTTATATTTACACTGTTCTGTAGTGTTTTAAGTGTGCAATAGCATTATGGATAAAAAACAATTATATACTTTAATTAAAAAATATTATTGCTAAAAAATGCTATCATCTGAACTTTCAGTGAGTTGTAATCACTGATCACAGATAATAAGTAAAATAATAATGAAAAAGTTTGAAATACTGCGAAAATTCCAGGATTACACAGGAGACATGAAGTGAGGAAATGCTGTTGGAAAAATGGTGCAAATAGACTTGCTCTGCCCAAGGTTGCCACAAACCTTCAACTTGTAAAGAAACACAGTATCCCTGAAATGTGATAAAGCAAAGTGCAGTAAAGGGCGATAGGCCTGTAATTAGCATCTGTAAGAACAACCTTTGAAATCACACCAGTTGTAATGCTTTCCCAATTCTGAGTGTGCACATGCAGGGGAAGGGTGATTTCATAGTCTCCAAGAATATATTGGGGTTGTACTATGTCTGTTTTACCTTTTGTGTCTATAAACTCTTCATTCTTTTTTTTTAATTATGGGAGGAAAATAACAACATAGAATCACAAAATTTTCCATCCTATTTTTTAGTGTACAGTTCAGTAGTGTTAGGTATGTTCACACTCTTGTGTAACCAGTCTCCTGAACTCTGTTTATCTTGCAAATTGGAAACTGTACCCATTAAACTATAGCTCCCTTCTTCCCCCTCCCCTCAGCCCTGGCAACCATTCTATTTTCTGTTTCTATACCTTTGACTTCTGTAAGATACCTCATATTAGTGGAATCCTACAATATTTGTCTTTTTGGGGATGGGCTTATTTCACTTAGCATAATGCCTTCACGATTTCACCCTTACTGTAGCAAGTGTCAGAATGTCCTTCCTTTTTAAGGCTGAGTAATACCGCAATGCATGTACACACCACATCTCGTTTATTCACCTGCCCACAGACACTTGGGTTGCTTCCACCTGTAGCTCTTGTCAGTACTGCTGCTGTGAGCAGGGGTGTGCGACTCTCTGAGACTATGAAGTGTTTTCTTGAGATCTGTTAGCTTACAGGAAAGGCCTATCAACCGGTTCTGTTTTTGTATATGCCTCCATCTTCATTTCAAAGCCTTAATTTTATTTCTAAGATCTTCAGTTTTTGAATAACATATTTTTTCTTTTATGTAATTTACTTTCACATTATAAAATGTGTACTTTGGTGTAAGCTAGGGAAGTGTAGGTGGTCCGCTTTTTTAACACGATTCCTCCTGGAAAACTATGTCAAAAAGCAGGACAAACTCCCTGAAAAAACAGGCTGTTACTCATTGTTGTGTTTCCCAAATTACCTAGACTGTGAGTGGCCTAAACCATAGAATGAGCCCCAGGATAGTATTGTGTTGTGAAGCGAAGGAAGAGACTGTTTCCGGAAGGAAAGGATGAACAACAGTGTCACACCTCCTGAGCAGGCAGATGGGAGGGTGTCGTGTCATTTGCACTCAGTGCCCTTAGCAAGAGCAGCAGGAGCAGATCCTGAGGACACAGTGGGCAGGGAACGAAGTTTGGCCCCAGGGAGGAGAACAGAGATGGTAGTAGGGCCACATGATCACTGAGACATTTGCATGAGAGGAAGAGGAAAGTTAGGATGATAATGGGAGAGACTAATTAATAGTGTAAGTCCTGAGAAGGTTGGAGGGGATGGGATACAAGAAAGAGGTGAAGGGCCTGATGTTTGGCAGAGGAACAGAGCTTCCCTGAGTTGTGATGGGGGGACGGAAGATACAGAGAAATGCCCAGGTGGGCCTGATGTGGGGGCAGGTGGTATGCAGGTTTTGGTCTTAGAAAGATAAAAGAATTCCCACTTAAAGCTTCAGTTTTCTCTCTGAACTGGGAGATGAGGTCGTCTGTTGAAATTTATGAGTTAAGAAAGGGAAAGATGGTTATGAGGAACATAAGCAGTGTTGGCATAGTCATCGTAGGGAGTGGGAAGAGATGTCTGCTGCCAGGCTTGTGGGAGGGGGGCAGTGTCCATTGCAGTTGAGGGAGGTACAGTAGGCATAAAGTTAGACATCAGATACTTGAGAAGAAAACCCCTTTTTGCTGTTTAATTTGACACGTTTATTGAATTCCTACCTACTGCATGTGTTGGAAGATAGTTCTTGTACCTAGGGAGCTTAGAAACTTGCAGAACATTTATTACAAAAAAGAAGAGGTGACAACAGTCCTGAAACTTCAGAGATCAGATCTGATTGAAGAAGAGAGAGCTCTTTGGGTTTGGAAAAGACTGGAGTCAGTGTAGATGGGGAGGCTGAGGAAGAGCTTTAAGCCGCTGAGTGGAGAGAAGAGTCCTTAGGTACCGTGTTAATGGATGGAATAGTGAATAGTCCAGTTTGTTCGGAATTTTCCCTGAGTCAGTGTGTCTCCATATGCAGTTTAGAAACATATCAGAGAAGCTTATGATCTAGAGAAGATTCCGTAAAAGTGTGTGGACCCCACTCCCCCCCCAACGCTCCAGGGGAGCTTCTGTGCATATCTGTTGTAAGGGAACGAATGACTAGTTGTCCATGTATGGCAGGCTCTGTTGCTGCACCGTAAATTCCCAGTTTGGATCGGATGAATTTGTAGAGCTCATCAAGTGTAAGTGGTACTTTTCGATCCATTGGAGTTTTTTTTGTCTTGAAAATTCCAGATTGGAATCCAGGACTTGAAAAATGTCAGTTGTCTAAATACAGTACTATATTGTGATAAATATAGCTATTGAAATTAGAAAAAAAAATCTCTTCACAAAACTTTATTTTAATATTCACAGCAGAACTTTTTTGGGAATGTTATCTGAGAAGCAGGACCATTTTATTATCAGAGCTGACTATTAATTAGGGTATTGTTTCAGATATAAAAGTTGATCTGCCACTGAAATTCTATTTGAATATGTATAGTTCCAAGCTTGCTTTGTGTATTTAATAACTTTAGTACCATAATTACTCTGTTTACAATTAAATTTTGGTGAATATGCTAATACAGAATGCGGCAGTGATTTCAGCAAAGGGCAGGGCTGATTTGCATCTTGATGTGCTTTTCACTTGCATCTGCATTTCATTTACTATCACTGGGAAGAGAAATGGTCAGATTATGTAATGGATTTTGTGACAGTGAAGTTTTCCTTTTCTTTGAAACCTGTAAGCTACCACGGTAGTGGATTTGCTCTGTTCTGAGTGGGCAGAAGTGATGCCGAAGGGTTGAGTCTGGTTGAGGTTTGTGCCCTCCAGCGAGCTGTTTAATAGAAACCTAATGTAGGTGCGGACTGCATTATTAGAAGGAACCTGTAATGTATTGAGGTGATTGTAGAATTCACATTCGTATTGTAAGTTCTTTAGGAAAGTCACTGAGGAGCTGAGGCAAATGCTTATGGTTGTAAAACTTAATAGTCTTTGAGCAGGGGCGTCTGGTTTTAATACTTAAAACTCTCTTCTTTTCAGAAATCACCTGGAAAGGAGCAAAGAGATTGAGAAACACAGCTCTCATATTCTCTGAAACTAAGAGACTTCTGTGACCCTGAACCAGGAAATCAGAGGGCTGGCCAGACGCTGTGCCAGTCAAATGCGGGTGTGGCAGGATGTGGAAGGGGGGCGCGCTTGGGGCTGAGACCCAGATCTTGGACCAGGCGGGCGGCAGAGGGGTGTTCTTCAGAGCGAGTGGAATACAACCGGTTGAGGCACAACCAGTAAGCCTTTGTTTAGAAGAACAGGAAATTTGTGTTGGCAGAACAACTTTATATGAAAAAAAGAGAAAGAAAGAAAAAAATAATAACTGTGTATGAGCTTTTTTTTGTCCTTAGTTTACTTTGGCCGTGTGGTATTTTTAAGTGCCTCGAACCCTGTGGATCTCCCTAATGTGCATGTGTGACCGAGGAAAAGAAAAGAAACTGGATAACCATTTGGAAAATCCAGGATTCCTACCTCTGATTATCTTATACCAGTATAAGTGTAAACAAATCAAAATTTTACCAGCAAAATATGAAATAAAGTGCAAAATAACTAAACCGTAATAAGCCATACAATAACTAAAAGAAGACATGATATTTGCAAAGAATAATTTGGGTGGGGACTTTCCAAGGATGACATAAAGTCCAAAAGCTAAAAATAAACAATATCAAAAGACAAACAGGGAAGACTATTTGCAATATCAAGAGCCAATTTCTTCACTAGAGAATATATACGAAGTGCCTATAAATAAAAAAGCAAAAGGCAACCGATAGTTCTTAGAAAATGAGGTACAGATTTTACTTAGGACTGTGTGGGTGTGTGTGTGTCTGTCTGATTGGACAAGCTCATAAAATATGAAAAGATTCTCAGTTTTGGTCCCTTGATGATTGTTAATTATAGGAACAGCAGTTTTTAATGCTTAAAACTGTAAAATATTTCACAATACAGAAGACCTTATTAAGCAGATACAGACTTAATGAATTATAAGGTACTGTTAGAGCCACCACCCATGTCATGAAATAGAACCACTGGTCTGTCCTCATCACAACTTCTTTTACTTCCTGAAAGTAACTTGTCTTTTATGGCAATCACTTCCTTTTCTTCATCTGTTTACCACACAAATGTGCATCCTGAAACACCGTGGTACACATTTGCCTGATTTTGTTCTGTTTTGGCTGTGTTCTTTCAAGTCGTTCAGCATCTGGCTCTCTTCTCCCCCATCTCTTCTTTTTTTCCCTTTATCTGTTGAAGAAATGGCATTATATGTACTCTAGGGTTTCTCACCCTTGGGACTTCGCTGACTGCATTCCTGTGCTATAGTTTATCATGTTCTACTGTTCTTTTCATATCCTGTGAATCAGGACCAGGCTTGATCAGATTCGGAGTCTATTAATTTTTTATTTTTCTTTTTTGGCAAGATTACTTCATAGGTAATGGCATGGTCTTTTATCAGGAGATGTATAATGTCTGGACATCTCTCCTATTTTGATGTTAGTAACTATCAGTGCTCAGTGTCTGGATCCACTAATTCATTCGGAGGGGGATATGTGTTAACCTAAAACCATCCTTATTAGCTGAAATTTTTCCATAAGGAGATTTTTCTCTTCATCTAATATTTGGTTACCCAGTGGTACAATTCATGTAAGAAAGAGGGTAAGTGCTTGATTCTTTTCCTTCCTTTTTTCTTTTCTTTTTTTTTTAAAGCAGCTTTCAAAATTGAGTGGTTTCCTATTATTCTCTAGTGGTGACCACTTAGGTTTTCTGGCTATTATAAACTCTTGGATTTACTTCCATTTTATGTGTTTTAATCCATAGTGGTTATTATCTTTATTGACTCAAATTGGCCCATCTTTGGTCAGTGGAAACACCTAAGTTGGCTTCTTAGACATATCTGACATCACTCTAGTAGTTTTTGATAGCTTCTTTGACACCTAGAAATGACAAGATGTTCCAAGTCTGTCTTGTACGTATCTGGTTTCACATCTGGAATCAGTCCTGTCTTCAAGGAGTCTGGTTCCTTTTACAAGAAACTGTAGTTTTAAGAATACACTTTGTTACTAGAGGTACTCATTACTACTAGGTTGGTTGGTTGTTTCTAAGCTTTTTTGTGGCTCGGGCTAGGAAATGAAAGCGGTGTGTGTGTGCACATGTGCGTGGCGTGCATGTGCATGTATGCTTTTTTAAAAGATAAAATAACTTCTGAATTAAAAATACTTCCGAATAAAGCATTTTTAGCTTTAGCTCTTCTTTCATTTCTTTCCCCTTTCTTTTGTATTTGAATCTCGATTTCTAAGGATACAAGGAGGTAACTGAATTAAAATATCACGGAATTATTCACTTGTATTATTGCACAGATATGTGTACAGTAACCTTAGTTTACAAAACCAAGTATCACTTACAGTGTGACTATTGGAGAGTTGGGTTTTTTGGCATATGTTCTCCCATTTTTTACAGTCGTATTGTATCTACTTCGTCAGAGCATCTACCCATGATGTATTCTGTCCTCTTTTTATAGTCCTTGTTGAGTCTCATTCTACAAATCAGTGTCTGCTTACTGCCCACTACCAGTTCTCACGGTGACGTTTCTTTAGGCATTTCGGATATCTAAGGCTTGTTCTCTGATGGATTCTTAATTCCCTTTTTCTATGTTGAGAACGCTCTGGTCTTTATACTTGAAATTTGACTGTGTATAAAATCTTACGGTTCTTGTTTTCTTTGTCTTAACTATGTTGCTTCCCCTTTCTTTTCTGGCATAAGTGTTGCTGTCAGAGTGATGACAGTCTGATTTATTTTCCTTATAAAAGATGTGTTTTACTCAGCTCAAAGAATACTTCTTTTCCATGGAGTTCTGTAATTTTACAAGGTGGTATTGAAACGTGGGTTGTCCTGGGCTGATTTCTCTGTGTATGGTGTGAGATGTGAGCTTTCATTTTGTAGTTTTCCTTTTTTATTTTGTTTTTTAAGTTTAGGAAAGTCTTCTTAGATTAAAGCATTTTTAGTATTTTGTTCTCTTGCTTTGATTTTCTTTGTTATGTGTTCATTGGCTTTTCTTTTTCTGCTTTCTGAATCTATGAAATGTTTATCTTTTTCCACCCTTTTTGATTTTTAGAATTTTTTCCTTTTCATTATTTCTATTAAGTCACTGTGTTTCCGTTGCCTTCAGTCTGATGTTCTTTCTAGTTTAGTTTTCCTCTCTTAAATGATTGTGAATAGTTATTTCCTTCTACCGCTTAGTCTCTGAGTTTTTCTAATTCTGATCTGTTAATCTTTCTATATAAAAAATTTAAGCTTGTATTGAATTATTGGTTCAGAGCTCTCAACTTTTTGGCAAGCCTGTTTCATGTATTTTTCTGCAGGAACTTTTAAAAAAATTCAGTTTGCACGGGACTAGGTTTTGTTCCTTTTCTGTTGCTGCGTTCTTCAAGCAGTTATTTTTCTTTTATGTGCAATTCGTTCTAGATGGTATAGTTCAAGTTGACTTTATGCCATTTTCTAGAGCCTCCTCTTCTGTTTTGTTTTGGTGTAGTGTTCCAAAACATGGAGGCTAACTTGACATATCTACCTTTGTATTTGAACCTTCTTTTTCCTTTCTTTGTATTTTCTTTGTGATGCTCATTTTAGATTCTGTTCCCAGCCCTTTCTCACCCACCCCGGGAGGTTTTGACCTGAGAGCTTTTCCACTGGTTGGTCCTGCGAGCAGTGGAGGGCAGCCTGCTCCGGCCCCTCCAGCAGAGCCCCACATGAGCTCACGGCTGGAGAACTCAACGGCTGGAGTGCGCACGGCCCTTCCCGGCTTTGGCCACTGTTCCTGCGTTCTCTCTGTGCTTCTGAGAAGTGACTTGGGGTCACTTGGGGATTCTCAAATTCACCAGAGACACCACCCTTGCTTCTGCTGCTTCCCTCACCGCTGCCGGTCGCATGTGGGTCATCTTGCTCTCGGCGACCTCTTCACCCACTCCCATTTTGCGGTTTCGTAGAGAATAGTGTCGCCTAGTTTTGTGGTGGTTGCTGTCCATTGGGTTTGAATCCTGCTCTCCAGTTGTCCTGTTTGGCTTTATGGGGGAAATCTAGGGAGATTAGACGTGTGCACAGCCAGCCCTACCGTCTTCAGTGGCAGCGAGACTTTGGACGCAGTGGTATGTTCAGGGATTCGGCAGACTCACAGTGAGGGCTGACTCCGTGGGACTGCTTTCAGGAAGGAGGAACAGTTTTTCCAGACTGCGTTAATTGTAGCAAGTAGGCTGTAGCAGAAAAACTCAGAGTAAAAGCTAACCACTTAATTTGGAGGAAAAACACACTTTTTGTTGACTACAGTTTATATTGAGTGGAAGGTGAGCTAGCATATTTCTTGAAATATGGTCACTTTGGGAAAGAAATTCCAGTAAAACAGAAAGAGGGAAAAGTTTTTTTTCTTTTCTTTTTTTTAAACGCATTTTAAATTGTCTTGGCTTCTATAAGGAAATCATCAAATAGGAGATTACTCTGGTGATTTGTTACAGTGGGGTAAATTCAGAAGGCATCCGTTTTAGTATTTAGAAGTGCTATGCCTTGGTTTGTTCTTTTTTTTTCCTTCTTCTTCTTCTTTTTCTGGTCTTGGTCATTTCTTGCACTCAGTCTACAACCATAGCTATAAAACTCACCTTGTCCGGTCTGTTGTGGTTTACACTGAAACTCCATTCAGGAAGATTTTACAGTGATTAAAAATACACATTAAGAGAACTGTTTGCTAGGAAGAAATAATAGCCACACTCATTTATTTTGAAGATTTGTTATTTATTATTTATTATTGTTAGAGAAGATTTCAACAATGAAAGAGGATTGGCATTCTATAGGAAAAATTAAATTTAAAAATCCCCAATAAGTTAATAAAGAGCATTTGCATGTATGGAGTTTATGTATGTGGTGTGATAGCGGGTGGAGATTTGCTAACAAAAATCCGCATCCAGTATTGTGTGTGTGTACTTAGGGTATCCAGGCTCCAAAGCAAACCACCTTACGTATTGTAAGTTGTCTCGCCTTAACAAACCTGTCTTTGACCTGATGAGCCATTTCAGGTGTTGCAGACTATAGCCTCTGAGAAAGTATTTGTTTCAGATTATTTATTTGAGAGAGAAAGAGAGAGTGAGAGACAGCACGAGAGGGGGAAGGGGCAGAGGCACAGAGAGGAGCAGGCTCCCTCCCTAGCAGAGAGCCCGTCCCCAGGACCCTGGGATTATGACCTGTGCCAAAGGCAGGTGCTTAATCGTCTGAGCCACCCAGGTGTCCTCGAGAGTGTATTTGTTTTAAATCTTTTTTAATTAGTAGTTGTAGAGCTGAGAGTTCTTTCTCAGGGCAGTTAAAGCCCAGAGAGAAGGGACTTGGTGACGGTCACCAGACTAACTGGTGTCATAGCTGCCCTGGAATCTGGGGCTTTTGCTTCTAGCCCGGGGCAGTTTTCACTACAACACACTGCTTTCTCTCAGTGTCACGTTCAGCTTGGCTGTGAGTGAGCAAGGTGGACCCCGATTCACTGCCGAAAGCGGAGGGGTGAGAGGGGAAGCCTGGAGCGCTGGGTGTCGCCAGCTTTGCCTTTTCTGTGAAGCCAAATGACCGGACAGCCACCATTCCCTTGTCGCTGTTCGGGAACGTCCTCTCCTCCGCTGTGGTGACTTGTAACGAAGGCCCGTGGCGTTGAGGCCGTGGAGTCAGGTTAGTCCTCGGAGCAGGTTTCTGTTGCTTTGCCACCTCTAGGCACAGAGCCTCGGCCAGCCGGCTAAGCTTTGCCGAGCCTTCCTTTCCTCATCTGTGAGGCGGGAGGGTGATGCGATCTTCACGGAGGCGCGAGGATGGCTCGGGGGCTCTCGTGTCGCCCGGCCTCTTCCACGTTTGAGCAGTGCCTTCGTGGCACAGCTTTCCTTAGTGTTCTCAGCACTTCGAGGATTGTAATTCTGAGTGTCGCTTTCTTGCGTTTTACAGTGAAAATGCCTCGCGTAAAAGCCGCTCAAGCTGGAAGACAGGGCCCTGGAAAGAGACGACTTGCGGAAAACTTTGCCCCTGGGGAGGTGATCACGGACATGGCGAAGAAGGAGTGGAAGCTGGGCGCTCCCGTTGGCCAGGGCGGCTTCGGTTGTATCTATCTCGGTAAGCGTAACCGATTCTCAAAATAGTTTCTCAGTTGGGAGAGGTTCCTAATGAGCTGCATTCAACTTAATATTGTATGATTTGGCAAAAACGTATCAATAACACAGGAGTGGACAAAAAGTTCGTTGATTTAGTCACAGTAGAAAAAGAAAGTGATGTACCTGCAGTATTGTGCTTTAGATTTTAAAGATACTGTGTGAACCTGCCCTGGTGCCGCTCATTTTCAGGCTCGTTTGGATCCTCACTGCGGCAGAGACTCTTCTCTGCTGGGTCTTGTCCCTTTGCATCCCCCCATTGTCCACGCTGTGGCTTGAGTGACCTAGCCTAGTTGAATTTCCACAATGGCTCCTCCCCCGCCCCCGGCCCTGGGGATAAAGTGGCAGACACCAGAGAATGGCATAGAGACCCTCCCTCTCGTTGGTTCCTCCGTAGCTTTAATCTTCATCCCTCGCATTCCCTCAGGGTCTGCGCTTTGGCTGTCCCGCTGCCCTTTGCCTCTTGATCTCCATACGTGATGCTTCTCTGGCTTCATGTTTCCCAGGCTCAGGCTAGGGCAGGTACTGTCAGTTTATAGGCCCTTGTGTCAGCCCTTTCACAGTCCTTTCCACGCTGTGCTGAAATTACTTTTCCGTCTCAGCAATAGGGCATCTCTTCTTACTGTGTTCCTAGTGCTTGATGTATTTTATAACATGACGTTTGAATGAATTATCAAGCTTCCTTTTACCCCTTTCCTCATTTGAACTGTGCAGTATTATTGGGATACTATCCTTATTTTGTACACTAAATGCTTATTTAAAAAGTTCTAATCTTGCTGTATTACTAATCAGCCTCTGAATGATGTGTCTTGGAGCTCACACCTTTCCATCTGCCCATGGTAGTTGTTTTTGCGACTTGGTGTTCCTTCTTCTCTCTGAACTACTGTAGCTGCCATTTCTTCAAAATCCTTCTGTTCCCAGTTGGTTGGTGGTTTCTTGTTTTCCTTTGCCGTTCTCCGTCTCTTCACATCTAATGTGAGAATGCCTTAGGACTCGGGCCTAGCGTTTCTTCTTTTCCCTGGTACACTTACACGCCCTAGGGGCTCTTCCAGAGTCATGGCTTTAAATGACTAGTGTTTCCATGTCAGTGACTCTCAAACTTCTTTCTCCAACTTGGGCCGTTCTTCTGAACTCAAGACTTGTATATCCATTGCCTCTTTAGCACGTGAACTTGGATGCTTACCAAGCATCTCAGACGTAAGGCTCGCCAAAGCACCAGCTCTTCCTGCAGCTTCCTCCATCTTAGTAAGTAGCAACTTCCTCTTTCCAGGTGCTGAGGCTGTAAACCTGGAGCCCTCCTTACCTCCTTTCTACCTTTTGCCCTCCTATCCAGTTTATCAACAAATTCTGTTGGCTCTTCTTTGAACATATGTCCACAGTGTGACCACGTACCACCACCTTGACTGCTACCGTGTCTCGTCGTAGCCTGGCTGACCTCCTTGCTTCTGCCCTTGCCCTCTGCACTCCGTTCTCCACTAAGAAGCCTGAGGAATTCTTAATTCACAGTCTCGTCTTGCCAGTTCTCTTCTTAGAACCTTCCCGTGGCTCTCCAGCTCAGTCATAGTGACAGGCTTATGTCACCTGTCATGCTGGTGTTTGGTCCCTGCTGCTTTTCTGATCTGTCCCTTGTTACTTTCCACCTCACTTACTTTTCTCCAGCTGCTTTGGCCTCCTTGCTTTCCTCAGACTTGCAGAGGCTTCCATGTCAGGGTGTTTGTGCTGGTTTGCCTGGAATGTTCTTCCCAGGTATTTATGTGGCTTATTCCCTCATTGTCACCTCACTGTCACAGGGTGTCAGCTCCAGGGACACCCTGTCACATTTCTCTTCGGAGCTTGCAGCACATCTTCCTGCCTCGTTTTCCTGCTATAGCACTTACTACACCATTAAGCATTCTTTATATTTTAATTGTGGTTTGTGTCCTACCACTGAAATGTTAGCTTCATACGAGTAGTAATTATATCTTCCTGCTCGTTACTAAGTCAGTTTCCTAGAAACTGGCATATCATAGGTACTTGGTAAAAATACGTGTTTTATGAATGTGGGCAGTCTTATGTTCCTGACTGGAATACTGATTCCAGGGCATCTGTGCTTTATTTGCATGAAATAAAATGATAGCCATGTGACAGTTATGGTGGGCAGTTCAAAGTTCTAGTGCCAACATCCTGAACTATTGATACAGATGAATTTCCTCTCCCAAATTAGTGCTTCTGGAACTTTAGCTCCCTTTTACCTCCCCTCCGCCCTTCTTAGGAAAGTTTCCTGGTTTGTGAAATTTAAGAAATGTTATCAGTTATCATCCTCTTTGGACTTCACAACCTACATTAGCATATCAAAAGCCATGAGTACGTTTAAATTAAGGAAATCTTTAACTCAGAGTTTTCCATATTTAATTGATGATCGTATTGAAGATACCAGCAATTATAAAAATGCATTCCAATTTCAGACATGTTAAATCATGAAAAAAAAAAGTCTTCAAATTGATGAAATATACTGTAATGATATGCTGAGACACATACTTGGGAACTGAAATTTATTCTATCAAGGAGTTGTAGATATACAAACCTGAAGATTAAGAAAGGGTTAGTAACAGACTAATCAAAGTAATGCTACTTCTTGTTCTGATATTACATATGTCACTTTTTCAAACAGCTGATATGAATTCTTCAAAATCGGTGGGCAGCGATGCACCTTGTGTTGTAAAAGTGGTAAGAAAATATTTTAGCTGACTTTCTTTTTTGTTGAATGGGTGTAGTGTTTATTTTATAAGGATAAAGGATATTTTATATCCTTTTTGATAACTAGAATTAATTAAACATAAGGTCCTACATTTTTAACAGTGTTTAATAAGACACAAAAGTATCTTAATAGTTTTAAATAATTTGAATTCAAAAAGTTCATTTCCTCTCTTTTAAATTAGAGTGATCCTAGTATTTGGGGAAAAAAAATGAACGTAAGTATGGAGGTGTACCAATGTAGAATAAAAATATTCAGCTCATTCTTATTATTTCAGCTGTATTTACAGTAGATGAGATACTTTCTTATTTATATCCCACAAGATCCTACTACTTTAATGAAACTTTACTGTATTTTATCTAGCATTTGCTTCTGAACTTCCACTTGGTCAATCTTTTTTCATTTTATTCCCAGTTTTCTTCCCTTTTACATCCATTTTAGTGAATTACATATTTAATTGTGATCACTTTGAACCTTCTTTTTGCTCAACTAATGTTGAAATTGGTTTGTAATGAGTTAAGGTTAACAGCATCCCATCTGATATGAGCATACTTATACACTTATACAGCTTATACACTGGTGCACTAAAAGGCATTTTAACTACTGTTTTTTGTTAAGAATATATTATGCATCTTTCTGCTTACAAACTTCCATTTCTAACTCTTCTCTCAAAGTTCTTTACTTGTGTGAAGAATATGTTTTTGTTAAATAATAGGAGAGATAACAGGGTCTGTTATTGGGGCAAATTACTATCATAAGTTCCCCATTCGTCCTTTTTTTCTAAGGGCTACAGAAGTCAGAATTATCCTGAAGTTTTGTATGTTGGTTTGTTTTATTTCACGTTCTTTTAAATGAGGAATATATTTGATCCCTTGTGAATTAACTCTTTTGGACTTGAATTGTTTTAGTGATTGTTTTTAATACTTTTTTTTAATTAAGCCATAGTTTTTATAAGGAAAACCATAATAGATATTAAATAATTTGAATACTTTTGACAGGTGCATATACCTGTACAGCTTCCACCTGTATCAAAATATACAGCATTTCTCTCAACCCAGAAAGATTTCTTATATCCTTTTTTGGTCAGACCCCTATTTCAGGGACACTTTGAGGTTTTTGTTTTGTTTTGTTTTGTTTTGGTGCTGTGGATTAGTTACTCTTGTCTAGAACATCACATCATATAAATGGTATTATACAGGGTATACTGTTTTGTTTCTGACTTCTCATGCTCTGCAGAATGTTTAATAGGCTCATTGGTATGGTTGGTATATCAGTCACTCATTCAGTCTTACTCGTCAGAATATTATATAGACATAGTTTTTTTTTCTCCATTTCCTGTTGATTGTCAGTTTTTGGCTATTATGAATAAAGCTTTTATGAAAGTTTTTGTATAGGGTTTTTATTTTTCTTGGATAAATACCTGGAAGAAGAATTGCTGGTTTATAGGGAAGGTGTATATTTAAATCTATAAGAAAGTACCAGACAGATTTCCCAAGTGGTTGTGCCATTTTGTACATCCACCACTGACGGAGGAGAGATCTGGTTGCTCAGATTCTCTGGAGTGTGTGGTTGTCGGGTGGGTTGGAATGTTTAGCCGCCATGATGCTGTGTGTGTAGTAAGGTCTCAGAGTTTTACCTGATGGCTCACTTGGATTAGTTTTTCCAAGTAATTGTGCTTACTGGCCATTCATGTATTTTCCTTTGTGAAGTGCCTCCTCAGTTTTTGTTTGCTTGAAAGACCTAGGTAGTTTTACTTGTTATAATTGAGTAGTAAGAAAGTTGTTCTGGATGTGGGTCCTATTCCAGATGTGTGCATTGTGAATATTTTCTCCCCGTTTGTCGTTTGCGTGTTTGTTGGTTGAATGCTTTTTGTGCACCTTTTGAGGTTGATCATAGGATTTCTCTCCTTCATTCCATTAATGTGGCAGTAATATCGACTGGTAATTTGAGTGTAAGACTTGTATTTTTAACATACACACCACTGAGTTCTGATGTATGATACTTTATACGTAACGCTGGCATTGATTTGCCAGTATTTTGTTAAGGAATTTTCCATTTTCAATCGTGAGGGATATTGGTCTTTGTTTTATCTAATATTTCTAAATTTAAAAAATGTCCAGTCTCATTGTTTGGTTTTGGCATCAGGGTTATTGGCGCCTGGTCTCCTTTTTGCCCTGCAGAACCCTGAATCGCCTCCTTTTGACTCCTTGTGCCTCTGTGAGGAAAGCGGAGGCTGGTCTGGGGCTCACTGTGTTGGTTCTCCCCTGCCTTTTTAAGATGTTATTTATTTATTTACTAGAGCGAGAGAGAGTGTGTGTGCAAGCGGGAGGCAGGGCCAGAGGGAGAGAGTCTCAAGCAGACTCTTTGCTGAGTGCAGAGCCTGACTCCGGGCCCAGTCTCGGGACCCTGAGATTGCGACCTGAGCAGAAACCAAGAGTTGGCCGCTCAACTGTCTGGGCCACCCACATGCGCTGATTTGTTTCCTAATTTTTATTTTATTTTATTTTATTTTTTATTTTTATTTTTATTTATTTAATTTTTAAAAAGATTTTATTTATTTATTTGTCAGAGAGAGAGAGAGGGAGAGCGAGCACAGGCAGACAGAGTGGCAGGCAGAGTCAGAGGGAGAAGCAGGCTCCCTGCAGAGCAAGGAGCCCGATGTGGGACTCGATCCCAGGACGCTGGGATCATGACCTGAGTCGAAGGCAGCTGCTTAACCAACTGAGCCACCCAGGCGTCCCTGTTTCCCAGTTTTTAGAGGTCACAGTCTCTACTGCCTGTTCTGTCTAATGTCTGAAAGGAATGATTCCATCTGTTTGTCCAATTTTTACATTTGTTTGCAGCAGGGGGCTAATTGGCTCCCAGTTACTCTGTCAGGCCTGTAAGTAAAGTTGATACCCTGATCGGTGTGTCCTGGCATTTTGCTTTTCTTTAAGCCCTTTCATTTTGGATTTTTCTCTCTCTTTATGGACTAATATTTCTTTTGAAATATTTACTTGCTGCTCTATCAGAGGAAGGAAAATTCTTACTATTAAATTGGATTGTTTATATGGAAACGCAGAATGTTATCTGCATTTGCCTTTGATATGTCAGATTAAAATTAAAATCTAAGGGCAAGACTACGTTCTTCTTAGGATTTTTAAGAAGTTTCCATTGTGAGAAGAGAGCAAGTCCACTTATATATCTATGACTTCTCATAATCTTGAGGTTCAAAATATGTGGTTGGCTGTGACCACCTTCAGCTGGCTAACCTGCGCTGCCCTCCCCAGGGCCGCACCTTATGGGTAGGACTGGTGGGGCCCGGTCTTCGCTCTGGAGAGCCCGAGGTTCTCCCAGCCATGGTTTGGTTTAGAATGAGGATGCTCTTCTTTATTATGGGTCATTCTAAATTTTTTAGTTGTTATTTAATGTAACGTCACTTGTACTACGTGTCTTACAGAGTCATGAAAAAAAATGGGTAGGGGTAAGTATTTTCTAATTGCTTAATAAGGTAGTAAATTACTCTCTATTTCTAATTTTAAAGGCTTTTGTTATCAAACCTAGTTTAGCGCTCTGCATCTCTCCTGTCTCCTAATTTAGTTCTGTTTCCATTGGCTGGTATTACTCCTTCTCTTTGTAATGAGGACAATGATAAATATTCAGTCAATTTCTCTTTTGCATTTAATATCTCAGTAACATTTTCAGTGCGGTAGTTTGTCTGTGATCCTGGAAGAATGCCATAAACAAATCAGTGTTACTGACGCTTCCTTTTCTCTCTCAGGGAGAGCCCAGTAGCTGCTAGTGCTGATTCCTTTCCGGATCCTCATCCTCTCTGAACTCCTTGAAACTCTAGTAGCATTCATTCTGTTTACATTTATTTTTACCATTTCAGATGTTAATATCCTTCCCAGACCACAGTTGCTTTTAATCTTGGAAGTGTTTTTTTCCTTAGCTGGATTTCAAGTTGTTTTGTTTTGTAAACTTATTTTGTTGTTCTTGTTGTAAACTTGTTTTCTTTATGACGTTTATAAATGCCTGCTTAATTCTGAAAACTTTGTAACCGTAATATCCCAGCACCTTTTGATTTCTTGGGGCCACCCACTTTCATCTGTGGTCTGTGTCTTTTCAAGTAGCATTTGCCTTCACTTGTGATGTGCTATGACGTAGCTCTGTCCACAACTACTCTGTAAGTCTTGGCTCTCAGAGCTTTATAATATTAAAGGTGGAAATGGTTTGTCAAACACAAACCTGTAAAATGAGTGTCAGTTCTTTCCAGGATGAAAATCAACTGCTTATGAACATTTGTCATTTGAAACATTAGGGTCTATTAAAAATCATGTTTACAAAGAACGGGTACTACTCTTTGGGGACATTTCATAAGTAATTACTAAAAAAAAAAAAAAAAGCAAAATACAAAACTATATGTAGTATGGAGGTAATTTTATAAAATAGCCATATCTGTGAAGAAAATATGTCAAAATATTTCCAAATTTTCTAGCATAAGCACATATATTTTCTTTGGAGAAAAATCACCTTAGCAAATGTTATTTTAAAAATAATGGAAGACTGGGGCACCTGGGTGGCTCAGTTGGTTAAGTGTTTGCCTTCAACTCGGGTCATGATCTCGGGGTCCTGGGATGGAGCCCGCATAAGCCTTCCTGCTCAGCTGGGAGTCTGCTTCTCCCTCTCCTTTGGTGCATACGTGTTCTCTCTCTCTCTCTCTCTCAGATAAATAAATCAATAAATCTTAAAAAAATAGTCGAAGGCAAGTTGATTTTTAATGTGAAATTAGACTTAATAATGCAGTGGCATATCAAATCAAACAGTGGTTCTCTACTGAGAAGTAGCGTGTATACCGCAGTGGTAGTGCGCTATAATCAGAATCTCCGAATGCAGAGCCTGGTTATCGGTATTTTTAGTAAAGCTCCCCAGGGGATTCTTTTGTGCCTCAAGGTTGAGAACCGCTGGTAGAGTGTGGTGCACAGAGCACCTTAATTATTTTCCGTGGAATCATGCGTGCTCCTGTGTACCTTTGGGGATCCTTTCTTTCAGTGGAGGCAGCAGGTACCTTGTGCTTCTGTTAGGGCTTCCCCTTCGGGTGGAAGATTTGTCAGAAGACGTGGTGCTGCTAATACGGGGCCCTGCTCCGTGAAAGAGCCTCGGATGGTTAACCCGCAGATTGCTACATTTGGTCTGGAAATGAAGTGATGACAGACATATTCAAGACAGATGTTCAGGTGCATGCTAAGTATTTTCTTTCTCCTACCAAATGACCGCTCCGGTTTTGCTTAGGGCCTTAGTCTGTGTTGACTTGGGGAGCAGCCTCAGAGCCATGGTGCTAAGGGCACCAGAGATGGGAAACTCGCATACTCGGCCCTTAGATAACCGAGACACCCTGTATGTATTTTATCTCAGGAAAGATGATGTGCCTCGAGAAATGGGAAATTGGTAATAAGTTGGATAATGCAAGAAGAAAAAAATACTCTTTTGTGTTTTCTTGTTAACAAATTAGTTTTCAGTTATACTCTCCTTTTGCAGTCACGTCAGTGAGCGCAGAGCAGAACTGAGGGGGAGGGCGGACTTCTGGGTCTTGTACCCCAACAGTTCTTTATATCATGGTCACTTTGAATGGACATAAAGTCTTTATTTCGAAGTTCCGTGGAAGAAGTTTGCAGACTGATGTTTAATTTCTTTCACTGACTTTATGAGAAGTGGCCTGAATTTTCAATTCATATATCATAATTTTTTGGTAGGAAGGGGAAACTTTATACAGCTTCATTTTTAAATGGCAGCCAGTTGCTTTTAGAGGGTGCCATTGAAATATATCACATTTTAATTTTTTTTCTGTTGTCATCTTCATTTTGACACTTAGAAGTCTTAAAGAAACGTTTAGTGATATTCTAGTTAAAATGTCAGTCCCAATTTCTTTTCTAAATCTTGGCTATTATAGAGTTGGCAAAGTATTTTAGATTTGAAATATGTTAATAAAATTTTAGTTATGAGTTAAGGTATTTTCTTCCACAGAAATAGCGAGCTTTGGCCAGAGTGCAATGCCAAGGAAGTAGCTCCTTTATTTTGTTATAATGGAACCTTATTGGATTAGAAAAAAGTATGAAATGAGCTCAAAGAGCCTTCATTGTACTGGGGCTTTCATTATAATAGTCTGATTTATATAGGTTGATTCTTATTATTATAAGTTTAATAAATTATTGCCCAAAGGGAAGCTTGGAAATTAAAGTTGATATGACATAGGTTGAAATGGAATGAATCAGAATTTTATACTGATGGTAATAAGCCAGGATTTGTCTTAGGAAAACCCCTTTCAAACCTGAATTATATTAATAAGCTATTCTAAAAGTTAGCCTTTGGAGAGTAACTTCACCAAAACGTCTTCTCTTGAATTTCCACTACTTTCTTCATTTCTTTCACTGAGACTGCTGCTCCTGCTGAAGGCCTGCTGTGGGTCCTGAGCAGGAGCAGGTGTCTGTCCGGAGAGCATCGATGCCACAGGTTATGGTGAAGCTTGATTACTGAGTCCAAAGATGAGGGACTTGCATTCACAGCTTATGTGTTGGTTAGTTTCTATTTCTTAAGAGGTGATGAGATGCCAAGCCCTGTGTACCATTCTGTTTCAAGGCTGGGCTGACAAGTATACTCACCTGGAACAAGGCACGTTTATTTTCAGGTTCTGGTCCATGTGTTGGTTATGCATGTTGCCTGTTTGCTGTTGACTGCTTGTTCTTAGCTAGTTGCTGCCCAGTTCCTTGCAGATTGGCTGACCCATCTTCCTATACGCACTTTAACTGGGGATTCCTGAAGCTAGTGGGCCTCATGGTCATTTTTTCTAACGTTCTGCTGACCTTGCAACTCTAGCTACACGGCTCTTCTGTCCAAGATAACTTTCTTCCTGTATTTCCTAAAGGAAAAGCAGTCCTATAATTAGTTTAGAAATGTTAGCTTCCTCATTCAAAGGTTTCACTGCTTTTCAGAATTTTCCTTGGGTTCTTGATAAACAAGATAATACCAACAGAAATGATCAACATGACACACAAACCACTTAAAAAAAAAAAAGATTTTATTTATTTATTTGACAGACCGAGAGGGGGAAGGGAAACAGGCTCCCTGCTGAGCAGAGAGCCCGATGCACTGTGGGGCTTGGGATTACCATCTGAGCTGAAGGCAGAGGTTTTAACCCACTGAGCTACCCAGGTGCCCACAAACCACTTTTGATTCAGATACAATTTACTATTTAAGAAGTCCACAAAATTGTAATATCTTTTTTATCTTTCCATGTCTATTTAACAAGGTGCAAAACTCCCAACAGGCTGATATTTCTTGTTTGTCCATGCCTTTTTGTGCTATATATATAATTCTTTACAAATCATTTTAACTGTTAGTAGCCTTTAAAATGTAAAATGAATGTAGTCCGGTAAAGTTGGTGGGAAACCGTTATTACCGAGCCCTGGTTTCCTCTTGACTTTGAATTCTCACGTGGGAAGGTAATCGTGGGGCTCCTTAGTTTGAAAAAGGCAGGAATCAGCGTCAGCAAGGAAGGGATGCCACTAAGTACACGGTGCTTGCTCGGGGCTCTGGAGTTCCAGAAGATTCCCTTTGTGACAAGGTTGGTGTCTGCCAGTCCTGATCAACTAGATACAACTGTACTGAGAAACAGGGAAAAGAGTTGGATTTTGCCACCAATTGGCTAAGTCAGGTATTGGAATTTTATTGGATCTCAGAAACATCTGGTAGCCCCTTGGTTCACATGGTTGCCAATCATTGCTTAAGAGAAAACTTAACAAAGATGAAAATGAGTTTAAAGATTTTTCTTAAACTTCTGCAAAGACGGAGCTGTTTATCTGATTTTGAACATGTTATCACTTAAAGAAATGGACTTTGAGGGACGCCTGGGTGGCGCAGTTGGTTAAACGACTGCCTCTGGCTCAGGGCGTGATCCTGGAGTCCCGGGATCGAGTCCCACATCAGGCTCCCAGCTCCATGGGGAGTCTGCTTCTCCCTCTGACCTTCTCCTCGCTCATGCTCTCTCTCACTGTCTCTCTCTCTCAAATAAATAAAAAATAATAAAAAAAAAAAAAAAAAAAAAAGAAATGGACTTTGAGAAAAATAGAAGATTCATGGACTCCTCTGAGAATATCTAAAACGTTTTGAAAGAGTGTGTGCCATAAATATAGTTACAAACTTAAGTATCACAATTACATTGGAAAGAAACATTGACATTAGTGTTCTTTGAAGTTTCATTGAAAATGACTCCATAATGTTAATGACTGCTAGCGCCAATAACCTCTTATGTTTTAAGGAGCCCAGTGACAACGGACCTCTCTTTACTGAACTGAAGTTCTACCAGCGAGCTGCCAAACCAGAGCAAAGTAAGGAACACAGCACATATATGTCTACCTTGTTCAAGTGACCGCTACTTGTTGTGTGAAGTCAAGACAAGAGCACTGGATCTGATATTATGATGCTTTGTTGTATTTATTTTTCACTTTTTAAGTAAATTTCATTTTAATGAGATTTGTATGAAAGAATTTTGATCTCTTATTGGGTTTGATATGATAAGATTTCATTTATGTTGATATAGAATAAAGTTAGTTACAGGATATAGGATTTAGGAAATATCATAAAAAATTGAGAAGTAATCCTAATTCATGCATGGGACTCCCAGTCTTTTTGAGAATTTTTTCTAAACTTTGGAGAACCTAACCTGGGTGGAGGGGAGATGCTGTAATCCATGACTTAGAACAGCCCGCAGGGAGGAGGGCAGGACCTCTTCAAGCTCCTACCACCCCTTGAGCGTCATTTCCCGGTCACTGACCTTTAGAAATGAGGTAAACAACTTCTAGGTTAGGTAAAGAGTAAGTCTTTCTGGAGAAGTGAGTAACCATTTACATCATTAGAGCTTGTAACGACAACTGGCATGCTGTGGTTGGATTTTCTTTTTTTTTAATGCCTATCGGAGATTTTTCATTTTAAAGACAATGTTTAGAGCACGATAAAATTTTATATGTTAATAAAAATGCTTTGATTGAAAGGTACTTGTTATTTGTTATTATAATGTATTGTTCACTTTTTTATGAAAAAAAGATGAAATCTTATTACATGTACAAGTACATTCTGCTCTTAATGATTTAAAAAATCATGTAGAAGAAAAGTGAAATCACAAGCCTGTGTTTTTAACTTGTAGTTCAGAAGTGGATTCGTACCCATAAACTGAAGTACCTGGGTGTTCCTAAGTATTGGGGGTCTGGCCTACATGATAAAAACGGAAAGAGGTAAAAATTTGCATGCTTTATGTTTCTTCTCCCTCTTTTGAGCACTCACTGTCCACAGTTTACTGAGCACCTGCGTTTCTGCTGGATCTCCCTCTGGGCTGTGGGGCACGCACTTGGCAGAGACGAACAGGACATGAGCCCTAGTCCGGAGGACTTGTGTGGAGCACTGGCACCTGCCTGGAGCCCAGCTGACGAGCAGGAACAGAGCAGATGCACCCTGCGTTTTCTCCTCTTATAAATAAGCAAACAGACAAGAACTCCCATGTCATTTATGGGAAAGGGAGCCCTTCAGGTTTCAGTTTGGCCTTTTGTGTTAGATACACGATCTGCCCACAGCAGCGTCCTCTTTATGATGTTTCAGTGTAGCTGGTGAGAGAAGACAAAGCACGTATGAGACAACTACAGCCACGAAGTGCTACTAAACTCTGTGACTCTGATTTGTTCGTGTCTTAGGAGTTCTGAGATTGGAGAGAGAACATTGCTGGCACTGCTGAGTTGGAGAAAACCTCCCGTGCTTTGGTGCATGATTGACATTTTTAAAAATACTTGCATGAATGAATGGAACTTCCTGGAGTAAGGCTGGCAGCCGTCCGAGGAGTAGATTTAGTTCGGCCCTGGGGGTGTATTGGTTAGGGTGCTTTCAGCTGTAAGTAAAGGAAAACTTTGACTCTGCTCTCTGCTGTGACTGTCAGGGGCCCAGGTTCCTTTATCTTGCCCTTTTGCCCTCCTCCTCTTGGCTTTGTGCTGTATTAATTCTCCACTGTGTGGCCTCAGGTGGCTGCCCCATTTCTGGGCATCACATGCAGGCAGACACAGCAGCCCACGGTAGTAGGAGGTATTGCTTGTTGTGTGTTTTCCTTTCCTGGCAGAGGAACCTCCCTTCCTCTCATGTTTCGTGGTCTGGGTTTTATCGGTGCTCATTGTTAAACCTGCCACGGGCAGGGGTTGAGCGATCAAGTGACTGGCACGGTGAAGCACGTGGCCGTGTGGCAGAGGATGGACTGCTTGGATGCAGTTGCTGCTCCATTGAAAGGGGTGGAGAGGAGAGGTAGTTGCTGGGTGGGCAGCCCGCGCTATTTTACGTTTGGAAGTTCTTATCCTGTATCTGTATCTCTTAGGAAATAGGATGAATTTCCTGAAATGACAGCTTTTTTTTACATATGGTTTTGCTGGGACAAGTCTCTATAGTTTTTATGAAAATTTCTGGAGAAGTAGGATAGAACCGGGAATAATTACACAGATAGCAGGGGTTCTACATCCGAAGTAATTAGAGCAGTGCCGTGTGCAGAAGGCTTCAGTCCATGCTCACTGTTGTTTATGATGGTCATCACTCATCTTAGCCCAGCTGGAAGGGACATTGTGAATGTGGTCTTAGTTTTTACCGATTTATGGAGTGATTTAACCAGACGAGTCAGAATCTGGAAGACTGGATAGAGATAAAAGTGATCCTCAGAGCATACAGTGAACTGTGTTACTGGAGTGAGGTGTTGCTTTTCGGATACACATAGAAATGGCACTTATGGTTGTCGAATGTTGGAATTTGAGTGCCAGAAAAGACCTCAGCACGCATGAGGCCCCACGCTGTCATTCAGTACCTATGGGAACTGGGGCTTATAGAAGTAAAGTGACTCGGCCAAGGTGACATAGTGGGTTTGTGGCAAAAGCAAAAATCTGCCCATTTCCCCAGGATATTTGTTCTTCTTCCTTTGAATATTTAACATACGGCCCCTTTATACCTTTTACATAATTTTATGGAATTGAGTTATTGTGACGGCATCTCTTTATAGTCTCAATTTTAGTAAAATGTTAATACTGCTAAAATGTACCCTGAAAGTAAAGAAAAACAGTCACAGACAACGAGCTAAATGCAGAAACATAAATTAACTTCGGTTTGGGGAAAATCCGTGATACCAGTCTTCCACGGATTGTTTTATCTTTCCTGTGAATGAATCTGCCAGCGTCTTGTCTGTGGACTGATCACCTCCCGTTGACCAGTGTCTCAGGAAGCTCCCTGGCTGCCACCAGGAGGAGGCCCTCAAGGCAGCACCGGGAAACACTCCCAACTCTTGAGATTTCTAGTTGGAAGAAGGGGTTTCACACATTTGTCATTCTTTCCTCCTCTCTCCTTTCTTTCCCTTTCATTCTGCTCTCCCACTAAACATGGCCTTGGAAAAATTACTGTCAAGGGAGACTGGTCACCGCAAAGTAGGTTTTTTCGAGTTCTGTTTAGTTCGTTGACTTTTCTTGTTTGTCTTTAGTTACAGGTTTATGATAATGGATCGCTTTGGGAGTGACCTTCAGAAAATATACGAAGCAAATGCCAGAAGGTTTTCTCGGAAAACTGTCTTGCAGCTAAGCTTGAGAATTGTATGTGAGCTACATTCCTCTTGTTTTAATCCAGTAAAGGCGAGTTGTGTTGAAGCTCGGTCCTCTGCTGGCTGGTGTTAGGTACTGCATTAATTTATTCTATATGATGCTTTCATAGCTGGATATTCTGGAATATATTCACGAGCACGAGTATGTACACGGAGATATCAAGGCCTCAAATCTTCTTTTGAGCTACAAGAATCCTGACCAGGTAGTTTTATTAACTTTAATTTCTACTATTTAGAAGCTGTTGTTTGAAAACAAATATGGTTGCTTTGAACTTTTGAACTTGTGCAGAAGTTTTACTTTTTGGAGTAGATATGGTAATAATAATATTTCTTCTTGACACTTTTATCTAGTTAACATTCTACACTTTTGATGCGATTTGTTGGCACTTTATCAAGTTGGCTATTTTGCCCTAAATAATATTCAGAAGAAGTGCTTGTGATACAAAATGAATTTCAAATAGCTATTTGGGGGTGGAAGCTTAAAATTATATAGTGCACCGATGAATTATGTTTGCCTGTCTGCTTTGTCATTTTTTTATTTCCTTTGTTCAAGAAATCCATCAAATATAAGTGTTCTGTTACTTGGAAAATTTGGTCTTTAACATGTTGATTATTCAAATCAATTGGTTTACAGAAATATCTTAGCTGTCTAAATTTGTATACCCTTAGTGTTTAGAATTCAAATGTGCATTTTTTTTTTTTAGTTTATTGCATTCACTTTGTAATTTTTACTTTTTAAGGAAAAGAGAAAAGCTAATGTTATTATACCTTTATTCAGATCAGTTTAGTTGGAATAGAGGGGTTTATACAATTTTCTTGAAGCTGTTTGCACAATTTTGGTTAAAGTAAGGTTTGGTTGGCACTCCTGGTCAGGCCACTGCATGGGATCGGTCCCATGTGTGTTCTTGTGTCTTATTGATGCTGTAGAAGAAAGGGTTGTCTACATATTTTAAGTGTGTTTATGTTGACATTCCATTTTATTTTTTTCCCTCAAACCAGTCTTTAACTTTGTCTTGCCCAGCTTTCCCTTTTTCCTTCGCCTTCCCTTTTTTTCCTACCATCTCTGGTATTGCCCCCATCCCCTGTCTCTGTCATGCTGGCGGTCAGGGATCTCCATGTACAACAGAGGAAAGTTGCTTACCTCTAGCATGCTCACAGGGAAATCTTACAGGCACTCACAGGACTCCTAGATATCTTGTGTTAGATGTTTTTAAAAAGGTTAAAAGCGAGCGAGCAAACAAACAGGACACACTGAGAACCTGAACCAGGATTCCATTAATTGAAATGAACTGGAGGTATACAATGTAATAAATAAAAATATAGTTCAGTTTGCAGTTAGCTAAAATATGCTGCCTCTTGTTTATAGGAAAATATTTTTGCAGCTCTGTTATCCTTCGGGCATATGCTTTGGATGGGATTATTTTTCTGGTGTTAGATGTGTGTGCTAGATCCATCCCCATATTTTTACTTCAGTTTCCTCTTGTGATCACATGCATACATTTCTGAGACAGTTACCCAGAATTGGAGATGTGGTATGTGACTATGGAGTAGAAGAAAGCCAAATTTACTGGCTTTGTATGCTCATCAGACCCACACGTACATGCCCACAAATATGTGCTATTAAATATTAAAATTTAGTTTCAATTATGAAGCTTGACTTTTCAAAAAAGTTTTATTTATTTATTTATTTATTTGACAGAGAGAGAGAGAGAGAGAGAGAAATATCACAAGTAGGCAGAGCAGCAGGCAGAGAGAGAGAGGGAGAAGCAGGCTCACCACTGAGCAGAGAGCCCAACGTGGTGCTTGATCCCAGGACCCAGGAATCATGACCCGAGCCAAAGGCAGAAGCTTAACCCACTGAGCCACCCAGGCACCCGAAACTTGACTTTAATATATAATATTTAAATGGAGATAAGAGCCTTAGCTGAAGGTTATTCAGATCATTATGTTATCTGAGATACTTTTGTGAAATGAATTGATAAACTGATTATTTCATAAGTGGAGGAGCAGAAGAATAGAAAATAATTAATGTATCATGTGTCATCTAAGTCAGTAGTCTTATACTTGGTGTGGGGCTGTTGTTTTGCAACAAGTATTGGTTTCCTCTGTGCTCAATTGTGTTTTGGACTCTGAAGAAAAAAGTATAAGATTTGTAGACTTTGCTCAAGTTAAGGAAACGGGATTAATTACAAGTATAATATATTTACCTTAAAGAAGTATACAGAGTCAGGTGATATTATCTGGACTATAGTGATGTAGGCATTCAGCATTTTTCTTGAAGTAAAAGGTTTTTCAGAATTGGGTGGCAAAGTCAGTTAATTGTCTGATCTTGGTTTTGGCTCAGGTCATGATCTCAGGGTCCTGAGATCAAGCCCTGCATTGGGCTCTGCACTCAGCATGGAGTCTGCTTAAGACTCTCTCTTCCTGCGCCCCTCCCTGCCTAGGCACTCATGCACCCACTCTTTCTCACCCTAAAAATAAATAAATAAATCTTAAAAAAAAAAATCTTTCAGGATTAAGTATTTGCTATTTTTAGCATATTGGATTTCACTTGTTCGGGGTACAGCGTTGTGGTCCTGCAGAGGAATCCACCCTTGAACGAGAGTATTTTGTCTCTGGGCCATAAAGGAGTGTATGTGCAATCATTTTGACTTTGATTTTTCTTGGTGCTTGGACATTTGTAGGTGTACTTGGTAGATTATGGCCTTGCTTACCGGTATTGCCCAGAAGGAATTCATAAAGAATACAAAGAAGACCCCAAAAGATGTCACGATGGCACTATTGAATTCACCAGCATCGATGCACACAAGGGTGTCGGTATGTCAACAGTGCCTGACCAAGAAATATGCTGCTAACATTTCCGTTGAAGTCCTTCATAGTTCTTAATTTTGTACAAACAAACAAGCAGATAAATCAGAATTGCAGAGGCAGGATAAGGTGGGGAAAGGGTGGGGGCAGGAGGCTGGATCCTGGAGTTGCATAATAGGGCCAACAGGCCCTTTCCCTGGTGGTCTTCTGTCCTCGCCTTCAGCAGGAAAGGTGGTTCGGTCAGCTCACTGAGGATTTCTTTTTGGTTCTGTTTAGCTCAGTCAAATGGAGGGTGTTTTTTTCCCCCCCTTAAAAGTCTGTCAGTTTCTTATGCAGCCACAGTTTTGTAGCAGACAGACTGACTTTGTCACCTCTGAAGTCAGCCTGTTCCTTTAGCAGGTGTTTTGCCTTTCTGTGCCCAGCGCTGTGGAGGAGCCGAGACCCCCAGCTCTCTGGGCTTCTCTGTAGCTTATAGCATTTTAGTGTCTTTGAGCTTTCCAAGGACAGTATTAAATGTGTCTCTGTATAATAATTTATTTCCTAGACCAATAGTCTTAGTTTGCAACTCTAGAGTTTGCTAGTTGGATTTTTAAAGTAAGTCATTAGTTGGATGTAAATTCATATTTTCATATTGCCCAATATTTATTCAATACTTTTATTAAATACAGTGATAAGTTTTGATGAAAAACAAGACTGTAAGATTGACGGTTTTACCTTACTGGTTTATATATATTTGAGACTATACCTCAAAGTGATTTTGGTGTTTAACCCGTTTCTTTTATATTCATAGCCCCGTCAAGACGTGGTGATTTGGAAATCCTTGGTTATTGCATGATCCAGTGGCTTAGTGGCCATCTTCCTTGGGAGGATAATTTGAAAGATCCTAACTATGTTAGAGATTCCAAAATTAGGTAAAGGAAAACTTATAATAGATTATTTTGGGCAAAATCTTGATAAGGTACATGTATTTAAGGCAGAATTTCTTGATGGATACTACGGTTTTAACTGCTCCTAATGTAGAAATAAGAAAGTACTTGCTACATAGGAAGAGTCTTTGGTCTTCTGTTCAGTTTGTTTTAGAAGAAAGTCTGTAAGCGGATTTAGGAGGTAACACAGCGCTGTTTATCGTGCTATTTACTGTTATTAAATATTAATAAATTTCCATGGAGTAAACTTTGAAACAGTGACTCATTCTTTAACTTTTAACAGATACAGAGAAAATATTGCAGATTTGATGGACAGATGTTTTCCCGAGAGAAACAAGCCAGGTAGGACTTCTTAAATGCTCATATGGGTTTCATTTTCTGTGAAAAAAAAGACTAAAAGTCATGATGTCTACAGCATTTCCTATAATGTGAAAGCTTGGGTGTTTGCAAGTGTGATCCTTGTAGCGGAGCTGTTCTCATGACCACAGCAGTTCCCTTTCCAGAGGTGGGCTAAGGGGGTCCTTGAACTTCTTAAATTATTATTCAGCTTTCAGGAGAGAAACCAGATTTCTTTCATTCATTCAATGATTTTTTTTGTTGAGGCTTGATTGTGTGCCAGGGAGCATTCTAGGCACTGGAGATAGACCAGTGAGCAAAATAAAGCAAAATTCCTGTCTTTATGAAACTTGTGCTCTAGTCGGGAGCGAGGGACAGTAAACACGTGAGTGAATTGTGCAGCATATTATGTGGTTAGTACTACGGGAAAGAAAGAAAGCGGGGGTTAGAGTTAGTGGGTGTGGGATGAAGTGAGGAGTAGAGTGGGCGGGAGTTGGAGTTTCACATACAGTGGCCAGGATGGCCTTACTGAGGAGGTGACTTTTGAGCAGTCGGAGATCGGGAGTCAGCTGTGTGGAAGTCTGGGGAACAGTGTTGGAGGCAGAAGGCATATAAGCTCCTGGTGTGCTTGCGGGGTGCCTTCTTTTAGGGCATCCATCAGAAGAGCTTTGGTTTTTACTTCGAGCAGGAGTGTAAGGTTTGGAATAGAAGAGTGGCCTCGATGTCTGCCGGGAAGCAAAATCTCGATCTCCTGTCCTGAGCAGAGACTGCCAAGGGAGGAAGGCAGGTATGAATAGGAGCAGGCTCAGAGGGCCCCCCAGTAATCCAGGCAAGGGGAGTAGCACTGGGGGTCTCGAGAAGTGGTCACTTGTCATATTTTCAATGTGCTTTTAAGCCTTTGCTCATTTGTCTCCTTTTCAGGGAAGTCCACCCTGACCTCATGCTGTTTAAGATTACAGTCCTGCCACCCACACAAGAAATGGCACCGTATAGGCTTCTCAGAGTCCCCCCTTGTGCCTTCTACCAATCACAGGCCTTTCCCGCTGGCTTAATAAATAACTAGCCTAACTCCCAACCCCAAAGATTTGTTTTTGAGCTATGTAAAAGTGGAATCATAGAGTGAACAACATAAAAAAGAATCCCTGTCCTCGTGACATTAACTTCTAGCTCTGTTAGAGTCCTGTTTCTTTTACTCAGTATTATATTTGTCATTGTTGCATGGCTTTTTTAAAAAACATACTTCTATTGACTTTTTTTAACTTTACTGATGAATATAATTGTATACATTTAAAGTGATTTGACTTACATTTATATCGTAGAATGATTAACAAGATCAAGATCATTAACACTTCTATTATCTTACAGTTAGCTTTGTGTGTGTGTGTGTGTGTTGAGAACGCTCAAGATCTGTTCTCAGCCGCTCTCCAGTCTGCAGTACCAAATTACGAACTGAGGTCCCCATGCTGTGCACGGGGTCCTCCTGGGACCATGTTGTTGCACGTTTAACAGGGATGAGTTCGTTCTCGTTTCTAATAGTATTCTGTGGTATTTGTATCCTGTTACCTGTTCTGTTGTCGGCTGTTCCCAGGTTTTGGCAATCACAGACCACCAGTTACACATACAGGTGTATAGCTCCCCCCGTAACTGATGATCACGCCTTACATGAAGAGGGGCTCGATTTCTTCCCCATCCCCATATTTATAAACAGTTGTTTATAAACAGTCCCATTATTTCTAAACAGTTGACCCAGTAGCTTTTCTTGAAAGAAACAAGAACAAAAACCCGCTCTTTCCATATGGTGCTACCTTTGTCTTAAATCAGCTGTGGATCCGTGGATTGGTTTCTGGACTCCTTTCTTACTCTTATTACTTTTGCCCCTTCTTGGGCTGCAGTGTCAGAACGACTCTAGCTTTACCGTGAGTCTTGACCTCTGGTCATGTAAGTCCTCCAGGACTGTTGTTCTTTTAACTTGACTTTGCTGTTTTGCAAATCTTGACCCTTTGGGTGTCTGTATACATTTTCCACGCACATCCCGTCCCTTTCCGGGTTGCTGGAATTTTGAGTGGGGTTGCACTGACTCTAGATCGGCTGACGTCCTTACGCTGTTGAGTCTTCCGATTCACTAATGGGGCATATTCTCCACTTCATTTCTTTCACTGCATTTTGTAATTTTGTCCGCAAAAAAATCTTGCCCGTCTTCATTGTATTAGTTGCCAGGTATTTGATGGTTTTTCATGCCATTGTAAATGATCGTTATTTTATTTTAAGATTTTATTTTATTAGAGAGTGCATGCGCATGAGTGAAAGGTGGGGCAGAGGGGGAGGGGAAGCAGACTCCCTGCTGAGTGTGGAGCCTGCTGTGGGGCTGGATGGATCTCATGATGCCGAGATCATGACCCCAGCTGAACCAAGAGTCAGGGCTTTAACTGATTGAGCCACTCAGGTGTCCCAGAATTTTTTTTTAAATTTTATTTTCCAATTGCTTGTTGCTAGTACCTAGAAAACAATTTTTTAATATTTACTTTGTATCCTGTGACCCTGGTAAATTTACCTATTAGTCCCACTAGTTTTTTATGGATTCCTTAGGATTTTCTGCATACATTGCTGTGTTTTTGAATACATCATTCCACTCTTTATGCCTTCTTTGTTTTCTTGTCTTACTGTACTGACTATTGCACTGAATGGAAGTGGTGAACGTGGATATGCTTCCCTCTCAGAAGGAGACTTTTCCATATGAGACCACATAAGGTGATGTTTGCTTTAGGTTTTCCATAGATTCCCCCTTATCAGGTTAAGAAAGCTAAAGGGAGGGATTCTCATTTCTTTTTTCCCTCATCTTTCTCAAGTACCTAGAATTGTGCCTGCTGCTGAGTAAGTGCTAGTCAGTGAATGAATGGAGGGGTGTGTGTGTGTGTGTGTGTGTGTGTGTGTAGCACTGACGCGATCTCTCGGTTTATTGCATGTGGGGTGTGGGAGGAGATTTCTGGCTTGAGGAGCTGGAAGAATGGAATTCTCAGTAACTGGGGTAGGGGAAATCACAGGGGAGCAGGTTTATGGGGAGGTCAGGAGTTTGGATTTGCATCTGCTGGGATTCCAGAGGACAGTTAGAGATCCAGGAGTCCGTGTATGAGGCCATGGGCACACAAGTTCCTAGAAGCTGGTGGAAAGGTGAGGCTGGGGAATGTAGGAGTTGTTAGCCCAAACAGGGATTTCTGGTGTTGAGGAGAATCGATCATGACTAGTAAGATTTCTTTTTAGGGGAGTGGTCCTGCCTCAGTGTACAGTGGGCCTTTCATCATTCAGAAGCTGATTTTTCTCTTTTATGGGAAAACTAGGTCTTGCTTCTTTCTTTCTTTTTCAAGCTGGTTTTGGTATGTTTTATTTCCCATTTATACGAAGAATACAGCTGTTTTCTATAGAACTAATGGCTTTCATAGCAAAAAAAAAAAATGGACTGTGATATTCCTTGTACTTTAGTATCTTTTACTTTATAATCTATTTGAGGTCCTTTCCTGTTTTGTTTTTGTACCCTTAAAAGTACAGCAGTTATTTCGTGCCTGTTTAAATTCTAGTAGGTCTCTTATCTTTTGTCCCTTTTACATAATATCTCTTATATCTTATCTTTTGTCTCTTTTACATTATATCTCAAAATAAGTTTCTTATTTCACTTACCTGACAATTCCTGACTTCAAAAGCATACTTTCCATTGAAGAACTGATTTATGTAAAAAACATGGTCTAACAGGATACACATTTGCATTCTAATGTTGCTATAACCGTGAGTTATTTTCTTCAAAGAGATAAATTTGTTGTATTTGTAATTAAAAAAATTACAGAATAATTGTGTTACTCTTTTAGATGAGATTGCTAAATACATGGAAACAGTGAAATTACTGGACTATGCCGAGAAACCTCTTTATCAGAACTTGCGAGACACTCTCCTGCAAGGACTGAGAGCTATAGGAAGCAAGGATGATGGCAAGCTGGACCTCAGCCTCATGGAGAATGGAGGCTTGAGAACAAAGTCAATAACGAAGGTGAATTTTGTCCCTCAGTTATCCTTTGGCTTCCTGTGATGATAATTGCAGCAAACACTAATTTTAGGGAAAGAAATGAGTAAAGAAAAGTGTGGCAGATTGCTTGGCAGTTACATATCTGTCACCGTTAGGTAAAGGAACATTCTTTACGAAACATGAAAGATGTAGACAGTTGTAGAAGAATAAATAGCTATCTTTTTCTTTTGTCCGGTAGCAAGTTTGTAAATTCCTGGAGGAGTCTAACTTGGCATACAGACATCTGGCAGGGTGAATTGGATGGGGCACTCCATTCATAGTGTGGGTAATTTTTCCTCCCAGGCTACCTAGAAGGGATGGTCTTGTCTCTTAGCTCTTCCTCCTTTGTTGGTGGGCTCAGAGCGTTTAGCATTTGAAAATTGGTATTTGAAAGTTACTATTTGAAAATTAGCGTTTGAAAGTTACTGTGTGAAAATTAACATTCAAAGGTTTCCTTGTTTGGTGGTGTTTACCATTTGAACGTTATTTTGCTCTTTATAGAAATATTATATAAAGCTATGTATCTGCATATAAAGAGGTTAATTTATCGGAGAGATAGGTTAACAGTGAACTTTATGGGCAAATTATGGTGCAGGTATAAATAACTCCTGGTATCCTTTAAAATTTAGATTTTACAGGTATGCATTAACTTATTGGTTATTATTAATAGTTAAATTATTGATTAACTCAGAGATTTCCTTGATAGTCTGAAATTATTGAATAAAACATGCTATCTGCTTTTAAATGGGAAAGAACTACTTTTAGAAGAAAAAAAAATATATATTTTAAAGATTTCATTTATTTATATGAGAGTGGCAGTATGAGAGAGAGAGAGCACAAGCAGGGGGAACTGCAGAGGGAGAGGGAGAAACAGGCTCCCTGCTGATGCGGGGCTCAATCCCAGGATCCTGAGATCATGGCATGAGGAAGACCAACTGAGCCACCCAAGTGCCTCAGAAAAATATTTTTTCTACAATATTGACTATTTTTACTGTCATTGACTTTGTAAATTCCAGTAGATTCCTTTGGAAATCTTGTATTCTGAACTATGAGAAAAAAAGGTTTAAAAACAAATTTTCTGTCTTTAAAATAAGAGGCAGCATTATTAAAATGTTTCTATAATTCTTTTTAACTTAGAAAGGAGATCGGAATTTTGAAATTGTATTTTGAATTTTACTTTTTGGCAAATAATAGGTATTTTTGTAGTTTCGCTCCAAAATCTGAATTAGACACATACATCTACATATACATATTTTTTTTCTTTTGTAAGTTTTGTCTTAATTGCATCGCTCCATTTTTGTGGTCAACAAGTGTGCTGAGAGCCACATCCAGCTCTGAAATGAAGAGGATAAAATGGCAGCCCGAGTGGAACTTTTCAGTAAGGTAGTGGACTTAGAAAGTTTGCATGTATGTATAAACATACAGCATGGGTCTTCGTGCTCAGGACAGATTTCTGTGCATTAATATTTATAGATAGCTTTTGTGGTGTTTTCCTTTAAAATTTTGCTGATTGAGCCATGAAGATCTCTGTTGCATTGAGAACTTGTCCAGTGCCATACCCCCTTACTTTGCAAATCACTGTTATTTGGACTTAGATGCTGGAGAAAATTTGGTTTCTGCAGCTTGGCTGACTTTATAGCTGAATAGGTCAGTCTGCTGCAGAGCTAACATCTGTGACCTTACAATTCTCCTGTGTCCTTGGGTAGTTCAGAAGGCTGAAAATTTCCTGCTGGATCATCCCCTATGTGTATAAAGCTTTATTTAGAGGGGGAAAAATAAATAACAAGTGAACTATTAAATTTCCTTTATTAGTTTACTGCCCTCCCCCCATAGCTGACACAGGGCTAATTCTTTGTATTAAAAAGAAGTTGATAAAAGTTAAGATTAGGTAAGATCATGAAGCTGCTTGATGGTTATGTAACTGGTGGGGAGTTGGTAATTTGGGGGCCTTTTGTCTTGCATTTTAATGTGGAAGAGTTGGACGAGGCCAGTTTTCATTTTTAAGAGTGAGTTAGTTAGTTTGTTTGTTTCTTTTCTTCTTCTTTTTTTTTTTCCAAAAGCCCCAGAACATTTTCTTCGAATAAATTGTAAATACTCCACATTTAAAGCAGGTAAAAGCAGAGCTCCACCAACCGAGAAGTCAGGGGCTCTCTGCAACGAAAAGCTTTTCCTTTGATAAGTTAGTATTCCCTCTCTCTTTTTTTTTTTTAAAAACAAGGGGAAAATAATCAAGATGTCGTTTTTTGCTCTGGTTGCTAGGAAGCTCAGAGTTCATTATGATGCTTAATCAGAAATTGTATTAATCCTTATAATTAGCATATATTCTCCTTTCCTTTTGTCATGATGTCTTAAAACTTTCTAAGAACATGTTCTTTGTATTTATGACACTCAAATCTCTTTCAGAAAGGAGGGATAGTTTTAATCAGTTCAATAATTATTTCTCTTTATGTTTCTGAGTGTTGTCCATTATGGTGAAAACCTATGAGAATTAATTAGCAGTGGACTGAAACAAGGTTTCTATCCATTTTCAAATAGCCATGCTTGCTTATGGTACAGTAAATTTGGGAACTAGAGTGAACTATGAATTTACAACTTAAAAATATTTTCAGCCTCAGTAGCCCAAGAGTTTTATTTAAAGCACAGGATCTTGGGATGACATAAGGCTGAAGTAGAAAAAAACTAAGTATCAGTCTACCCTTAGGAAGTACATAGCCAAAGATTTTCATTGTTGGTTAGAACTGAACACTTGCATTAGAATTGGGCAGTCTAGTTCCACCAGTTATTGGATTCAGTGTGTACTCTTAAACCAACATTCAACAGTATAAAGGTCTAATTTATGTACCTGGTCTAGGCTAGGTCCCTGGGGCTATAAAGATCAATAGCATGTAGTTCCATCCTTAAAGAATTCCTCCCTGTCCCATCTGGGTTAAGAACAGCTTAATTTACTGGAAAGAACTCAGCAAGTTAAAAGGACATTAATACCTCCATTAGCTATTTTCTTGTAAGGTTTTGATTAAGTTGCTTGCCCAAGCCAACAAAAAGGGCTGTTCATTAGAATTTCTCGAGTCTCATCCCTGGAGATTCATTGAGGAGGTCTGGAGTGTGGCCCTGCGATTTGCATTTTTTATTTTCAGACAGTATATACTGTTGTTTCCTATGAATGCCTCGCACATACCCTTCTCTCCACTCCCACATTTTTTAGTTCTTTTAAGTTATATTATGCTAGTTGGCCTTCCTAGAGTTTCTCTGAAAAATGATTAACCATTAAATAAATCCCTGCTGGCACTCAGCCTGGAACATGGTACAAAGAGACAAGTAATAGTAAAGGCCTTCCCTTGCCAACCAGTGGCCTGCAGCTGCTCTGGTGGACAGCTTCCTGTCTCTTGAGGAGACGGCACCCCATGCGGCCGGTAGTTTCACTTAGATAGCCCCAGATAAACCTTACGAATTCAGTGAAAGTCTAACTTGGTTAGCACACTGGAATAATAGAAACAGTATTTTCCTTAGATTAATTTAGATGGTTGAAGTCAAGGCGTTTCTTTGTTTTCTGATGGGGTAAATTTAGCCTTAGTTTTCTATGAAAGAGGATTCATTGTTTACTAATGATTCTTTCCTTAGGTGCTTGAGCTCTCTATTTTAAAGCTTGTTTTATTTGGCTGGATTTCAAATCAGGTATCTTTTTTCCCCATGTATATATATATTTTGAAAGATTTTATTTATTTATTTGTCAGAGAGAGAGAGAAAGCTTAAGCGGGGGGAGCAGCAAGCAGAGGGGGGAAGCAGGCTCCCTGCTAAGCAAGAAGCTTGATGTGGGACTTGACCCCTGGCCCCACAATCATGACCTGAGCCAAAGGCAGATGCTCATCTGACCAAGCCACCCAGGCGTCCCTTTTCTCTATATTTTTAAGTAAGATTATGACATATGTAAGAAAAATGTACAAATAAGTGTGCAGTTTGAACTTTACAAAGTGAGCGTACACATTTAAACATCCCCCAGATCAAGAGCCCCAGAAACCTCTCTCAGGCCCCCTCTTGGTCTTATCCCTTCATTAAGAATAACTAGTGTTATTCTTACAACACTGTAAATTAATTTTGCCATTTAAAGAAAATTCATAGTGGTAGCACCATACAATGTGTACTTCTATTGGGTCTGGTTTGTCTGAATTTCCATGCTGTTGTGTGCAACAGAAGTTTTCTGTGTCTTGTTAACTGTTCAGTATGGCGCTCCATTATGTGAGTGTGGCATAATTCCTTTATCTCTTCTGGTTGGTGGATGTTTATACTGGTTCTGGTTTCTGACATTGTAGTAATGCTGGTTAAGAACATTCTTGTAATTTCTTTCGGGAACTGCATGTATTTATTTCAGGTGGGCTATATCCGTGGCAGAAGTACTGGGGTAGAGGGCTTACTTATGTTTAGCTTTCGTAGGTGCTGCAAGCAGTTTCTCCCGGCAGCTGTCCTCGTTGATGTTCTCACCACCAGCGTATGAGACGTTCATTGCTGGTCAACACTAGATGTTGCATTACATTTGATTTTATCCATTGTGGTAGATGTGTACTGGTGTTTCTTTGTGGTTTTAATTTAATCTCCTTTATAATATTGATTTTGAATACCTTTTCATATGCCTCCCCGTTTCCATCGCCCTTTTTCTGTAAGGTGCATTTCAATTCTTTTGTTCATTAAAAAGGGGGAGGTTGTCAGTTCTCTTTTGATTTGCCAGACTTGACTACTTTGTATATATATAATCTATGTATTATACATATATATATATATTTTTTACAGTTGGTAGTTTATCTTTTCATTCTGTTAATGTGGTAATATTTCTTGATGAACAGAAAGTTCTTGATTTAGTGAAGCCTAATTTATCAGTCTTGTTTATGGTTAGTATTTTGTATTCTATCTTGGGAAAATTTTGTCTACCAAGATCGTAAAGATATTCTGTTATTATCAAGAAATATTATCTTTTGTATTCAAGTCTGTAATTTCACAGCAGCTGATTTTGTGCATGGTATAAGTCTATGTTTATTTACCTCCTATGGATAACCAGTTGATTTGAACTATTTATTAAAAAGTCTGTAATGTCCCCACAACAGGTAGCAGACTTTCAGGTAACCATATGTGTTTGGGTCTGCTTCTAGAAACTCTGTTTTTTTTTTGTTTTTCTTTTTTAATTTTTTTTTTTAAATTTTTTTTTTTTTTAAGATTTTATTTATTTATCAGTGAGAGAGAGGGAGAGAGCGAGCAAAGGCAGACAGAGTGGCAGGCAGAGGCAGAGGCGGAGGGAGAAGCAGGCTCCCTGCCAAGCAAGGAGCCCGATGTGGGACTCGATCCCAGGACACTGGGATCATGACCTGAGCTGAAGGCAGCTGCTTAACCAACTGAGCCACCCAGGCGTCCCTAGAAACTCTGTTTTGTGCCGCTGCACTGTTTGAACTACTGGCTTCATAATGATACCATTATGATGGTGTAAGTCCTCCAACTTTGTTCTTCCTTTTTTTTTTTTTTAAATATTTTATTTATTTATTTGACAGAGATCACAAGTAGACAGAGAGGCAGGCAGAGAGAGAGGAGGAAGCAGGCTCCCTGCTGAGCAGAGAGTCCGATGCGGGGCTCGATCGCAGGACCCTGGGATCATGACCTGAGTTGAAGGCAGAGGCTTAACCCACTGAACCACCCAGGCGCCCCGTTCTTCTTTTTGTCTTAGCTATTCTTAGCCCTTCAGCTTTCCATATAAATGTCAGACTCAGCCTATTAATTTCTATACAAATAGTTCTGGGATTTTGATTGAGATTGTATTGACTCTATCAATTTGGGAAGAATTGACATCTTCACAGTATTCTTTTCTGTCCATGAATATGGTACACCTGGGTGTTTATTTAGGTGGTCTTTCATGTATTCAGTCATGTTTGCAGTTGTCCCTGGCAGTGTAGAGATCATAAGCATCTTCCATGGCTATTTTTTTGTAAGTGCTTAATTCTTTTGTATTATCTGTAATTACCACAGAACTTCCCTTCATGTCATTTGGTTGTCAGCTCTGTCTGCTGTTTTTTGATGTTTCTAATATATTTATGAGTTCTGTAGTGATTATTATTCTATTTATTGGCTGTGCAGTTTCCTTGTAACCTCTTCATTTTCTTTTTTAAATTATCATTTCTCATTTACTTAGTTTTTAAAATCTTTTTCTTTTTTTTTTTTTAAGCCTCCAGTGCATGTTATAAGATTTTCTTCTTTTGGGACTACTGTGTTTTCTTTCAGAGTGGAATCTTCAGCTGTCTTTTGCATGCTATGACCATTTATTTCATCTTCTCTTTTTGTCCCCAAGGATTCTGACTTTGTTGGCATGCTTCTTCTCTGGATTGTATTAATATTGAATACAATAGCTTTACATGGACTTAACAGATTATTGTATTTGTGAATCCTTGGGTTTGCCATTTGATGAAACTGTTTTGTTTTTCTTCAGAGATTGGGTTTGAGGGTTTGGCATTGCTAAGGGACTTTCCTTGCCTGTAGTTCATACTCTGGGAGGATCTGGAGAGCCATGGCTCAGCTGGTACTGCAGGTCAGATTACGTGTCTTTCCTCAGTACCTGCTCCATTCCCTTCCCGGCCAGACGATGCCAAAATTTGGTAAAATCTAAACCCAAAGTAAGAGAAACCCCGTTGGGGATTCTTCTCTTAGCTATGCTTTACTCGTTTTCTCTTTTGTAATCTATTTTGGTAAATCATTGTTTATTGCTGAAAATAATTAGTCTTGAATGATTGTGGTTATTTGGCCCTCTTTCTTCAGGCTTCTGCTCCAGGGAAGAAACGGAATCACAGGTTCTGATTTCGCGGAGGGACAGTGTGGGCATAGGGAAGGTCTTTTCCAGGGGCTCGTCCAGTCTTTCTTTTCAAGCTTCCTGTTTATATTCTGTAAATTGAAGGTCAGTGGTGAAAAATTTCTGAATGGTGTTTGCTCATGTTCTTTTCCCCAGTATGGTTCAGGGGTGCGTAGGAGCCCCATGTTGCTTTCTAGCAGTGTCTGACTCTTCTTGACCACCAGTTCCCAATGGTTATGGTGAGAGGCTCTGTCACTGTTGCTGCTGAAATATTACTTGTTATTTTGTGTTCATTTCTTCAGAGTTTAGGTGAGGCAGAGGTTGAAATACTACCCCCCAGATGTCCCTTATTTTTACACACAGTTTAGCTTGTTTGTGGGTGTGACATATCGGGGCCACTGGAATCTCTGCCCTTCCCCCACAAAAGACCGCGCGTGTTTGTACTGTCACCTTCTCAGCTCCTCATAGACCGTCTCCCACGTTACAGTCCCCTGTTAGTTCACTTCTGTACACGTGCTAGCATTAACTCATTGTCGGATAACAACAGTAAATTCTTCATTCCTCGTGGTATCTTAGGAGTGGAGAACTTGAACCAGTGAAGAACACAGTATTCCAAACTTTGTTAGTCACATGTGGAAACATTTTCTTTGGCTAAACCCTTTCCCCCAGACCTGTTAACAGTTAGCGGAATTCACGAGTTGTACTTGCTTTCCCTACCCCCGGAGTAGATGAGCGACACGTGTTGACAGGACATCTGAACGTAAGCAAATAGCAACAGCAACTGCAGATGAAATGAAGTCCCGCATGGGCTCCATTTACGGTGCGTCGATACTGTACCACATGGCGTTCGTGCACGTGGGCTTACCTTGGACGCTTCCTTACGATGATTTGCAGAAGCCTGAAGTGATTTCTTCCAGGACTTAACAGTTGTAGAAACTTGACGTGTGTGTTTAATATTTTGATAAAAACTAAGATTACTCTTTTGCTTGAATCTGTTTTTTTAGCATGCATTTTTCAGCTTGAGAATGCAGCCTGTGACCTTGCCAGGCACACAGTAGGTGCTTAGTAAATATGTGGTGGGTTCTCTGCCCTGGCAACGTGAAGGCCTGTGTTACTGCGGAAGGAAGTTGTAATAGTCATGATTCTTGTTACAGCCTTTATCACTAGAACTCATTTAAAATAATAAATCACTTTAATGCATTCTAGCAGAATATTTTTAGATTATTCTCCAAATTAATCTGCTCTTCTTTTTAAGTCACTCACTTCCTGACCCGCTTCCCATCTTTTCATTTCTCCTTTTTCTGATTATGTCTGACCTTTTCCTGCTTTTTCTCAAAATATATCTGTAATGACTTCATGTGCACTTAAACGTCACACAGGCTGTAGAAGGCTTGGTGCGAAATGGGAAGTCATCTCTTCATGGTTACAACACTCGTTGAATGGTTGCTCGGCAGCTGCAGCCCCGTAGGTATTTCTGTGTAAACTACCATGCTAGGCCCCATGGGAGCTGCCCAGATGAGGAGCCGTCGTCCCTGCCGTCTGGGAGCACGTGCAGAATTGGGAAGCAAGAGTGCGGCCGAGGCTCTGCTCGGTGGATTCTCCTTCTTTCGGAAGCGAGGCACTACCGTGAGAGCACAGCCTCCAGGAACTGTAAGGGGGGCGGCGTCGGTCTGAGACGGCCCCTGGAGCAGGAGCAGAGGACTCTGAGTCCTGGTCTCTCCCACCGCAGCTGAGAAACACTGAGCCGGTTCTCTTAGGCTCCTGCTGTCTCCAGCCTCCGCGTTTTCTGCCCCCATTGTGAATTCTAACTAGGTCCACTGGTTTTGTTAGTACTGTGTACCGCACCTGCCTGCTTTGCTTTCATAGAAGATATGTGTTCTGTGCTTTTTTAGTTACTGTCGAGTAACAAATAATGGTTTTTTGGTTGCTATTAATGAATGTAGGAACTGAAGTAAATAATGCTATTAGTTTATAAAGTATGTACCGTTTGCAGGGTGACCTCAGGTGGCCTTAAGTAAGTAAATAAGACAGACTGGCGCAGTCAGTCTCTAAGTAATTGTATTTAGAGTTCTCTGTTCGTCGACACGCGTACAGTACCAAACATTTGGAAATTTGAGGCTGTATATTCAGAGATTCTATAATAAACATTTGTGATTTTTTAAATAAAGAGTTAAAAACCAACAACAGTCCTAAATACTACTCACCTTTGATATAGCCGTGGATCTGATTGGCTTTTCTTAGAGGCTGTTGAAAGCATCTAGAGGTGATCTTTTGATGTGTGACCTGGGAAGCAAAGAATGAATGGGTCTTTGGTTTTTGCCTCACAAGATTTTTATTCTTTGTCCTGTTAAAACAGCTTTAAGTCTCTAAGTGGTCTCTAGTCAGTGTTTAGACTATTAGTAAATTATCAGTCCAAATGCATCTAGCTGATTTGTCTTCCTGTTTCTAAGCTGGAAGTGAGAAGCTGCTAATTAACTAAATTTTAGCCTAGCATATCTGAACACTTCAGAAATACAATGTGTAATACATACGCTAATGCCCTTTGAAATAAACCTCATGTTCTGCAGATATTTTAGCTGTGCTGAATTAAAAGAAAACTCTATTCTAAGTTTATAAGTCATTCTGGTGTGTCGTATAATATTTTGATTTCATTTATAAATGTAGAGGCACTTTGTGAGACCTGGTGTGGAACATGACAGAGTCAGATTCACGTAGTCCTTTTCTGAAGCCGTTTTCTGTTCAGAAAGAGCCAAAATATGCACGATCTGAAGCCCAAGATGTTGACAAATAACAAAATGAAACATTAGGAGATAATCAGGAGAAAGAAACTGCCAGTGGATTGTTTGGAATTTTACTCATTGCCTTATAGAATCAGTAACACACTTAGATGCTTTTAAACATGAAGGGTTTTTTTGTTTTGTTCTGTTTTTTTAAACTGGTCTTTTCCTAGAGACATGGGCCCCTTTTGTCAAAACTAAATACATTCTTAGAAAAGTTGGGCAGGAGATACCCAGCTGGAGTGTGTTCTAATGAAATTCAGTGCTTTACCTATTGCATGGATGCTTAAAATACAGGTGTTTGTTGTTGTTGTTGTTGTTGTTTTGGTTGGTTGAATACTGGCTGATTTTCATTCCTATGTAATTTACTTGCATGGAGATTAAGATAGCTCTTTTTTATTAAATAAGCTTGAGAACAAGATGAATGCACTAGGTTCTTAGGTAGAATGTATTGGAGAGCTCCCTTTATAATGAGCATTTAAAAATCTGCCTCCTTAAAATCGGAAAATGCATTCTTTCCTGTATGGAATGCAATATAGTAGTGAAATATTCCTCCTTAATTTTGGTCCGAATGAACAAAAGTGTCTGTGTTTATTCCTGCCTAATGCATCACAAATCTGCTGACATGCTAACCTTGGAGTCTTGGCTGGCGTTAATCAGGCCTGTGCACCGGCAGGAAAGATGTACCTAATGCACTCCATCAGTGCAGTTTGCATATGGAAGTTCTCACAGGGGAGCTGCCCTGTGCCAGCTGAGGGTTACCTGCCCACTGCAGTTATTGTATGTAATTATCGAACCAATCTGTTCAGCCCAGCAGGGTCTAGATGGTAATCATGAAGCAACACTTTGGAAAAGAAAGATGTAAGGCACTCTCCCCTTCTCTCATCAGTTATATGAAGTTACAGCCACTCTGAACAGCTATTCTTGAGAGGCAATACCTCCATATACAAATCTGCTAAATGAATGCCTTTGAAGGTTTCTTAAGGGTTAGTCAAGTTATTTTTGTCTGGGTGAAGCGTTTTCTTAAGGAGCATGGCGGGGATCTTGGAGTTCTGGTCTTTCCACGGGCACCTTAAGCATATTTTGAAACAGTGGGATTATTTGTAATATGTAGATAATAACAGTTCTGACCATTTGGGGGTTTTAAGGTAATGCGGTTTGAGTAGAGTGGAGCTTTTCCTTGCAGCTCTCTGTGGAACAGAATCCGCGGTCGCCAGCAGGCAGGAGAGCGGTGCGCGGTCAGCAGGCAGTGCGCAGAGTAGCCCGAAGCAAGGGAGAGTCTCAGATGAAGTTCGACTTAATAGCAATTGTTAGAAAATAGAAGCGAGGACTTTCTGGTGCATCGTGAATCTGAAATTTGGGACAGATGAGAGGATTTCCTAAATGAAATCTGGGCAACCCAGCGAAGCTTTGAGTTATCATTTGGATTTTAACACATTTAAATTTGAGGCTACGTGGGAGAAAGCTCTAACAGGAGAAATGCAAACTTGTAAAGTTATTACTGGGTTCTTCCGTAGTCATTCCTACACGTAGGTGTGTTGAGTAATTTAAAAACTTCACACAGGACTGAATTAGTTAGAAAATGTCGTCGTGGTAGAAAATAATGAAAAGAAACTGAACGAGCTCTTGGGAAGGCTGGCTGCTGACAGACTAAGCGTTAACTCCTAAGTAACCCTTCACTAGAAAAATAAATAGAATGTTGGAAAAGCTTGAGGGGATCGTGGAAAACCCACCCTGTTTTTGAGATTTTAGGAGAGCTGTGTACTTTTAAGACTCTTCCTCTACAGGAAGGTGTCCCCCCCCCCACTCCTTAAACTTTTAATGAGAAGTATACCAAACGAAGACATTTATTGGAAGTTTTTCTTTATTGATTCATGTGTAGAATTTTACCACTGATTGATAGGGTATAACCAGTGATATACTATATGGACAAGGTGTATATTTTCCCATTATCAAGTGGATTACCACGCCTCCCCCCGCATACGCCACACACATTGTTAAATGGGGAGAGTAAGTGTCATCGGCCTGAGCGGTGAAACCAAATTTGTTAAATGGTTTGCTTTTAAAAGAGAGTTTCTGTATCATCAATTCTGCTGGTTAGGCTGTCAATGATGAACTATAAGAAGGGTAAAAAGTTCGAGGTGCTTGTAACAAACAAGCTGATGTTCAGACTAACTGTACAGTTGAAGACTCTCTTTATCCCATTTTCTTCATCCACAGTCCCTCCCCCTTAGGTAACTACCACACTGTAGTCGTGTGTATTCTGACTGTGTGTTTTGTTATACCCACACCTTGATAGATTTGCAAATATACTAGTATCTGGCAAGTTTGTGTATTTACTTATTTGACCATCAGACCGAATCTCTCTTTCTCTCTCTTTTAAAAAATCTCTGTGTAACAAGCGCAAGAAAGGAATTGAGGAGAGCACCAAATCCAGTGTCGAAGATATGGAATGCTCCGATACACAGACGGAAGAGGCCACAAAAACCCGTAAGTTGAACAATCTTGCCTATTAGCTTTTTCCATATATAAACACACATTACATTTCCTTCTACTAAGTAAGAGGTTAGCTTATAGTCATAACATTTTGATTTTATAATAAAACATCCTACAAGAAGATCTTCTATTTGTATAGTATCATCACATGTTCTTTGTACGTACATTGCACTGTTTACTGTTCACAGTTATCACAAAGTTGGGGTGGGGAGCTACTCTGATTTTGCATTGAGGGAGCCCAAGACACGGAGCCCTTAAATGGCAGAGCCGGAACTCTTGACCTCTCAGGCTACCGTCTCTCCGTTTCTGCACATTGATCCACTTTACAGGATCTGAGGGAAGGTTCGGATCAGGCGAGTAGTATCTGGGCTTATGTAGCTGCCTGTTCTACTGGCCTGAGCCACCCCAGTGCTCCCCACTGAGTCTGCAACCTCTTCTTTTCTCTCAGCAAGTTGGGACTCAAGGAATTAAGGCCTCAGTCATCACTTTTCCAAGCCCTTGAAGTAAAGAGCAGAGTGTAAAGTCATTTCTGAGATGGCTCGTAAACTGCTGGTGAGGCCTCTTCCAGTCCGGAGCCGAGGCGACATCGACAGCAGCAGGGACGCACCTGCCAAGGGCACAGCGGGGTGGGGCTGGGCTTCCTGCCGTGTGTCCACTTAGGGGATGGCCAGGGCAGGACGTGTAGGTACACCTTTGGGTGGCTCCGAAAAGGGAAAACAGTTGCCACGTTTCCTAAGAGATAATTTCTTTGACGTAATGAAGAGATTCAGTGCTGGCTGCTGTACCATGTTTTTCTTTTTCCAGATTTCTTTTCTGTCTCGCTGCCTTTTCGTTTATTTATGAAACATTTCCCACTTTGTAATAGAGAAGGCTCATTTTTGGTAAAAGTTTCATTAAAGCCCAAGTGCCCTGTTGAATCAGGCTAGGAAGGTATTTTCCCTTTCCTTTGATCGTGTCACCTGTGCGTGTTTGTGCAAGACTAACATTTGACTTTCAAAGAGAATCTTCTGCACTCAATTCTGTTAGTGTGGTCTTTCTTGTATAGTATGACTAGAACATCCTTAGGTTTACATGAATTCACCGCAGAGAATCCTGGGGGTATCTAGAGAGGGAGGATAGAACTTTACCCGGGAGGCTGAAGGTTTTGAAGAAGTTCCTTTTTCTCTCCTGCAGCCATTTCCCGAGCCCCACTGTTCTCCCGCCTCCCTTCTTGTTCGTTTTGTTACTAGGAAGTGAGGAGTCCCGAGGAGCAGTGCATGGAGGCCTGTCTCAGCCAGAGGCTAGCAGCAGCAGCTATGACAGTGAGTGGGAGCAAAATTAAGGAGCATTTGTAAAGATAGAGCAATATTCTTACTTTAAAAAAATCCCTTATATTTTAAAAAGGGCAGTTTTAGTTCAGCAAAAAGCCCACATTGTGGTAGTAAGGTTGATACCCATTTAGATCAGAGTGAATTTACAGCTGTGCATGGAGAAGACTCATGCTTCTTTTGATGCCTGAAGGTCATTTGTTACCTGAACTTTGCTTTAGTGAGCGTCAGTTATTTGTTTTGATACATCAGTGATTTTAAAATTGGGCTATAATTATGAAAAAATACTTTTTATACCTAAAATTTTAATTTAAGGTCCTTACGTTGCTGGTTTTTATGGGGAAAAATATATTAGTATTTTCATTTTATTTATTAATAACAAAAGAAGAGTGTGGACCCCATTGCATATTTAAGGAGAACAATCCAGATTTTTTGTTTCAATTTAAACAAAAAGAAGATAGAGGATAATTGAATTCTCCCTTATTCATATAAACTCCAAATTGCTCTATTTAAATGCTGTTTCTCTTCTTACTATAATTTTTCCTTTCTCCTAAAGTTCAGGGCTAGTTAAAGTATTTTACTGTCTAAATATTCATAAATGAGAGAAATATTACCTGAGATGGTAAAATGTTATTGCTTCTGGGAAAAAAAAAAAAAAGGCCAGTGTTCATGAAATTTATATTTGTATTCATCCTTTTAAAGTAACTCGAAGGAGGAGGCGCATTATTATGTTTGAATTTTGTTTTAAGGAAATGTATAATACAATTCAGTGACTTCTGTGTTCTAGAGCTTTAAGATTTTGTGTCATAAACGTGTTTCAAGAATGGTTACCTCTAACAGCAGCAGCTTTAGAAATGTCAGTTTCTTCATTAACAATTTTATTTTCAAACACAATTTATGGTTTACAATATGGTAAGAGATTTTTCTCACTGTGTGATCTTTCAGAATGCTGTGCCTGGCAAAATGGGAGCAACTTTCCTTTAATATCTATTTAGACCATTTTAAAAACGCGTATAATTTTCTTGATACACCTAAACTCATTTTGACTAGTTGGGGGTCTATTGTGTAAGAACACATTCTGAAAGCTTTCAAAATGTGTATTGTGTAGGTTTTCTCAAAGAAAGAGAGGGGGTGACGGGGTGGTTTTCAAGAAGAACAGAGGCCTCTAATCCTTTTATTTTTATGCAAGGCATAATTTTTACCAATTGAGAAAATTTGGTTATTTGCTGCAAGTAATTTTTTCCCCCACAAAATGATAAGCCTTAAAAACCATGCATATTCTGGCATTTCAGAACTGTCCCAGTACTTCAGAATTGTACTAAAAATTAGTTAATGTAGCCATGATATTTATGGCTAGCTGCTTTGTCCCTTCCGTTCATAAAATGGACAGTAATCCACAACCTTCTCTTGTTAATGTTATATTTGAACAATCTTGAATTTTGGTCCATTCTTGAGAAATCTGAGGGAAGCAGAATTGACAGTTACCTCTCGAATATCTATGATCCGGTCACAAAAGGGATCTTTTTAAGGGCACACTACAAAGACACTTCCCACTTGTTCTAAATTTTTGCATTAATAAAATTATACAAGAGTATCCAGACTTATACTTTTCCTTTTTCAGATTTTAAATTTTACATATTAGTCTTTTACATTTATGAAATGGGTACATTTTACATTTATGAAATGGGTACGTTTTCATAATATATGAGAAGAGGAAAAATATTTTTTCTGCCACAGTTAGAATTATTAGAGAAAATACTGAATTGATACGTGCAGCAAAGACTCCACATTGTAGGATCCTGATTATATAATAAATTCCAGGTAGTGTTTTTAGTTGCAGTGAAAAATTTTAAATCTAGATTGCAAGGTATAAGCAGCAGTGTTATTTAAGAGTAAAATGACAAATTAGGATGTTAATGAGAATAATACTCCTTGAACATAGTGATAGCTATTGTTAAGTGTCCTTTGTAATGTGACGATAGATTTCAAATTTTATTGAAAGGAAGATGTACTATAGTACTGATTACTGACCTGGAATTTGTGATACCCTACTATACCCCATCTTAGGCCATCACAACATTCCTAGTTTTCTGTGCAAAATTAATTTCAAAATTCTTGAAATAAAAAATTAGAAATCTACCTTAGGATATATTTTTATCTATCACAAAAATTGAAAAAAAAGCTCAAAAGTTTAAACCATAGTATAGGCTATGCATATCAATGGCAGGAAAAAAATGTCCATGTAAATTTGAAGTTTGCTTTAATTGAAGTATATGGCAATTAAATAAAAACTGGAACTTGGAAAAATAAAAAAAAACGCTAATTTTTAAACTGATCTTCCACAAGGTAACTAAGTCTGTAAACAGGAAACCTTTAGAATTTATTATTAGATGTACGGTAAGTATTTTGTCCTAGATTCAAAGAATGTTTTGTACGTTTCAGGAAAGAAGTATTGATCTGTTGTTTAGTGCATTCATTGATTAATTATGGGCGACCACGCTGCCCCTCACCCTGGTACTGTTGCTCTTTTCCTGACCAAGGGAGTCATGAGGCGGTTGGAAGGCACACTTGGTTTGCCAGCGCTAGGCAGCCGTGATCAGGCTTACACATACTCTTCCGACTCTGTGCTTGCCTTGGGGTAGTGTGGGGGTGCTGGGTGGGAACAGAGTCTCCTTGGTGAGGTAGAATTCCTGTGTGGAATTCCCATTCAGAGCTCTGCCCCCAGTAAAGAATCACTGATTTATGCCAACTCAGGAGTAGTTGGATAGAAACTGTCATAAGGTACTTAGACCAGGATCAGGTGTGATGTTTCTTTAGAAGGCTACTCAGTTGGGGTCTCTTTAACTCCTAGTGGAAAGACTTCATGTCTTGGAATGGCCCAGTGCTGTCCCGCCTAAAGAGTATAGGTAACAGGCTTTAAAAAGCAACACATTTTATTCCTTGCTTCTCAGAAATATGCATTACTTCATCACTTCCCTCCCAGAAATGAATGCCTGTCTTGTTGCTATAGGTTACATTAGGACTTACTGTTTTAAATTGCAAATAAAAATTTGGGGGAGAAATATTTCAGTGCCCTTGTAAATTGGATGTGTTTTTCACCTTTGGGAGAGTTCTGTTGTGACTTAAGACTGAAAGGTAGATGTTAGCATATTTTTTGACATATTAAAAAATTGACACAATTTCCAAAGATTTTCAGGCTATTAACCCTTACTTTTGTGTGTGAATTTTATCTCCACCAATCATCATAGTCAATTAGATTTTTAAATACAAATAAGTATATATGGAAATGCTTATATTTTTCTTCTTTAGCTTTTATTAAGTTAGTGATTGGAATTTCTTTGTTTTTTCTCTTCAAGGTTCAAAAGCCAGAAAGAGAGTCCAGAAGTAAATCAAATGCTGTAAATCGACTTTTCTTCCTGTCATTTGACTTACTCCTCTTTTTCTATTTTAAATGTTATATTTTCATGTGAGTCTTTGAGGATGGGGCTGACCATGAAATAACTATGTCTTTGAAAAATATAAACTTTTTTTTTTATTAAGTAAATACTGTGTACAATTTATTAAAGGCTAATTTATAAAATTGAAAATCTTTAGGTCATACTCTTTAAGCTTATCCTGAGCTGTATGTGTTTGAGGCTCTGCAATAGCTGCAAGAAAAACCACCATGGTGTTACTTTCTAATCACTGTCCGTTGTCCCGAGTGTTTAGAAATGCTTGGCAAATTCTACATCTTTAAGCAGATATACAAACCTTAAAATAAAAGTCTCTTTTTGTGTGATACAAATACACCATTTGTTGTGGCCATAAGATTTGGATTGCATTGGTTCTGTTCAGTTCCACAAGCATTTACTGGGCACTTGCTGTATGAAGCAAGAGGAACAAAGAAGGGAGAGGGTTAAGAAGGCAAAAGCGGGGTAGTAAGTAGGTCTGTGGGAGAGCAGACACAGGTATTGAAAGTTAGATTGTAGAAGGACCGCGTAAGTGTCCAAGTGGCAGGAGATGAAAACAGGTGATAAGGTGTTGGGGGGCAGAGTGAGTGCAGATTTATAGACGGGCTTCGTTGAAGGCGATCCTGTGAAACAAGTAAAACAAAGCAAGCTCACTCACAGGAGGTTATTAGAAGTGTTGGCTTTTTTTTTTTTTTTTTAAGATTTTATTTATTTGACAGAGAGAGAGAAATCACAAGTAGGCAGAGAGGCAGGCAGAGAGAGAGAGAGAGAGAGAGGGGAGGAAGCAGGCTTCCTGCAGAGCAGAGAGCCCGATGCGGGGCTCGATCCCAGGACCCCGGGATCATGACCTGAGCTGAAGGCAGAGGCTTTAACCCACTGAGCCACCCAGGCGCCCCAGAAGTGTTGGCTTTTTGTGGCATATGATGTCTGTGCAGTAAACCAAGCACTCGAGAGTTTTAATGATCAGACATTTTTAGATTGGGATTTTTTATAGTTGCCCTGACAATAAAAGCTTTGGATTTAAACCTTTATGAACAATTTCAAGGTTTACTTTGTTGCAGAAATTGAAATTGGGTTGGATTTCCTAAAGGGCCATCCATCTCACTGCTTAATGGCATGTTCCATGTTTGTAGATGGTGTAGAGACGCACTTTTATTTCAGTATTTAAGCATTAAGCATGTCTTCTAATATGTATTCAGAACCTAAGTAGTACAGGGAACTAGTGATTTCTCTTTTGCTTAGGACAAGCCTCAAGTAGGTATTTCTGTTTTTTAAAAAAATGCGTTGATTTAAAGAAAATGGCAAGTAATAGTGCAGGTGGGACGTCGACATACCCCACATTTGTCAAGGCGGTGCCACATTTGAGCAGCTCTGAGCCAACACTGGGACTTGAAAACTTCGGCCCCTAGTGCGGGTGTTTAGGTGTAAACATGCATGGAACGCGTGTCACTGCCGTGGTCAGATGCTGAAAAGTGCAGACCAGATCTGCAGTCTTCCCTTTGAAAGTTCATCCTTTAAAAGCCTCCTGAAGTTCTCGAGCGTGTGTCTTTGCAGAAGCGAGAACTAGATTTTGGGCAGAGCCTCCTCCTGTTTTCTGTAGAATGTTGGATTTCTGTGCTCATCAGTGTTATGGTCCCAAGTTTATTTGTAACACCTAAATCAACTCTCAAGTTCTGTTTCAAACACATTGATGCTTAAAATAGGATAAAATGTGTGTGGTGTGTTTTTGTGTATATGCCTTAGCCTTTTTTATTTTTCAGAACACAAAAACATAGCAAAACCTGTTGGTTAAATATTAAGAAAACAAACATTTCCTCACATATTGTTTTTAACAAGTGCTGGCATCTTCGCGAATGTTACTCTGTTGGCAGGGCTGCAGAAATTAAAAACTAGTAGCCAGAGTAGCCAGTTGGATTCATTGGCTGCATCTCCTAATTCCGCTGCTCTTCTCCTTCCTACCTACACTAGGCTTCGTAGGCTCCCTTTGTTTTAAACCAGTGATCAAATGGCCTTGTTATTCGGAGTTAGGCTTTTTTTGTTCCTGGCCATTTTCAGTTTTGTACTTACTGTTTTTATTTTGCATCATTTCTGTTTCCTTTCCAGTCCGTGTTTCAGAGGACTTGGCCAGTCTCTGTTCGTTCATAACCCAGCGTCCACGTTCTGACAGGTGTTCCTGGCACCACGCGGTCCTGCCTTCTCTGCCGTTTTCCTCGGTCGTTAGTGAGCTGAGATGGTCTGGTCTCTGGAGGATCGATACCTGTGCCAGGCTCTTGTCCTTCACACGTGGGGCAGTATGTGCTCTAGATGTTCTAGAAAGCAACCGATACATCTTTGGTAACCAACTGAGCCCTGAAGTAAAACAGCTTCTAGGTAGTTTTCAGTGGTGACCTCATAAGACAAATAAAATGCTAATAGACCAGAGCTATAAAACTCCAGTTATTTTTTCAAATTACTAAATTAAATGTGCATATAAAGGCCCAAGTTACATAGCAGTAAATTAGTGGTGGAAATACAAATAAATTATATGTATTTATGTGTATGTGTTTATATGTGGTTGAGCAATCTGTGCTTGATTATCCCTTAAAATGCTGTTTTGTTGGCTATGTTCTTGTGATTACCAAAGTTTATTCATAATACCTGGTCACTGTAGGAAATTTGCAACACACAGAAAAGTATGAAAAGACAAACTAGCCATATTACTCCCACTCACAGGAAACCACTGTGAATGTTTTGACACATTTTCTCCCAGGCTTTTCTATGCATTTTTATCTTAAAATAATTATTATACTTTATATAAAACTTCATATATTGCTTTTTAAAGCTAGAATTAAATACTTTCCATGTTAGTATAGATACTTTATGGATATAATTTTTATATTTCTGTAATATTTTGTCTTGTGGCTTTATGACACTTTCCTGACCATCTCCCTAATGGTCATTTGGACATTTAAGTTGTCTTTGGTATTGAGATATTACAAGTAATTTTTAAAATTTTTTTAATTTTTTTTAAGTTCCTTCAGGTAATCTCTAAACCCAGCATAGGGCTCGAACTCATGACCCCATGATCAAGAGTTGCCTGCTCTGCCAGCTGAGCCAGCCAGGAGCTCCTGTAAGTAATATTCTTGATTAAACTAGGCAGGAGTCTTTGTCCACATGCACGAAGATTTCCTTAGATTTTCAGAAGGCAACCACTGGGTCAAAGACTATGAAAATGGAAGATTACTGATGCAGATTAACAAGTTGCTTTGCAAAAATCCACCAGCCAGAGTACACAGCTTAGAAATGTCATCCTTGAGTATTACTAATTTTTATCATTTGATAAGGTAAATTTTTTTTTAATTGTTAGTGAACCAAAGCAATTTTTTATTTATAAACAAATCACTGTGTTTTCTCCCTGGTGTATTTGTTTGTACTGTTCGTGTAGTGATGATCTTAATCCTTGGTTATGTTTGTTGCTGACTTTTTCCCATTCGTTTTTGTTGATGGTAGTGTTTTTTATTTTTGTGAAATTTAATATTTATGGTTTTAATCTTTTGATCTTTTTCATTGTACTTTCTACCACTTTTTAAAAAATATTCCCCATCCTGAAATCAGAAACATTTACCATGACTTTTTCTAGGCTTTTTGTCTTAATGCTTCTAAATTTTTCATCCATATGGAATTAATTTTGGCACATGTATTCCAAGAGGTGAGGATCACAATTTATTTTTTTTCCAGGTAGCTAACCGGTAGCTCCAGTACCGTTGTTAAATAAATCTTCCCCGGCCCCTTATACCCTGGTTTATGATGCCTGCCTTATTCTGTATTAAGTTATTTTACCACTGTCTGTTCGATTTTATTGATCTGTCTGTCTGTCCTTATGCCAGCACCACCCTGATTTAATTAATGCCATTTTACTTATTAATTCTTACTGTTTCCCAGGTCGCATAACAGAAATCAAAATGAAAGGAAAAATTCACTTACGAGCTTACTGCACTACAGAAATCAGGCTCTCGTTCTTTGGCTGTGGTATCTTTTAAGTCCTGCTATCATGCCTTTGTTATTTCTCGCAATTAACAACAGTTGAATAGATGAGGTTTTGTGAGTTTTGGTTTCTTTTAAAGTTCCACGGGTATTCTATGCCCCTCATTCATTAAGCTTTGCGTAATGAGGATAAGGCACTCTGAAGACTCAGTACTGGAGAAGGGGCTCGGGGTACACATGCCGCGGCCTCGCGCATTGGATCAGGGATCTTTGCAGTGTACCGCTGACCGGATGGTTTAGGCAACTCCGTATTCCTTGGGTGTGCTCTTGCAAATAAAATGCTTACCATTTCCACTATACTAAGTGTGTCATTCATAAAGTGGTGAGTCTTCTCTTATTATGACAGAAGTTGTGCAATTTATGAGTAGTGTTCCTGAATTTTTGTAATTTTGGCTCAAGTTAACCTATAATCTTTCTGCATTGAGCAAATTTTTGTTTTATTTAAGTAAGCCACCATAAATGATCTTTGAAAAATTCTTTCCTCTTTTTGATATAAAGTGCAGCGCTCATTAGAAGTCTGAATTGTCAGAAGGATGACTGGAGATGATCTGTAAGGTAACTTTTGTGCCTGGTGCTCGGCAGTGGGAAGAAGTTCTAAAGGCCAGCTCAGAGTTTGCAGGGGGAGGAGAGGGGGCAGTGGTCTCAATCTGTTTCTGCTTTTCTGTAGGTTGTCTTTCTGCTGCTAGTACCTTTTAGGAGTGAGTGAGGAGTGATCATAGTTATATACATGAAAACTTTGTAACACTCAGGCTAGTTTGTTTAAAAACTGAAAAATTGCTCATTCAGTATTCTTTCTGAACTTGAGACAAGAGTCTTAGTACAGAAGTTCACGCTGATCCTTCTTGGTATATTTCTGAGATGGGAGCAATGCCCCGTCATGCTCTCGCAAACTTTCTTCATGAGTCCAGTTGGTGACAGTACTGTCTAAGCGTCCGAGTGGAGCCACTGAAGGGTCTGCTAACTGAACACTGGAAAGTTCAGGGCAGTAGATCACAGGGAAGGTTACAGTTGGGTAGTACATACTGATTCTATTGATTCTGTTCCATTGCCCAGTGACAAGAGAGGAAGAGTTCTTGTACTTCCCTAGATAGAGAGATGTGCCCAAGACCCTAAGAAGAGCTCATCGCCCCCCAAAGTGGGGTAAGGAAGTTGTGTTCTTTTGTCTTCTTTTATTTCGTTAACTATACAGAACATTTTGGGGCTAAGGCATGAGCCCATTGAGCTGGAGAAGTACTGTGCACATCCCAGTGGGTTTAACACTAGTTGCAAAGCTGTGTGATCTGGTCCCCCCGGCCCCTGCCCCTGCCCCTTTAGGCTTCTAGTTCAGAAATCCTTGGCAGAGATCGAAGAGCTTAGGACAAAGATACGTAATTTGTCCTACCATTTGTAATTTAAAGAAGAATCATTTAGACATTTCTTAAGATACATACATAGTTGTGGTGGGCTTTTTTTTTTTTTTTCCCCTTTTTAAAAAAGTTCCTAACCAGGTTTTTGAAAGAAGTTGTCTGTATGCCAGGTGCTACAGCCCCCAAATAAGTCTTTTTGCTCTGCCATGCAAAGTGTTCAGAAAGCAAAGGTGGCTGAAATTACATGAAAATGGTTCCAAGGCCCTGTCTGTTCCTGTAGAGGTCAGAGACAGCACAGCCTGCAGAAACACAATTTGAGGTCAAGAATCCCAGACCCCTGCTGTTCCCAGTGAACTGTGTGATGCACATAGAAAATGTTTGGAAGCAAGGGTCGAGCTAAGTGAACAGTCATGATAATACCTGGTTGGTCTTTTAGCAGCAAAATTGGGGGGAAATATGAAACTTTTTAAAATGGTGGCTTATTTTTTATTTTTTTGGTGTTATTGTTGATATCCCTATTTGAATGTAAAGTCCCTAACAAAAGAAGCAAGCTGCCTTTAGACTGCATTTACTGCTCTTGATGACTCCAGTTGTGTGTAAATATTAGAAAACAGCAGGGTCCTACATTCCAAGAATCACTTGAGCAGTGCCACGAAGACAAGTGTCCTTACTGGTATTGTAGTCATACTCCCAAGCTCTCCCGCTGTTTCTAATCTGTGCGCACAGCCGTGAAAAAACTGGACTGACATTTACAGGCACAGCAGGGAGACACTTGACTAGGGAATGTTAAAGACTCCAGTACCTCCGATTCAAAGTGGCCACCACACATGATAAATCTTCACAGGAGAGCTAGTCTGCACTTCAACTGATGCCATAATGAGGGTATCTGTAATGAAGCAAAGAAGTAGAACGGGTTTTTTTTCCCTTAAGCTCAACTTTTTAGCAGTCATATTTATTGTTGTCTTTTTCAGACCTAGCCATCTACAGGGAGACTCTCCTTCTGGGTAGACGAAGGATCTTTTCCTTTCGAACTGTGCTTTTTGGAGGGCTTCTGCCTTCATCCTCCGTCCTCAGTCCCAGCCAGGGCTATATAGGAACTTTCCTCAGTGAAATGGCACTTACCCATCAAGTGTGAATTAAAAAAAAAAATTTCCCGGAATCTGCTCTAACTGGGATGTAAAAGAGGGTCAGTTGCTTTCTGACTCAAGTTTGACAGACTTTACTCCCGGTTTTGTCCCAGGGAGCTGCCAGATTTGTATGCCGGAATACCGGTAATGCAATTAGGGTTGCTGCACATTGTCTGGTTGACTTCTCAGTTAAGAGTTTCCTTCCCTATGGGAATAAGACTAGACAGACGGTCATTTGCTATTACTAATTCTGCTTAGCATTATCACTGGAGCTTTTTTTTGTAATTAGCTATCTTAGTTGGCTCTTAAATTTTAATAGCCAATTGAAGCTACGTTTTAGCCAAGTTCCATATCTAAATTGCATTCAGTCCATTAACAAAGTTGGTTAAAAGGCTATTAAAGCAAAAGCCAATATATGGTGGTTCACATTTCCATCTCTGCAGCCGCAGCAATGCCAGCCTCCCGCGCCTTCTCTGAAGGAATTCTCCTCGAGCAAAGTTACGCACAAGCTGGACTGAACTTGCAAGTGGCAAGAAATTAATGTCGACAACATTTGTGTTACGTTCACGTATTCAAAAATGTCACCGCTCATACCCGGTTCCTTATTGTGAGGGTTCTTTTGGGGTTGAGCTTTATTTGCTTGGTGGCTGGCGACAGAGGGGGAAAAAGGGGGCATTTTGTATTGCAACTTAAAATTGACAGTTTTTGAAAGTGAATAATTGAAATGGTGTTTTTTTCCATTTCAGCTGATCAAAATTATTAGCAAAACCATCTGAGGCACCTTCTGGTAGAATTGTACTCTTGCTGGGTTTAGTTTGTAGAACATTCTGCCAGACATTAAAAAAAAAAAAATTGTAGCCGAGCCAGCACATAGGCTCTGAGCGCCCGTTGCCTAATTGATAGTCCCCATTGTCATTATTTTTAAATTCAGAGGACCATTTCTAACCCTTACACCCTGCCCTTTGCAGATTAGTTTATGGTGATTTTAGTTTCTACATGGAATCTTCCTCCTTTCAGATCGGAATGGTGGGTCTGTGTTCCGTGTTCAAAGATGCTTGATTTCAGAGATGTGTATAATTTGTGAGGCAGGCTGTTAAGAGGAATTAGACTGGTATGGGGCGTGTTCAGTTGACATTTTGTCTCTGAATCCTTGGAACCCCAGGAACAAAGATCTGGGGAGAAACCAACAGGCAAATGAGTCTGTCACCTTGACTGAGCCAAGTGCGCCTGAAGCACTTCTCCACCCCCACCCCGCCCGTTCGGCCAGTGTCCTGGTTTGAAATGAACAGGTAGTTTTTCTGCTTCAAAAACATGTATTAAGAAAAAAAAAACCCAACAACTCCAAATAGCGGCCGTTCAGAAGGTATTGGGAGTTGTAGTTTAGCTTTAAAGTTTTTAAAGCAGTGAGTGGGTTTGAGAACTTTCCATTTCGCAGTGTCTGGCCATTCTCCTTGGCTCTCCGCGGCCCTCAGGACTACTGTCCGGCTTCCGCTTGGCTGGTGCCGCCGTCCTCCCCGGAGGCCGCCTGGCAGGCAGATTCTAGCGAAGGCCAACTGCTCCTCATACTTGGGTTTCCGGGTGAGAAGCCCCAGTAGCCTGCCTCACGTAGCCGCCTTTGTCCTGACCTGCTTCTCCAGCCGTTGGCAGAGTGGCCGGGGGCACCCTCCGTGGAAGTGTGGCCTCAGTGACAAAGGTGAAGAGCTTCACTTGTCCGAGCAAAGGACAAGCCGGAAATGCTGGAGGGCCTCTCCGGTGGTTTTTGTTCTCTGCCAGAAGCTGATGGAAGAAGGCAAGAGAGGCCATTTTATCCGGCATTAGATTATGTGTTGAAATGAAAATTCACACACTGTTCAAAAGGTGTATGTGACTGGGGCGCCTGGGTGGCTCAGTGGGTTAAGCCTCTGCCTTCGGCTCTGGTCATGATCCCAGGGTCCTGGGATCGAGCCCCGCATCGGGCTCTCTGCTCTGCGGGGAGCCTGCTTCCTCCTCTCTCTCTGCCTGCCTCTCTGCCTGATTGTGATCTGTCTGTCAAATGGATGAAATCTTTAAAAAAAAAAAAAAAGGTGCATGTGACTAATTAGCCTTTAATAAAGATGGAACTGGCTCTGAAGATTAGATCACAGACTCTAAAAGGTCAGGGCCCAATGGCCGCTCCCTTGGAAGACTGAGGTCAGGACCAGCCCTGCTGCTGGCTTTTCAGGAACTCCTTGCTATTTATGGGTGAACTTTGAGGGCTTTAAGCGAATGTCTGGAATGTATGTTAGACCTCACCTGCCCATACATCATTTGAAACTAATCATTAGGAAATTCCCATTTTTTGAATAGGTAGTACATGTATGTGATACATGTACACATGATACAGAAATCAGTAGGGGGAGAGCAAATAGTGAGACGTCTTCAGTTGAAGATCATGGCGCTCCAAGGGGTCTGGATGGAGAATAATCCTGTTTTACTTGTTGCATTAAAAACTGAAAGAATCTATGGCAGAAAAATTGAGACCTTTTCCTTCCCCGTAGGACCAGCTGCCCTCTGTTACAGGCTCGGATAGCTTTCCAAAGCCACGGTCCATATATCTGTGTGTGTGTGTGAGAGAGAGACAGACAGACCGAGATGGAGGGAGAGAGGCAGGGTGGGGGTAAATGAAAAAGAAAATATATTTTCTATGTTGTGGTTTATTGGAGAAAGCCTTTGAGTCAGGGTATAGGGCCAAATGCCAGATTTTAATGTAACTCCTGGTGATGTTGGGGGACATAATTGTCTCATCATTTGGTCTCAGTTTTACATCATTATCTTTGAAGATCTCTTAATGACCTGTCAACAGAGGTGACTGGCTTGGCCTGTTCACACTGGAGACAAATGGCTCTGGAGCCCAGCGCAGACCATGGGCAGAGATTCGCAGAGCCCCCACGTCTGTCTGCACAAGTCTTCCTGGTCGCCTTCTCCCCTACCTGGGGCTTCCTTTGCACATTCTGTGTGTGGGATCTCCTGTTTCCTGGGCCAGCGTGTTCCTCTATCTGGGTTTACTCCTCTTAGCTGGTGGGGCACTTCCTCCATTAGTCGCTTGAGGAAAAAGATGTGTGGGCGGTAATTGTTTTGAAATCTTCAGGTCTAAAAATGTCTTTGTTCTCCCTTTCCTCTTGACTGATAGTTTGACTCACATAGAATTACAGATTGGAAATCATTTTCCTTTGGTGTGTTGAAGGCATCACTCTGATGATTTCTGGGTTCCAGGATTGCTGTTGAGCACCTGTCTGTCTTGTCCTTCTGGAAGTTCTGTTATGCAGATGTTGGGAATCCTGGGCTGATCTCAGCCCTTGTTTCTTCTCCACCTGCCCTCCCTCCCCCTCACCTGCTTTCTGTCGCTTTTGTCTCTTTTCCTCTACTCCCTGGGAGATTTCTTCAATGTTTTCTTCAATTCTTCTAGTTCTTAAATTTTTTCCAGGCACTCCTTAGTCATCCTGCTTTCTTTAAAATGTCTGGTCTTAGTTTATAGATGCAGGATCTTCTGACTCTGAGGACACTAATTGTAAGATCTGGAAGCTTTCTTGTCCTTACCTAGTCTCTTGTTCTCCCAAATTGCATTCCCACTCCCCTTGTTTGTTTGCTTTGGTCTTTGTCTTTCGTTTGAGATGGTTTTCTCAAATGTCTGGTTTTCTTGGTTGTCTGTTCATATAGAGCCACTAAAAAGGTTATTGGGAGTCCAAGTCTGTGTGATGGGGAGGGGTTTGGAGCTGTCATTTATTTTTGGCTTCCCTGTAGCGTGGGTTGTTTTTAGAAGAACCCTGTTTCTTAACATGGTACCTTCAGAAAGCCACCCCAAGAGAAAGACTTATGTGCGGGTGGTTTATTGTGAATGTGGTCCCTGGGAGAGGTGAGGGATAGGCAGGAAGGGAGCCCAGGTACAGGGATACATCATCAGGTTGGCTGTGAACACAGAGTGACTGGCACTCAGACTTTGTAGGACCTTCTAAATAATGCAGTGAAATGCTTCTCACAGCCTTTCTTTGGGTGCTAACTTCCCACAATTCTGAGTTGCATAGGTGGAATGGCCACCGTGCCTGGCAGGTGTTCTCTGCAAATTCCAGAGAAGGAAACAAGAGGGGCTATCAGGTTATCCCCGGGAGCCATTGGAAGCCTGTGCAGAGTCCATTCCTGGAGCTTGGGCTGGAATGAGAGGATTTGAAGCAACACAAGAGGGACCCCATGCCCTGCCATCTGATTATCTTAGTCTTTGCCCTTGGACTGGTCAAGGTTCTCTGGAGAAGATTCTTCCTGTCCCTTGCTCAGAAGGTGGAAGTGTTAAGAGAGCCAAACTGTCTTACCTGAGGCTGCTGTGACAAAAATGTAATAGACCTCAGTGGCTTATAAACACCACAAATGTACTTGTCATAGTTCTGGAGGCTGGAAGTCCGAGATCGGCGGGCCAGGATGGTCAGGTTCTGGTGAGGGTTCTGGGTCGTAGGCTGCTGACTAGTATCCTCCCGTAGTCGCAAGCAGGGAGGGGAAATAAGCAGTCTGTCTCACAACTCTTACAAGGGCCCTGATCCTATTCATGAAGGTTCTACCCTTGACTTCATCTCGCTCGCTCTCGTTTCCTCCCAAAGGCCCCACCTCCTAGTACTATCACACTGGGTGCTGTGAGATACATTTCAGTGGGGGTAATTAAGAGGGCCCGTGAGATTTGTGTGCCAGAGTTCCAACATGAATCTGGGGGACACAAACATTCACCCTTAACACCCATCCAGTGTATCCATTTTTGCCTTGAATGCATTGTGCCATTGGTGTCAAGTCTAAGAACTCAGCCCTACATTGAAAAGATTTTCCATTTTTCCTAAAAGTTTTATAGTTTTGTGTTTTTTTTTTTATATGTACATCTGTCATCCATTTTGTTAATTTTTGTTTAAGGTCTGACTCATAAGTCAGGTTTCAATTTTTTTGCCAATAGATGTCCATTTGTTCCAGGACGATTTTTTGAAAAGGCCACCCTTTTCCCATTAAATTGCTTTTGCACTTACGTCAGAAATCAGTTGGACACATTTGTATAGGTCCTCTGTGTCAGGATTTTCTGTTCAGTTGATCTGTGTGGCCATCCCTTTGCAGCTGGGATTCCTGTAGCTATATGTCCGCCTTCACTTTAGGTACAGTGATTCCTTCCACTTTCTCCCCTCCCCCCCTTTTTTAAAGATTGTTTTAGTTATTATAGAAATTTTGCCTTTCTGTGTAAAATTTATGTATTAAAGGTTTATTTATCAGAGAGAGCAAGAGTGACTGCATACAGGTTGGGAAGGGGCAGAGGGAGCGAATCCTCAAGCAGACTCTTAAGTCACGCAGTAAGGAGCCCGTTGTGGGTCTCAGTCCTGCAACCCATGGGATCATCACCTGAGCCGAAACCCAAGAGTTGGACGCCCAACTGCCTGAACCAGCCAGGACCCCTGTAAATTTCAGAATAAACTCATGTATCTTCAAAAACAATGTGCTGAGATTTTGATAGAAATTGCATTAAAACCATAGATCAATTTGGGAGAATTGCTGTCTCTGGTTTGTTGAGTCTTCTGATCTGTCAACACCATATGTCTCTCCATTTACATAAGTCTTGATTTTTTCTTCAGATCTAAAAATACAGATCCTCTACTTAATTTCCTTAAGTGTATACCTGGGGCTTTCCCCTCACTTCCGTGAAGCAGTTGTAAATGTTGGTGTGTATTTACTTTTGGTTTCCACATGTTTATGGTGAGTATAAAGAAACACGATTGAGTTTTGTCCGTTCATCCTGAATCTTGTGACATTGAAGAACTTACTGTCACACTTAACACTCTCATATTGTGTTCTTGGTATGGTAGAGGAGCTCGTAGTTCTTTTCCCTTTTCCATCCTCTCAACACAGTTGCATTTTTACATGAATTGGTACTTGGTGTTTATATTATTTTGGCTAGGTAGTTATTATTTATTTCAGTGTACTGGGAAAGTTCCTCTTTCTTTTGTAAAACTTTGTCTCTGTTGGCATTAAAAAGGACCTCTCTAAATTTTGTTATTTTCAAACATTTCTACATAGTTTTGATCCTTTACACTTATTCCATCGACCCATCATAAGATCTGTCACTGGTTGTTTTCTTTTCTATGCTCAATCATATCAGAAAATCCATCAATTTTCTTTATTTTCCTTTTTTAAGTTGGAGGCTTCCTTCCTGCTCCCTCAAATGTCAGTGAGCCCTGGGCCCGCACTGCCTCCACCCAGGGCTCCCCTCCCTGCACCACTTGCTCCTCTTTACCCCTTGACTGTATTGTGTCTTCTGTTCCTTATTTCTGTAGCTTCTTTCTTTATTTCCTCTTTTGCTTCCCACTAGTCTATCCTCCAGGAGCTTCCTTAAAAACATGCATGGGAGGTTCTTAATTTTTTAATCCTTGCCTGTCTGAAAATGTCATCTTTAGTCTGCCTTCCCATCTGAGAGAAAGTTTGGCTTGGTATAGAAGTCTGGGTTGAAAATTTTTCCCTTTCAGATTTTTTTTAGTGTTGGATCAGTATCCGCTAGCATTTGATGATTGCTGAGAGCAGTAAGGCATTCTGATGCCCTTTGCTCTCTCTGGTGGCCCTTTCAGACCAGAGGACTTTGTTTCTCACTTCCGAGAAATGTTCGTGCATCGTAGATTTGTTTCCTCCCTCCTGATTTCTGTTCTGTTGTTTCTGAACCTCTTAGCCCTTACTTCTGTTAGACCTCTGTTTTATTTTTTTTTTTGTCTGTATTTTGAGAAATTTGTTTTAAACTTCCAACATGTTGAGAGATGTCTTTAAATTTTTTTGGAGCTGTTAAGCCATGCTGAGTGGGGAAGGCAGGCCAGGGTCCCCGTGAGCACCCTTGTTTCCACCCTGCCCCTTTCCTCGCAGCTCCCGGGAATGGGGGTCCTGTGCTGACTGGGAGCCTCTGCTCTGCTGGGTCAGTTACCACCTTTCATCCTCTCTTCAAAAACTTCACTTACTTAACAAATGCTTATTTCATACCCACTATCTTTTCCACTGAAAGGATAAACAGAACTATTTGTGTATTAATTCGTTTCAGTTTTCCTGGTGGAAACTTTTCTTAAGGGATGCGCCAAGCTGAAGAAAAGTACAGACTTGAGAGGCATACACTCCAGATGAATCCCAGGCACTGCCCTGCCCTGTTGACCCCCCAGTGGGCAGTGAGGATGTCCTAGTGCGTGGTGGCAGAAACAATGTTGGTGATTTTTTGAGAAATGGAAAAAGTGAAAAACGTCAGAGAATTGGAATGGGTGATTCTCCAAATTTGGATTTAGTTATTCAAATTGTTGATGCTAACCTTTTTCTTTTTTGAAGCAAGTTTGCTTTCTGTCCTTTGTTCCCTCCTCCTTCCTTGTACACTGGCTTTGCTAGCATTTAGGAGGAATAAACAGAGGGAAGCTCTGTTTTAGCAAGGGAGGATGTCCTGGAAAAAGTGCAGAAAGATAGACCTTAACGCTGTCAGAAGGAGTCCTAGCGGGCTGATAGAGCTCAGCCAGAGTTCCCTCCATCCTGCTGTGATTCTCAGTCCTTCTCTCCACATTTTAATTGTGTTTTATATAAAGACATAAAAATCTGCTTATTGTATTTACAGATAAAATAGTTTACTAGGACTAGCAGTTTATACTTTGGATGATTCCAAGAGTGTAGAGTCGGGGCAGTACTGCTGATTGCTGAGGAGTCCCCGCAGCCGCCGGGGAGCATCTTGTCATTGTGGTCATTATAGCCCCAGTGCCGAGCACAGTGTTTGGCACATGGTCGATGGGGGATGGATATTTGCTGAACGAATGAATGAGTGGTTGGAAGACAAGGAAAACCGGGAAGTGAAATTAATCCACCAGGCATTTGTATTAAGGGGAGGAAGTGCCTGTTACCTAAGAGCAGGACGAAGGAGACATGGCCCAGTAGCAGATGCCGGGGGAAGGGCAGGGGGTTTGGTTGATCGCCATCCCCTGGGTGAGGTCAGCAGAGCGGGATGGCCACAGGGAGGCTCCTTTATGATCCACTAGTCTGCACGCGGTAGCACATCTTGGTGCTCCAACCTGCGTGGCCCTGGACAGATCCAGGGGCTTCCAAGAGAGGGTCCGTGAGGAATCGCTGGAAAAGCCAGGACTGTTCACTCTGGAGAGGACAACAGAAGTGGTCACTGGATGTGGAGGAGAAGGTCCGTGTGTGCGAAAATGTGAAAGTCTGTGCTGTGAGAGAATAAGACTTCACTGAGTCGCCAGAGAAGCAGAACGAGGGCCTGAGGAGGCGGGAGTTAAAGGGAGCTGGCCCCGGGCAGGGAGGTGACCAAGGGACGCGGTCCAAACAGCACCAGCAGCCCTTGGCGGCTTCCCATCGCGCCTGCCAAATGTAGTGCATGGGGGAGGGTACTGTCAGACCCTCGTCTTGAAATAATAAATACGAAGACATACTAACCTCAGCTCACTTTCACGGAGCGCCTCCCGTGTCCTATGTATCTGCGGCATCCCCTGTAATCTTCGTAAAGAGCCCATGACGGGTGCCGTCACTTTCCACGAGTTCGATGCTGAGGTCGGGCGGCTCCCAGAGGCACAAGTAGGACTAGTACAATGGGGTATGAGGCGAACCTTGTCCAGAGCCACCCTTTCTACTACGGCCCCCGGTGGCCACCATCTCTGTGAGTGACCCGATACCCCATGCTCAGCCGTTGTGCCCTGGCCTTGCGGCCCCCAAATGTTTTCAACCCTGCTTGTGTCAGTCAGTGCGGCAGAGGTCATCCTGCAGCAGCAAACAGTTCTGGAATCCCAGGGCCTTAAAAATTTGTCCTTTCCCATGTTTTAGGACCCAGGCTGCCCTGGAAGGGATGTCTGGAAATACGTGGTGACTGACAGAGGCTCTCACGTTGGCCAACAGGAAGTTAAAATAACAAATGATTGGTGTCAGAGTGCGACCTAAAGGTCATGAATATTACCTAACGAGATTGACGGGTGGCTCCTGGAAGGGGATCTTGTGGTTTTGTCGGTACAAAGGGACTGTGGGGACGTTCCTTCAGCAGCTGCCTGCAGTGTAGGCATTGGCGGCTCATGTAGTCTGCAGAGGTGTGCAAACTCGCTTCTGCACCCAGCCTTTCCCCTGCAATTTGGTCTGAGAACACTGGAGGAATCAAGGCATTTTCCGTCTGCAGCGGAGGGCAAGTCCTGTGCTACACTGGGTTTCCGCTTTCCCTCTGCCTCCCTCCCTCCGCCTCCCCTCCCTGCCCCGCCTTCCCAGGGGTGGCTTAGTCCTGATTGTGCTTGGAAACGAAGGCACCAAACCCAGAAATAAACTGCCTTGTGAAAGGACAGAAGTTCTCATCTTGACTCAGGCCCCCTCCATTCTCCGAAGGGCGTGGAGAAGGTGCAGGGTTCGGGCTAACTACTCCTGGGTCAGGAACTGAGGTCAGTTAGAGGACATTCCAGATGGCCCATGCTGTGTTCGACGGGAGCGGTTTGGGGCACGTTTTCCTCTGTTTATTCCCCACTGCTCAGTGATTCCTCCAGAATTTATGATTCAGAGCTGGGAAGTTCAATTTCGAGTTGAGAATGTTGCCGTACTCCATCTCCCCCCACTGGCCACAGTGTACAGGGGTTCCGGTGGCCCAGGGGACCGCTGACGATGACGCACGTCTCCGGTGACATAAAATAAGGGGATGGACGGGCACAGCTTTGTGTTGAAGCTCACAGGTTTCAGGTTTCTCTTACTCTTTTTGATTTCTGAAAGTTCCCTAAAATTTGGGTTGCCAGGTAAAACAGGATGCCCAATGAAATTTGAATTCCACATAAACAAATAATTTTGTAGTAAAAATATGTCCCAAATACTGCCTGGCGTGTGCTTTTCCTAAAATCATTTTTCATTATTTATCTGAAATTCAAGTGTAACTGGGTGTTCTGTGTTCTGCTTGCTAAACCCCACCCGAAACACAAGTGCTGCTAATTCTTAAATACTCTGAGACCATTCAGGAAAGCACATTGCCAAAGAGCTACACGGAAGCAGTGTCTCCGACTTTATTCCCGGTACACGTGGTTTGGGAATTGGTAAGGCACATGAAAGAATGCTGAAGACCTGGGCTTTCATCTGCTTCCAAAAAGGCAGGAGTCTACGTCTTGGGTTACTGGAAATCCCCCTGCTGACCCTCCCCAAGGAGGGAACTCCGTAGCAAATGCACGGCCAGGTGATGATCAGCCCTCCCCCGAAGCTGGACGAAGGTAGAGGGGGCAGAACTAATCTTTTTTGAAGCCAGAGTGTGACACTGAAACCCAAGACCCTTCCTGACGGAACAACCAGCAGCCTAACGGTGGGACACACAACAGAGTGGTTCTAAAGACGAGGTCTGATTTAACTATCTGTCCGTTACAAGCCGCTCCTAGCATTCTCGATTGTCTTCTGTTTCTGGCGGCAGCCGAGGAGACTTTGGTGAGTGGGGTAGCTGGCTGGCCTTTCTGTCCATGCTGTGTGATCACCGGACACACTGTGGAGCCACCAGGTCCGGGTGAATAAGGAACCCTGTGGGAGCACCGTCCGGGAACTCTCCACTTGTGTGCAGAGAGACCGTCTCAGGCTGGGTGCCAGCTTGGAACCTTTTGTTCACTGGTCTCATTCATTCCTTGGGATAACCTGAGATGATCTCCATCATGTAGATGAGGATGGGCTGACGTCTCTGGCCGTGCTGGGATGAGATGCATTTTCCATGACCTCACCGACACCCTGCACACCCACATTCCACGTAACACGGTCCAGACTCACATATGTAGGCCAAGCCTCTCACTTGAGATGCAGAAACTAAGGCTCAGTGAGATTAGGTGGAATACCCCAATCCCCGAGGTTGAGGCAGGGCTGGTTTAAAGAGGGGCCCCCCTGAGGTCAGCTGGCGCCTTCAGTTGGGTCCCCAAGAAACAGACCCTGAGATGGGGAGGAGTCTTGAGCTCAGGAAGCTTAGTGAAGCATGTCGCGGGGCCGGCCGCATGGGCAGCCGTGTGCTGTGCTGGTGAGTGTTTCCTAACAATTTCCTGGTGGGGAAGAGTCCTGTCTTGTGGTTTGCCAATTCCATGGTGTCAGTTCTATGGTGGCCGAGTCCTCATTACCAAGCTGCCCTGACGGCCAAGTTGGGAAGGGGGGCCTAAGATTGGCTCCTGGCAGCCTGCGGGGGAAGAGAGGGACACTGACGGGGCAGAGGGGACGTTCCACTGCGGTGCAGGCACCATGGAGGGAAGCTGGGACCATCCTGCAGGTGGTCCCACACTCAGGTGAAGGGCTGTGCCTCTGTCCGCCCTTCTCCCACTTCTGCCTGCTACTGGATTTGGGCTGCCCACGGTGCTCCGAAGAGCAACCCACAGCACTTCACCTGTGGCCCTCGTGAGTGCCAAGGCTGGGTGGCAGTCACGTCCAAAGCTCTTCTTACCGTTCGTCGGCAAGAAACACTTAGCTTCTGATTCCCTGTCCCCCCCCACATTTTGGGACATGTGGCTAGTGCTTGGCGAGCACTGGATGACGATAGATGGGGGAACGTGGGAGCCAGGAATGTTCAGTAAAGGTCTGCTGACGAGCTCTGTTGAGCACAGGCTCCTGGCTGGATTCTGTTATGTGCTCTTGACTCTTGTGCGACATCTCGTTCTCCCACAGGAGACTGTGAGACCCTGGCACTAACCCGAGCCCTCGGCTTCTCCTGGGAGCCACAGAGCTGCTCGCCTCGCTAGCGCTCACTCTCAGGAGAGACTGGGTGAGTCTGGGAACCAGGGCCTTGGCACGATCAATACACCGGATCAGGAATTGCCCTTGGGCAACTTGACTTTTTGGAAGCATTCTGGTTTTATATTTCCCTTTGGAAAAAGATTGGGAAATTAAGAAGTTAAGAAAACAGCTCCACGTTCCTACAGGGTTACGGGATTCCAGGGAATGGAAAAAGGCCTGGAGGGAAATTGCATTGTGTGTCGTGTTGGGGGAACTGCAGAGAAGCCGCGTTTCTGGAAGGCCGCAAGAGGCTGAAGTCGTCTGCTCCCCCACAGCCACAGACCCTGTCCCTCCTGAGTGGACACGGGGGGTCTGGAGGATTCTCTTGAGTCTGTGACTGGTGATTCACGGGCCGCGGATGACTCTGGCTCTGCGGTCACTCCTTTCTGACCAAGTGTCTGCCTTTATTTCTGGGTTTTCTCGCCCAGGCCCCTCAGTCACTACTGCCGGTTCCATCCACCCCAATAAGTGGCCCGGAGCCGTCCCCGACAGCCTGTGGTTTTGTGTGCGTGGGGCACCTCCTGCCGGGCGGCGGGAGGGCAGAACGGAGCCCTTTGTAGAGGTGGACCTGAGTCTGCCATTTCTGCCTGTGGCGGTCGGAGGCGCTTCCTGCGGCCTGCGGATCCGCGTTTCACCGGGATGTCCGAGAGCCTCACTGCCCTCACGCCCATCCGTCTCTTCAGAAATCTCTGTCGCCCTGGCTTACGGATTTCTCTCTCCAACTGGCTCCCTTCTGAAAAAAGTATAGACTTCCGGCACTGATTCACGGTCCTACCGAGGGAAAAAGAAGGAAGACCCGAGGAGGTGTCCTATTTGTTGTAGAGGAAAACCAAGCCGAAGCGAAGGGCTTGCTCGTCCTGGTCCGTGTTGGTGCCGGCATCGTGAAGGAGCACAGCGCAGGTCCTCCAGTGAGCTGCCCTGTCCTGCCTCCCTGCCTTTGCACCCGAAACTGCGTCTGCTCCAAAAGCCCTTTCTCCTCTTTCCCCTTTAACTACTTCCCATTAATCCTTTAAGAGTCAGTTCTGCTTCCTCCTGGAAGCCTTCCCTGATACCACTAACCTGGCTTAAATATCCTGCTGGTTCATTGTCTATTAAACAGCCATTTTTATATTTGTATCTATAGGTTGTCTTTTTCTAAAAGCTTACGGAAATACTGAAGCAGTAATTGTCTGCTGACTTGATCCTTAATGCACAATGTCTGGAACATAAGGGACACCCAACAAAATAATTTTTACTGGGGTAAACGAATTACGGTTATTTTAAGGGAATTGTAGTTGTGCTTCCAAAGGCATTTGATCCTCGAATGATAAAAACCCCTATTTGCAAAGTTTGGGGCACAGAGAGACTGGATACCAGGAACGCAGGAGGACATGATGGCGGGTGTGATGTTCCCCATCTCTTATTTAAATATCTGACTGAAATAGAAGTCAACAAAATATAATTCATTCAAATAACACACTATGTATGCTTCCAAGCCTAATGGGTGAAAGTTATACCTCCCGAATTTTCATAATGAAATTCAAGGACAAAGAGTAAAAAAACAATGATTAGTTACATTATTTAAGTATGAAAGGAATACAAAAGATTCTAATACAAATGACGTTTTCATGCTATTTTTACGGAGGTGGCCTTATAGGTAATAATGTGGTGGGGGTGAGGGCTAAAGGTTTCGCTCTTTCCTATGCAGCTGGAGCCAGCCGAGGTCTGGCGGGTCTACACAGCTCCACAGTGTGCTCCCCCTCGTACGCAGCCCTCGGGTTAGCTGCTCAGAGCAATATATGCTCTTCCATATCTTCCCAGTAATTAGGCAATTTTTATGTACGAGGTGGTTTATAACATGCACACCTACATCATTCTGACCTTTCTCCCGTTTACCTGCAGCGTGTGGTATTTTGGGAAGTGAACTTTTCTCGGTGAGTGACGGTGTCGCACCGCTCGCCAGCTCCCGTGGAAAGCCAGCCGCCCTGGTCGCCCTCAGGAGCAGGAGCCACAGACCCCGCCGGGGCACCTCCATCTGTAATTCCCAGCCCAGAAATGCCAGTCCTTCTCTCGGATGCCCTGTGCGGGCCCGGGGTTTTGTTTTCAATAGTTCACAGCATGTAATTCCAAGAGCCGAGGCGGATGCCGTAGGACCGCGGCGTCCTCCTTGAGGTGATGGATCCGGGCCGGGGACCCCCACCACGGCCTGCGGGGGGGGGGGGTGCCCTGCGCATGAGGACAGGCCCTGAAGGAGAACACTGTGACTAGCGTTCTGGTCTGTGAAATGGGCTCTCCGCTCCCATCATCTGTCTGGGTTCAGAGTCCTGCTCCCTTGAACAAGATTTTGCCGACATTTCTAATGGAAAATGCTTTGCTACCCTCCTAGCATTGACTGCGTGCGAGGTATGGCTTTTAATTAATCATCAGAAGTTTTGAAACAAACATTCCACATTGTTTGTATCTTAATGAGTATGTTGTCTCTCAAAACAAGTGGAGCCTTTTTTTTAAACTTTAAAAATTTTATTAGAGTGAGCAAGAGAGGGAGAGAGAGAGCGAGCGAGAGCAAGCGTGCACGCACAGGAGCAGGGGGAGGGGCAGCAGGAAAAGGAGAAGGAGACTCCCCACCAAGCTGGGAGCCCGACATAGGGCTTGATCCCAGGACCCCGGGATCATGACCTGAGCCAAAGGCAGATGGTTAACCGACTGAGCCACCCAGGTGCTCCAGCGGAGCCTTCTACATTCCGAATCTCAGGGTCCGTGGTGGGTTTGCTACCCATGGGTTTTCAGGGTCCTTGACCTCTGGGCTCCTGGTTCCCTGCCCAGAGTTGCCCAGCCCATGTTCTGGAGCCAAGGGTCAGACAGAGATTCCTTCCCCCAGGCAAGGGTGAAGAGGATGACACACAGAGGGACATCTTATCTACAAGAGTGGGTCTCTTTGAACACAGTGCAGAGGCCATCCCCAACCTTTGGGGCCAGATTTGACTTTTGGAGATAGTTCAGATGCTCTGGAGGCAGATCTAGCAATGGAATGGGCAGTGGTGCTGAGGAGTTCAGCGCTGGAGAATCAAAAACAATGTATGGCCATAAAAACAAAGCCATTATATGCTTTACAAATGGGCTCCAGTGGCAATTCCAAAATAAGAATCCAAATGAGGTTGGAGCAGTGACAGTCCCAATCAAACGAGTATGTGGCTTCTCCAGGGGACATCCTAAAAGGTCCCAGGCAGGCACAGAGGGGGATGTATTTGCCAAGCGATTAGGTAGCCCACAACCACAGAAATGACAGACGTTGAATCAAGGTCAGGGTCTTGCGGTCAGTCTACACTCTGCCATGCCCCGGGCACACGGTCCTGGAGAATCTCTTCCTCCCCTGCAGCAGGCACTGTTTGCTGCTCTAAGTCGGGTGCTTTTTTCCCCCTTGGCCACCAGGTCGGCTCCTAGACATACTTCAAGACTCAACTTGACTTTCCCTTCCTCAATCCCCGCATAATCTCTGCCTCATTTTGCATTTGTGTACATCTCCATTTTGTAGCCTCTCCCAGTGCATTGTTAAAATTTGTTTGCTTTTTGTCTTCCCGAACGCCCGCCCCCAGACTGGGCACATCTGAAGGCAGGTGGCGGCTGCCTTACTCACACCTGTATTTCCAGTGCTTGGCCTGTAGCAGATGTGCAATAAAATGCTTTCTGAATGGCCGCTCCAACTTTGGTGAACCCATTGCCTCATTTATCACGTGTCCTTCTAAACTTGTAGGATCTTGTAGAATGAGAGAAAAGCTGTGGGAATTGTGTGATTATGGGCGTGGTTGCTGCGTGCACAGGCACGGGACCCCGTGATTGCTTTACACTGATACTTGTGTGAGTGTATCCCATGGGCTTGTGTTTCTTGAGCACTGATGTGTGGCAGGCACTGTTGGGGGTGCCCTAGATCTACAGAGCTGGTTCCCCTAATGAAATCCACCTCTAGATCTGATGTGCAGCTCAACCCTGCCAGAAATAGTCCCATTTAAGTGCGATATGTAACAAGTAGTATTTGAAAGTCAATTACCAAAAGGATACCACTGCAGAATAAAAAAGAACTAACCGTGGAAAATTAGAAAGCTATGCAGAATAGTCTTTAGTCTCAATTAGCCACATTTCCCCGTCTTCCAGCAGCTGAACTTGGAGTGTCATTTGAGCGGGGGCTCGGGCCTGGCAGCTCGCGGCAGTCTTGCTTCTGATGTCCCCAATTATGCAATAATGGTAATCACGGATCGAGGGCTCAGTTGAGAAATGTCTGTTTCCCCGTGTCTAGAGCTCCGTAATCATGGGGGAGGAGGACGTCGGAGCAGAATTCGTTGATTTCAAATTATTGTTTGAGAAGGCAGCGGGGGAGACCAGCTTTCACCGCCAGGACTGCGAAGTCTGAGGGGTGGGAACGCCACACTCAGAAGGATGCCGCGGGCACAGGGAGCTCTGCCCGCCTCCTGAAGAAGTCGGCCCTAAGCCGGGGCTCCCTCCCCATCCTCAAAAGTTCAAGGACCATTGGAGATGGAATGTCTGGCATCGTCTCACTTCCTGCTCGAAATGACTGGGTTTTGTCAGCGAGGGCTGGAAGCAGGAACACGGGATGGGGCGGCTGGTTTTCTGTTACTCACCCCGGGAGGGCTTCTAGCCTTTCGGCAAATCTGGCCATCGGCAGAGGCTTTCTGAATCCCCGTGCGATGTCTTTAGCATTTCTGAAAAACTCCAGGGCTGCGGTAGGTTGCGCAAATGGCCACAAATTCTTCCCCTCTCATCAAGGGGGGAGTCGACCTCTCTCCTTGAAGTGCGGCTGTCAGCGTGGCCAGTTGTGGCCGGTAGGGTATGAGCAGAATGACGCAGGCCAAAGCTTGGCGCGTGCTTGCTCGTCGGGGGTTGCTGGCACTCTCGCTTCTGGGGTCCCTGCGCCTGCCACCAGGGCAAACAGATCCGAGCTGGCCTGCTGGGAGGAGGGGAACTCGTGGGGCCCGTACCCCTGTCACCCCGGCGACATCCAGCTAACTGGCACGTGAGCCAGGTCCCGGACCACCAGGACCACCAGCACGCACAAGAGTGAGGCCAGCCCAGACCAGAAGAGCCTGTAGCGGGGGTCAGCCCAAACTGCCAAAGGACAGAATCGTCAGCCGGACCAGTGACTGCCACTTTAAGTCCCTAATTGTGGTGGCTTTGTTATGCGGCGGAAACTAACTGGTACGGGCTAACGCACAGCGGTTATTCTGTTCCGGGCACTGTTCTAAACCCCGCAGGCAGGAGCCCCTTTCATCCTCCAAACCCTGGGAAGGAGGTTCTCCTGTCATCCCTGTTTTCCGCACGAGGGCGGCGAGGCTAAGCGGCTCACGCGGGATTGCACAGCCGGCCCGAGGCTGCTCCTCTGCGGACCTGGAGCCCGTCACAGCCCGGCTCAGACTCGCCAGCTCAGGGAGGAAGCCGCTGCACTCCTGGGCGTGGGATGGAAGACGTTCTTGATTTCATTCGTCCAGCAAAGCTTTTACCGGGGTCTGCGGGATGCAAGCACCGTTCTGGGTACTGGGGTGCAGGAGAGAATACGCCAGCAAAGCCCCCGCCCCTGTGGAGGTTACATTCGGCTGGGGCGGAGCAAATAGTAGGTTGGAAGGAGAGAAGTGCCAAGGGCCGGCGAAGCTGTCTGCTCGTCACATGGTTTCACAGAGGGAGTGGGAACCTCACCCCCTCATCGGCTGCAAGTGGAGCGGGAGATGCCAGGAGGGGAGAAGGGCTGCAGTTCCCGTGGGGCGGGTAGGGGGCCTTATCAGAGCCTTGAACACAGCCCGGCCCGCCATGGCCTCACTTCCACCCTCTTCCCACTTCCAGCCGGGGGGAGGTCTGCGGTTCTCCCAGCCCGCTTCCCTTTGGGACACCACCTTTGCCGCAGGGGCTATTCTGCCCCATCTCTCTCCCTAGACTGGGCACAGAGGCGGGTCAAGGAGGCCGGAAGGAAGGACGGATGAGGGTTCAGGGACGGATGCTCGGAACCTCGCCTGGAGGTCCAGGCAGAGGATGAACATGGCAAAGACTCTCCTGCTGGTCTGGGTACCAAGCCTGCCCTTGTGGCCATTCCTGCCTCGCCCGGGCGAGTGCCACTATCCGACAGCTCAGAGCTTTGCGGTGTGAGAAGAAATTTGCCTCTTCCCTGGCAGGTGCTCCCCTTCCCCCTCCTTGACAAGGTACAGAGCTAGCTTGACCTTGGGCTCCAAGTCTTCAGAATTTCTTCTGCCTCCCTCTCTTGGATGGAGACTTTCAGGGGCACGTGGGGGAAATAGGCAAAGTGTGCGAAGACAAAGTTCTGGAGTCTCAGCCTCGTCCTTCTGAGCTGTGTTTCCCCAAGCTAGAGAGCTCCCTCTCTGAACCTCGGCTTTTGCATCTGCAAATCAAGGGCAATCATGCCTGCCTTGGCAGGTGGTCATGAGGTCGAGTGAGTGCCGGGAACACACTATAAATAAATGGGAATTCCCCCTCTCCCCGACCCCATTCTCCTTCCCACTTTCTCAGAGCCTCCTGGCAGTGGTCAGAGCTATGAGGACTAAATGAGCGCAGCAGCCGACGTCTCAGTGTGTGCGAGGCCCCCTGGCTTTCCCGCTTTAGCTCACGTTGTTACGTATTTAGCGAGCTGCTCCACTTTCCCCCACTCCCTTTGTCCTTCCCTCCACGTGGACAACCATTCCCACAATGTAAAATGAGAATACTGCCTTGATTTACATAAGCAGGTGCGTGTGCACACTCTGTCTGATGTTTCTAGGCATGTGGCTCTCCATGGTGCCTGTGTCTCGTTCTCCCCGTTGTTCCCAGATGGGCTCCCAGTCTTTAAGTACCGTCTGAGGGACCCTAACAGGCATGTTCTTAGTTGTTCTAACATCATGAAGTTGTCTGGTCCCTTGTGCCTGCTGTTGGCCACTGTGACACGTTGCCCCCACCCGCCTGCTGTGGACGTCACAGCACGGGTGCTGGGACCACCTGTGTGGGCGGCTGTGGCCTGAGAATGTCGGGCGCTGAAGGCCAAGCACTCTTTCAAGAAACGCTCGTGATTATTGCTGTGAAGGTAACGCTGTTTCGGAAAGATGGGCAGTGCCGACGCCCAAACCTGGCACGTGATTGCTGGACCCGGGTGGGAGGGAGAAGTAGGAAGACTCCACTCTGTTCCACGAATCCTCTCTTTCTTCTGTGAGCCTACGAGCAGAAAATGATTTCTTAAAAAGAGCTGTGTCTAAACAAATCAAAAAGAGCCCTTTCGATGAGTATAAAATTCCTAACTAATAAGAAAGCATTTTGTCATCAATGGCGGCCATTTGCCGGTTCGTAGAGAGACCCAAGACTGGTGCTCCTCGGAGTACCTGACACTTGGCTTCGGGAGAATGCTGTAAGGTCGCGGCGGGTGGCCTCGCAGGGTGTGTTTGTGTTGTGGGGCTTATAATCTGCCACAGCCCCATCTTCGCCAACACCTGGCGTGACTCGGTGTTCTAATTTTTACCAGTCCAGTATGTGCTATGTGCTGTTTTAAATAGCACTTCTCAGATGACTACTATGTTCCAACATCTTTTCACATACTTGCTGGTCCCTTTCTTTTCTTCCTCTGTATGTTGCCTGTTCTTTCTTTTTGCCCGATTTTCTATTAGGTCTGCTCTCTTTTTCTTCTTGATCTGTGGGAATCTCTTGCATGTTCTCGCTGCTAACCCATTGCAGGCTCAGACCTTAGGAACATAGTGTTCCCCTTGTGCCCTGGAGCTCTTTGGAAATGTTGGTGTGCCTGGTCAATTAGAGGTCTTCACTGTCACATGGAAATGATGACCCTCAGCTTTCCGAATGACCACTTGGCCATGGCCTGGCCCTTCAGTGCACCTCACCTTCCTCTGAATCAGCTCTTCCAGGTGCTGTATTTTGAGGGAATACACATGAGACCCACTTGCAGCGGCAGAGACCAATGCCACTTAACTGCACAATTACCTCTGTCTGCACCCCTGGCTGTCTCAATCAAGTCACTATTTTTTGAGCATCTTCGAGTAGAAATTAGGCTCTGGGCTTTCAGGGACAAAGGAGGGGGAGCTCAGGCATGACCAAGGCTTACAGATCCACAAAGAAAAATGTGAGAGAAGCTGCTCATCACCTGCCCCCAGGGGACAGAGCAGGGCTGGGGAGACCAGGAAGGCTTCCTGGAGGAGACAGCATTGGGATGGTGCCTAGAGGATCAGAGGCATTTCTTGACTTTCTGCCTTCCCAAACTGTAATGTCCTGAGGGCAGTGACCATGTTGGGTAGTTCTGCTTCTTCTGAAGATCAACCATGACTCCCATGTAGAGAGAGCCCTACCCTTTAGAGGTGGCCAAACACAAGAACAGGAGAGACTGAGGCCCACACCCAGCCCTCGGAGATGACTCTGCAAAGATCGAGCTGAGTCTCACTGGGGCTCTTTTAAGATCAGTGACTTTCCTAAGGTCACTCACTCAGAAAATATACTCTCGGGACACCTGGGTGGCTCAGTGGGTTAAAGCCTCTGCCTGCAGCTCAGGTCATGGTCTCAGGGTCCTAGGTTCGAACCCTGCATCAGGCTCTCTGCTCGGCAGGGAGCCTGCTTCCTCATCTCTCTCTGCCTGCTTCTCTGCCTACTTGTGATCTCTCTCTGTCAAATAAATAAATAAAATCTTTAAAAAAAGAAAAAGAAAAAGAAAATATACTCTCTGCACGCACCCCCAGACTCTCTGGGGTGCTGGAGCGACCCCTGCTCTCTTGGCCAGAGCAGGCCTTCTCTTCAATGGGTCTGAAGGTCCAGAGTCACCAAACCCCTGAGCAGGCCTTCTCTTCATCTGGTGCTGAGGGTTCAGGGTCACCACACCCTGTCTGTCCTGAACCTGAGCACACACAGGCCCCAAGACCCAACACTTGGGATAACCATGAAGACTGAGCCTGCGCTCTGGCCGCTGGGGGACCTGTCCCCCTTAAGCATGTGAGCAGAGGAGAACTGGGGGTTCGGAAGGTCTGAGCACAAACCTAGGAGAAAGAATGAACTCCATCCCATGCTAGTTTTCCCTTCTGAGAAGTCAGACAGCTTGGAGTTTAGCATGCATGCCATCTCCTCCTGTAATACCGTGGTAGAGAAAAATTCATTCACGTTAAAAAAAAAAAAAAAAAGTTCCCAAAGATACGCAGTGATAGAAAACACATTCCTGGGAATAAAAAGAAAGTAATGAATAACATTCCACATAATAGTGACTAAAAGCAAAATAGTCTTCAGCTGAGGTTACAAGTTGAGTTCAAATTGGAGGTGCTTGGTAATACTGATAAAACAGCTGTCCTTTCTGAGGGGAAAACATTGTACTGTATTTTATCAAGTGGTCCAAAGAGGGGGAAATTAAACAGGAGGAAAACAGCTCCCAGAGGACGGGGATACAGGAGGGAAACAGCTCCCGGAGGACGGGGATACGGCAGGCGGGTGGACAGAGCCCTGTGCCTGGGTCAGTGTGCTGCTGATTTCAGACAGAAGCCACTGCAGAAATGCAGGGTTTGACCTGAGGGACGGTTCTTATTCACTGCCATCTGCTTTACCTCCGTCCTCGCACTTCTTCGGATGGCGAGGGGAGCATCTCTAATCTGACCTCCTGGGCTGGCTCTGGGACCTTCCAGCTCACTCCCCATGTGGCTGAGCCACAGGTACTCTCTTGTGGTGTGGGAAGCTGGGACACAGGTCCCATTTCTAGTTCTCTATAAGCCTCATGCTGCACATGTCCCTTCCAGCCTTGCCTGGTGCCCCTCTGAGGTGGGCCTGGACATCTCCATCATGCAGCCTCCAGGGTATCTCACTTCAGGGTTGGTTTTGAGTAAGGCTTTGTGGAAAGCCTATTCTATACTTCCCCCACCCTTGCTTACCTTCCATGCTAGAGGCTCAAAAATCCCGTTATTCCCTTAGCCGGACTCCCTTGTGTTGTATGTAATGGAGTAGTTCTATGTTCCAGTTTGGGATTATGAGATGGACAAGAAAGCTTCTGGGAAAGATTTTCCTGTCTGACATGAAGAGGGAGGTATATATGAGGAGTTCCTTTTGCTAGAGTCTCCTTTTTGGCTTCTTGCTATGGCTGCTGCAGTATGAAGATGTAATGGTTGGGGCTATGGCAGCCATTTTGCAACCATGAGGAATAATTCTAAAAACAAAAGCCAATTCACTGAGTGTGCTGAATCCCACACTTGGGGATTTATGCCTCCTAAATTTTTGTCCTTATGGAACTTGCATGTGTCCTTGTAGGGGCGATGGGAAGTAAGCAGCCCCTTCACCTACACCCATCATCTGAGACATTCCCCTTTCGGCAAATGTGACACAGTTGAACATGGAAACATTGGAAGACTCACACTGAGGGCAGAATAGCCCCAGTGTGGAAGGACCCTGGGTCCCCAAGTCACACTTCGGAGAGGAGACATCTGCCAGCCAGAAGCCTGCTGTGGACTTTACAGGACTGAACAATAAGCCTCTATTATACTTGGATCCATGAGTCACTGTGGGTTTGCTTTTGTTTGCTGCTAGGATTTCTTTAACTAATCGAGTCTTCCTGGAGTTTACCTTTGAGATCAAGGCCATTCAAAATGGAGCTTTGGTTTAATGCAACCATTAGCATCCCAAGTGGTTGGATTTTGGGGATCTTCCATTAAGACCCTTGGGGAACGATCTTAGCGAGCAGTCCTGGAAACCAGAGGTCTCCCACCACCCTCCCTCCACCTTGACCCTAACACTCTGATTCGAGGTTGGTATTTGAAAAGCAAAACGTAAGTCCTTGTGGTCTCAGTGAAGGGCATGGCCATGGGAGTGCAGGACCCCAGGTTTGGGCCAGGTGGCCTGGAGTAGCTGGAGGGGCAGCTGTCAGAATGCCTCCAGAATCGGAAGGACTGTCCCCTTGGGTCACATGCATGGCTCAGTTGATTAAGCAGCGACTCTTGGTTTCCTGAGCTCCACGCTTAGTGGGGAGTCTGCTTGAGATTCGCTCCCTCTCCCTCTGTCCCTCCTAATCCCGATCGTGTGTGTGCTTGCTTGTTCTTTCTTTCTCTCAAATAAACAAATAAATAAGTAAAATATTTTTTAAAAAATATTTTTATTTATTTATTTGACAGACAGAGATCACAAGTAGGCAGAGAAGCAGGCAGAGGGAGGAGGGGAAGCAGGCTTCCTGCTGAGCAGAGAGCCCGACGTGGGGCTTGATTCCAGGACTCTGGGATCATGACCTGAGCCAAAGGCAGAGGCTTTAATCCACTGAGCCACCCAGGCACCCCATAAATAAGTAAAATCTTTAAAAAAAAGAAAAAAAAAGAACAAAAATCTTAAAAAAAAAGAAAAAAAAAAAAAAAAGACTGTGCCCTCAAGCCCCAGGCAACCCAGGAAACACAAAACTTCCCTAAAGCTCAGATGGCTTCCTGGCATTGCCTCGTAAGCATCCCTATTCAAGGGTGATGGATCTCACTTTGCTTCCTGCTGGTGCAGGGGCCATTCCTCCCCAGCTTCTCGGGCCGTCTGAGCCAGCTCCATTCCTGCTGTAGGTCCGGCTCATCTTAAACTCTTCAGGGGCTCTCCAGGCTGAGGGGTCAACCCCAGAGGGCACGGATTAGCTTGGGAGGGTCTGGAGACCAGTGACTTCAGGTCCCTCTTCTCTCACCTCAGAGCTGGTGACAGATTGCTTTTTCAAAGGTGGTCACTGCAGTTTCTCCTGTCTCTGTCTTCTAGAACATTTCTACCTTCATTCCAGAGATGAAGTCTAATTCCCTTCCCCTTGAATCTGGCTGGGCTTATGTCTTAGTTTTCTAGAGCTACCATCAAAATTACCATGAACCAGGAGACTTAAAACAACAGAAGTGTGTTCCCTCATTGCTCGAGGTTGGCAGGACCGTGCTCCCTCTGTGGGGCTCAGGGTGGAGCCTTCCTTGCCTCTCCCTAGCTTCTGGTGGCTGCCACAGTCCTTGACCTTCTGTGTAGCTGCCTTGCTTGAGGCTCTGCCTCCATGTTCATGTGGCCTTCTCCCACTGTGTCTCCTCTGCCCCTGGGTCTGATTGTCCTTCTCATTCACAGATACCAGTCATACTGGCCCGACCTACTCCCATATGACCTCATTTAACTGATTCTGCAACAAACCTATTTCTAAATAAAAGGGGCTTCTGAGGCTCTGGGTCTACCTGGCTTTTATGGGGACCCTCTTCAATCCGGTACAGCTTGTGATTCAAAGAAGGTGGTGGGAGGGATGCTCTGCCTGCTTGCCCAGTGTCACCCAGCGGCTGACGTGTTAGCTGGATCGCACGTGCTGGAGCTCCGTGCTGTCCTGGGAGCAGCCCCAGTGTCTGCACCAGCCCAGACCCATCCACGTGGACAGATTTCCCAGAGAAGTCTTGAGACTATGAAGACAGAGAGAAATGCGCTGCTGGCCCCCAGAGGTTCCAGCCCTCCACCAATCCAAGTCCAGCTGCCACCATCTGACTGCACCTGCAAGAGAGACCCTTAGCCTGACTGTCCAGCCGAGCATTCCCAAATTTCCAGCCTGTGGAACCAGTGGAAGACAAGGTCAGGGGTTGAGTTTGGCCTCTTCCTCCAAATGTGCATGTGGCAGCCCTGACCCCCAGTACTTTAGAATGTGGTGATCTTTGGGGTTAAGGGTTTTAAAGAGAAAATTAAGGTTAAATGAGATCCTAAGGGTAGGTGGGCCCTAACCCAATCTGGCTGGTTTCTTGGTAAGAAGGGGAGAGACAACAGGGTTGCAGATGCATAGGAGAAAGGCCATTGCAGAGAGAGGGCAGCTGTCTGTGGGCCAAGGAGAGGACTTGGGAAAAACCAACCTTGCCAGCACCTTGATCTTGGACTTCTACCCTCCAGGACTGTGAGAAATCAATTTCTGTTGGTTAAGTTGCTCTCAGGCTATGGTGGGCTACAGCAGCCTGAGCAAACCAACAGAGACAAGAAGGTGATTGTCATTGTTTTAGGCTGCTATGTTCTGGGGGTGTTTGTTACACAGCAACACTAACCTACACAGAACATATGGAGTAAGAGGAGCTAAGGGCAAACACTTGGCAATCTGGGGTTCTGTTCCTGGCTCTGCCACCACCTCCCTGGTTGACCTTGGCCAATTCTTTTCTCCTCTGGGGGGACTTGGTGTCCTTATCAGTAAAATGGGCACATCAAATGATGTGTAAGTTCTCTCACAGATCTTTCCAGATGAGCTCTGGGAAGGAGTGAGTTCAACAGGGAACCAGATTTGCAGCTGTGTTCCTGGAGACTTGGTTGGTTCGGGAGACATTTGCTGAGAGTCTCAGTAATCTAAGAATGACGCCTCCTGTCTGAGAAGCTCGTTTTGTGTCAGATCTGCAGTGATCTACATACATTTGCCCATTTAGTTAAACCATCAGAGCTATGAGGTCACTCCACAGGAAAGGAATTCTTTTTATGCTAAGACAGTCAAGCGGAAAAGTTCAGTGACCTGCCCAAGGTCACACAGCAAGTACGTGAGGGACTAGGGTCCTGACCACCGTCTGTCTGACTCCGGGTTCATGTCATGTCCTCAAGTTGACACTTAGGGCCAAGGTGGGCGAGTTTCATCTGTTGCCCCCATTAAAGAGGTTTCTCTGCCTGCAGGTGGTTTTGTCAACCCCACTGGCCCATTAAAGTGGCCGTCCCCGGCGCCGCTGACCCTCCCAGATGGGGGGCAGACACGGGAGCAGGCGGTTGTCCAGCCATCTGTGCAGGGACGGGACATAAAGGCTGTTATTGTTTCTTCACTAAGAACAGATAGGATCTGTACGTCAAGGCCAAGTGAGGGGAGAGCTGCCCTTTGGGTCTTCCACGGGCCAGACCCAGGACAGGTGGCAAACTTGTCACTTGATATGGAATTAGGTCAAGTCGAAGTTCAGGTTGAGAGACTGCGGTTCAAGTTTCCATTCAGCTGTCGGGAAAAATGAGCATGCTTACTAAAGGGCCCCCCGGCCTCCCGGCCACTGGGTTCCCCTTTTCATTTTTAAGAACAGTTCTGTGTCTGATCCCAGCAGCTCTCTTCAGTTGGGTGATTTATGATTAACTGGCTGCCCATACAAAACGCTCCTTTTATCAGGGGCCGGTGTTAGATGTGGAAGACAGTGTCTGTCCTGGAGGGGTGGGAGCGGGGCCCGCATGAGAAGCTCCTCCCAGCAGCTCTGTCCCTGCCTGATCTCGCCGTCTGGGCCTCGGGGGTAAAGCTCTGAGCCCCGAGCCCCGAGCCCCGTGAGATCCTGAAGACTAAGTGCTGTCCTGGGACCGCCCCAGATAGTAAGTGCTCATTGAATTCTAACTCCTTTCCCTCCCACTCCTTCCCCTTGGGACTGACTTCTTCACATCTGCACTTGCTTATTCGAGAGGAATTTGCTGAGTGCCAACTGTGTGCCTCACTGGTGCACAAGACCCCAAATTCTCCCCTTCCGGGGGGAGGCAGGCCACAGACAGGTGAGCAGGGGAGGACAGCTGGAGGTGGTGAGTGCGATGGGGGGTAAGAAGAGGTGAGAACAGGTTAGAGAGGGCTGGCACCTGGCCTCTTCTCGGAAGTCTGATGCTCTAATCTGCGGGACCTCCCACAGCAGAGCCCATGCCCATTCCTTCCTGGAAGGGCTTTCTTAATCTAACAAGAGCGCGTCTGGCACTTTCCCTCACCTCTGTCAGGAAGGCTCTTTTTTTCCCTTCCTACACCTGTTCCAAATTTCAATTACACAAAATATCTTTAACACACAGTTCCGCCAGATTCCTTAGGAGGAGGGGGAAAATGGTGCTGTAAGTATTCATAATGTGTTTGCATTATGGAATAATTATACATAATTGCTCTGCCTTGTAAATAAGTATAAAACATTTACCAGTCTCGACAGTGGGAGAAACCGCGAAGCTGCCTTCTCCCACAGAAGACGCCCAGCTGGGGACACGTAGGGACGTGGGCTGTCTTTGCAACTCACTGGACACTTTGGTTTTCTTCCCAAAGGGGAAATCTTAGGGGTTTTTCCTAAGCCTGTCCAAATTATGCTCCCGGATTGGTTTGTTTTTATGTATTCTGCTTCTCTCACTTACTCCCACACATGAGTTAAATGTCCACGATGGGCCAGACGGTGGGGACCCACGACAGTCATGACTCGTGCTGCTTGCTGAGGGCACGCACACACCTCACAGGCTCCTCTCCTTTAATTGGCGTGGACACGCCGCGGGCCAAGTACGGAGATTTTATTCTCATTTTACAGAAGAAGCCACCAGGGCTCACAGGGGCTAAGACAATTCCCTAAGTTCAGAATCAGTAGACAGTAGGACAAAGCTGGTGCTTCAACCCCTGGCAGAGTGTCCGTGCCCTTGACCTCCCACCATGGTAAGCCAACAAATGCCACCCCTGATTCTGCTTGAGCCCGCACCCACCTCCCCATCAATGAATGGTCGAGTGGCTTCTGGAAGGATCCATGCCCTCCAGTTGTTATTCCAGTGTGTGGGTTGAATTGTGTCCTCCCGAGTCTGAACCTCCAGGACCTCAGCAGGTGATGGGGTCTTTACAGAGGTAACTGAGCTAATGGGGTCCTTAGGGAGACCCCTCAACCCGTATGATGGGTGTCCCTTATAAAAAGGAGAAGCTTGAATTGAGAGATGTCCCCAGAGGGGAAGTATGTAAAGATACATGAAGTATGTAAAGATACATGAAGACAGCTGTCCACACACCACGGGCTGGAGGCTTCCAGAAGCTGGGAGAGAGGCCTGGAACACTTGCTCCCTCCACCGCCTGCGGAAGGAACCAGCCCTACTGACGCCTGAATCTCCAACCTCTGGCCTCTGGGACTGGAGACGTTACATTCCATTGTTGAAGCCGCAGTGTGGGACTTGGCTAGAGCAGCGCTAACTGGCCAGCACCTGCTGGGACCTGCCCCACCTGCCAAGAAGGGAAACGTCACCATGGTGACTGGACTCAGAGCGTCTGTCTAACACACACACACACACACACACACACACACACACACACGGCCCTTGGTGGATGGCTTTTAAAGGCCTAACACTAAACTGATTTCTCAACAAGATGCGTGGCACATGGGCCTGTGGACACCCAGAGGGGGAAATGACAGACCCATGCCGGCCCAGCCCAGAATGGGGGCACCGGGGTGGAAACCAGCCTCATTCTCCCCAGTAGCCGCTGTTCGTCTCTCGTGTCTCACGGGCTGTGCTCTGCTCCTTCCTTCCTCCTGCAGGGGACGCCGCTCGGGGAGGCCACTATGCCCAGGCCAGAGTAGCCAGCGGTGCTCAGAAACAGCTGGCCTTGACATATCAGATAAAGGGCCAGTGTCCAAAATCTATAAAGAACTTAACAAACTCAACACCCAAAGAACAAATAATCCAATCAAGAAATGGGCAGAGGACATGAACAGACATTTCTGCAAAGCAGACATCCAGAGGTCAACAGACACATGAAAAGTGCTTCACATCACTCGGCATCAGAGAAATACAAATCAAAACCACAATGAGATCCCACCTCACACCAGTCAGAATGGCTAAAATTAACAAGTCAGGAAATGACAGATGCTGGCGAGGATGCGGAGAAAGGGGAACCCTCCTACACTGTTGGTGGGAATGCAAGCTGGTGCAGCCATTCTGGAAAACAGCATGGAGGTTCCTCAAAATGTTGAAAATAGAACTGCCCTATGACCCAGCAATTGCACTACTGGGTATTTACCCTAAAGATACAAACGTAGTGATTTGAAGGGCATGTGCACCCGAATGTTTATAGCAGCAATGTCCACAATAGCCAAACTATGGCAAGAACCTAGATGTCCATCAACAGATGAATGGACAAAGAAGATGTGGTATATATACACAATGGAATACTATGCAGCCATCAAAAGAAACAAAATCTTGCCATTTGCGACAACATGGATGGAACTAGAGCGTATCATGCTTAGTGAAATAAGTCAAGTGGAGAAAGACAACTATCATATGATCTCCCTGATATGAGGAAGTGGTGATGCAACATGGGGGCTTAAGTGGGTAGGAGAAGAATAAATGAAACAAGATGGGATAGGGAGGGAGATAAACCATAAGTGACTCTTAATCTCACAAAACAAACTGAGGGTTGCTGGGGGGAGGGGGCTTGGGAGAGGGGGGTGGGGTTATGGACATTGGGGAGGGTATGTGCTTTGGTGAGTGCTGTGAAGTGTGTAAACCTGGTGATTCACAGACCTGTACCCCTGGGGATAAAAATACATTATATGTTTATTAAAATAAATTAAAAAAAAAAAAAGAAACAGCTGGCCCGGCGAACAGGTTTGCTTGTTCCTGGTGGTTACGGTGTGACAGATGCTCTGAATAGTGGGCAAAGCCCAGTCCCCACTCCTGGGGGGCAGGTGGGTCCCATGTCGGCGGGCCGGCTGCAGTGGCCCGACAGGGCGTATTCATTGCCCGTGGCTTCTGCCACAACTTACCACAGACTTGGTGGCTTAAAACAACGAGAATTTGTTCTCACAGACCTGGGGGCTAGAAGCCCTAAATCAAGATGTGAGCAGGGTCCAGGCTCCCTGTGAAGGCTCTGGGGGACGCCACCTCGCGTTTTCCAGACTCTGGGGGCTCCCGGCCTTCCCCAGCCTGGGATGGTGTCTCTGCAGCCCGTTTCTCTCCCTGTGCCTTGCTGGCTATCGGGCCTCTCCCTCAGCCTTTCCCTTATAAGGACTCCAGTCCTGGATTTAGGGCCCCCCCAAATTCAGGATCTCCTCACATTGACAGCCTCAACCTAATTACATCTCTGAAGACCCCCAATTCTAAGTAAGTTCCCACTCATGGGTTCTGGGGCTTAAGACTCAGACATCCGTTTGGGGACACAATCTAGGCCACCACACAGGGGCCACTTAGACTTGTTCCAGGACAGCCCAGTGTTCTCTCACCCTGAGGTCCCCAGACTGCCTCCGCCGACGGCACCCTCCATGTCTCAGGACTCCCTCACAAACCCTTCTGCCAAAAGGAATACCCGATGGTTCTGTTTATGAAGTATTAGGTCCAGACGACCTGGTACATATTCATGTCCTAATGGCTTAGTGACCATCTGAAAGAAATAATACATATCAATTTTAAAAATATATATTCTTATCTTATTCTTAAATAATCACAAACACCTCCTTTGGGACTGTGTGCCCCGACGCGCCCCACACCATGTGCCAAGCCCCGTGGGCGCCAAATTTGCATCTCCTCATGGTTGGCGAAGCAGAGCATCTTTTTTTTTTTTTTTTTTCCGGAGCATCTTTTTATAAGCGTGTGGCCTCCTGGTGTTTCTTCTTCTGGGAGAGCCCGTTCAAAGTCTTCCTTCCTGGATCCTTTCTGTCTTTTCCTCACTGATTTGTAGATGTTCTTTATATAAGCTCTGATTCTCTCCTTTGGTCATACGCGGGGCAAGTACTATCTCCCAACCTGTCCTGTCTTCTTGCGTTCTGCCGGCGACGTCAACACTGAGCTCAGTGTGGGCTCGTTCTTCTGGCACTTGCCCCTGCGATCAGGTCGTGCCCCTGCTAAAGCCCTCCGCCCCGACTCTTCCCCAGCCCTCCCAGCTCTCCGGTTCCTCCCTCCTCGAGGCTCACTGTGCCCTGGGCACGCTGGGGTGTTCCGTTCCTGGACGCCCCAGGTCGCTTTCATCTATGGCCCGCGCACAGCGCACCCCTCTTCATCCCCACCTTCCTCGCCAGCTCCCTCCTCCCCTGGATCTGCCCCTCCTGGGAGCTCACCTCTGCCCACTCCCTTTTCCCTCCCCACTCTGCCCTTCACCCTCCGCTGCAGCCCCCCCCCTCTGCCCTTCACCCTCCGCTGCAGCCCCCCCCCCCCCGAATCCTGGCTTCTATGTCATCGTGTTTGTCACCATCCTTGTGATTAATGTCGCTTGTTACCTGTTTGCCACAGCGTGTCTCCTCCACCCACTCCAGGACAAGGGACCATTTTGTCTGCCTCCTACTCTTTCCCCAGTGCCCGGAACAGTGCCCTGCATGCAGCCAGTGTCTGCCCTGGGGTCCCGGCACAGCCTGCAAGCCACACCCCCGCCACCACCACTGGCACCCGCTGCCCAGGAGCAGCCCTGCACCCCTGTGTCCTGCAGGGTTCTCAGCCTCCAAGCCCGCACATCCCGTCCCACACCCGGACACACAACTGAAATACGTCAACTCACTTGTTGCCGAGCGGGAGGAACGGGCAGCCTGGGGCCCCGTGCTTTTCACGGCTGAGGCCTGGCAGGGGAGACCTTCTCCAGGGGCACGCTGGTGGCAGGGAGGGGAGATTGTGTGTACCCCCACCCCAGGAGGAGGTTGGCTGGCTGGGGGTACATTTGCTTGCAAACTAGGCATGAGGGGAAATGAGCAGGGGGGACAGTTGTCCAATGGGAGGTCTGGGATTTGTCTTCAGCAAATTTTCTCTGATTTCCCCAAACACTTGAAATTAATTAGGTGGACCAGAGACTCTGGAAGCCCCTCTCGGCTGGAGTCTCACCCCTGCCAGGGCTGAGTTTGGCAAGCCTACCACAGGAGCCCCGGGTCCTCGCGCTGCCCTGGTCTGTCTCATGCCTCTGCCTGCCCCTCGCCGCTCTCCTCCCACGAAGGGCTCCTGGACACCTGTACCTGCCAAATGCACAGCAGTCGGGCGGTTCTGGGCTCCTGTCTTTCTGGGGCCAGAGGGCAGGGCTGTGTCCCTGGTGGGAGCGGCTGTTCCCGCTGTTAGACATCCCGCAGAGAGCCCCCCCCCCTTGGGGAGGACAGGAGGGCTGGAGAGCTGTGCTGCCCACTGAGGTCTTCGCTCTCCCTGGGCTTTCTGAGAGGTGGGGCTGGGCTTGGAGGTGTGGCGTGCTGTCCCCCAGTGTGGGCCGGGTGGCCCCCGCGCTTGCACTCAGCAAGGTCGGTGGCACCAAGGTCCCGCCAGCTCATAGCAGATCTTCAGTTATCTCTGTTTCGCCTGGGGCTTTCCTGCCCCCTCAAAAGAGTCAAAAACTTGGAATTAGCTGTAGTCAGATGGAATCAAGACAGGAGCCCATCCCCGAGACTGAGGACACTGTGAGCAGTGACCACCAGGGGGAAAGTCTGCCTGGAGGAAAGTGACCTCCTCGATGCTATTGGCAGCCACAGCTGTGACATGGTGGTTTTCCTGGGGCCCCAAAGAGGCATGACACAGCAGCTGAGAGCTTGTCAGAAATGCTGGGGTGTGCTTGTGGCGTGTGTGTGTGTGTGTGTGTGTGTACAAGTTCCTGAGTGAGTATGTGCCAGCTCAATGTCAATTTTAACGAAGGTTTATTTTTTTTTTTAAAGATTTTATTTATTTATTTGACAGACAGAGATCACAAGCAGGCAGAGAGGCAGCCAGAGAGAGAGAGGGAAGCAGGCTCCCCGCTGAGCAGAGAGCCCGATGCGGGGCTTAACCACTGAGCCACCCAAGCGCCCCTCTAATGAAGGTTTTTACAAAATAATTCAGAGGTGTTTTTTGGGAACAGGTCACGTGTTTCCGGTGGTCCCACATTCAAGAGGTACCTGGAACCCGTGGTATTGCGGGTGCAGGCAGAAATTCTTAGAGCCGCTCTGGTATCTGCATCTACCTGTCACCCCAGGTGGAGTACGGTCCCCGAATGACCTCTTGTCCCCAGCCTCACTGAGAACACCTAGGTGTTGGGCATCCCTGTCCTCTCCCTCTCCCTCTCTTTGATCACAGTGGAGCTTGGGCCCTTGCCAAGAGCAGCTATAGTAGAGTCAAACATCACAGGAGGGAATATATAATCGTGAAAGTCCAGAAATAACCTAAATGCCCACAATAGAGAATATAGTCAGTAATTTATGACATGAGTTGAAACAGCCACTAAAAATGAGGTCAAAGAAAAAAAAATAAAAGAACCGGTCCGTGATATTTTTATTACAAACTAGTACTTAACGTGTAATCCCACTTACCAATAGAGATCTGCGTGTAGAAAATGTGTCCTGTAGAAACGTGCGAACCCTGCCCCTGGGGTCCTCTCCAGTTTTGCTGGAATATGGTCTTTGATTACAGTTTCCTTCCTCTCTTGCAGCTTCAGTTCCCACCAATGCTCTGAGGGCTCCCCACCCGGGCTCCTTGCTAAGGTTTCAGTATCTGCCAAATGGTCACGTGATCACTGCCTTCTCACGCCTGCTCGTTCTCTGTGCTGCTGCCTTGGTTCCACCATTCCACCAGACCCTTGGAATCATCAGGGTCTCTCTGTTTAATAAATATAACCAGTTAACCAATTTCTTTGCTTATTGTTTCTAACGTCCTTTATATCTGTTCTTGCTCTGGATCACTTTCAGCACCTTGTCTTGGCCCTTACTTAACCATTTCATGCCTGGAAGACCGCAGCAGCCTCCTCCCCAGTCACCTGCCTCCACTCTCATCAGCCCCATCGATCGCACACACTGGTGCTACTGTGCAGACCTGATCACTCACTTTCAGCTTGAAACCTTCCAATAGTTATTGACCACCTTGGACATTCCAAGCTCTTACATGAGATTTGAGCTGCCCCCGCCATACCTGTGGACTCATCACTTCTTGTCTTACTTCTGTGCCCACCCATTTATCCCTCATCATCCCCTTATCCATCCACCCCCATCCATCCGTCCCTGACCCATCCATTCCCCCACCCATGCCTCTATCTTATACCTCTCCATCTTCCATCCATCTACTCTCCATCCATCCCCCCATCCATTCATCCCCCCATCCATCCATCCATCTCCCCACTCACCCATCCCCCCACCCATCCTCCATCCCCTACCCATCCATCTCTCATCCATCTATCTCCTCATCCATTCCCTGACCCAACTACCTATCCTCCATCTATCCATCTCCCCACCCATCCCTCTCTCTACCCATCCACCCATCCCTCTCTTCATCCATCCATCCATCCGTCCATCCATCCATCCTCACCCATCCATCCCCCACCCATACATCCCCTATCCATCCATCTCCTCATCTATCCATCCCCCCACCCATCTAACCCACATCCATCCATCCCACACCCATCCATCCATTCTCACCCATCTATCCCCCATCCATCCGTCCATCCATCCATTCCCCTACCCTCCACCCATCCATCCTCCATCTATCCATCCATTCCCCCACACATCCATCCCTCATCCACTCATCTCCCCACCCATCCATCCCTCATCCATCCATCCCCCATCCATCCATCTCCCCACCCATCCCCCCGTCTACTCCCTCATCCCCTCATCCATCCATCCCCAATCCCCCATGCCCCATCCATCCCCCATTTATCCATCTCCCATCCATCAATCCATCCATCCAGCCACTCCCCACCCATCCATCCCCTGCCCATCCATTCAGCCCCCATCCACCCATCCCCCTTCCCACCCTCCGTCCTTCCCTGCATCCCCTCATCCATCCATCCCCCATAACTCCATCCATCCACATCCCCCCCATCTATCCAACTATCCAATAAAATCCAATAACATGTCTTTATGTATCCACCTGACTTGGGGTATAAAAACATCACTCTTCATCTGGACAAACAATTCTGGAGATCCCATATGTGAAATTAAAGACAACAAAACAAAGCAATAAGGGATTCGCTCTCCCTTTCTTAATGTTTCCTATTTTTGTGGCCTCTTGAGTTAATTTTTCATAATGATACCTCTTACCCACTCTCTCTCTCTAGCTGTTTGCATTTTGCTTGGGGTAAAAATACAGTCATTTGCACTGGAGACCAATATGAAATCTGCTCTTTTGGTGCTCTTGTGAAATGTCTTGTGATGGCCTCCTCTTAGTAAATTGGACCGTCTCTCAAAGTGCTCATAGAAATATTTGTACAAACACACAGAGGCAGAATCACAGAATCATTTTATTCTGGAGTGCGGGTTTCCTTGATCTCGGTGAAGTTAAAAAAGAAACAAACAAACCGTGAATGGGGGAAGAAGAGGTCACAAAGGAAGGCCTTATTTTATTTTAAGCTTATTTATTATTTATTTATTTTAATGATGGAAAACCCCATCCAAGGAGCCCTAATGAGAACTCACAGCATCAGGAGTGCTCCCAGCATTCCGCCCTCAGCCTCGCGCGTCCCGAGGCTTACTGGCATGCATATGCCTCATTACGGACACATGCCCTGTCATGTGTTATTCCTCACTTAGTGACAATTTGTCACTGTCACCCTTGACATGTCACTCCTCGGCAGACGGATTTGACTCAGATGCCAAGTCTGACACTCGGATGAGAGGCAGTGGTAATCTGAATTGAAATAACGGGTCGAGAGTGGCTAATTTCACTCTGACATAATTCTAATACCACGTAAAGAGAGAGAAGTGCTGTATTTAAAGGGGAGGGTTTTTTTTTTTTTTAAAGCTTTTTGCCCCCTCTTCTCTCTTGCTCTGAGACTGAGTATTCCATTATTCCTTAGGATAATGCTTTTATTTTTGAAGGATTAAGTCCTGCGTTTTAATAACATGCATTTTCAATTAAGTGCACTAAGATCCATGGATATAACTATTACTTAAACTATAAGTAATGGTTGCATGTAAAAATTAGGAAACATTGTGCTTTAGATAAATTACATTCAAATTAGTTCTTATTATAAATGAGATAGAAAATGGATTTTTTAGCTCTGGCTGGCCAAAGAGCCAACATTTGTATCTACTTCATTTGTTTAAATATATTTCAAGCCAGATTGAAATCCATACGGCCTGACATTAATTGAGTGCTGCCACATCAACGTACTCGAGTCTTATAAACCACAGAGGAGTGCGGTTTTACTGGCTTGAATTAGAAATATTCCAACCCTCTTACACTAAAATACTATTGTTTATGTAGTGCTTCTTTAAGCCATCATTAAGTGGTATAAAACTTAATAAAATGCATCTAAACAGAACATATGCAGAGTATGATTGGGTTTTTAAGGAGCTGATTTTTTTTCCCCCCAGAAGAGATGATTGTATTTTCTTCCCTGTGGGAAGAGATTCTTTTGTACAATATTTTAAAACACTGCTTTCCTTTTGCAAAGAGATGAGAATGCGATGGAAGGTTGGTACAGATATTCTCCCCTTCCCACCTTGCCTGCCTTTCTTGGGAATGGGAGGAGACAAAGGGAGAACAAGTTCCATGTTTGTCCTGGGAGAGAGGATCACAGCAGGCAAACAAGGAGACAACGCCCTGCAAGGGAGTCCCTCTGTACTTCGTTCTGTTTTTATGAAGCCAGAATCCAATTTGCTAGTTTACAGTAAGTATTATAAACAGTGATGAGGGTCAGAATTCTTGGGTTCTCACCCAGGTGTTCTTTCTTATAGGAAGAATTCGCGGGAGAGGCAGAATCATCATCAGAGGGTTGTTTGGTGATCATGGAACCAAGCAAGGGACCTACAGAAATTCAATGTCCGGCGGCACCAGAGCAGCACAGCCCAAGTGCACGCACCTGTGCAAAAGGCGTTTGCTGATGCATCAAGTATCTAGTGAGTCCCTGTGCAGTGCAGGGTGCTAGGGACACTGCAGGAAAGGGCTGAGAACCGAGTAAGGCTGGTGTTATTTGGAGAGGAGCGGATGAAGGAGGTTGATGCCAGGGAAGTGCAAGGCATTATGGGAACCCAGTCAGAGTGGAAGGGTAGGATGGCATTACCCGGAAGCCGCATCCAGGTGGAGACTTCAAGCATAGGTAGGACAGCACAGATGTATGAAAATGCCTGGAGGTGTTTGGGGTAAGCTGGAACAGTAAACGTCAAGGCTGCGTGCTAGGCGTCCATAGGGGTCATGGAGGAACTGGATGAGGTAAGAGGGACCAGGCGTTCAGACGAAGCTCCCCCATATCGACTGACTTTCCAGGCTGTGGGAGGCTCTGCCAATGGCACTGACCTCTCCTTGACTACATGTCAATGGGCCTGAGCCACAGGTCTAAAATATGCAGGCTCTGATATCACCTGTATATGATGGTCCCCATTTTATGTGGCGTGTTGGGTTCATGATAAAGAAGCAATGTCCATGGAAGAAGTTGGAGACACCTGCAAGGAAAAAGACCATTCCAGAGCTAAGAGGCTCTTCCTGGTCTCCTGGCTGCCACGCTCCTAGTTGTTCAGTCCTATGAGCTTACCTTTTTAAACTATTTTTTACTCATCACGCCTTCATTCATTCATTCCTTCATCACACAGAAAGTGCCAATGCTATGTTAGGCACCGGATAAAGTGGTTGGCTCTCAGGCACTAACTGAGTGTCCTTGGAGCCTACAGCCTCGTGGAGGTGTGTGATGGTGTCATAAAAAGAAATGCAGACTCTGTGGGCACAAAACCCTAGCGTAACTGATATGAAACTGAAGCCTCAGGATGCATAGGGGCCACAAGACAGGGTGGGATGGGAGCTCGGCAGGTGGAGAGGAGAACATCTACCAGGTTCTGGAGAGGAAAGGACCCCTGACAATCTTGGAGACAGTAGACAGCCTTCCAGCCTGAACTCTAATAGGTATCTGATCCTGAGTGGGTCGGCTGACATTAAGCACTTGGTTTCCATATCTGTAGAATGATGAAAATAATCATGGTGGGAGCTGAATGGGAGAGCACCCATGGCCTAGAACCCAGTATATGGCAGGGCTCAGTGCTAGTCAGGGAGCCTGACTCTAACCCTAAATTTTCTATGTATTTATATGATGTCCAGTCAAATGGTAGAACGATATGTATTGGTTGCCAACATCAACCACCGTAGCAAACTGCTAGGCGAGCTATATGCCATCATCCCATTTCACAGGTGAAGCAACGGAGGCTCAGGAGGAAAAGCAGCTTGCTTGGGGGCACACTCCGCTGGCAAGGAGGGCAGCGAGGATCTCACCCTCCTGTCTCTGGCCCCATAGTCTTGAGGGTGCTCGGAGCACCCTCAAGATGCTGACAGTCTAGACCAGCAGTGCTCGTTCAGGAGCCATTCTGTCCCTTGGGGACATGTGGCAATGGAGGGGGGCATTTTTGTTGTCATAATGTCCGGGAGGCACACTCAAAACAAATGAACATGCAGCCCCAAATGTCAGTAGAGTCAACATGGAGAAACTCCGTTCCCGCTAGAGAGACGCCACAACAAACGAGGTCAGGTCTCTGCAGCGGACATGGTGCTGATACGAGCTATTGTGGGGACAGAGTGAAGGGGACTTAGACCCTGGCCTGGCTGCACTGGGGGAGCAGAGGGCTCAATGGGGGAAGCTTTCCTTAAGGGGGTGAGACCTCAGGCCTGGGGAGGAAGGAGCAGAAGGATATGAGAGAGGGTGTGGCCGAGTCTTGAAAGGGGAAGGGATAGGAGGACCACCACAGCTCGGCATTTCCTGAGATCAAGTCTGAGGAGGCACGTGGGGATGCTGAGAACGGGTGTGCAGCCTGAGGTCTCTATTACCACCAGAGGAGCTTGAGCTTTATGCTAAGGGCAGTGGGGAGCCATCGAAGGACTGTGAGCACGGAGGGCTGCCATCAGTTGTGCATTATGCTAGACTGAGAGGTCTTAGGAATTGTTGCACTGCACTCCTGATGAAACCAGAATGTTTCGGAGAAGTAACCCTTATCCCAGCCCAGCTGGGAGGGGCTTATTTCTTTGCAAATGCCCGTGGGCATCCCTAGGGATCCCTTTTCGGCTTGGCCCCAGTCTTACCATGGACCCACTTTCCAGCCAGCCAGCAGACCGTTGGAAGACACGGTCCTGTAAGCCTCAGCCTCCAGGGTCACCAACAGTGCCCTGAGTGACTTGGAAGGGACAGGTGGCATCTTGAGGATGGAAATTGATTCTTGGCCGCTGAGGGACCTGGTGTCCACTGCTCAGATGGTGGCCACACTGGCCTTTTCCAGGGAGGGAGAGCAATTACATCATATCAATTTAGCCTTTGGAGCTGGCCTGAGAGTTGCTTTGCCACTCTGTTTTTTAAGCCTGGGGTTAATTGGGGACTGCTGTATATTTAATGGAGAGCTTCTGAGACAAAGCTGTGTGGGTTTTCTGTTGTTCAATAGTCCATTAGGCAGGGACTCGAGAGTCAAAATGGCCAGATGAATCTCTGGAGAGAGAACTCATTAATGGGACAGTAAGTTCCAATTAGTGGCATGGCCCAAAAGGACCAAGGTGCAAAAAACACAGTTCTCAGCCCCTCTCCCAAAGGGGCTCCATTATCCAGCTGCCTGCTCTCTGCTGCACAAACACGGTCACAAACAACACGAATATTTTCTCTGGAAATCCATCTTAGTCATCCACGGTGTCAACCAGAAGGCAGAAAACCCCTTCCAACCACTTAGAGAAAATCAAAAAAGCCACTGGCTTTCACGAGGCAATTTCTTCCCTCAACAAGGAAGAGAAAAAGTCCGTTGGGTGTGCCCCAGCTCCGGATGCCTTTTGGTGCAGTGTGGGAAGCCGTGGGACCCCCGTTGTGGACTAAGCCACGTCATCTAAGCGTTTTGCCTGTGGGTTCCTGCTTTTGTTCTGCCCCAGCACCCCGAGGAAGCCCCCGGTGGCACCTGGGGGAGGCTGACCCCCCCCATCGTCTGTGGCAGAGGTGGCTCTGGGGGTTCTTGCCTTGACCGGAGAAGGGGGTTTTTCTCCTGGGGGAGGTAGAGCTTTGACCTTTGACAATAGCCCAGGCAAGTCTGTTAGCCATTCTGGGTCCCCACATGCCCATCTTCAGAACAGGGACATGGATGCTTTAAGTGGCTGGTGTCCGATTGGCACTTACTACACACAGGTGAATCCACATACACACACCCAAGAGGATACACTGTGACCAAAGTCATGGAAGGCTGCCACTCTGATACACTTTCCCATCCATTCCATTGTCCCAAGAGCCCATGACTCCCATCTCAGAGGGGAAGGGAGTGAGACCCAGTAAGGGCCACGGGTTCACTCGAGACTTGTCCCGCTAGCCTCGGTCTTCACATCAGGAGGCCACAGTGGTGGTTTTGCCAGGTTCTGAGGCCCCCCACCCGCTCCCCCCCACTGATTCTGATGTTCCATGCAGGCTCGGGAGCTATGCTTCAGGAAGCCCATGTCCTGGAAGGCTGAGGGCCAGGAGGAAAGCACACCCCAAAGGGATGTGAACTCATCAGCAAAGCTGACTGAGCGAGGCAGGGCCACGACAGAGGCTCTGGGACCCTGTCGGCTGGTGGCGGGCCCTGGACCCACCTGGACTGTCACAGGTCTTCTCCGAGCACAGTTGGGGTAGCAGGACCTGCCCTGTTGGGATGTGTGAATTCTTTTTTTTTTTCCTTCTTCTTTTTTTAGGGTGTGTGTGTGTGTGAGTTCTAAACAAGCTTTTGTTCAGCAGAGGGAACCCAAGAAGCAGCCTGAAAATGGTGGCTGTCCTTCCTTCTCTGTTGACTTGGAAAGAACGGCTCAAGGGACCCAAACTGGGAGCCCCTCTTGGAGAGGGGCCCCTCATCCACACCGGGCCGCCCTCCCCAGCTGTCCTCTCCCCACCACCCGATTTATTACCTTCAGGGTAATGCTACTTCCCTTGTTCATTTGTTCACTGCGTACTGTGGCTTCTCCCTGCGAGGGCAAGGCGGTGTGCGCTTGCTTCTCTGCGGCATCCACGAGGCTCACAGGACGCTCGGCATGGTCGGGGCTCCCTGATGAGCCGTCCGGTGACTGGATGGATGAACTGGCATCTTTCCTGCAAGTTCTTGACCAACCAAGGGTCTCTGCCTTCTTTCCATGGAACACTGGCGACACCTCAGCACGGTATCTACTGCTGCTCTGAGGACTTCCTCCCAACTCCTTTGCGGGGCCCACCATTAGGGCAGGATTGCGAGTTGGAAGCCTCGGGAGCTAGTCTTGGCCTGGCTGAGTGGCATGTTCTATAAACCTCTCTCTTCCAGTGTTTTTGAGCAAGGAGCCTGGACTTTCTGATCCACTATGACCTCTTCCTTGGCCTGACCATCTGTTCCGCTTAGAGAACACTTGGGTTTAGGTTAATCTGGGCAATGTGTTAAAACCCATTTTCTCACCCTCAAAGGGCAGTGGTGTCCCAGCTGCAAATGTGACACCCTCTGAGAGAAGATACTGGGGGACCGCGTGCCCACCGGAACACATGCCCGTTACAGCTGGGACGTGTGCCCCCGGGCATTAGACACTACCAGAGTGCCTTTCTTCCCATATTTTAACTTGCCCGTCGCTCAGTCACGTGGCCACGATAATGGACATGACATTCTGAAATTATGTTTAGTGATGCAACAGAAAAAGAAAATTAATTTCATTCATTGACAAGCTTGTCAATTTACTCATATTGACTTCTTGATGCCCGCACCACAGAGGGCAGAGTTCATACACTATAAAATACATCATTATTAATATTGTCTCAGGCCATTGTAAGTCCTCAGGAGCTGAGAGATAGGGGGCTGTTTCTTCAAATCAGATAAGTATTAGAGAATATAAGATCTTGTGTGTTTCTTTTTCTATTTTATATTAAAAATACCAAAGGCATCTGGAGTAAGCCACCTTTGACCTCTTCTCCTTTCCCCCTCATCCAATCGGTTGCCAAGTCCTGTCAACTCTACTCCATGCTTCTTAATTCCCTTCTTTCCGTCACTGCCGCCTGGGCTGTCATACTTTGTGCCTGGATTATTGCAGCAGCTCCTCAGGAGGACTTCCCGTTTCTAGTTCCCCTTCCCAGCCTTCCTCCGTATTCAACTCAGTGGCATGTTGCCTTTACTCTAAAGCCTTCTGTGGCTCCCTCATGCCTTCAGACTAGAGTCCAGTATTTAAGGACCGCCGTGGTCTGTCCTTGCCCCCCTGCCCTCCCTTCTCTTCATGAACCCGCCAGAGGTCTGCTTCTGCAGCTGAAACCTGAGCGGGAATTGGCCAGACATTCATGAGCCTGCTCCCTGTGGGTCCTGATTCTGGAGGCGTCTGGGAACCTGCTCGCTAAGAAGAACCCGTGTGATCTCATGTTGTGGACCCAAGACGAGCTGGGCAGCTCAAGCCCTGTTCCCCTGGCGCTCCCTTTGCCACCACTCAGCCCATCACCCCATCTCCAAGCTGGAATGCCCCCTCCACTGACTAACCCTGCTAAAAAGAATCTCTTCCTCCCCCCAGTCCCATAGCCCTTCAAAGTCTTGTATGAGACTTTTCCTTGTTGTCTGGATGCCTCTCACTCCAGTAACCGGAACATACAGGAGTCCCCCATCTTCCCTTTCTGTTGTTTTTTTCTGGTTTTCACATCTGGCCGAATGGCTAGGACATTTTATATTGTTTCTGTTAATAACGACTTACATTCTTATAGTGCTTAAGAGTACTTTCTTTTTTAAAAAATATTTTACTTATTTATTTGAAAGAGAGAGATCACAAGTAGGCGGAGAGGCAGGCAGAGAGAGAGGGAGAAGCAGGCTCCCCGCTGAGCAGGGATCCCGATGCCAGGACTCGATTCCAGGACCCTGGGATCATGACCTGAGCTGAAGACAGACACTTCACGACTGAGCCACCCAGGCACCATAGAACATTTCCTTTTTTTAAAAAAATTTATTTATTCATTTTAGAGAGAGGAGAGAGAGGGAGCATACGAGTGGGAGGAGGGCCGGAGGGCGAGCCTCAAGCAGACTCTCCGTTGAGAGTGGAGTCCAGCGAAGGGCTCAGTCCCATGACCCATGAGACCATGACCTGAGCTGAAACCGACTGAGCCACCCAGGTGCCCCACTTTAGAGTATTTTCAAAATAGTTTTCATTGTCTTCATTTAGCGAAGATGGAACACCCAAGGTGTGTCAGTCATGCTATGCTGTGGGGTTGGAACACCGAAAAGCCACTGTCTACTGGGTGGAGTGGATGAGTCATCAGACATTTGTGATAAATTGTAAGCATTTGATGAATGACTGTCTGGGAGTCCTGTATCCACCACTACGGCCTCAGCATTTAGGGCAGTGCCTGGGACATAGCTGGTGTTATAATTAAGATACTATTTCCTGGAAGCTATGACAGTGTCCAAATTGAAGACAAGTGGTTGTGTAAGGAGAGTCTTGAGAGGGTGATGGGCTCCTTTTTCTCACGAGGCACAAGGAGATAGGGAAGTGAGGGTGTAGGGTCAGTAAGGTTTCACATTCTGTTTAACCACCCTGCGAGGAAGGCAGGTCTCATGAGTCCAATGCATTAAGTTCTCAGAGTGTCTTACGGAGTGACAATGGGTTACCAGGAAAGTGGCACCAGTAGAATGAGCACCAGGGCCTCCGACTCTTCAGCCAGTGGTGGCTTCATGAGGTCTTAGCCTCTGTGCCTGGGAAGGCTCAGCTGAACCACTCTGGACCCCTTGAGCTCCATCCTGGCAGCAGTAGAATTTTAGGGATTCCCGCAGCCTCAGACTGGCTTTTCCTGCTCTCTCTTCCGGCCTGGTGATTCTTGAAGGGGGCCCTGCTCATCAGCAGGAATCCAGGGCTCCCAGGGAAATCTTGGTTTCAGTGCAGAACCCCACCGTTTCCTGTTGGCTATACCTAACCAGGTGTATGGTTCAGGCAAGACTGATTGGTGTTTCAGGGTGTCGGCTCATCTCTCTTCCTCATGCTGACTTTGAGTTGTCACTAGTGGACTTGGATTCTTCTGTGGAATCACCTTGCTTGTGGCCCTCCTTCAGGACTTTCTCTGCAGCCATGTCAGCCATGGCTTGAGAGTCAGTCTTGGGAGAAGCTCCCCAGGGGCAGGAAGGAGTCGGCGATGACGGAGAAAAGCCCCTTGGGCTTCTGTCCTATAATGGGAAGATTATATGCAGTGTCACCCTGGGACTGAGGCCCAGGGGAGCCCCAAGATCCTTGCCTTCAATTAGACACCTGCCCCTTTCCTCTCCTCCCCTGCTGGCCCTGGGCTCAGAGTGCTGGTGGGCTCCACCTTCCACTCCCACACCCACAGAGGATGCTAGAGTGCACTTTCATCTGTGAAGCTTCTGCCAGTTTTGATCTAAAATGGCACCAGGAAAGTCTCCAAAGGCACACCTGTAAATTCAAATGAATTCCAGCAAAATTCACACCCTGGTTTGTTAACTGTAGGCAAAATGTCATAAACAGGGAAAGTGGATCTGAATATCCTGTGTACATGGATAAGGAAGACAATTCACAGAAGCCCAAGGGGCCAAGGAAAGGTCTGGGGTGGGACGGGAGGGTGGTGCAGGGGCGGGCGGTGTGCCCCATGTCTCTGTCCATGGTACTGACCCATCACCAGCCCTAGATGTCTCTCATTGCTGGTGACTTCTGACCCAACTCTCAGGAATTTCTAGCCTGGTGGAAAGGCAGAGAAGCAGGGTGTCAAGACAGGGAGACAGCTGGGCATCGCTGCTGGAGTAGTCTAACCACAAAGAAATGTGGGGCAAAGAAAGCTGCCTTTCCTATAATTGCAGTTGCCAAGACAGTTCTCTCTCCCTCTCTCTCAGAATTAAGGGGAACTGTGCTGCTCCCAGTCGGTCACTCACATGCTGTACATCGTGTCCAGGAGTGTTCTCCTGAACCCCCGCCTGACATGAGGCCCTTATGCTCCAGTCATGCTGATTCATCCTTCGAAGCCCAGCCTGAAGGTCCCCAGAAAGCTCTCTCTGCATTCAGGAAGAGCTTATCATTCTGTCCTATGCTTCCTAAAAATGTTTACTTAGATTTCTTGTCACTTTCTATTGTGACAATGTGCCTAGTAGTGGGCTGGCTTTTTTTTTTTTTAAATCTCTGTGCCCCAAACATGAGCTTTGGGCGCTGAATAGACCAAAGGCTCAGAAGATGTGTGTTGGGTGGATAAGCGCCTCCCCGGTACTACCGACCTGTTCAGGCCCTGGAATAATCCTCTCCGTATCTTAAATGCAGGATTAAAGAGAACATTAAAGAGAACAGCCCATGCAGGTCCACCAGCAACCGCCATAGCGTGTGACCACCCTGATCCATTTATCTGCCCTGTAGACTGCTCTTGTGAGGCTCCTCTTTGCCTGACCAAACTGGAAACCCGAGGCACATGGAGTGGCCGGAAGTCTTCCCAAGGCCCCAGGACCCTGCCATGGTACAACTGTGACTCAAGTCTTTTCAATTAAGTCAGTGGTTTTTCTTTTCTTTTCTTTTCTCTTCTCTTCTCTTCTTCTTTTTTTATTTTGGTGGGAGTTCTTTTTTCTTTTATTTTTTTAAAAAATATTTTATTTATTTATTTATTTGACAGAGACACAGCGAGAGAGGGAACACAAGCAGAAGGAGCGGGAGAGGGAGAAGCAGGCTCCCCACTGAGCAGGGATCCCAGTGGGGGACTGGATCCCAGGACCCTGGAATCATGACCCGAGCTGAAGATGCTTAAAGACTGAACCATCCAAGTGCCCCTTGGTGGGGAGTTCTAAGCAACCACTGTTGCCTGGACCTTGGATGATGCCTGTTCTACTTTGCTGGCTGGAAAGGACTCACTGCCCATTTTGGCCTCTGCCAGGTTCCTAGCTTCTTGATGCTCTCACACCAAGTTCCACCTCTCCTGGGACCCCCTCCAAAATCTTTACTGCACGTTTGTTCTGTGCCAGGAATTCACAGCAGCCCAGTGAAGTAGGCATTTCGTCCTCACTTCACAAATGAAGATCTAAGTGCAGCTAGGTTAAGTGACTTGCTCCAGGTCAGAACCAATAAGTGTTGCAGAATGGATTCAAACTGGGACCACGCTGCCTCCTGGGACGCTGCCTTCTCTTTGGCCTGAAATTCCTCATTACTGATGTCTGGGGAGCATCTGGTCAGGTATCCAGAGCAACAAATCTGTGGGAAGGAGCCCACCCTGTGATTTATTTTCTCTGAGGTTCCCAGGATATTTTTGTTCCCTCCTTTCAAAATCCGGAGCTGCCATATTCCCACCTGAGGTCATTAGCCTCCGCATAGGTTAAAAACAAAGTGTTTGTGTCCATCCGTCTAATTACACAGGAACCATCAGGCCTTCATTACCATCAGCCTAATTATTTTGAAATCCAGCATATTATCCTGTTGAACAATTAGACAGATGATAAGCGTTTGCCCCACCTGCCCAGGGACAGGAGGTAAACCCAGCATGAGAGAGGTGGAGGGGAGGTGGCCGTGGGGATGCTTGGGCGGGGGGGGGGGTCTCCACTTGCAGGCCTGAGACAGGGGAGCGAGCAGGCGCCCACCCACCTGCTTCTGATTACTTTGCATCCCCAACTGCAAAGCCACTCACAAGAGATTCACCTTAATGAGCAGGGAGGATGGGCCTCCACTGGTCGGAGGGAACGTTGTTATGGAGCTGGTCCTAATTGTCCCCACACAGCTTTCTGGGCATAAATAAAATGCTTACCTGGGTGTGGGGAAGCAGACCTGCTTGAAGGTTTTCTAAGAGTTTTAAACCTGAGCCCAGGGGTTTTGGCAGGTGCCCACCCTTCCCCTTCATGCTGGTGGGTTCATTCTCCAGCACTGGCAGTGACTCAGGGGACGGTCTCGTGCACTGGGGAGGGGGTGGGGTTTTGTGCACATGCTGGTCTGAAATGCACCACAGAATTGGACAATTGGGAGTGGAAGAGAGCCTGGGGGGGGTCTGTTCATCCAGTTCCCCTTGTTTCATAAATAAGGAGGCTTCCCCGTGGAGGTGAAATCGTTTGTTTGGAGTTGGGCACCCGGCGCTGTGCCCCGGGGAGACGGGCAGGCGATGGGGGAGCAGTGACAGGAAGAGCCGCTATTTCTGAGCACTCGCTGTGCCTCTGACCTTGTTCCAAGTGCTTTACCCGGATCTGAGCCACAGAATGCCCCTGTGTGCCACGTCCTCTCAGTCTCTCCATTTTACAGATGAGGAAACTGAGCTCCAGAGAGTTTAAGCAACGTAGTGGAGTTTCTACATAGCTCTTAAGGAGCAGAGCCAAGATTTGAACCCATGACCCTTGGCTCCAATTATCATGCAGCACCCTTGTGCCCTGCCACCCAAGCGCCACGCGGCTAGCAAAGGCATTCTGGCCCCCATGCAGATGGCCCACAGGACTGTGCCTTGGGTTACCTCTTTTTTTTTCTTCCTTTTTTTTAAAAAGAGATTTATTTATTTATTTGAGAGAGAGAGAGAGAGAGGATGCATGAGGGGAGAAGCAGAAGGAGAGGGAGAGAATCTCAAGCAGACTCCATGCTGAATGTGGATCTTGATGCAGGCCTGGATCTCATGAAGACCAGGACCCTGAGACCATGACCTGAGCTGAAACCACGAGCCGGACACTCAGCGAACTAAGCCACCCAGGCCTCCCTGCCTTGGGCCACTTCTAACATCCCAGCAAAACGAGGCCACTTCCGTGCCTTCTGCTTGTAGCTCTCAGGCTGTTGGGGGAGTAGCACTCAGACAAGGGTGATCCAGGGGGATAAACAGGCAGAGGACGCACTCGGCCTAGGGGCTCCTGGCCCAGCTGTGGTTGGTGGCGGGGGGCCCCGGAGGAGGTGACGTCTGGTTGGAGGCAAGGCTCCCAGCTAACTAGGGCCTGCAGGAATGAGAACATGCACTCCCGACACACCCCTGCAGCCCGTTCCCTCCCATCCAGAGACTCCTTCCTTCTCACAAGGCCAGAACTCCCTCTTGGCCGCCTGTGACTTGGCCCAAGTGGGACAGCGAGAGGATGGGGACAGAAAGAGGATGAGCCGTTCTCACCAGGATGGCTCAGGAACGTGGGGCATAGAGTGCGTGGTCTGGTGCGAGGGGGCGGGGCACACTCCCACATTCTAGTGCACCTGCCACAAGGGGAGGGCAGGCCCCCTGCCGGGCGGGCCCGAGGCCCACATAGGAGTCTTTCTTGGAGCAGTTTCTGCACGCTTCCATCTTTCTGGGCGAGAAGTCCACTGACTCAGCCTCACCCAGGGCTGCCCCACGCCTTTGGGACAGAAGAGTCTGCCACCACGTGCAGGAACCAAGCCCCAGGCCCCGTCCCCCAGGTCCTGGGACCACAGCTCCTGTGCGAGCAGCTGCCGACAGCAGCCTTCTGAGGGCTGGTCCTTAAAAGACACAGAGAGTGTCCGCGAAGACCAAGCCCTCCCACAGTCCGGTCGATGCTTTCCATCGCGGTCTGTGCGGAGCAGACCTAGCAGGACGAGGAGTCACCAAATGGGCCTTCAGTCTCCCAAGCGAGGCCTGTGATGAAGGGTGACAAACCACAAGCAAGGCGGGCTCTCTCTGAGGCTAATTACCAGCTAATTAGAGCGGCCAGTGGCTTCCCAGGCCTCTGCTCCCCTAACCAGGGCTCGGCGGGAGGGAGTTTCTGAGCGGTGCCTCCACAGCCCTTTGTTAAATCCGTGCCCAGAAAACCGCAAACAAAGCTCCAGGTTCCCAGCACCTCAGGCCGCTGGGGGCCCAGGGTCGGTCTGAGCCGGGTTCACGCCCCACTCCACCCCCGTCCAGCCACGAGCCTCAGGGAACCCCTTTCCTGTGAGCCGCTATTTCTCATCCCAAACACGGAGACGACATTCCTTGCGGCATTCTCTCTAAACTAGCCCCATGGTCGGTTTAAACCACAGGACCCTGTTGTCTTAATGTTTCTGTGGGCTGGGAGGCTGCGGACAATGTGTGGGCAAGGTGCGCTCCCCGTGAAGGCCCTCAGGAACGGTGTGTTCCAGGCCTCTCTCCCGGCTTTCTGGTGGGTCCTTGGCTTGTGGCCACATACCTCCCCTCTTCACCTTGGGTTCTCTGTGTGCACGTCTGTCTCTGAGGGCAGGACTTCCCTCTTCACTGGGACACCAGTCAGATGGGATCTGTGGCCCGCCCTACGCCAGCGTGCCCTCACGCGAATGGGACCAACTCCATCAGCAATGACCCTGGCGTCTCCCTTCCAGGCCCTCGAAGACTACTTGGGTATTGGAATTCAAATCATTTCTTTCAAGGGCCATTCGAATGTGGACTGTTACCCGGAGTTTCCTTCTCAAGCAAGCTTTGAGAAGTGATCACTCACAGTCTTCAAGACCTAACGAACACATCTTGGGTGTGGGATGCTGAGGAGACCGTGGGTGTGAGTCGGGAAGCAGGGTGAGCCTGCCCAGCCTGGTTTCTAGAAGACCAGGAAGGAAGATGGGCCGAAAGAGAAAAGGTGGGCTAGACCCAAATCCCTGGGGTGGGGACGGGAGCCGTGGTGGCAGAGTTGACCATTGGGAGCCAGGGTGCTGTGACCCAGGGACCCGTCAAGCAAAGGGATGTCAAAGGAGACCACGGGCTTCTGTGCCAGAATCTGCTGCCCAAGGATGGAGAAATCATTCGGTCTCCATGTGATGGGAAGAGGCCCAGCTTACCTTGACCTTGAGAGATAACCCTTATGAGAGGGGACAGGAGCCGGCACCGCAGGCAAGGACAGTGCATGGAAACTTCCAACTTGTGTGTGTTTATGTATGTCACCAACATTCACTGGGCAACTGCCAAGCCTCGAGTGCCATGCAGGAAGGAAGGTGTATTTTTTCCCTGGGCGTCTGCGACAAGGCACCGCAGTCTGGAGTCTTCAAGGCCAACATCAAGGTGTTGGCTGGGCTGCTTCCTTCTGGGGCCGGAGGCAGAGTCTGTCCCTGTTCCCCTGCAGGCCTCCGGTGCTGCTGGAGTCCTGGGGCATCTCCCGGCTTGGCGAGACACCAGCCCCACCTCTGTCCTAGTGTTCGTGCTGCCTTTCTGTGTGTGCTTCTCTGCAGACAAATCTGCCCCTTCAGCGAGCACACGGTCCTACTGGAGGAAGGCCCAAAGGAATGACCTCGTTCTAACTTGAACAACTGCAAAATTCCCGTCTCCGAATGAGGTCCCAGTCACAGCGACCAGGGCTTGGGACTTTGACATCGTATTTTGGGGATGGGAAACCCAACTCAACTCCTAACGGAGAGTACAAAGAGAGGACCCCCATCCTCACGGAGTTCTGAGCTTTTTGGTGGAAACAGAAGATTCTAGTTGGGGGCGCCTGGGTGGCTCAGTCGGAATGTGGCTCGGGTCATGATGGCGGGGTGTGGAATGGAGCCCCGCGTTGGGCTCGGCGTGGAGTGGGCTTCAGATTCTCTCTCTCTCCCTCTTCCTGTCCCCAGCGCTGGTGGTCTCTCTTTCTTTCTCTTTCTCTTCCTGTCCCCCCGCAAAAAGAAAAAGAAAAAGAAAATTCTAGGAAAGTGGAAAATAAGTAAAGGATCAAGGCTGATTTACCGGCTCAGAAACCATCTGGGGGCTCCGTCAAGGGAGACCTCAACCACCACCCTCAGAAGAGGAAAGCATCCTTACAAATAAGTAAATGAAAAAGAAAAAAAGAAAAGAAAAAAATCAGATTTTTATTTCAAAATAATCCTTATTGCACAAGGGGTGGTGCAAATTGTCCCTGGGGTTATCCTGAAGCCTGGCCTGGGAGGGTTGCCCGTTCTGCTGGGAGGGCCGCCTTTACGCTTCCCTTGGACTCCCTGCCTTCACTCCCGCTGTTAGGAGTATTGCCGGAGACTCTGGCTGACTTTCTCTTCCTTCTGCCCCTTTCTGTCCACGCCTTTGTTTCCAGGACAAAGGCATAAGAAGCAGCAGAGGGGTGGGCTTTTGAGGCCCTGAGTCCTGGGTTCAAGTGGTGGCTGTCAGTGCAGCTGCCCAGGGACCGTGGGGGGGTTGGGCACTTGTGCTGAGGGGGTGACAATGTGGTCTGGCTGTGGTGACGGAGGGCAAAGAACAGGAGGCTGATGTCCTGCACATCCTGGGGGCCCGACCCAACGTGGGATGGTATAGGGGGTAGGATCGCGGCCCCCACCCGCTGTGTGAACTTGGGAAACCTGTTGAGGGGCTCTGTGCCTCAGTTTCCACATCTGTAAAATGGGCCTTCAACACTGCAGCCACTTAGTGGAGGGGTGACCACAGTGAAGTCATCCGAGTCGCTTGGAACGGGGCCCAGTGCTGTATGGACGCCGCGTGGATGTGTGGACGGCCGAAAGCTCTGAAAGCCAGGAAATAGTCCATGTCCTGTCTAAATTAGACATTTATGCCTGGGGACTCAGTCACAGGGAGACCTGGTCAAAACTAACCGATGAGTACAGGGACTTGGTTGTAGAGACGGTGGCCTCCTGCTGCATTCGTGGACAAAACTCTCTTCATTCACTCAGTAGAGGGTGCACTGCTTGCCAGACACCGTGCAAAGGTCCTGGGGGTGAAACTAGAGAACTAAATAGCTGTGGTTCTCTCCCCACGGAGCGTACTGTCTACTGGGTCATGAGAGACCAGAAACAAGCAAACCAGCAAATAATATTCAATTAAAAAGTGCTGAGAACCATGATATCCTGATAAGCAACAGGAGAAAATGGGCTGCGGGGTCTAGTGATGGGTGACGGGAAAGGCCAAACCACAGCCTAAAGTCACAGGTGAGGACAAAGCCAGCCCCCGGGGGTGACCGCAGTGGGAAGAGGCGTGGGAGGCAGATGTCTGGCTGGGGGGGAGGGGACATAGCGGGAGGTGCCCCAGGAAATCAGTGCAGGGGCTGCGTCCTACCCGGTCAGGTCTATCCTCTGTCTCTGGGGAGGGCTTCATGCATCTTATTCCTGGAGGATTTTTAAGGAGCCAGAAAGAGCCTAAGTCTTTCTCCCGTGGGTCAACTTTGTGGCATTCCGGGTGGCTTTGCTGTCCTTTTTCCTGAAGAGAAGACAGAGACCCCAGGCTTGAAGAAATGGGGTTCAGTGGAGCAGAAAGAGTTTGAAGCGAGTTAGGGAAGACAAGCTGGTGATCACCACCAACCCCCCAGACTGTCATCAGCTGGAGCTTTTTATTCTTGTTCTCCTTCTAATGTTTACTTTTCGTGCATGCATTTAAAAATCATAGCATTCTGTGTGGCTCATAGTGGAAAGTGACAGTAACTAGGGACTGTCATAACAGAGTACCATAGGCTGGGGACTTACAGACAACAGGAAATCTGTTGGTGGCACTTCCAGAGACTGGGAAATGGAGAGCAATGTGCCAGTGTGGTCAGGTTCTGGTGGGGACCCTCTTGTGGCTGCAGACTGCGGACCTCTCCTCTCCACTCCATGGCAGAGAGACAGAAGCTAGCCCCTTGGCCCCTTTCTGTGAGGGCACTAACCCCATCAGGAGGGCCCCACTCTTGTGACCTCATCATTTCCCCAAAGCCCCACCTCCTGCCACCGTTACAGTGGGACTAGATGTCAACACATGAGTTTTGGAGGAACACAGTCAGACCCTATCATCTGTCTGTCTATCATCTATCATCCGTCTTCTGCCCCCTCATTGGCTCTATTTCCCTGCAGAACCCTGACGGACACACAGGTCGTGTGACTTTGGGCAAGTTGCTCGGTCGTTTTGGGCTTTGGTTTCTTCCTTGGTGGACCGGCTGCAGCAGAATCTGTCTCATGGAATTGATTTGAGAATCGAGGAAGATCGTGCTCATTCAACACTCCACACAGTGCCTAGAACATAAAAAAGTACTACATAAAAACATGTTAATGGTCACGGCCATGTTTCCGTCTATCTAAGGTACCCTGTATTCGTTCAAGGCTCTGCTTATGTGTTGAGAAAGAAAAAAATGCTGCCACTTAGTCATAAGAACGTTTCCACTGGGAGATGCATTCTGATTCCCAGAGAGGCTAAACCGGGCAAGCCATTGGGACGCAAGCCATTGGGATACATCTCATTCCTGTTCCTACTGGCTGCTCTGCACGGCTTCTCTGCCTTGACGCTGGTTCGTGGACTGAAGGGACATGACTCTTGTAGATGTTGGTCCTTAGTTATCTCTCCTGGTAGAACCATGATCCTTTGTACGAACAGCAAGAAGGACCAGCACTCACCAAGTCTTTCTTGGTGGGACTATGATGAGCCACTTTACGGGTGGGGAGACAGGGGCTCATGGAGGTTAAGCGAGCATCAGAGGTTACCTAGGAGGTTAGCTGTTCATCAGTATCAAAGCAACCATTCGAACCCCAGCCCGTCAGAGTTCAACTCACTCTTCAGGCAGCTGGGCAGAGTGAGGGCCGACTGCACCTTCCCTTGCCCACCTGTGACCTGAGTCTGCAAGGCGGTACCCTGTCCTCCTTCCCCTGGACCTGCTTCTCTGTCCAGGCTCCTCTGGGCTTGTCCTCACATTCAGAAGCTCAGTGCAGCTCGTTCCGCTACTTATTTTCTGCAGAATCCTGGGCAAACCCCAGTCCTTCATCCAATGGACCCAGCCCTGGTCCCTGGCACTCAAGGTTATGGTGAGGATTTCCTAATACCGAAGACGGGGCTTTCGAACAGGGGAGCCGCGCTTGCCCTGAGTCTGCCCCAGGACACTGGGCATGCTGCCGACGTAGAAGCCGTAGCTTCTTCCCCTGGGGTCCCCGCATGCTTCCTAGGGAAGGACACAAAACAAAGGGCAGGTCCTCGGCAGGTCGCAGCTATAATGGTCTGCTGGTCCCCCGAGACTCAGCTCTCCTTTCAAAGCCATTGGTCCATTCTGACATGAGAAATTTTTTTTTTTTTCTGACATGAGAAATTTTACTTCCGGTCTATTTTGTGCATTCATTCATTTCTCATGTCAGACTGGACCGTGGATTTGGATGATTTCTATCAAAAATTTATAACTCATTACTATTAGAATTTGTGTCTTTGCTTCAATATCCCAGATTTGGCCAGTGGGAGCCCTTTCAAGCCACTTCCTGTGTCTTTTTGACATCTTCCTGTCTTTCTTTGAGTGCTTTCTTCCTTTTTGGCACAATAACGTTATTCCAGGCTCATCTAATATTCTCTTGCCCAAGCCCTGGGAGCAGTCAGTTTTCCAAGGAGCCTTGGCTCCTGCTAGGGGTGGACAGTGTCTGTGGGGCCAAGATCCAAGGGTACATGTGCTTCTAGGCTTTCTCAACCCACTTTTAAATACGTCATAGAAAGGAGAGACCACAGTCTTTTCTGGCATTGACAGCTCTTAGTACGGTGTCATTTTAATTCTTCCGTGAGAAAAACAACTCCCAAGGGGGTCATGGAACCCAAAGACCCTCGCAATCCCTTTGAGACATTTCTTCATGTTCAAGACTCATCAGAGAGTGGGAGCACATGGCTATCCCTGGCTTCATGCTGCTGCCCGGTGAGACCCTTGCCATTCTGGAAGGGAGTGGCCAGGGACAGAAGATTCCTGAAGAATGTCTGGGCTTGATGTGAGCCAGCAGCACCTTCTGTTCTTGGATGTTTTGCTGCCAGCCCTTTCCTTCCCTCTCTTCCCAACCCTCTTGGGCCCTAAGTTTTCTTAGGTCCCTGGGACACAGCAACAAACAGGGCAGACAAAATCCCTTCCCTGAAGCGACTCACATTCCAGCTGGGGACACAGACAATCCCCAAGTAATTAGTAAACAAATATCACAAACAGAGATGCCTGCTGGAGGGGAAAGGGTGTAACCCGTGATGCAGAAAAACGGGGGACGTGGTGGTGGTGGAGATCCAGCTTAATTTAGAGAAGGAGCCTCTGGGAAAGTGAGGAAGAGCACTGCAGGCAGAGGGAAGGGCACGTGGGGATGCTCAGAGGCAGGGAGGGCTCCGAGCATCCCAGCAGTGGAGAAGAAGCCAGGGAGAAAGGTGGTAGGTGAGAGGTGAGAGGCACGGGCGTGAGGCCAGATCGCACAGACCCACCGGCACTGGGAGCGTCCTGGCTTAGACAGTGCAGAAACCCTGAGAATGGGGAAGCACATCTGGTAATTGAAAAGATGAAAAACGAATAATAAAGTGCTCATTCGCAGGCAGCCACGATGAAGCTAATGGATGGCGGCTAGGCGGACCATATGCACTTGGCTAACAGAATTAATCATGTTCGGTTCGGCACCAAACAAGGACGACAAGCGCAATAAAACATTTAAAGACGAGAGTGGATTTTAATTTTAGGAGTAGTCTGAAACAATATGATAATGATGATAGCCAAGTTGGCCCCGTGAATGTAAAAATCCAAATAGGACCCAAATTAAAGTCATAAATAATATTTAATTTGCTATACCCATGCATTCACAAAAGTCATATTGATGAAAAAGTTATTAGAATGAATCAGATGAAGACTCTTGTATGTCTGGAATATTTAGTGGACTGGAGAAATGCTCGCAGAGAGAAAAAAAAATCCATAACACGATGTATGAGTTGGAAATTGGATGGGAACACTATGATTTTCAACTTGTATTTATCGAGCAAACCACGGGCTGTGTTTCCAGGCCCATTTAGCTAGATTAGAACAAATAAGAGAAGACTGATCTTTAAGAACTTGTGATTAATGACACGCAATTCCTTTAAAGTAGTTTTGTAAATACTCTATCCCGATGATATTTTGTGCTCTCATCTGTTACTGAGCCTCGAGCTACGGGGCTTGAGGGACCTTGTTTTGCTGTCACCAGCGGGGTCTCGTGTGCATTGTACTACTTTGAGCTTGGAATTGAATCCCGGGCGTGTCCCTTGGACTGCGGATGCGCACCGCTGAGCAAGGCCAGGGGCGGTGCCAAAAGAGAGAGTAATTGCGAAAGAACAGTTATTAATTTGTGGACCCTGAAGTGCGATTACAGGGGACATGCAGGCAGCCCCACGCTGGTAACGAGAGCAGAGCACAGAGAGCTCCAGGAATGTGGAAGGAGGGCGTAGTTACCACTGTGAATGCAGGGACAGAAACTACAAAAATGTCAGTGCCGGGAGAGGGGTGACAGCGTGGCTGGGCGGGTCCCCTGGACCCCGGCCTTACAAAGGACACCCAGAAATCAGCCGGGCTGCGCTCCGTCTCCAAGAAGGCAAGAATGGAGCCCCAAGAATCATTCTGGAACTGACAGTCCCAAGGGGGGAGCGTCGCTGGAGGGGTCTGCTTTCCCAGCCCCAATCAAAAGGACCCCAAATGCTTTGGGGAAACCTCAAACACGCCCTCGGCTTCTTCAGTCCTGGGAGGTGTTGTGATTGACTCGGAGAGGTCCCTGGGTGAGGAATTAAAAGCCAGTGGAGAGACTATGGACTCTGAAAAACAATCTGAGGGATTGGAAGTGGCGGGGGTGGGGTGTGGGAGGTTGGGGTACCAGGTGGTGGGTAATAGAGAGGGCATGGATTGCATGGAGCACTGGGTGTGGTGAAAAAATAATGAATACTGTTTTTCTGAAAATAAATAAATTGAAAAAATTAAAAAAAAAAAAAAAAGCCAGTGGGGAAGTGGCATCTGCCCTGTCTCCCAGGTGAGTGCCTTAGGAAAGTCGCCCTCCGCGTCGCTGGGTCAAGAGCTTCCAGCTGGCTCACCCGGAGAGAGCTGGCCAGGGGCCGCCGCGGCCCTTCCCTTTGCTTCATCTTTCCCTTGAAATTGGGTGCTGGCCTGGCTTTCTCGGCCGACATTCCAGACGCGTCCTCTAGTCCTCACTACTATCCCTCATCTGAGGCTTCTCAGTCACCCAGGGCTCTCAGTCCCCTGCCCGCTGCGTCCATGCGGCCGCCTTGCCTGACGCGGCCGACCCTTGACATGGTCTCCTCGTGGGTCTGCACTCCCGGCTCTGCACCCCCGTCTTGCAAGAGACAGGCTGAGTGATCTTTCCAAATTGCAAATAGGGTCCCCTTGTAGTGGCTCCCTAGGGCAGGGTTTTTCAAACTTTTAAAGAAAAACCCCATGTACTTGTTTGATAAGTACTGATAATAGCTACTATTTATTAATAGCGAGGATCCCTATTTATTAAGCACCTCCTATGTGCCAGGCCCTGTGTTTGTACTAATCTGCTAACCACTCAGAAACCCTCACGTGCCTCCCGTTTGCAGGTGCCCCAGGGCCCTGCCCAAGGTGGTGTCCCACAGCCGGCCCGGACCCCTCCGGCATGACAGGAGGCAGAGCCTCTCTAAGAACACTCCCACCTGCCCTTCATACTCTGACCCCTCTCCGGGGCCTGGGGTTCCCTCCAGTTTGGGGGTCGGGCCCCTTCTGACACACATACACTGCATGCTTTTGGGGCATCATTGCCCGGAACCTGTAGGACAGAGTCCTGCACTCATCCTGTGGCTCACAAGGCCATTCATGGTCAGCTCAGGCTTCCACCTCTGGCCTTCCTACCCTTCCCCTCGACGCATCCTGTTCCCTGCCTTCCTGCTGTGGGTTTCCTCCCCTCATCTCTTCTGATAGCGGAAGCACCACCTCCTCCAGGAAGCCCTCCCTCACAGTGCAAGTTGGATGGGGGGCCCCACCTGAATGTTCTTGCTGCCCCAAGTACGTCCACTCTCCATCATGGCTCTCTCCAACCCGCCGTGCTGCTCATCCTTCTCTCCCCCACCCCCTACTCAACTGTGAGTTCTCAGATGGAAGGAACACGTCCCATTTACTCATTCGAGGGATACCTGGTAAACCCTCCTAAGACAGGTGCCGCCCTAGGCACAGGAACAAAGACCACCCCCGATGGAAATGATCTCTGCGGCAAGATGTTGCAGTGGAAATTCTGGGCAAGATCCCAAACTGAGATACCTGCTGCATCCCAAAAAGGCCGGGCAAGGGGACCCTGTTCCCAGGGTGAGAGTATGTGTCACATGCCTGGCCTTGGGGTCGGGCGGCCTGATGTCCACATTGGCTCTGCCACCTGACACGCAGTGTGCCCTCGGGCAGGCAACACAGCTTCCCTGAGCCGTGCAGCGAGGTTGAAGATCCAGACCTCGTAGGACTGCTGCGGGGCCGAGACCGTGCGCGGTGGCCTGGCTCATGACAGGTGTTCAGCTGACAGAGGACCCTTCTCTGTCCCCTCCTGGCACGTTCTGAGTCTGGGTGCTCATTCAGCCACGTGCCTCCAGTTTGGTTTAGAGGGAGCAGCTGCTCGCACGCGTTCCTGGGCCCCAGCCCCTTGGGTCCCCAACTTCTGCACCTCCCCCCCATGGGGAGCACTCTGAGTCGCACTCCCGAGGATGGTGCAGGAATTTGCACACTTGCCATCAGTGTAGTAGATTGCCTAGGTCCTCCCACCATTTCCCAAACTGTACTGTATTATTATGCTAAATTACTGAGAAGGCGAGAACAGTATAATCCAGTTTTTAAAAATCCATTAAAACAAATACCCAACAACTAGAAGCAATGGAAGTTTCCTTTAATAGGTGGATGGAAAAACAGAATGTGTGTCCTCTCTACAAGGGAATACTATGCAGTGATGTAAAGAAATGAGCAGGGGCGCCCGCGGGGCTCAGGTGGTGAAGTGTCTGCCTTCGGCTCAGGTCATGATCTCAGAGTCCTGGGATCGAGCCCTGCGTGGGGCTCCTTGCTCAGCAGGGAGTCTGCTTCTCCCCCTCCCTCTATGTTTTCTCTCTCACTTTCTCCAAAATTCTCTCAAGCAAATAAATAAAATCTTACCAAAAAAAAAAAAAAAAAAAAGAGCCAAAGACACAAAGACATGAAAAGCTTTGAATGTGTATGGCTAAGTCACAGAGACCAGTCAGAGGAGGGAACATACTGTAGGATTCCAAGTCTATGACATTCTGGAAAAGGCAGAATTATGGAGACAGTAAAAAGATCTGTGGTTGCCAGGTGCTGGGGGAGGGAGGGATGAGTAGATGGACCACAGGGGAGTTGCAGGGCAGGGAAAGTATTCTGCGTGACACTGTAATTGTGGAAACATGTCATTATACATTTGTCCAAACCCAAAGAATATACAACACCAAGAGTGGACCCTAATGCAAACTATGGACTTCCGTTAATAATAATGTATCAAGATCGCTTCATCGATCTCACGTGGTTGTAACCTTAATGCAAAATGTTACCAACAGGGAAACGCTGAGTGTGAGGGGCTGGGGATACATGGGAACCGGAAACCTGCTATACTCTGCACTCAAATTTTCTGCAAACCTAAAAATACTCTAGAAAATGGTCTATTGATAAAATTTAAAAGAGAAAAAAGAGATTCCCTTAGAAGAATGCAAATCTCATGTGATGAGATATTGAGGACCCTCCAGTGTGATTTCAGGTGGAATTCTTGAGCTGGAGAGGAAGGGGGGGGGGTCCAGCGGGGCCCTGGGGCCACGCACACCTTTCTCCCTGTTTGTGGCCGGAGCCCAGACCCTGGAGCCAGTGTCAGGGGTACCGAGCCAGTTGCCTGTGGAGGGTATAGAGCCTTGCCCATGAGACATCTCAGCAAGCCAGATTATGTGACTACCTTGTCTAGTAGCCACATTAAATAGGAAGAAACAACCTCTAGTTTTTCTGTATATTTTGTGTAACCCACTCGTCCAGAATATTATCATTTTAGCATGTAATCAATATAAAATTATTAGATATTTTACATTCTTTTTGGGGGGTGTACTAAGTCTTTTTTTGTTTTTGTTTTTTAAAGAGATTTTGTTTATTTGACGGGGGGAGAGAGAGAGAGAGAGACAGCGAGAGAGAGAACACAAGCAGGGGGAGAGACAGACGGAGAACCAGGCTTCCCACTGAACAGGGAGCCTGATGCGGGGCTTGATCCCAGAACCCTGGGATCATGACCTGAACCAAAAGCAGACGCTTAAGGACTGAGGCACCCAGGCGCCCAAGGGTACTAAGTCTTTGGAATCTGGTGAGTGTTTAACACTGACACCTCGACGAGGGAAGGCCAGATTTCCGGCACTCAGGAGCAGCCCGTGGTCCGTGGCTTCCGCTGTGGACAGCACAGCCGGGAAGGCCATAGGTCCACCTGGGGGAACGGGTGTGTTGAGCTCTGGGAGTGAAGGGAGGCTTCTCCCCACCCGCTCCTGCCCTTCCTCGTTCCTCTCCATGGCTCAGGGTGTGCCAAATAAAAATTCATTTTTAGAGTTGCTCTCGTCTCGCAAACTCCTCAGGGCGAGTGTCTGTGCCCAAGGCTCTGTCTGCACGAGGCAGAGGCAGGCCCGGCTTGGTGGACTGCTGCGGGTACATTCCACTAAAGCCGGTGGATTTTCTCTCCTTTCCCCCACCCCCAGCCCGTTTTCCTTTTGCTTTGTCTGTGTGGGAGGGAATTAAATGTAAGGGACACCTGGGGCTCTTATAGCTGCAGCCTGTCTGTGCCCCACACGAGCCCTCCGTGAGGAGAATGCTCCTGGCCGCACCACCACAACAAGTGGGGGTCCTTAGCTTGTGGCCCTTCTGAGACAAGGAAAACACCTGTTAGCCGGTGTCCCTGTGGCTCCTTTCCCCCCCTGCCCAGGGCAGGCATCAGGAGTCAGTCTCAGCTCTCTCTCTCTCTCTCTGAGGCAGCTTCTGTGCTAGTCCTTCTCTGCTGCTCTGGTGGGCTGGAGACAGCCCCCAGCTCACCCTAGTTTGCCATCCCTGCTTGAGGACCTCCCATCTGATCTTTCCAACTTTACTCCTCACTGTTCCCCTCTCCTGTGGACGTCACATTCCAGCAGCATCAAATGATTTTTCACTTTCTTGAATGCCCAGGGGTGCTCCATGTGGTTGGGCAGGTTGTTCACTGTGCAAGGGCTCCCAGACAAGGGGTGGGGATGCATGGCATCCAGCCCGATGTCCACTCACCAAACCGTGCACCTTGGGCTGAGGACACATGTGCCCAGGACCAGGGCACCTATGGTTGAGTTTACACAGGGGCACATGCGCTCTCACTGACCTGTGACTATCCCGTGTCTAGGCCCCTGCACATGCATTCCTCCTGCCCCAGCTGCCCTTCCCTTACCATTTCGTCCCCATTCTGTGAAGTCTTGCTCCAGTCTGTTCAACCTCTCCAGGGCTAGCCGGAAGCACTGGGGCTTCCTTGTGTTCCTCCCTTCACCGGTCAGACTTATTTAAGAACTATGTGGGTCAGTCTCTGTCCATGCAGAACTGTGAACTTGAGTCTGGATTTTTCTCTGCATCCCCCGTGCCAGCCTGGTGCCTGGGGAAAGGGCACGGGCTGGGCTGGACAATGCATTTCCAATGAAGCTGTAAGAGCACCAGGCCTCACAGGCTGACTGTGTCTAACTGTGCCGTGCACAAGCTCCTTGACTGCTTGCAACAGCCCTCTGGGCCCAGAGTGGTTACCATCGCCTGGTGCATGGACCGGGTGGGAGAGGAAGCAGAGACCGAGCCCGGAGCACTTTCTGCCAAGTCCCACTCACCTTCTGATGGCTCAGGTTTCGTGATCGCTGTGGAGAAGGGAGGGGGAGGGGGAGGCATGGTCACCAGTGACGATAATCACAACAGCAGGTCAGAAGGCCACTGTCTGCCAGACAGGTTCTAGGCTCATTCCGTGGATGACCTCACTTGTGTGTCTAACTCAGTGCTGGGTGCTCTGCACACATCTCGAAGTAAGAGTGTTTCTCTCCCTCCCCCCTCCCTTTATTTTCTTTTCCTGAGCAGTGAGTTAAGACTTGAGGCCATCCCAGCTAACAAGGGGCAGAGCCAAGACTTGTGGGGCGTCTGGCTCTGCACCCTGTGGCCTCTCAAAGGCCCATTCCAAGGAGCACAGAGTCTGGAATGTTCTTTCCTTCCAAGACCCAAGCCAAGCCCTGGGGAAGGCAGCACAGCCCAGTGGGGAGGCCATGGGCCCTGGAGGCAGCAAGCCTGGGGCCAGTTCCAGCTCTGCCACGGATGCTGAGCCACTGAAAGGCTCGGGAGTCACCCTCGGTGTGTCTCAGTTTCCTTGTCTAGGCAGCGGGGGCAGGGCTAGACTCTGCGGCTACTGATGCGTCGGGGCTTGAATGAGGGCCTGCGCTCATGTGCCCGGTGCCGAAACGCTCGCACACGGCCAACCTTTCAGCCGGAGGACGGTGCTGGGCTCTGGGGGCCGGGACCCTGCCTCAAGGGCTTAGCCTCTCTGAGGCTCAGTCTCCTCGCCTGTCCCACGAGCACGAGGCCGCAGACGGAACTCGCTTGAGCGAGAGCACAAATCAGTGCCGTGTGTGACGTGACAGAGTCCTTAGCTGGGGGGACAGGAGTTCCGTCCTGAGCAAGGGCCTCACCCCACCAGCCGCCCTCTCCCCCAGTCCCTAGGAAGCCTGGAGTTGAGCCCAGAGGTGCTATTTCCACAATGGGCTTCAGGGGCCAACAAAGCCCACAGGAAGGAAGGAAGGAAGGAAGGAAGGAAGGAAGGAAGGAAGGAAGGGTATTTTTCTGAGCCAAGGGTTTTTCAGTGGATGCTCCTGCAGACCCTCATCTAGAGCGCCAGAGAGGCCAAAGGGCAGAGAGGGGAGCTGTGCACCATGGGCCTGGTGGCTCTGATGACTGGGCTTCCGTTGTGCTCACCAGCTGGAGCGTAGAGCAGGGAGCAGGTGGGGTGAGCTGGCACGACCACCGCTGGATGGTGGCGGGAACCTTGGACCCCAGGGCCCACCGCGCAGGGAAGCAGGTGTGTGGCCCTGTGCAGGGAGAGGGCAGGTGGCCACTGATCCATGGCCGGTGCCCTGCCCCCACCCCCAAGATTCCTTTTTTTTTTTTCCTTAAAGATTTTATTTATTTATTTGACAGAGATCACAAGTAGGCAGAGAGGCAGGCAGTGGGGGGTGGGGGGGCACGCTCCCCGCTGAGCAGAGAGCCCGATGCGGGGCTGGATCCCAGGACCTTGGGAACATGATCTGAGCTGAAGGCAGAGCCTTGACTCACTGAGCCGCCCAAAACACATTCCTAAATGAATAAGAAACACAGGCAGAAAAAATAATATCGAAAGCCCTTGCCTTGTTCAGGACTTTAGACAGCCCTGCTCTGCCAGCGCTGGGCGCTCCCTGTCTCTCCCAGTTGCCGCCCCCACCTTCCGCAGTCGCCCCTGAGCACAAAGTCAACTCACCGGCACCAGCTGTGGCTGGAAAGTTCTCTGCAACCTCTCTCAGCGCCCCTCGGCGCTCCTCGGACTTCTTCCTCACAGCCAGGTCCTTCTTGGGGTAAGTGCTCACTGGGGGGCAGAGAGCACATGGGTTTTGGCGTCAGCCCCGCAGGCTAGAATCCTGCCCTGCTTCCCCGGAGCTCGGGCAGCTCGTTTGCGCTCGCGCTTCGGGAAAGTGGGAGCAGGGCTGAGGACCGAGGGCAGTGCAGGGAGGCTCACTGGAAGCTGGTTCGCCTTATTATCACGGTGCTTGGGCCTGGGGAGGTGGGGAGGGGGTGTCTTTCTGTGCTGAGGGTGCCATGAGGGAGAGACGGGGGAGCCAGGAGGGCCGAGTTCTCACGGTGTGTTTGGGAGTCCCTGCCCCTCCCCTCCACTGGCAGGTCTCAGTTTGCTCATCTGCTCAGTGGGCAGCTGGCTTCGTCTGAGGATCTCCTAGGTGTACTCCTTGAGTACCTAGAGGGGCGCCAGTCTGGGAGCACACAGTGGGTTTGCAGGGGGAGGACAGGTGCTCCAACTACAGGGTCGGGCTGCTGGGAGGAGAGAATCCAGCTTTCCAGCTTTGCCACACTCGCCCCTGCAAGGTCCCTACCCCTCCCTGCGGCAGCCTCTGTCCTGCTTTGTCCGTGGGCCCTGCCCAGCTGCCCTCCATCCCAGCACCTCTCCATAGACCTCCAAGGTCTCGGTCTAATCCCACCTCCCCTAGGAAGCATGTGTCAACCAGGGGCCAACCAGAGGATGGGAACCCACCAGTCATGCCGGGAGAGCGGCCTGAGCACAAGCAAGTGTTCCAATTCACCCCCATTAGCGTGGCTATTATCAGCAGAACAGAAAAGAGGTGTTGGTGAGCCTGCGGAGAGTTGGAACCCTCGTGTGTCCCTTTGGGGTGGGGTGTGTGTCACATAGGGCAGCCACCATGGAAGATGTTACGGAGGGTCCTCAAGAAATTAAACATAGGATTACCATGAGGCCCAGCAACTCCACTTCGGGGTATCTGTACGAGAGGCAAGCAGGGACTCCAGCCAACGTGTGCACAGCCACGTTGAGAGCAGAACTGTTCACGGAGTCAAAGGTGGAGGCAAACCCAAGTGCCCATCGCTGGGTGAGCGCATGAGCAGGATGTGGTCCATCCCGACAACGGAATGTTCTTCAGGCTTAAGAAGGAAGGATCTTCTGACACCTGCTACGGCACGGAGGAACCTCGAGGACGTGAGGCTGAGGGAAATACGCCAGTCGCCAAAGGACAAATACTGTATGATGCCACTTGCGTGAGGTTGGTACAGTCACCGGATTCACAGAGATGGAAAGGGAATGGTGGTCGCCGGAAGCCAGGGGGAGGGTGGCGGAGCCAGCGTTTAATGGAGACTTGAGTTTCACCTGTGCAAGAAGAAAAGGCTCAGGGGACGAGCGATGGTGGTGGTGGCCGCCCAGCAGTGTGGCCGTCCTCGATGCCACTGAACGGTGCCCTTAGAAGTGGCCAAGAGGGCAAACTTATGTTATATGTATTTCAGCACAATTAAAATTGTTTTAACTGGCTGAGATCATTACTCGACCGCTGGAAAGATCATGCTAAGGGCCACCAGGCAGACGGGGGCATCACCAGCACTTACCTGGTGGAGGAGCAGGTGCTGCTGGGGGTGGGGTGAGGTGCTGGGGTCTCTGCGTGGGGAGGCTGACCAGCCCGCCGGGTTTGCACAGAGCTGGTGGGTGATCCTGGAGCCCGAAGCTCTAAGCCTGGATCCTTGTGTTAGCTCAGTAATAAAAATACCAATGACCGGTCACGCACATGGCCCCGCAATGTGGCGTTAAATTGTTCCTGCGACTCCCCATGTTGTGGTTTAGGATACTGAGCTCAGGGACGGAAAGTGCTTTGCCCAAGGCCAGACAGCTCTGTAGGAGGCAGGGCTTCAGGGAAACTCGGGTCCATCTCTAGCGGCTTCCAGCCCGCGTGCCCTTCTGGGCTGAGCCCTGTGGGCTGCTCAGTTGCACTTGTTGGTGACACGTCCAGCGGGAAGGGCCGGGGCAGTGGGTGCCCGCCTCCCGCCGGGCTTTCCGGGGGAGCTGCTGAAGGTGCAGGTGGAGCCGCTTTTTATTTCTCGTAGAGCCGGGATGTGTTCTCACCTCACCATCCGATGGCGCGCCCGCGGTGAGAATTAATCTCAGCGAAGGTGAGAGCGCGCAAGACAAGCTGCTCGGAGTTCTGCAGGAATAAAATGTGGGATTGAATGATGCTGGGGATCCATCATTTCTCTCCGACGTGCGGAAGGTTTTTGCTCCTCGTGTGAGCGGCGTGCGGGAGATCTACGAGCCCGGTCCCGGGCAGGGTGCTGGGCTTCCCGGGGGGCGCGCGGCGCATCTGGGCCGGAGGGGCCGCGAGCGCGGGCGCCGGGGAGGGAGAGCCGGCCTTGAGGAGGAACATGACAGATGCCCTGGTGTAAAAGGTGACAATTTGCCTACACAGTGAAATGGTGCTGTCAAGACATCAGGGTATTTGGGGACTTGAATTCAGAAAGGAGGTGTTTGAAAAATGCAGGCTGCCGGGAGCTCCTTTGGCTGCCTCAGAGCTCCAGAAGTGATGTTTTGTAATTTTGCCTTATGATCTGTGAGGGTTTATCATGGCGCTAATCGGCCTAATGATGACGGGAACTCAGTCATTCCCACTTAGATGCCAGGTTTTAAGTAATCATAGGCGCTCAGCAGGCCCCTCGGCTGTGCGCTGGGAGGGCCTGGGGTGATCGCCCCTCTGCCTGCTTCTGGTAAATGAGCTCGGCTCCCACCGGGCGGGCGGCTTCTCCGGGCTGGGGAAACAGCCCCCGGTCTCCCCGAGACCCCTCCTCCGCCTCCCGCTCCCGAACCGGAGAGAGGACCGCTCCCAGGTCCACGCACCGGCCTTGGGCCGGGGTCCCCCCGGGGGGAACGCGAAGGTTGCGTGGGCCCCTGCCCGGGGCGCCGGGTCTGCCTCCTCGGAGTTCCCACTCTTCATGCGAAAATTTAAAACCCGTGTTTATGATAATGCCCTTGTTCCCATGGACACCGGTGAACTGCACAACCAAGATTAATGGCGAACCATCGAGACTGGTCCTAAAAGATGGTCCCTCTTGTGGATTACGGTCTGTCACGCGGCATCCATTAGCGGCGAGCGCAGGGTCCTCATCATGTTGGTATCATTGGGACCAGCGCGCGCCACTGCGAGATGGCATTTCCACCGCACATCAACGGATCATTTCGCCACTGCTGAAGGCATCGTAAATTGGACTTATAGCTCAGCTGCTGGCATAAATAAGTCCCTTTGATAGTTAGTGGAAGACGTTATGACACTCCAGGGTACAGGAGGGGACATTGGCACTGTCATTTTTTTTCTCCAGCCCTGGCACCCTGGTGCCTGTGATCTTTCTGAAGATTCAGGGCACGCGCTCTTCATTACGGCTTGGGCACCAGGGACTTGTTTTTTTTGCAAGATTAATGAGCGCCACGGAAATTCTCCAGCGCATCTCGATAATTAAGTCTTTGTTTATCAAAAAACAAGTTATATTAGGAGCAGAAAATTCGCAGTAATTATTCATAATTCTAACAATTCAAGTATAGCTACCTCATTTGCCTGGGTAATTCTGCTTTTTAATTTCTTGCATACATTTGCATATTAATTTTGCCCGTCGGCTGCAGCAGGCTTGACAGTTTGCTACTATGTGATGGTTTTCACAGGGGTGCGACTCAGTTGGGTGGCATTTCGACTGGGTGCAATGATAAATTATGAATTTTCTAATTTGCTGCATAATGAAGTAACCCCTTCCAACCCAATTAAAAAGAATCACCAGGATTTTTTTTTTTTTTGTAAATATATATTTTCCAGGTATTTCGTTTCATTTTCTTGGCCGTTCACAAACAAGGAGTATGTATTTTTTTTTCTCTTTAAAAAAAAAAAATACACGCACACACACCAGTGCTTGCATTTGCAGCCTTTCTGGATGGTGGGGACTTTCTGTGCATCAAAGGGGACTCAGGGCTGGGGCTTCTTGAGATGGAACTCAGGCCTGTGGTTGGCCATGCGTCAGTGTGTGTGGCCCTCCGGGGCATCTGTGTCTGCCTGGCAGGTCTCTGTTCTAGTCGGGTGGCAGCGATGTGTGTGGTGGCCGGAGGTGGTGGGGAGCGGAGTCCTGACACCGTAGCACTGTCCAAAGCGAGAGACGACGGAGGTGTGTTCCAGCGGGTCCCGTCTCTCCTATCGACGAACGAAGTACCCAAACTCTTCGAGCCTCTGCTTTGAAAAATCAACCAAACCAAACCAAACCAAAATAACAACCCTAATAAAGCGTGCCCAGGCAGCACCCGTCTCCCAGATGAGTTTGCCAGAAGGCCCAAGAGAAGCTGCAGACGCGTGCTGGGCTGGGGTCCGGCTGTGGAGCTGGAGAGAGGCTCCGGCTCCGGGGAACGGACAGTTGCAGGGTGAAGGCTACAGGCGTTTTATTTTCCACACCAGGACTGCCGAGCTGAGCAGAGCATCCCGGCAGCAGGCCGTGTGCCTTCCTGCCTTTCCAGATGGTTTCGGCGTAAGGCAGATAATATCTTCTAATGTTGTAAAAAAAATAAGACTTAAAAGCTTTGTATCGTCTTGTTGCAACTCCAGTATAAAACAGTCCCTGCGAGCGGTGGGGTTTGCGCCCAGCTTGGCTTTGCCGGCAGCCCCTTAGCACCGGGCCGGGTAGCCGGAGCATGGAGACCTACGACCTTCTGCCTGCACGGACATCTCTGTGCCTCCCCCCGCCACTCTTTCCACAGCAGATACAGGAAGTGCTACTCGCAGGAACTCAAGCACAGCCCCAGATGAGGACCCTTCCGCTCCCTGCCAGGCACTTCATCACATCTTACCTGTGCGGCTGATCCTTGGGCAAAACTGGGGGATGGAGTTCAGTCCCATCACCTCCCAGACCCTATGTGCCTAATACCAGGGGCAGACCCATGGAGCCTCTTCGTTAGCAGGACCCACAAAGACCTACTCATCCAGATTCTGCTGAGTTTCTCTGAACAGCATTCCCATGAAGGAATGTCCAGACTTCCCTTGCATACCTCCAGTGATGGGGGACTCATTGCCTCCCCGTGCAATCCACCCTGTCTTGTGCTAGTTCTGCTTGTAAGAAATCACTCTCAAATATGCCTTCTTATCATTTCTCCCTATGGGTCCTATTTTCCTCCCGGCTTCTGCCATTCAACGGTATGCTTGTTTCTTGTGTTCTGGAGGTTTATAGAATTTATCTTTTTGGCCAGATGGCTTTGGGGTCATGCACTGGCTTACACTTTTCTCAATCACCTGGGCCGTGTGCAGGCTAATTTCACAGTAGGTGCCAAAACAAGGGCTGGCTCTTACTTAAGCACCGACATAAATTTGTTCCAAAAGCCAGTCCAGAGTCCAGAGAATTCAAAAGGACAGTGGGAACAGGAGGAATTAGGACACAGCCTCACAGAAACAGACTGGGATTTGCCCTGAACCAGACTGCCCCTTTCTTAAAGGCTCCAGAAAGAGAACATGAATCGGGCATCTCTTTCATGCTATCTGCTCTCATTTCCTAGAAGTTTCCAGCACTTACCTTTGTGGCCAGACTATGAGCTCATTAAGACCCAAACACTGTCCCTCAATACATACTTGTTGGCAAATTCAAGTGTCAGGGCAGACACTAGCTATACAATCTTGATATATTTTGACTTTTTTTTTTAAATACGCAAGGTGATATTTTAATGCTTAATCAATATTAACTGAGTTTTAACTGTGTGCAGCTTCCTTGCCTTTTTGGGTGAGAATATGCTTTATCTCTGACCTCAGGGAGCTTCCTGGTTTTACTCAAAATAGAGGCTGTTTGAGATGAGTTGTTTTCCACACTGTGTGCCATGGAGCCCTGGGTTTCCCTGGAAGTTTGAGAAAGAGAGAGAGAGAGCGAGAGAGCGAGAGAGCACAAGAACAGGTGGGGCAAAGGGAGAGAGAGAGAGAGAATCCCAAGCAGCCTCTGCCAAGCCCAAAGCCTGACACAGGGCTCCATCTCGTAATCGTGAAATCATGACCTGAGCCAGAATCAAAAAGTCAGCTGTTTCACTGCCTGAGCCACCTAGGTGCCGCTTTGGGGCAGATTTTCAATCACCTCCTCTCGAAAGAATTAAACAGGTAACAACGCAGTTATCAAGCATTCACCATATTTCAGGCACTGTTCTAAATACTTTACATGTATTAAGTTACTGATTTGGTAGAGACTATTATTAGCCGATATTGCAGAGAAGGAAGTAGAGGAAGGGCTACCACACTCAATTTATGTTGCCCGGTTAAATCTGGATCTTGGATTATAAATAACACCTCTCTTTAGTGTATGTGTGTCCCAAATATTGGGGCATGGTGTAATATATGCTATATATATATATATATATATATATATTCTCTTCCCCACATGCATATATATATGTATGTATATATATACATTTACATACTTATACCATTTTTAAAACCATTTATCTGAAGTTTAAATATAATCAGGCATCCTGTATTTTTATTTGCTAAGTATAATGACTATAAACTAAGGCCCAGAGTAGTTTGGTCACTTATTCCAAATCCAAATTGAGTCTGCACTTTAAACCACTCTGCTATACTGCTTCTGTAAATCCCTGCCTGTATCAGCTGAATGAACAAGGTATAAAAAAATGCCTAACCCAATTGCTAGGTGCATAGTAGGCTCCATAAATGCTAGTTCCTTTCCTTCTTCCCCACCTGCCTTACCCTCAGCATGGCCTGTGAAATTAGCTTGTTTTCCAGGCTTCCGTCACTCATCCCTGTACTAATGCCATTGGTCTTCACCACAGCCAAGTGCCTCCTGTACTTTTATCCATTCAATATTATTCTTTAATTCTAAACACCAGGATATTTACTTAACAGGGAACTCTGATAACACGATCAGACATGAAAAATCAGGAACCCACGCCATAAATTGAGGGTCATTATAAAATGTACAATGAAAACATGAAGTTACATACTTCTCTCTGCTCTAGGGGTTAACTTACAAACCTGTTTTTTGTTAAATAGGAGACTTGCAGACATTAGAAGGGTGTTAAAGTCATGCCAGCACTTAACAGAGACTTTCTGTGGGAGATAATTAAAAAGGATGAAAGAAAACCAGCACATGAGTTAATGTTGATATGCTGTGTCTGGAAACCACCTAAAATCATCTCATGCTACCCCAGAAAATATGTCCCCCACTTTTGGCAAAATATTGAATTAATGACTGGATCTTTTGACCAGCAAGCACAAAAACAATGTTTCTGGGCCACCTTCTTGTGCAGAAAGCTGGTGACCCAGCGAGGCTATGGTAATTGGACTCACAGTGGCCACTGCCTTCCAGATGTGAGACCATACAGTGGCAGACTCCACTGGGATCTGGGGAGCTGACAGCATCGAATGAATGACCGTGCTTCATCTTTTGGCAACTATGCTTCCTCCCAACTCTGAGATTCTATGACCAGATGGTGTTCCCATCCACACACCTAGCTTGGTCAGGGAATCTACAGTCATCCTCAAATGTCAAATTTAAAACTTGAGAGGGAGTTAGAGGGCTGAGAGTGGCAATTTCACATTAATTTAGTCTGTTGGTCCCAATACCTTAGCTCTCCAATAATAGATGAAAATTTACCAGGGACCCTCAGACCTCATCACCAGATTTTCTTTTATTTATTTATTCATTTAGTGATTATACAACAGACATTTATTGAGTGCATGGTGTTGGATGCTAGAAATCTAGAAATGATGAAGACAAGAATCATACCTTGGAGGACCACTGGTGACCATTTCACTTGTTACTTCCCACTCATTACCTTCCTCGACCCGCCACCAGCTGGTGCTAGTTTGCATTCTTGGGATGCCCAGGAAAGAGGGAGTTGTGGAGGTGTGACAGGAGCTGAGCACTTGGAGCCAGAAGCCAAAAGACCCAGCAGTCCTTTCTACAGTTCTGTTTGTGGTGGGGTTTTAGCAACAGCATCTAGAATTTGAAGGACCCAGACTCTTGATGTAAGACCTATTTTAGGGTTGGACAGTGTGGGGGTGGTTTCAGTTGAAACATCCATGAAACCAATGGACAGAGAGGGCCTCGTGGAAGAACTTCTATGCATCTTGAACTCGTAAGCCAAAAGTTAAAAGCACATGAAGAAATTGAATACAACAGGAGACACCCAGTATATCTGTCACATGGAGGAATTTAAACCCAAAGAAACAGAACTCACAGCCATAGTGAATATGTATTGAAGCCTGGGCATATGCTAGGCACTGTTCCAGATGATTTACAGTATCAACTCATTTAAGGTACCTAAAAACTCTAAGAAGTGTTCATGATAATTATCATAATTTTAAAGCAAAGAGAAATAGAGGTATACTCAGCTTCACCCAAGATTATATAATATATAACTAGTATATGACCGAGCTGGAACTGACCCAGATACTGTGGCTCTGAATCACTCATGCTTAAATGCTACATTGTTGAAACTGCTGTTGATAAATCTGAAAAGAATTAGAATATGTAAGTTCTAATTCTCAATTAGATTAGGGTCAGAATATCATCTGTAAACTAAAGAAAATTTGTTGAAGACAAGAAATAACTTCCAGGAAACATTGGAAATAAGAGTTACATTTTTAAAAAGCTGAATGGAGTAGATAAGAGATTAGAGACAGCTGGAGAGAGAATTAGTGAGTTGGAAACCACAAGTGAGTAGTGTCCCCCAAGCTCCCTGACTATGGCAGAGAGTGATACAAACAGATAACATGAAGTATGTATGGAGCCATGGAGAGGGAGCCTGGAAAGTCTGAAGCAGTGTACAAAAAAATTCCCATGTAGACATGGCATAGTGCAATTACAGAGTGCTAAAGAAAAAGGGAAATAAGCTAAGAGAAAAAGTTGGTGCTCTTAGTTTGGGACCGTTACAAGTATTTTCTGTGCCAAGTATTGTGCTGAGAGATTTTCCTGTTTGTTGTCATTTCATCTTCTGAACCACATGGATTAGTTTTTCCATCTTATAGATGAGGAAACTAGGTCTCAGAGAATTTAACAAATGTGTTAAGCACTCACTAAATCTTTGCTGAATGATGTGGCTCTAGGGCCTATTAGGGGTCATGTGTGGTCATTTATCTTCTTGGAGCTTAATTTTGTTCCCTCTGGTTTTAAATGATAATGATAAAAACCAGTCCTTCTCACCTCATAGGATTGTTTCCATTGGTGTCTTTAGAAGTGAGAAATGGCATGGGGAAAAAAAAAGAACCCTGGTCCTTTTCATCCTGCTTCATTTGTTGAATCTGTGACCGTTAGCTTTCGAGTTCCCTGACAGTGGGTCATAACATAGCAGGTAATATCCAAGTATATGCCAAAGTAGGGTTTAAACAGTATAGAAAATATATTAAGAAAATGAAAATCCCTGTTTAGTCCTTCCATTTCCCCTTTAAGCTTATACGAGCTGAGAGGCAATCCCTGCTTATAATGCCTCCTTTAGCCCTGTCTCTATTCATTTACACGATTGTATCTACTTTTTCTTTACATAAATTGTAACCCATTATACATAATACATTCTGAATGTTCTCACTTAATAAAGTATTTGAAGAATCTTTCTATAACAAGAAGTATGCGCCTCTATCACCCACTGCATGGTACTTCATAGCATGACTTTCTCTCTGTTCCTTCAATTATTTCTGTTTTAAAGGGTACTAGGTGGGTCCTAGACTTCTTATTATCAATACTGCTCATGTGCACCTCCTTACAAATGTTCCTAAGGACTCATATTTAATATTTCTGCAGGATATTGTCCAAGAAGGAGAATTTGGGGGTCAAAATATTTTTAAATTGACAATTCAGCTGGCTATGACTCAATATTCTTCCCCCAAATGCTGCACTTGGAGTTTCATTAACACTTTTTCAGAGTGCTAATTTCCCCTTCCTTCATCAACAGTGGAGTTCATTTACCTTTGAAATATTTGTCCTTATCACTCTCTGGGAGAGCCAATATCTCAGGCTATGGGATCAGAAGAAAGGTGGACTCTAACAAGCAATGAAAAAATAAAAGCCCATGGGAATCAGCGTAGATGCTGATGGAACACAAGTATTCACTCACTCCTCTATTCCTAGTGTGGGCCGTGCAGTGGGACCAGCGCCCACTCCCTCTTGCCGTCAGGGACTGGAGTCTAGAAGGCAAGTGGGGTAGTCAGGGGGCAATCCCAGAGGGCTGTGTGGCTTGAACAAGGATGTCCAGTGCTGTGGGTGCTCACAGCATGGCACCTGCCTGGGCTTGGGGGCAAGTTACGTCCTCCTGGAGGGAGGGAGTAACATGCAAGCTGAGGCCCCGCTCCCACATAGGGGAGTCAGTCAGGAGAAGGGCATGCAGGGTGGTGGGAAGGGGAGAGACCTGGAATAGGACTGGAGGAGAGAGCACCCCAGGTCTATTATGGCCGCAGCAAAATGGATGGGTGGAGTGTGGACAGTCCTGTTAGACCGCATGGAACCTCCAGGGGTCTGTACCAGGGGGCTGATGGCTTTATTCTTTCCGCCTTGCAGAAGCACTCTGGCTGCTTTGTGGAGGGTGAATTAGGAACTGTGAGGGGGGGGTGATCTGGAAACAAGGCAGGAGGTGGGCCAGGCAGGTGGCTGAGAAGCAGGGGTCAGGAGCGGATGCAGAGCAGGGATGCATGGGAGATAGGTGTCCCATGGAGGGTCAGATGACCCTGATCGCACCTGCGTTACTGCTTGGGTTCCCAAGTGGACGCTGGTGCTACTCAGTGAGGCAGCCCTGGAACTGGGGTGGGTGAGCCAAATTCTGCTTGTGAAAAACATTTTTAAAATCATATGTAATACCGAATATTAAAATTACAGACTGCATTTAGCTTATTACAAATGCAATAATCTTTATATTAGATGATGGTTTATGATGAAAAATCTGGTGGGGAACCTATATAAGAGGCATAAAAAACTATAAAAACTATATGTATCCTCCTGAAAATAACAAGAAAATAAGTATATAGACCTAACAGATGGCAGATTTTACATTTATGGGGTCATTTATTTTCATCATAAGCCTATGAGGTAAGCATGATTATTCTCATTTTCTAATGAGGTAACGGAACCACAGAGAGGTTAGGTAACTTGCTCAAGGTTACCCAGCTTGCAAATATCAGAGCTGGAATGTGAATGTAGGAAGTTGGATCTAGAGCCTTTTATTTTTTTAATCCACCAGACATATTATTTGTTGCCTGGAGAGTATAAAGCATAAAGGAATGAAGAACACTCAGTTTAGCAAAGTAGGTGCTTTGGGTTGGGGGAAAGAGGAATTGCCTGGGAGATCTACAGAGGGGCTTTGGCTGCAAGGGTATGTTCTGTCTTACACTGGAAGGTGGGCACAGAGATGATGATCATTTTACAAACTCTAACTGCTCATGTTAAACATTTCAGAGCAAATGTTTGTGTTCTGCCTGAAATCTTTATACACTTTGAACCCCCTTTTGAGTGTTTGGTTAGAATTAAGTGGTCTGAGACTCAGAAGGAGCCCACTTACTAAAAATCCAAAGTTAAATACTTATTGATCTTTGCTTTGTGCTTTTCTGGATTAATTTTAGTTGGAAATCCACTGTCTCCCACTGAAAAGGCAAACTGGAAGCGAGGGATCTTGTGTCAGTTAGGAATCACAAAATAGAAGCTGGACCATGGTGGTTTGAACAAATAAGATTTTTCTCATTTAATCAAAAATTTTAGAAAAAGACACTGTTGGCATGGGCTTAGTATTCTAAGGATTTCAGAATCAAGATGTTCACAAAAAAAAATTTTTTTTTTTGTCTTTTCCTCATGATGCCAGGATGGCTGCTGAATCTCCAGCTATTAGGTTTATATCACCAGGGGAAAGGTTTAAAGGACATACATCTTAGCTTAGCTTCCTTTAAAAAAATTTGCCAGAAAACCTCACTCAAGACTTTCCATCTACATGTCATGGGCCACATTATTACAAGGGAAAATGGAAAATGTGCCTTTTTTTTTTTTTAATATAAGTTGGCAATTTGCCACCTGCCAAAGTATAGGGGTTTTGTTAGTGAGAAGGAAAGAAAAAACAGATTTTGAATATTTATTAGCAGTCTCTGCCACAGACCTTCATGACCCCCTTTTGTCTCTTTTTTCCAGTGATGCAGAATAAAATGGCAAATTGAACCCCACTTTTGTTTCTTGCTAATTGTTCTTATAAAATGCCCTTTTCACTCCAAGTCTAAGGCAGCCCATTTTAGAATGTCCAGAAAAAGAAAAAAAAAAAGAAAAGAAAAGAAAAGAAAGAAGTCTGGAAAATTCTTAGTCACAGAGTATTTCCTAAATCACAGCGGGGCGGGGGGCGGGGAGAGGATTTTTCTAAAATAATGGTACCAGGAAGATTTTGTGTCTTTCCCAATTTGCTGTTGCTTTGAGTCGGTAAAAGTCACTTTTAATCCTTAAAATACTAGAAGGCTTTCAATCAAGCCATTTTAAGTAAACTCATTCATGAGAGAATTTATTTCTATTCTGTATTGTCTTTCCTTTTTGTAAATACCACAGAACTCGAGTGTTTGCTTTTTCATGTGTTAGTTTGTTTATTTATTCTAGGGTTCCATTCAACAGCCAGACAGCTGGGTTATGGAAATGCCAATTATGAATTCCCCACAGATCTGAGCACTGAATTTTCCACAAAACTGGTTTGATTTTTTTTTTTTTTTTTTAAGCCGGGAAAGCTAACTAAATTTTTTTCTTTTAAGCTAACTAAATTTTAAGCAAACTTTAGACAAAGAACTCAGTAGTTTTTGCCATGACGTGTTAGGGAAATCCAGAGGGAAATTTTGTGCCCCTAAGAAATCGTAGTTTGGAATGAAAAGTTGAAAGGTACAAGAAGCAATCATTTTGTCTGTCTGCTTAGATGGTATAAGCATTCTGTGCTAAGCCTTGGAAAGCACTTTACAGTTTACAAAGGACATTCATATGCATATCTTCTGTTTCCATGCCTGTGCAGAAGTCGCTAGAGAGACTGTTTTCCTGTGGGCTACCAGAGTGCCTGTTTTTAGCCACCTGGTGGCAAGTCCCAAAATGTATTTGTGCCCTTCCCGATGGCTCCCCTGCCCCTACTCGAGGTCTGATAATTTGATAAAATGACCAACCATTGTCAGCAGCCTGTGGATCGTGGGAGCTCCCTGGATGTGGGAGCCTGACATTTTCTCTACAAGGTATTCCCAGCAAGGGATGATTTGAAAACATTTATGTATCCATTCAGGAAATATTTACAGCATGCTTACGGGGTGCTAAACATTGTGCTTCATACTTGAAATGTGTTCTCTCCTCTGGCTACCCAGCACGCTTGTTTGGCTCATCTGGCTGGACAGCCCTATGGGGGAGAGACCACTGTTCTCCAGGTTTTATAGTTGGGGAAACTGAGAACCAGAGAGCCGGAAGGGTAGCAGGATGACAGGTGCTAACCCTGACTCTTTGCAACCCTCCTAATTGTGAAGAGTGATGTGTTAGGGACAGCTCAGTTCGGAGTCCCGTGTGTCCTGACGGTATCCTGTCCTGGGCTGGAGTCCAGGAGGACACAAGGAGGCGAGTTCTGCTCCCTGCCCCCGTCTCCCGGGACCGAGCCCTGAGCTTCGCACGAAAGAGCCACAGGGAGTGCTCTGGCTTGGTTGGCCGTCAAACTCACCCGTGTGCCCCACGTGTCAGTTGGTTGCGGTTGTGGTAACCATATCCAGAGGCATCCCGAAGCGTGGGTGGATGGAGACGAAGATTTAGGAAAGGTCTGGAATGTTGTGCGTGTGATGGAGGAGGTCATGTTCGTGTTGGCAGTGGCTCTGATTTCGTTTTGACATCAGCTATTCTAAGTCAAGGGGGAATTTAGAGACAGAGTTGCTGGGAATTGAGTAGAAGGAAAAAATGATGATGTTTTATGACTATTGACTTAAGGCAGCTAAAAAGGAGCAGAGTGCCTACTTCGGAATAGTGGTACCTTGCGTGAATGGCAAGACGCTGAAGGTGATTACTATAATTCTAATGTCTTTGAAGGACAGGACAGAGCTGGTTAAGGACCAAAAAAAAAAAAAAGAAAAAAAAATTAGAAAATGGGGGAAAATAAACTTGACTAGCTAACCAATATTAATAAGTCAAAACAAATTAATCCCTTGCTTTAATTTGGTAATATTTTAACTCTATCAGATGTGAAAAGCCACAGATGTTGAGTTTCATTAATATGGAATTAGTCGTGCAATTGCATATTTTTAAAAGTAGTTATTTTGTGTGCTCCAAATTAAAAATTTTAAAGAAATTAGTTTTGAGGCACGAAGCACATTACATGTGCAGTTTTCTTGGTCTGATTATAAATAGGCCTATTTTCTTCTTATTAAGAGATTTCTGTGTTCTTTTGTTTGAAGAAGATAAACCAAATTGATTTTTTATTTTGTTACTGACTGGGGTTGGGAGTACGGTAGATGTGGGTGCTGGGGGATGAGAGCAGCCCCCGTGTTTCAGGTGAGCCCTGTCCAGGATGAGATCCTGCGGGCCAAGACACTGGTGTCTCCCCATGGGAGGGTTCTCTGCCCAGCTCTGGGATCAGAGAAGGGAAAAGGGTACCTTGAAAACAGAAGAAATCAATTTTTGGTCTTGCACTATTTTTTTATAAACAAGGAAGGAGGCTTGGAGAAGTCCTATGATCTTCCTAAGCCACCCAAATGTGCTCTACCCATCAGCCTTGTTTTAAAGCTTTGATGATATCATGCTCCCTTCCACCATGGGGCCTTTGCACAAACAGTGGCGTCCTTTGTTTTTCCATTTAGTTGCATCTGATTCCTTCAGATCTTGCCTCACTGGTGCCTTCCCCAACCCTGGGATTAGGTCAGACCTTCCTGTCTTCCTCCTTACTGGTATTATGTATCTTTCCCTCAGAGGCTTATCCCTTCATTCAATCCCATTGACTAAAGTCAGTCATATTCCCGAGCCTGATGCCAGTGAAGCTGGGAAGTCTGAGGGCAACGAGTGGCTGTAAGTCATCTTAATGATAAATGGCACAAATAATACAGCTGACCACGAGGGCCCAGCGAGGGCCTGGCTCGGGGTGCGTTCAGTAAATGGTGGCAATACAGCCCGACAGAGAGTGAAAGAAAGGAAGAAGTGGGGAGAAAGGAAGGCAGTCTTTATTCATGTGGGACCACAGTTCACGGGAGAGAGGGATGTGCAAACAAACATAATGTGGTGTGGTAATTGCCCTAATGGAATGAAGCCAGAAACATAGTTAATAGAACACAGACTCTGATGTCTGATAAACTGGGGTTCAAATGAACATTTGCTGCGAACTTGGTCCATGGTTGACCGGCTGTGTACCTGTCAGCAGGTCCCATGAGATCTCTGAGCCTCAGTGATATTCCCATTCAAGGGGGATGTTGCTTTCTGTTCCAGGGTGCACGGGGGTTTAATGGGATCACCAACATAGCCATCGATGTAGAATGTAACTTCAGCGGGAGCTCCCTGAATGATTGTCACCGCCACGATGGTGCCCAGAGCAGCAGGTCTGTAGAGGAGGATCTTCGTGGAGGCTGTCGGTGCCCTACCCAGATGGCCTTTACATAACCCTGACCACCAGCGGCTGTAAGGGTGGGCTGCCAACAGCTCTCAGCTGCCCCTCTCATCTGGAGAATGCCCTTGACCTACGCACACCCACTTGACATGGGAACCGCAGAGAGCTGATGACTGGCTGACCCGGGGGTAAGAGGGCAGCTCCTGTGCTTCAAGGTGCAGACAATGCTCTGAGTGTGTTTCTGTTCCAGAGGCCTCCAGCCCACCTGTGGAGCTGGGGGTGGGGGGAGCAGCCTTGACCTGAGGCTGCATCCTGGCTGGCTCCCTCCCTTCCCTGCCCTGCAGTCCTCCCTCCTGAAGGGACCTTTCTCAAAGAGCTCTCTGTCCCGGTGAATCATGTGACCTGGGTCAGGATCCTTGTTCTAGGCTCTGCTCTGGAGGAAACTTGACCCTTTCTTAAAGGCTTCCCGTGGGAAAGACTGTCTTTGGCTGTCTGAGGGAGGCCCGAAAATCTTTTCTGAGTTCTCCTCTAAACTTCATGATGATTGGGAAATTGGTGGTGCTGGTGGTGGTGGGCAGGGGGGTCCAGTCAGGGAAAGGAATTCCAAGAAGGAATAGCATGTGTGGAGATACCACACCTCCTTGATCGTAGAGTGAACATCCCTACCCCTCTCGTCCCCCCGACTCTATGGCTTCTGGAATGGGAGTGTGTCTTAGGTTGAACATCCCCCCTCGCCCCCCGACTCTATGGCTTCTGGAATGGGAGTGTGTCTTAGGTTGAACATCCCCCCTCGCCCCCCGACTCTATGGCTTCTGGAACGGGAATGTGTCTTATGGTTGAGGAACTGTTGCTGGACCACGGGTGGTACTTATAGGCAAGTGGCTCTGTTAGGAGGGGTGTGGACACCTGGAGCGACTCCCTTGGTCATGCACTGGGGGGCCACATGGGACCCTGGATACAGTCCTGCATGATTCTCTGGGACTCCCTTGGAGAGCTCAGCCCACAGCCCCCAATTCTTAAGGCCAGGTGGACGAAGCCCTGTGACGTAGGCTGATCCCTGTGAAGAGGGCTAATGTCTTGCAAAGCATGGAGAGCCCTCCTAAGTGTTCTCTGGCACATCTGAGTTTACATGGGCACCTCTCTTCTCTTGGCAGCACATGTCACTCCTTGTCTCCCAGATACTTTAGACAGGAGGCATGTTCCCGCAGAGATACAAGAGACCCACCCTTTAAACATGTCTTGCAGTTAGAGTGGCCCTTCCCAGATGACTCCTGGGAAAAGCTGTCAGTGCCATGTGGGTGGATGCTGGGCCGGTTTCACTGTATGGTCACCGTGGACCTGGTACCTTTGGTGCCTCCCACTGGGCATGGCCCACCGCTGGGAAGGGGAGGTCTGTAAACCAGGCACTGGAGCAGTGAAGTTTAGACCCGCATGCCCTGAACCCCGAGGAAGCTGAGGCCACCATCACCAGCCCATCACTTCACGGTGCCATCTTCCTCTTGCCCGCTCTCTGGACCAACTCGGGAAGTCTCTTGTCCCCCAGGCACCGGTCGTCTATGTCCAAGGACTCTGACATCCAGACCCTTTCTCTTTCTCCTCCTGTCGTGGCTTGTTTCACACTAAAGAAGTAAACCAGTGCTACACATCTGTCAGCCTGAAATTCATGGAGCTATTTGGAAGCAAAACCAAGAAAAACAAAACTGATTAGGGAAAGATCTGCTTTCAGAAAACCTATTTCTGTCACAGGGGGATGGATAAATAAAATAATGTTTCAATAATTTATGCAGCCTGCGCGCGAAAAAACATTGGAAATGTGAAACGAGGACGACACATAAAGAACAACCCAAGTTGATAGCTGCTTTAATCAGTTCGGTTGATAATTCTAAAATAAATTGGAAAAATCAGTCTTGCTCTCAGCTTTTGAATGATGATGGGATGGTAGGGAGATGGGTGTTCTTCCTCCTGGAAAACGTTTGCTCTTTTTGGGTCCCCCAAGGACGCGGGCCTCGGCCCTGGATGGGGGTCATCCCTGCTCAGTGTCTGTCCTCCTGTCTTCACCGTCCTCGGTCCTCGCACTGTGTGGGTCTGGAGCTCCCAGGCTGGCCACGCCCACTTGGCTTCTCACAGAACAACTCAGGGTCCCTGTGGGATGAGGTGGACAGGCTCTTGGTTGGGCGGGGAGCACGGGTTTGCAAGTCCCTATTTTTCAGATTGCCCCCACCTCCCCTGCCAGTACTGAGACGGTCCTGAGGGAACAGTGGGAAAGACATAGAGTCATACTTCAGTTATGATCAGCAAACCCACTAATCCAGCAAGTTAGCTCCCTGGGTGCCATAGGAGATGTTGGGGAGGTAGAAAAATACTCATGTGTGGTGGTAGATATGGTTTGGGGTCCCCTTAGGAAGACAGGACCTCAAAAATGACTAACCAGACCCTGAAGGTTCTTTGATGTCTTAATCTAGAGTCCTTTTTCTAGTTTCCTGCCCATGCCCCAGGTCTTCCTATCTAGGGCTCCTGGCCGCACAAACAGTTCTTCCAACCAAGCTGGCGAGGCCATGGAAGGCGAGGGGAACAAGGAGCACTCAGAGGAACCTCCTGTTGGTGAGAGACAGCCTGCGTGCCCATCCATAGAACCACAAGCTAGTTCTATTTGACCTGAGACCAACCTCAGAGATGCAGTTGGCAAGCAGCCTATGTGGTACTCTCTGCATTTCTGGAGTCAAAGGAGAAATGGTTGGCTCTCTCATGAAGATGCCAGAAGTAGGAAAAGGAAATCCAAGGCACCGCTGGAGACCTAGGCTGTAACATGGATAACTACCTCCAACTCCCTGAATTCCCATGGTCATGGAGAAAGCAGAACCAATATGGCACCCAGAAGCCTGGAGTCTTGAAATGACAATCTAGCCCCATAAGAGCAGCACTGGGACTTCCAAGGCTGGCTCTGGAGAATCTGTGTGGACAGTGCCTGTCATAGGTTGAACCTCATCAGTCAATTGCCTTGCCAGTTCCTCCCTCCTTCATTCTACTCCTCCTCCCATCACCATAGCAGACAGCACCGCCCCCTCCCCCCCAACAGGAGAGGTGGAGGGAAGCCCTAAAGGTATGACTTTTGCCTTTAGTTTAGCGAAGCTTCTCTTTGGCTGTGCTCCAAATACCACTTGCCATATAATATCCCTCATGAGCACTGATGAGTTTCCAGGTGGATGAAAGTACACCTGCCATCTTGGCCTCGTGGCTAACACTTGGGTTCATACATGACCACCGCCAGGTTTAGCAACAACAGATCAGACAAATACCAGAGAGTTCAAGGGTCTCACGCCCCGTTGTATCTTCAGAGCCTGGATGGGAGCCCACCGTTTGGATACCTAGCATTGTTGAATCCGAGAAGGAACACACATGCCGAGTGTTGGAGAAGACAGTCTAAAGAGGCATCACTGTGGGGTCGTGTGTCACAGGGCACGAGATATCATAGATGGAGGACAAATGGAAGGGACATGGAGGGCAAATTATGACTTCAAACTCACTCCTCCTTTGAAGCGGATACACACCTGGATTCTAATTACCCATCTCTCCTTTTAAGCCCTTCTCAGTACATTTCAATCAACACCTTTCCCATTCCAGTGCAGAAATGCTCCCTCCAATGTGCTAAAACAAGTGGTGGACCAACCTTCTATCGTACTTACAGTAACAGGGAGCTCATTATCACACAAAGACGCTTTAATGTTGGATACCCCTCTCTTTGTGACCGCACAGAAATCTGTTCTGACCATTTCTATTTACTGGACTGGAGTCTGGTGTCCAAAACCCTCCAGGTGCTTTGGTTGCTCTGCCCCAGTTCCCAGCAGCTTTTTGACACTAGATCTTATCCCCCTGAGGCTTTGCTTCCCAAGAGAAAGAGTCTCAGTTCTTTCCATAGTCTTCTGTGTGATGTGGCCTGGAGACTTCATCTCCTGGCTCTCTCCCGTTTGCTCAGAGGCATGATATCCCACTAAGGGCGGCCTCCAAGCAAGGTAGGGTTGGCCTCTATTTCTCGGACTTAGCACTGCTGTTCTTGTGACCCAGCTGGTGGTAGGAGAGGCAGGCTGAGCTGATTGTTTTTTCTCTCCAGGCAGGATCTTTGTCTGTGTGTCCACCCCTCGGGTGCTGGAGGAGCGTCTGTTTGGGCTTCTCTTCCCACCGCAGCAGGAAACCCTCCACGGCCGAGCCAGGCCGCCTAAAGTCAATCTTATTTTGCTCCTTTTGTTTGGCATTTACTGGCCCAAGTGGGTGCCTAGGAAATGTTTGGGGAGTGAAATAAATGCATTTAGCTGCCACACCTCGGCACTCTCAAGACTGGCCGAGAGCTCGAATGTGTGAGAAACTGCCCGGCCCCAAGAGCCCCGCGTTTCCGCTCCAGCAAGGTCTGAGGAGGACGATCGCTTATGTCTCTCTCCTTCCGTCCGGCTGTCTCTTGCTCTCCGTTGGAGATCAGCTCTCCTTCCCTCTCCGAGCCCTCCCTCCCCAGCCCCTTTGTCGACACTTGATCATTTACATCAAGTTGACATTCGCAGAGTTTACTCAGGGGTCTGTAATTGTATTCTTTCCCTGGTTCTGCATTACCAACCATGAAAATGGAATCTTATCATCCCTGACCAATTTTTAATGTACAAAATGATTTGGCTGAGGTTCAAAGGGAGGCACAATTGAAATCAGGTGAATGATACATGTAGTTTTTTTTCAGTTCCTCCGTGCTTAGATTTGATTTTTTTTTTTTCCGGTATAGCACAGAAAAAAGAAGAAGTAGATTATTTTTGCAAGTTATATAAGTGCATTTGTGTGCTGGGTAGGTATGAATCTCTATATATCCCGAAATCACAAATATGTATATGCATGCATATTTGCCTATATTAGCATACTCACATTTCACATGTGTGCACCTATTTAGACATAAGCAAACAAATATAATTATATTGTTTGCGATTTTATTGATGGCAATCAAATTTGCAATGATCCTTAAAATGTATTCAAAACACCCAAAGGGCTGCAACAGCCCTGCAGCGAGTGCCCAGGATTAATGGCTGGAATATTTAAATGAAGCCCTGACACCCCTTTGTTAATTCAGAAAGGAACCCCTAGGGAGAAGGCAGGACTCTCTGGTCCTGGCCAGAATCATCCCAGGTCTTGGATACACTACCATGGAACATCCTGATGTCCTTTGGCAGATGTCGTCCTAAAGGGAATAGGGAAGAAGCAGGAATGCTTTGCCAAAAAGCATAGGTGATTTGGTAAGTGATTTGTTGAGAAGGGCTCTAGGATTGGTACCTTTTCATCCCTCTTCTGAGGAGTATGGGAGCAAACAAGCCCGTGCACCTGGCTTCGAAGGACAAAGGCATTGCCCACTGCCTTCCCTCCCTTCCAAGTTCTTGGCCAGAGACTCCGGTGTGTGGAACAAAGGGGCTCCTGTCTGACAAGGGTTGGACCTGGGGCTCGGCCGAGTCATGCTGTATCTTATTAAGTGTTGGGTTTGATCCTATTTTTCTTAAGAGGAAACTGGGGGCTCAGAAAGCTTCAGTAATATTCCCAAGGTCAGACCACCTGGAAAATGGTGGAGTCAAGATGCGAATGTCTATTAAGTAGTTCCAAGCATGGCCTGTAATTACGATGCTGTGTGGGCCCCTGTTGAGCCAAAGCTGTCTTCTTTTGGACCCTGATGGCATGGTTCGATGGGGCATGCCAGAGGCAGGTTCCATGTGGAGGTCTCCAAGGTTCCAGTTTCTCTTGGGATACCCGGGCAGGCAGGATGAAGCTATGGGGGCAAAGGTGGGGTGGACGGTAGGGTTGCTGTTTAACTCAACAACTGTGTGAAAGGTATTAGCGATCAGACTGATGGCAGCACACAGGGAGGCCTGTGTTCTGGGCTCTGCCTGAGGCTCCGTCCCAGTCTCAGTCCTGATGATCGTTCTCCTTGGCAACTCAGATGAGGGTGTAGAAGGTTCTTTATCACATCTGCAGCTGGTATAAAGTGGGGAGGAGATGTCCATGCACTGGCTGCCGGTTCCAGACTTCAAATGATCTTGATGCTTCATCTTGGGTCCACATTATCAAGACGGATTGCACACTGATCCAAAGTTCCCTACTCCTCAAAACGCCCGTCCCCAATCCCAAATATCACAGCAATACCATCTAAGTACATAATTTCCAGTGACAAAAGGAGCTCTGGCTAATAATAGCCATTATTTATTGAGTCCGTTTTAGGGGCCAGGCATTCTATAAATGATGAGTCATTTAATTCTCCTGGCATTCTCTAGTGTTTAAAGGGAACAAATCACCTACTCCAAGTCAAGAGAGCTTGGGAGCAGCGGGACCAGGATTTGAACCCAGACATACACCATCTGAGTGTAGCTGCGATGCCTTCTCCCTGCTCGGGGCCAAACCAGGCGGACCTGGGAGGGAACTGAGAGGCTGGGACACGGAGGTCTGGGAGTCACTTCAGGGCCTGGGTTATTTGGCAGATGGGACGGAACTCAGCCAGTAGCCCTTCTGATGCTCCCCTTACAGCTTTTCTTGGTTGTGGTCTCATTCCTTCTCAGGCCTGGAAGTTGTGGGTTGGCTGTGGCTGTGGCTGTTGTGGTTCATGGTTGGGCCAGAAGGTCTTCTCTTTATGGAAAGGAAATCTTCTGCGTGTCTGAAGGGATGACAGGGGCTTGGGATGTGAAGGAGCTATTGCTCCTTACGTAAAATGAAAAAGAGACACCAGCTTTTCGGGAGGCTTTTGACATCCGCTTCTGTCCTGTGTACGCTGGTGGCCAATGCTCGCTGAAGGCAAAGCATCCTATCGATGAAGGCTGCCTGCGTTTCTGTCCACGTTGTGTATGCAGACGTACAGGCACATACCTGCGCTCACAGATATAGCTTGGCTACCAGCAGTCAGAGGGCAATGCGGCTTTGCCTTATCGTACAGTGAAACCAGCTCTGTGTGCTTTCCAGAAGGTTCCATTAATTCTTCCTGAAACCGCTTCCAGGAAATCTCTCTAACTATAGGTTAAGTGTTATCACTTCCACCAATATAAGAATTAGAAGAGAGTCTTTGTGCCTACATGAGATGATGCTAAGTCAGGCTTCTCGTGCACAGCGAAAATTATACCATTTTTGTACTCAAAACCTTTAATATGGAAAGTACCAGATGCCTTCATTTGTATATGTGTTTATTTTGTCATCCAGAACCCTCCAGGATGTATACTCTGACTCTGTCTCAAGCCTTGCCCTTTCTGATCTCCTATCCCACCCCACGTTCTGGACCTGCTAGGCTCCCATCTCCCTCCTCCATCTGGGTCCTGCACTTTCCAAACTCTATCCGAGTGCTCAGGCTCTCTCCTCTCCCTGCAAATGTGTTGCTTAGTTTAATTGATTTCCATTCTGCCCATCCTTCAAAGACTATCTCAAAGCCCCCCTCTTCCTGGATCACTTACTGATCTTTTTGATCAAATGTGAGTTGTTTTTACTTTGATGTCCCAAAGCACCTTTTCTCTGGTTCTTACTTGGCACACATTATTGTTCTTCTTCTTCTTCTTTTTTTTTTTTTTAAGAGATTCCCATTGGCTTTGGAATCAGACAGTCTTGCCTCTCATTCTGCCTCCACTGCTCATTAGTCCTATGAGGACCAGGTTGTGTAGATTTCAAAACTCCAATTTCCCAAACCATTAAGATGGAGGAACAAAACCTACCTTATAAGGTTGACCAAATGATTGCATGAGATAATATACACACAGTGTCTAGCAAAGTGCCTGGTGCAGACTGAGTGCTCAAAAAAGATTATTTACCTTTCTGTTTGTATTTTTAGGTAGACAGTGGTAGCTGCAATGGATAAACTTTAAAATCCTAGTGGCTTAACACAGTGGAAGGCTGTGTCTGACTCAGGTAAAGTCTTAAGGTGGGCAGCCTTTCATGCAATGAGTCAGAGGGACATAGTTATGATTTCACACTTTCTACAGGTCAGGAGTCCCAGAAGTCCAGGAATCAGGAGTCCTGGGTCCCCTGCCAGAGTCATGTGTTTGCTGGGCTGCATTCTCATATGAAGGCTCAACTGGGGAAGGACCACCCTCCCGGCTTGCTCAGGCTGTTGGCAGAATTCATGTCCTTACCTCTGTTGGACTGAGAGCCCTGACAACTTTCTGGAGATTTCCCTAGTTCCAAGAGGCTACCTGGAGCTTCTAGAAGCTTCCTGCAGTCCCTTGACATGTGCACTTTGTCAACATGGCTGCTTACTTCATCAAGCTAGTAATGATCATCTGCTAGCACCAGTCTGCTAGACTCTTCACTAATTTAATGTAACCACTGGGATGACATCTCAGCACTTTGCCATGGTTTATTGGGAGGAAGAAAGTTTCAGATTTCATCCACACTCAAGTTCTGAGAACTTGCCAAGCGGGTGAACACCAGCAGGTGGGGATTTCTGGGGTCAGTTACAGATGGATTATGTAAGATTTCAATTGCAGAAAGTTTGCAAGACAAAAAATAGATAAGACATATCATTTCTAGCATCAATGGAGATATTTAACACATAAATGTATCCAACTGATACACTTAAGACTAACCTCCTATGTGCTGGGTACATCTGGATGTGGGAGATGGAAAGAAAAACATTCATGTGCTATTTTGTTCTTGAAAGCATTCTCTGCTGTTCCCTGCCCTGCCCTGCACTGTGAGACTATGTTTCCAGGGATTGCTTGTCCAAGGGTTTCCAGATAGATTTGGCTAATGGGAGGCGATGAGAAGATTGGAAGGTGAGAAGACAGGAGAATCCAGAGTATTTTTACCCACCTTTCTCTAGTTTGGGTGGTGACATGAGCTGTGATTCCAAATGTTTCCAAACACCCCCATGGAGGTGAATGGCCCATTCAGTGTCTGTTCTCTAGTGGATCCCTCATGAAAATGGGGTTTGCTTCCACATTCCACTCTTTCTATCTGGCAGCTGGCAAGAAGAGAGGGGACCTCTGTGGGTGGATTCTCTAATAGGGCAGGTCATAAGCTAACTGATGACCATGGTGACAATAAAGAACCACCCTGTGACTGAGCAAGCGAATGAAAAACTTCTGGATTAATCGAATGCTTCCTGGGTGGCCCCTTTGTGACAGGAACTGTTCTAGATATTTTCCACTAACAAAAATCCCCTCAAATCTTCCCCCCATCCCCTGTGGAGCTGACATTCCAGGGAGAAGGACAGATATGAATAATAAAAATAACGATTTAGTAAATTATAAACTTAGGTAGAAGGTCATAAATGCTAAGGAGAAAAATAAGAGCAGGAAAGGAGTGTGGGGAATGTCTGGGGGTGGGCAACAAAAGCCCACTGTTATAAATTCTCTTTCATCCATGAATCTCTGTTCCTGAACCAAGGTTCAATGCCCACTGAATCCTCCTAATCTCTGTTGAAGTTGGCATTGCTACTTCCATTTTCCAGATGAGAAAACTGAGATTCAGAGAGAGTCAGAGACTTGTTCAGCCTGGATCAGCAGGTTGGCTGTAGATTTGAGATTTGAACCTATGTTCTCTGTAAAGGGGTACCTTTGGCCCTTTATCATTTTACCATGTGGCCCGCCTACCATGGATACGGACTGTACTTTGTGGATGAGAGCCATGGGTAGGAAGTCAATAGATCTGGGTTCTGGAAAACTGTGTGACCTGAGGATAATCACCACACCTCTCTGGCGCTCTGAGTTCTCATGTATGAAGTGATGGAGTGACAGAGAGTGCTATGTATTCCCCATGGCCCATTTGCTTTTCTTCTTGGGTCCTTAGAGTACAATTTCCGGCCTCCCTTGCCCTTGTAGGGAAGGGGGTGTGGGACTGATTTCTGGCTTATGCTGTGTGGGTAGAGGTGGCATCAACGTTGTGTGCAACCCTTCACACACACTCTTTCTGTGCTGCAGGGGTGTAGGAATTCTGTGGAGGGATGCGGGGGATGGTGGCACCCACTGATTGAAGGATCCTGGGTTTCTGAATGACCGTGTGGAGCAGAGGCCCTGTGCATTGGGCTGTGATGTCAATAACATATAAACATTTGACGTGACGCAGGCATGACTTGCTGTGGTGGCTAACATTCCCTGGGGGAACAGATGAGGTGGACAGGATCACAGCTTTCCCAGTTGTGCTCCTGGAGCCCAGTCATAAGCCTTACCTGGGGCTGGAGGGGGAGGTGGCTGCTGACAGGATCTGAATGCTCATCTTCTGGCTTACAGGTTGTACTTCCTAAGGTTTTGCTTGAGAGAAGTGGGTTCATGGTCAAGGCAAGACTGAGAAACCCAACAATTTTTGTTAGCTCAGACTCTCAGTGGCTGAGTAGTACTGGGATCTGGGCCATATCCCCGCTGGGGTCTGTCCTCAGGTGCCGGATGCCTCATGTGGACTCCACTGGGCAGAGTTTAGAGGGACAGACAGGGAGAAAATATCAATTTTGGATCAGATCATATTTTAGTGGTTGCCTCCCAGGAGCTATGTTTTAGTGGCAAAAAATGAAGAGCGGTATCTTTTGGGAAGATTCCTTTTGTAGGTGTAGTAGAGAAACCAGGCTATAAGGCAGGAGACTGAGCCTGGCCCCTGGCTCCTTTGCTAGCTCTTTTGGTCCCCAGTTTCCAGCTTCTGGAATGGTGGACACCTGTGAGCTTAGCAGAACAAGGGCTGGTGGGCAATGTCAAAGGGCAAAACAGTTTCTGGTTACAGAATCTACTTTGCTCCAGACTGTCCCTGTAGAGGACACTTCCCCATCCTAAAGACTACTGATATGAGTATGACTTATTCAGACCTTCATCTGGAGCTGGTGGGGAGATGGGACGGGTGAGTGATGTGGCGTGGTCCCGCGCCCCAAAGCCACCTTCACAATGTGACTTGGAGCTCATGGCAGTGTTGGGGAGTGGAATAGTGTGACGTCAAAGGGGGTGGCTTTGCTGTTGTTAGCCGAACCTGGGTTTGAATGTCTGCTTGGATCCCAGCTCCATCCCTTCCCAGCTGTGTGACTTTAGGAAAGTTGCTTAACCTCTCTGAACACCCATTTCCTTATCTATAAAATGGAGATAAAATTTGAGGCAAGAAAGGTTGTTGTAACTATTTAATTGAGACAATATGATGATGATAATAAAAATGACGGTAATAATCATAATAGGTACAAATTATTAGGCATCTATTATATGTCAGGCTTTGGATGTGCTGTGTTCATTGGCTTTATTTCATTTCATCATATCACAGCCTTCTGAAGTATGTACTATGTATGTAATGTGTTTGGCTCACAGAAGAGGTTCAACAAGTGATTCATTCATTCATCCATTCAATCACTCGCTCATTGCACCCAATGTTTTTGAGCACCTCCTCAGGCTTTCTGTTAACCCCCTAGTTTCCCAGAATGTGCAGTCATGGAAGAGGAGCAGTCATTAAACAACTAATTATACAACCAATGCATGAATTACAATTGGGCAGTCTTGAGAATACAGAGGGCAGAGATCTGATTTCTGCCCTGGGGGAATCCAGGTGACCTTCTTGGAGGAGGTAGCATGATCGGGTCCAGGAAGGATAGATAGGGTGTGGTTTAGGGACACTAGACAAGGTGTTCCGAGGAGAGGGAGCAGTGGACACAGAGCCATGAAGGGGAGAAAGTTGTGGGGCTGATGAAGAGCTAACAGCCCATTCGCTGTCTGTTGAGGAGACTTACGGATGGGAGCAGGGGATGTGTTGGGGTGGGTGAGCAGAGGCACGGAGGTCTGTCAGGCATGTGGTGCAGCATCTCCAATGTGGGTCTGAGCATGGGCTTTATTTGGGAAGCCAATAGATGCCACTCCAAATCCTTTCTCCCCACTGGAGCTGGTGGTTGAGGTGGACGTTCTACCTCTGCTGTCCACCAGCTGTGTCACTTTAAGGGAGTCACCTGACCTGTTGAGACTCAGTTTACTCCATAGTAAAACGGGGACAATGATACCCACCCCTCCACGGGGCTGGTATGAGATTTAAATGAACCGGAGCATGTGAGCCTGTCTTGTCATCCTGAAGCCCAGTGCAAATGTGTGGTTATTTGGGAGGACAGCTCCTGGTCATTGGGATGGAAGGGTGGACTGGAGGAAGGCCCTGAAGTCCCTTGTGCAGAGAGCAGCGGGGAGGGGAGGCGAGCGCAGGTGGTCGGTAGGGCTGAGCATGGGTGACGGAGCTGGGCTTCCTGACTACCTTCCGACGTTGGGTCACACATCTTTTTTGACACCTTTAAGTATTTTGCAGGGAATGAGAGAACATGCCTATGTATTTAGAAGGAGGGGGGAGAAGTCTGAGAAGGCCCAATTAAATTCATTTTGTTTTATTTCTTTATTTAACCAACTTTTCTTCTCATCCTTGATGATGAAGTTCCCTTAGGCAAGCTTCAGAAGAGAAGCCCGTTCTCTCTGAGCCCCGAAGCCCAAACAGGATGTTTCCAAGTCAGGGAGGGCGCCTCAGGCTGGCCCGAAAGGAGGAGGGCAGATGACCACGCGGCTACTCTCTTAGTCTGTCCTGTGAAATGCGGAACACAAGCCCTTTCTTTAAACAGCTGAACGACAGCAGGGCCCCAGTTAATCACCCCTGACTGCACGAGTCTTTTGAACCACAGACCTGCTTTGGCTGGAGGAGTGTCGATGTCGTTGACTTTTAAAATCCGCATTTATTTTATTTACTTTTTGGATTTGGACTTGATCTTGCTTTCCGTTGACAGGCTCTAGAGCTGCGAAGGGAAGGGATTTGGCGACGTTTTTAAAAACCTACAGCTTTATTCCCTCACATGAAAGCCTAGGGATGGAGTCTGTTCACTTTTGAATGCTTCCCATTAGCACCCACCGATGACATCCAGCCCTTGAACCATGTTTAATTGAAAATGGCAAATAAACATTGCCCAGCCAGAGCTCCCATGCACGGCAGCTATCGGACTCATTAAAAGGAAAAATGACCAGCTTCCCGACCGTCCACCCGGGCCTTTCCGTAGGTAATGGGGGATGTTGCATTTGGAGTTGCATTAATTTTTTATCAGTCCTTAGTAATTAACATTGTATTTCTGCTGATAAACCCCATCAATATGGTGATTTGATTAGCAAAACATAAAACTACTCATTAAACTCCAATTATGTTGCTCAGGTATAATTTGATTTTGATTGGTTGGAAAGATGCTGTTGTGTTGCCTTGTTTTCTTTTTTTTTCCTACTCCTCTTTTAAAAATACCCAGTTAAGTGCTCCATTTACAATGCTGGTGGCGATGCAAGGCTTATGGAGCAAAGACCATTTCCTATCATGTTTACTAAGAACTCAATGGCATTTAGGTGCCAACAGTAGGTATGACATTTATGGGATCTAATAGTCAGAAACCTCCAGATAATCCAGCTTTCCCATTCCTGGCTGGAGGCCTTCTGGAGGGGGGCAAGCATCTTTAAGGAACTAAGAGGTCCTGGTAACAATAAATAATGCTAGTTCTTTCTGCTTCAAATAAATGGAAGTGAGTTTTTGAGGACTGCCAAGCAGAGACGCCCGGTGCCAGAGCTGTGTTGTAGGACTTGGTTTTGCCCTGAACTCTTTGGGGAGAAGCGCATGCACACGCCCCCTCTTTGCCCTCCCGGCTTTGCATGAGGAATCTGATCTGGTGAAAATGAGCAAAGATCTCCCGGCCTCTGCAGCTTGCTACCTGTCTTGTGGACTCTGGCATCTTGAATGTCCGTGGAATCGGCTGTAATGAAAGGATTTTGTCTGACAGGTTAAAATGCAGTTTGAATGTTTGTATTGTGATGTCAGTGCTCAGCTAGTAGGAGGTTGGGGGGTAGAGGAGGAATGCCGCATTCAGGAACGGATTCATCCCACGGGGCCCGTGTGATGTTTATTACGGGCCGGACAGTGCGCTGTACTGGGGCTCCAGCGGCAGTCAAGACTGCACTCTCATGGAACTTGCATTCCGGTGGAGCAAAGGCTCCCGGAGGAACCCTCTGAAGGCTTCTTAGCACACACACAATACAATCTAAGGACCTTACAATAGGCTTTGGGACCCCCACCCATCCCCTTCCATTCTTCTCTTACTCATCAGACCCTCCTGGCACTTGCTTTTCTCTGAACCCACTTGCCTCAGGGCCTTTGTACTTGCTATGACCTCTGCCTAGAGTGCTCTTCTCCAGATACTCGCCCTGTTTGCTTCCTTGGCTCACCCACATCTTGGCTGTAAAGTTTCCACTGAGAGGCACTTTCTCTGACTCATGGAAATAAGAGGGCAGTCTCCATCAGCCCTGATCTCATTGCTCTGAATTGGTTCTTCACAGCACTTTAGTGCTGCTGGATATTATATTGTTCATGTTTTCTCACCTGTGTTCACCAGTGGAATGAAAGCTCTTTGAGGGCCGTGACCTTGTCAGCCTCATTGTCATACCCACAACATCAGAATAGGACCTGACACCTAGTAGGTGCTCAGTTAGTAATGCTAAGGGAGTCCAGGACTTGCACACAACAGCTGATTTCAGGCAAGCAAAACAAATTGGGACCATGTGGAAGTGACGGTGGATGCAAAGAGCCCTCAGGTAGGGTCTTTGAGAATGTCTTTGAAAGATGACCTTGGGCCAAGATCTCCATGATGGGAGGAAGTCTGCTGTGAAAAGACCTGGGGAGGGAACATCTGGGGTGTGGGAACAGCAAACGTGGAGGCCTTGAGGCGGCATCCTGCAGGACAGCTCAAGGAATCGAAAGGAGACTATCACCGCTGCACCGCGATGAGCCAGGGAAGGCGGATAGACCGGCAGCAGCACAGCCTCGTCTTTGAACGTTTGTGTGAGGCCTTCTTTTGGTCCCATATTTCTTCTTCTTCTGTCCATCCTGGAAAATGTCTACTTCATCCATGGGTCTGGCTCAAAGAGAAGTCTTTGAAGGGGAAGTCTTTTGAATGGTCCATGACCCTTCCTCCAAAGAGAAGCCAAGTTCTCCCCCACCTATGATAGCATGTGTGCCAGTGTCCCCCTTGTGAGAAACGTGAGCTTCCTAGAGGCAGAGGCCATGGCTTCGGGGGCTGTCACAGAGTCACACAGAAACTGACCACAGACTCCGAGGATGGACCATTAGACCACACTGTGGGGAGAGCAGTTGCAATCATGGTGAGGTGGGAAGGGCCATCTGGTGTGCCAACAAGGGATGCATTCTCTGTGAAGAATGGAGAACAGCCAAGAAAACCAGCTCAAACCCATCACCATGCCCTTCATCTGTCTTCCTCCCTTCCATCCCTTCCCTTCCTTCCTTCCTCTCTTTCTCTCTCCCTCTCTCTTTCTTTCAAAGATATATTTTATTTATTTATTTTAGAGAGCTAGAGAGAGAGAGAGTGGGAGGGGGCAGAGGGAGAGGGAGAGAGAGAATCTCAAGCAGACTCTCACAGGGCACAGAGCCTCATGTGGGGCTTGATCTCATGACCCTGAGATCATGACCTGAGCTGAAATCAAGAGTCAGACATTGAATCAACTGAGTCACCCGGGCACCCCCTGTCTTGCATTTCTGAACACTGCCAATGATAAAGTCCCTCTCCCCTCTGCAATGGACTTCTCACTTCTCCAACGCCACCAGGTCATCACTGGTGTAGGACCTGCTGGGGGCAGGTGCTGTTTTTCTCCTTCTGGCCAGCCCAGTACATCTTCCCACCCTCCTTTCTGATCCTTTATATTCCAACTCTGTGTAGACTTCCTGGACCTGACCACCCTAGGCCCCCACCCTCCTCTTTCTACAAATATAGAACCTGATCCTCATGGGGCTAACCAAGGCCTCTTGTCTACATAGACAATGACTGGTTTAGGAATATGCCTGCGCAATTAGAGCCCTTCACAGGGCTTTTCTGTTGAGTCTACTGGGAAACCATTCCTTCTTCCCCATGGAATGTAATCTCTAATGCTGTTAGGATGGCCAGCAGCTGTCTTTCCAGGAAGGAAGAATAAGACCAGCTTGAGGAGCGAGGCACAGAAGAGAACGGAGCAAGTGGGAAGACCCAGGGCCGTGTTTCAAGATCCGAACAGGTCTAGGTCCTTCCATCATGTGAATCACTGATTTCTTTTCCCTGAAGCTGAGCTGAGTTGAGATTCTGTCACTTGCTTCCGAAACGGGTCTAAGTCATACAAGAGGAGGAAGTGTTCTATTTTAGGGCCCTTCCAGTGGTCTGTCACCTAGAAGTTTAAATGCAGCCAAATCTCGTAAGCAAGTGTGATGGCAGCACTCTGCAGCCTCTGTGGCGAGACTTGGCGGGTTTGATTTTGCTGAGGTGCGTTCTTCTCTGGTGGAGAGGTGAGAACACTAGCGTTCTTGTGGTTTTCCCATCAGGTCCCAGCCAGGATGGCGTCTGCACTGGAAAGGTGTCCCGTCAGGGGTCCAGCTGGGGAGGAGCCATCAGGATGAGCTCTCTTCGAAAAAACCAGAAAATATAGGGAAATGGAACCTTTCTCTATAAACACAGTTGACAAAAACAACATTTTACAACTTCAGTTCAGATTTGGAAGTACCGTTGGCCAAGTTCTCTTTGTATCCGCTGCCAGATTGCCACTCTCGCAGGGCTTGGTCCGCGCTCTGACTTTCAGCCACTGCCTCCCCGAATCACATGCCACTGGGCCTCACCATCTTAGTTCATAGGGAACCCACAGGTAGCTCAGTGTGCCCCGGCCACTGCAAAGTTTGGAGACTGGGGGTCCTGAAGAGATCTTCTAGAAGAAACCTGCACATGGCATGAGCTGAGAATGTGGAGGGGCTCACTTTGTGGCAGGGTAAGACCTTCCTGAAAAAAGTCTTGAACAAAACCCAAGGGAGTGGTCTGCATAACTGACCTTGTTAGCCTGGAGAAACCAGGTTTCCTCATACAACTACTTGTTCCTTCTCATCCATCCACCCTCCACGCACCCATATCCTTGGCAGCCTGGGGACTGTTGGAGTCAACCGCTTCTGGGGTCCTTGGTTTCTGACAGATGTGTTTTGGGTGGGCTCAGAGACTCCCACTGCCAGTCTGGACTCTTGTTTAACTTGAAGGTGTCTTGAAATATAGGATCTTCAGTCACCAGAGCCCACAGTTGTCTGAAGAAACAACATTCTACTGGGACATGTCTTCGCTTATGAACGAGGGATGAAAATAAGAAATCAGATGTGATTTGGAAGTCATTTGGGTGACATTTTCACCTATCAGGCTGTCAAGTTACAGAGTGTTGGTGAGGTTGTGGTTGTGTCTCCCTTACACGGCTGGGGGGAGGGGGGATACGGTTTGCTGCAGACTTTTTTTTTTTTTTTTAAAGATTTTATTTATTTATTTGTCAGACAGAGACCACAAGTAGGCAGAGAGGCAGAGAGAGAGGGGGAAGCAGGCTCCCTGCTGAGTAGAAAGCCCGATGTGGGGCTCCATCCCAGGACCCTGGGATCATGACCTGAGCCGAAGGCAGAGGCTTTAACCCACTGAGCTACCCCGGCGCCCCTGCTGCAGACTTTTTAAAGGACAGTTTTGTTAGCTCTATCAAGATTTTGAATGGACATATTCATTGGCCTAGCTCTTCTTTTGTTAGAAATTTTCCTTAAAAATAAAATCTTGGAAGGACACCAAGAAATGGATACAAATCTGTTCTTTGGGTGCATTATCTGTAAGAACAAAAATTTTTAAAACAACCTCAATGCACATCGTGAGGGGATTTGTTACATGAATTGTGGTATATCCATTCAGTGCAATTCTCTCCAGACTATCACAGAATGAGAGATATGTGGGGAGACTATGGAAAAAGCTCAAACAATGATTAGTTTGTTAGTAATAAAAAAAAGACAAAAACAAAATGGGAAACATCATAACTGTCTATCAGTTTCGGTGGAAAAGTGGATGAAGTAACTCACTGTGGTTTGGAAATCCAATGAACACCATGAGGCAACGGAAATGAATATCCCCAGTTTATCTGCACCACATGGAAGAGGGATGATTATAAGTGATTATAAATATGTCGGCTGAGAAAAAAATAAACTCTAAGAAGATACATGCAGTATGATTCTGTTGGTGCAATATTAAATAAATACACATAAAACCACAATATATCATTTATGGATATTAAACTATGTAGGAAAATCACAAAAATGTCCATGAGAACTGTACACAACAAACAGCAGGGTAGGGATCCTACTGTGGAGGGGACAGGATAGGAGTAAGGCCACTACCTATATCTCTGATGGTCTCTTTTCCTGCCTTTCTCCTACCCTCCCTCTTTCTCTTCCCTCCCCCTCCTTATTTCCTTTCTTCTTTCTTTTTTGGATCTGAAGCAAATAAAATAAGGCAAACATATCTTAAATCTGGATGGTACATACATGGATGTCTGTTATATTATTTTCTGTATGTTTAAAAAATTTTGCAGAAAGCCAAATATATTATGTTTCCCTTTTGAGTAAGCATATGTTAGAATAGATGTTGCTATCAGTGTAGGAAATTTTGTTTTCCTGGTGAGATACACATGGAACTGTTAGCACAGTATAGATTTAGGGGGAGATGAAGAGTTAGGTTGGGGGAGGGAAGGAGAGAGAGATTTTTGCATTTCACCTAATTCCTGTCTGTATTATTTGGAAATTTTAAACTATGTGCACCTTATTTCCCATCCATCATTCCACGGCTGTATCTCCATCTAACAAGGGTTATCTGGATGGTAGGAGGGTAAGCCATTTTTGTTCCATTCTTTAAATCTCTCTAATCAATTACCTAGTCAGTGTTATTTAAACATCACAGTCATTTGGCATGACTCTTTTAATAGAAATTTGTAAGTGTTTTTCTGACAACTTGGCACTCTGAGTTCTGGCAAAACTTGGTCCTGCCGACAGAGGAGATTTTTGTTTGTGAGTTTGCTGTGTGCTCTCAGGACCTGTGGGACCTCTGGAGAGGGTCAGAGCAGCCCTGGTTTGACGGGGAAGGACACTGGGGCTGAGTGATGCTGGGCCCATCACTCAGGGACTCTGCTCCATCAGAACGATGGGAGGTCTCTCTCCGCCCATCCCGGCCTGCCTGAGAACCTGGCCAGGGTGCCACGCCAAGTAGGATGGGGCCCACTTTCTTGAGCATCCAGGTGACAGCTCAGGGACTGTCTGTCTGTCGGTGTGGCAGGCTGTCTTGGTTCCAACTCACATGGAATCAGCAATACCCCATTTGACCGTGTGTGTTCATGCATCCCTTGGACCGGGGAGCCCATGTGGAAAGACAGCGAGCAGATAGGTACGGCTGTTGTCACTTTTGCTCCGGAGAACAATTCTAGGAATTAATGGCTTCTAATCCTGCAAATAAGGTAGACACAGGCGCCGTGTTAGATGCCAAGCCGCCGGGCTTCAGTCTGTGCCTTTATTTCATAAATATGCTTATAAGGCTACTCCAATCGCAGGGCAGGGGCCCCCGTCAGCCATTCCCCTCCCACACCCTGCCCGCCGCCCTGCCTGGAGCTAAGGCTCCCTGGCCTCATGCACCTTCTCAGCCCAGGGAATAAATGAGGTCAATAAAATCTTTTAGAACAACTCCTTATGTGGCAACATCAATAGAGAAACTTACGAGGAGCCCTGATACCAAGAAGTACCAAGGATGGGATACTTAACTGTAACAATCTTTCATTTTAATAATAGCCTTTATGTACTACAATAAGAAGTATCAAAGTCCATTAAATATAATGGGCTGATCTTTCCCGGGACATGGAAGCAAATGAGTCATTCTTCGGGGGAAGCTTAGCATGCTCCAGCTTTTAACCCCTCACTCAGCTCTTTGGGAGTGGAATTTACAAAGGGGATGGGCCTGGTTGGTCTGGCTTTTTGTTCAGGTGTCTGGGGTCAGCCTAGTAGGGGGGGCTCTGGGGGCGAGGAGCCCTGGGTCAGCTGTGTGGGTGGGGGTGGGGATGAGACTTGGCAGGGAGCGAGGTCCCGGCCACCGCGGCTGGGAATACAGTTCCCACGGAGGGAAGGACAACGGGAGTGGAAATGGGAGGAGTGGCCACCAGCGAGGTGGCAGGAGGCTGGGCAGAGGGGACGAGGAGAACCAGGAGAATGGTTTGTGCAAAGGGCAGGGACAGTTCCACTGGGTTGTGTTGGGACAGTGAAGTGACCCCACGACGGCCCAGGGATGGAACTTATGGGGAAGCAGCAGCTTGGCTTTGAGTCATAGTCACCCTTTCTTTCTCTAGGACACCCTCCCCACCAAGATACCTCCCTTCGAACTTAGAAGAACTGCCCAGTCATTTATCCAGTGCCTGCCCTGCCCCGAGGAAGACATTTGTCCCCTTCTGGTGGTGAGTTCCCCATGTTTAGGAGTACCACCCGAAGTCTGGACCCCAGAGATCACCTTTTACTTCTCATTCTAAGAGACAGCTTTCCCTTAAACTTGGCCATTTCAACCCCGCACCCCCCGGTGCCCCGGTGACATAGATTCCCTACAAGCCTGGGAGTCCCTCTCCCAGCCCAGGCTCCTTTGTGATGCCTGTAGCTCATGTCATGGCAGCCTCCAGACCCAGAGCAGCCTCGGGAGAAGCTGTTCTCTCTCCCCGCATCCCCTCTGGGTCCAGTGGCCAAGTCCTTTCTCTTGCAGAGCTGTGGCTGGCCTGGACTTGACGGGGGTGGGGGGTGGACATGGCCGTTGTTTCTTTCCCTTGAGCTTTTACTATGCCCCTTTGAGCAACCTTGCCTCTTGGATCCCTGGTTGGGGTCCTGTCGAGTAGCCAGGAGGATGTGCTGGGGGGTGAAAAGGTTCTGCAGGACAAGATGCTGCCATCAGGGGGTCAGCAAGGACAGTGCGATAAATGATGGTTTACAAAAGCAAGGGGAAGCATGGCTGGAGATGCATTGCTGGGGACAGCAGCTGGGAGTCCCTCCCTCTCACCAGCCTGAAGGTGCAAGGGGTGATGACCAGACCTGGTGGGGAGAGCTGGTCCTCCGGGTTGTTGGTAGGGCAGAGAGTCACTGCAGACCGCAGCCAGAGGACGTCTGTTGTCCAAGCCCCACCTGAAGCTGGTGGGCAAGGCAGTGGTCACGGGGGAGCCTCCAAAGCACGGAGTAGGGGAGGGGTCGTGGAGCAGCAGGGGGAACCGCTGGTAGAGAAGGGAAGGTGAGTGACCAGGTTCCACACCCACAAGGCAACTGTGGACCGAATAACTCTCCAAGGGCAGAAGCAAGACCCCCAGCAGGTCTCGGGGAGATAAGGTATGATGCGCCCAAGGCCACCCACCTAGCCAGAGACAGAGCTAGGATTCGAACCCAGAGTCTGCAAGCTTCACCACTGGCTACCCTGCTTCCACGGCTAGTGTGGAGCTGCCTCAGCCCTGCTCCCCCCACCCCTGTGCCTCCCCCCCACTGCCCTTCTCTTCCCTCTGCTCATCTCATGTCTCCCTCCCCACCCCAACGCCCTGAATCTTTCAAAGGCTTCTTTGCCTTTTCTATGAGACATGACGCTTGGAGGATCAGAGAAAAACTTTAGAGGCCTTAAGGATCAAAAGATGATGATGGCTCCTCACCACCTTCCCATATGTAATTAAAAACAAAAAATAAACACATAAAGTAAGGGTAAGAGATGTCAGGACATCCTGATTTATCCTCAGAGGCTTCCTTTGATCACATCGGAGGCAAATAGCGAGTCTAACATTCTTCCTCAACAATTTTATCCTCACTTTTTGGATGCTCCTGCTTAGCTGGTACCCCGGGGCCTACTTCGTCTGCCCCTGGGGGATCCCCGTTCTGGAAGGGGGCATGCAAGAGCCCCACCCCCGAGGGATCACAGTGCACGCAGTAATGGGAAATGTTCCCATTTCCGCAGAGTGAAGCTGGCCTCGGGAGGAGGGAAAGAGGACCCTATGTGCGTCAATGCCAGATGGGTCAGCAATTTTGGACTAAATACCCAGAAATGGAAGAAAAGGGTTTATCTGTACTCAGAACTTCTAGAAAATGTTGGGGACCCCCTTACAATCTCTGACATTCTCTTGCGTCCACCCAGGAGTTATTAGGGGCTTGATGTCTCCGAGTGTGAAAAGCACAGGAGTGAAGTCGTGAGAGGGTTACCTGTAGCCTTCTGTCACCTCCACATCGGTCCATCATTTTGCAGACGGGCAGCAGCAGCTGAAGTCACTCTCCTCCAGCCTCACGCATCTGGGCGAGGAGCGAGGCTGGCAGGGCAGCCCCGGGTCTGACGGACGGGATGTGCTTGGGACCAAGGGATCCCATGGAAAATGGGTCTGCTTCCTTGCTGCAGTGCTCAAACGTGGTAGCTGTTCCCGGGGGGGGGCACCATTGTACCTTTGCCCCCCACCCAGGCAGAGCGGGTCCCCTCACGCTGCGGGCTTTGTGTCATCCTGTGCACCTGATTGCCCACCTGACATGGGCCAGAGCAGGGGTGGAGCGTGACCCGCTTCTGCCCCGGTCATCTCTGAGTGTCATGGCCATGAAGGAGGCTCCCTGGATTGCTGCTCAGGAATTGTGGGAGTGCAGAGTGCTTCGAGCCAGGACCCAGGGATGGCGGGCTCCGTGTGTAAGAACAGCGGGTCCAGAGTCCCGAGTCCTGCAGCATCTTTCCGGGAGGAAGGAGATTTGGGGAGGCGCTGCTCTGACTGCCCTGCGGCGGCGTCCGCACGTCCAAAGCCTTCAGCATGGCAAGGCTTGTGTCCTCCGGCCCTGGCCCCAGGCCTGGCCCTGATTTGATCTGTACATGGAGCGCTGTGACCGCAAAAGAACAGAGTCAAATCCCCAAGTCCGATTTTCCTCATGAGGGGAAGGTGTCCAGTGAAAAGGGATTCTTTTATGTGTGTGCCCGAGCGTGCACACGTGTGCGTGTGTTGGTGTGTATGTGCGTGCACGTGTGTGTGTTTAAGCGAGGGGCTGTACAAAGAGGGAATGGATGGCTTAGAGTCTGGTTCATTGTTCTTGAACTCCCAGTAACGTTTATACACATGCATCGACTTCATCGTTGGAGCAGTTCACGTTTTGCAAGTAGAACAGGAAGCACGGGGCACCCGCAGACCCTCTCTGCACCCCCGCCTCACTTTCTCCTGTCGCAGGGTACCTTGTCCATGGGGAGACAAAGCCAGATGTTCCTGGAGGAGGGAGAGCTTTGGGAGGACTTTTGGCGCAAGCAGACATCTACCAGCACCCACACCTTTCTGACTTACGATCGAGATTGAGTAGGGAGCCCAGCGCCCGAGAGTACCTGCTTGTCCATGTCCTACACGCACGCGACAGGTGCCCTTGAGGCTCTCCCCGGCCCGGGTGTGGGTGGTGGGCGTGGCGCGGAGCCTGTGAACAGCCTCGGTCCCAGCTCGCCCTGAGTCACGGATAGCCCCGTGCGGGAGCGCCGAAATGCCCCCAGACTTGGAGATCCCATCCCGGGGGTAGAGCAGGGGAGGAAAGCCGCCTGGGGAAGCAGTGTCTGAGATGAGAGTCAGGAGAAATCAAGGAGGCAGGTTTGCAGGGCTTCATGACTGCTGGCACGTGTGGGATGCGGAGGGGGGCACCCGAACGTGGGACCTTGGACAGTGGGGTGAAGGCACCATTCACCCCGCAGACAGCAGGGAGGGCAGGCAAGCAGGCGTGCAGGGAAAGGGCTGCATTCAGCCTCAGGGCACATGTCTGAGGTGCCTGTTAGGTCTGTGAGTCCCAGAGGTACTTGGCACCTAAATTTTAGGTCAGGGGAGGGTCTTTGTATTCAGGTTTCAGTTTGGAAGGCATTATCGGATGGATGGCCAGTGGGAACAGGTAAGCCCCCAGGAGGCATGTGTTGACTAGAATGAAGCTGGATTCTGGGGCGCACAGCCATACAAGCGTCAGGGAGGTGATGGAAATCGATGGATGAGCCTTGAGTCGGCTCCAGCATGGGCCATATGGAAGGTTCTGGTAGCTTCAGAAAGAAGCTGGGGGTGCCGAGGCAAGAGAGTGGGGACACCAGGTTCTGACTCACCCAAGAAAGACCATGGTCTGTCAGCCTCATATGTGAGCAGTAACAGCCAGCAAAATGCCTAGGGATTAAATCAGATGGAACAGAACATCCTTGGGGTCTCCACCTGCCAAGGACCAGCCTGAGCCCCTCTTAACGTTCCCAGATGTGATTTGGAGGAGAGGAGTAAGAGAAGGGCAGGAACCAGAAAGACCGAGTCATTGGCCATGTGGGGCCAATTATACCTGTAAGAACGGATTGGTTCCTAATAGTATAGGGCTCTTCCTATGCCTCTGAACAAGGTGGCTCGAACTAAAGAGATCGGCTGATCAATAGATAGAAGATAAAAAGCTATCTACAGATCTGAACGTGAATTCTTTTGTAACACTTCCCCATTTATTGATAGGTGGACGGTCTCACCCACTGACATGTAGGGTTTATTAAGACCAAGATCTCAATTGTTTGATCAGGAACAGTACACGCACGGTACAGTGCACGGTCATGAATACAGAAAGAGTCCGTGTGGTGATCAAGGGTGATCCAGGTGCTGCCTACAGATTTCTTTCCTTTCTTGGGAAATCCCATCCCACATACAGTATCTTGTTTCCTTCACAAACGGTTCTAAACATTACAGAGTTCTTCTCCTTTTTGAGCCTTGACAGGGCCTATTAGGACTTTAATCTGGTTTGATTCACGCAACAATGATGGAACATTCTAGCCTCCTTTCCGGTGTTTCTTTGGTTTTCAGATTGATCCTTTAAATCCTTTCCCAGCATGGCTCCCTCAGAGTCAGGACAAAGCCCTCACAGATGAAATCCCCAGATATGGTCCTGGAAGGTTTTTTTGTTTGTTTGTTTGTTTGTTTGTTTTGTTTTGTTTTTCCTTCCTGGGCACACCCAGCCCTGCCCAGGTCGAGCACACCAAATGCTGCTTTAGGGGAAAGAAAGACAGGAGATGACATTCCATTTGAAGTCTCATGGGAATGAGCTAAGGGATTGGGAGAGCAACCAGGCTGAGGACCCACAACTGGAGGATTCGCCAGTGAAAGAAACCCAAGCTCTTTTTTAAGAAGCTGCGCATTTTAATGAAGACCGGTCTTGCTCCGTGGTCCCAACACCAAACTCTTGCGCACACTCCCTGCTCTCAAAAAACAAGAACATCTCTCTGGGACATGTGTCCACTGCCAGCATGAATCCCACGCTCAGTGAACCATTATAGTTTTTTTTTTTTAATTTTATTTATTTATTACACACACACACACACACACACAGATCACAAGAAGGCAGAGCAGCAGGCAGAGAAGGGGGGGGAAGCAGGCTCCCTGCTGAGCAGAAAGCCTGAGGCAGGGTTCGATCCCAGGACCCTGAGACCACGACCTGAGCCAAAGACAGCGGCTTAACCCACTGAGCCACCCAGGTGCCCGTATAGTTTTTACTGAGCACCTGTTTTCTGCCCAGAGGGTGCCTCAGCCCAATAGGGATGGATGAGAAGTCACAGTTGCTACCCAAGTCGCAGTTTGCAAATCTGCTTGGCATGAGTTTGAAATAATCGGAGACTTTGCCTGACCCGCCGTGGGAGGGGCTGCTCACCGCAGGCATCGGATGCCTGTGGCACCCCTAAGCCTTCCCGGTCCCCGAAGTCCTGCTTCGGGCTCTGTTCGCACCCACAGATGGTGTCTTACTCATCTCCGTGTCCCCAGCAGCTGGCGCGGGCCGCGCATGGAACAGAAGCTCAGGAGATGTCTGCGGGAGGGTGACCGAGCGGGAGGGAGAGCCTCGGTTGGGACCATGACAAGAGGAACGCAGCGAGGGCGTGTCTCCTGCTTCTGAAACCTAGCAGGAGGCTTCACGACGCATCAGGTCTCCATATATACTTTCCGAAAAAGCAAAGGAGTCCCTGGAAACTCAGGCACAGCCGACCCCTCGTTCTCATGGTGGGTCCCTCTGGCCTTCAGCACAGGGGACTTCCTTTCCAAGTTGTCACCTTCCCTCTCCAAGGCTGGGCGGAAAGCAGCTCCTTGGGAATTGCGTCGAAAAGGTTGTGCGCTGCTGAGAAGGCCATGGGGCCGGCTGGACGCTGTCCCTTCTGGGCGGCTCGTTCGCGCCACGTGGCTGGGGCTTTCCCTGGTCTTTGTGCCGTCGGGGGCTCCTGACCGACGTGCCGCGTTTGGCGGAGTTCACGATGGTCATGGCGCAGGCAGGCCCGTCTGGGGACCGGGGCTGAGATAGGGCTGAGGGACATTTCACCGGGGGTGCGGGGAGGGCTGCTTGCTCCTCAGAGCCCCGCAGGTGCCCATGCCCTATGAATGCTTTATTTTTTCTCACGACTCTGTGGGTCAGGAAGGTGGCCAGGGCTCATCTGGGCAATTGTTCGGGTTGGTGGAGTGTTCAGCGGGGTCACCTGGTGGGGCCCAGCTGATGAGTAGGCTGGTCTGGAGGGCCTAAGCCCCTGGCATCCCAAGGCCCTGGTTGGTCCCTCTTCACGTGGTCTTGGACTTGTCACATGGCAGCTCTGGGTCCAGGAGAAAAGACATGGAAGCTGCTGGTCTCCTAAGGCCCGGGCCGGGACGCCTGCTCAGCTTTCAGGGAGCCTGCTCTGAGTCAAGGGCAGTGGCCATAGAACCCGCTTGTCTGTGGCAGGATGACAAGGAATTTGTCCAGTCCTCAGCCTGTCACTGGTCGGCTTGGAGTTTGGGGCTCCTTCTCAGTGTCACCGACGGTGACCAGGAGTTTGGTCTGGGGACTCCTCATCTCCACGTGGGGACCTCCCTGCCTCAGCCCTGCTTCAGAAGTACATGGAGTAAAAAATAAGATTTTTCCTCCAACCCCTTCTCTGCTCCCTCGCAGCCATTTCCCCCAGCGGGTCACACCACGGTGGGTGCGTACGCCCCGTCACGGACCCTCGCACGGCCGTGTCCACACTTATCGTTTAAAACAAAGATCGTAATTCCATGCTTACTCTTCTGGAACTTGCATTTTCCCACTTAATAATGTATCAAGGTCTAAAATGACCTTTTAAAAATATATCGTCAGAGAAGACTTAAGAATACGCCCGCGCTTGGGCGCACCCCACCGCGGGGCTCCATCCCGAGCAGCTGTGCCGGCGGGCGTCCCCCACGTCCTGACCCGTGAGGCTTCTGAATCCCACCGGCTGCGGGGCCCGCGTCTCGCTCGCATCCCCGACGCCTCCACTCGGGGTTTGTGCTCCTCTGTGAGCTCAGCCAGGGCTCTGCTGGGGCCCCCGGCATCTGTCCCAGTCCTGGCCACCTGCCGGCTGGGGGATGTCAAGCATCTTTCCTCTTCTCTCATTGCTTCTCGGTGTTCCCTTCTGCACCGTCCCCTGCCTCCCCTGGAGGCCCTGGAGGAGAACGAACAGGACGAAGGGCGGGCCGTGGGTCTGAAAGCTGCAAGATGCTGGGATAGTGTCTGCAGAGGGTCTCTCTCGCCCAAAGCCCCAGATGAGGAGCGGATGGCGAGGGGAAGCCAAGGAAGGCAGGCGACCATGTCAGAACATGCACGACATTGGAAGAAGTCCTGGACGTGGGCTTCCTTTACACAAAGGGAGACACATGAAATGGTGCCCATTTCTTCAGGTGCCCACAGGGCGGTGATCATAATAAAAGGCTCATGAGAACTACCGTTGACCGACGGCTTGTTCGGGGCCAGCCTTGTCACTGTATGCCCAGTTTCCTGATGAAAACACTGAGGCTCAGGAGGGTGGGAGCTCTTGCTGGGGATCACGGAGCTGGTATGTGGAACTTCCAGTGCCCTGAACCTCAAATACTCCAATTTACCAGCTATTAGCAGCCCAAAGACCCCTGCGTTCTCCATCTTCTAGGCCTCTTTGTGCCCCTCTAGAGCGCCAGCAAGAAGGGGGAGCAGCCTGCATAGACAGCACCAAGAGTCTGTGTCTTGTATCAGAAAAGAGCCCCTATAGCCCTCACTCCGCTTCACAAGAAGCCTAATGGGCTTGGTGAGGGCTTACAGGTGCACAGATGCTCTCTCTTCCCATCCTACGATCTCTGGGGGACCAGGCATGAAAATGGAATCCTAAAAAATTTTTCCGTCTGATAATAAGAATAGCTGAGCTGTACTAAGGACGTCTACTCTGAGACAGGCTCTCCCCGTGTTCTACGCGTGGCTGCTGAGGCTGGCTAACGTCGTTACCACCATTTTACTAACGGAGAATCTGGGGATACACATGCCCAAGCCCACACAGACCTTCTGGCTTTTTAACACATGACCGTGGTTCCCATCTCTTGGTCTCAGCTGTTGGTGACTTCCCTGGGGGGGAGGCAGTGGGAGGCCCTGGGACAACATACAGGTTCTCTGATGCTGCAATTCTTCGCTACTGTTCAGAAAATAGGTCCGGTAGTCACTGTCCTTGCTGCTCCCGCTGCCCCCAAACCCCACTCTGGGTGTCCCTGACTCATCAACTCAGGGGTTAAAGCCTGACTAAGGGGTGAGGGGGTTGGGTGCGAGATTGGGAACCAGCTGTAGAATCACCGGCAGGGCTTCATTGTCCTCGCCCCTATGCTGCTCTGCCCATGGTTAAATAGTTTAGAGTTTTGGGTATTGCCTCTGGGTTAAGACATCTTTTGCAGATGGACCCTTCCCCTCTTTTCCCACGCAGCCCAAAGCATACAGAATCAGCTCTCACCTGGCCCCACGGAGGGGTGGGCTCTATGGCCCCAAGCTGCTCTTCTCCTCCTCCCAGAGCCGAAGGACGCATGGTCTGCCATTTCGGGAAGCTGACTCTGAGTTTCAGGCTCCTTGAAAAAAGGACCAATGGACGAATGGATAAAGAAGATGTGGTCCATACACACAATGGAATATTACGCAGCCATCAGAAAGGATGAACACTCAACTTTTGCATCGACATGGGTGGGACTGGAGATTATGCTGAGTGAAATAAGTCAAGCAGAGCAAGACAATTTTCATATGGTTTCACTTATTTATGGAACGTAAGGAATAACATGGAGGACATTAGGGGAAGGAAGGGAAAATTGAAGTGGGAATTGGAGGGGGACATGAACCATGAGAGACTATGGACTCTGAGAAACAAACTGAGGGTTTTAGAGGGGAGGGGGTGGGGTGATGGGTGAGCCCAGTGATGGGTATTAAGGAAGGCACGTATTGCACAGAGCACTGGGTATTATACGTAAACAATGGATCTTGGAACACTACACCAAAAACGAATGGTGTACTGTATGGCGACTAACATAACACAGTAAAACAAAAACAAAACAAAACAGGACCAAAATGAATCAAATATTTGCCAAGCAGAAGAAGGTTATGAAGGAGGAAAGAATGGAAGGTTTTTTGATCTCCTAATTTTAAGGCAAATGTTGTAAATAGATTTTTTAGAAAGTCTATAAAAAAGCCCTCAGCGGCAGTGTTGCCCACAAATCACAGGCATACAAATTACGAAATACTTTAAAAAAATTATTTATTTACTCTAGAAGGAGAGAGTGTGTGAGCTGGGGGAGGGGCAAAGGAAGAGGACAAGATCCTCATGCAGATTCCAAGTTGAGCACAGAGCCTGACGTGGGGGTCCCTCTCAGGACCCCAAGATCATGACCTGAGCTGAAATCAAGAGTCAGATCCTTAGCTGACTGAGCCCCCCCCAGACGCCCCAAGAAATACTTTTTAAAAATTAAACAAATGCCTCCTTTTTTATCTTTCAGTTGTTGCTATCAGGAGCGTTGATGGGGTCGTGCTGAACTCGTTGCTTGCTTGCTGGTTCTGGGAACAGCATCTTCAGTTTCTCCTTCCAGAAATGTCCCACTCCCCAGTGGGTTAAAGCCTCTGCCTTCGGCTCAGGTCATGATCTCAGGGTCCTGGGTTCGAGCCCCACATCAGACTCTCTGCTCAGCAGGGAGCCTGCTTCCCCCTCTCTCTCTCTGCCTGCCTCTCTGCCTACTTGTGATCTCTCTCTGTCAAATAAATAAATAAAATGTTTAAAAAAAAAAAAAAAGAAATGTCCCACTCCCTCCTGGACCCTGATTATTCTGGGGGACCAGCACAGGGCCTGGCGCACAGTGGGGGTTCCATATGGGTTTGATGAATGAATAAATGAATGAATGAATGAATTCCCACCCCTTAGCCACCCCTTTATCCAATAGGTGTTTGGTGAGCATCTGTGTGGTTCTAGGCTCTGTGTGGTCTGTGGGAATCCAGAGATGTCTAACACCATCCAGAGATGTCTAACTTAGGTTCACGGAAGCATCTGGGCTATGCTAGATGTGGGGAACCAAATCTTTAATTTATCCCGGATGTGCGCTCCATCCCCTAGACGACTGAACGCCAACGGCTTCCCTGGGGCTGGGAAGTGTAGGTGATGATAAGTACCCTCTGCCTCGCACACAGGTGGGCCCACGGCGGGCGTAGGGATGGGTATGGACAGAAACGCAGAACCTGTCGAGGTGGTTGTGGTGGAGCTGTGTCCTTATTCCTGTGATAGGATTACACTTCCCGTTGATGTCACCCGCTTTGGCCAGTGCTGGGGAGAGGCTGTAAGACCTGGGGTTCTTTTCCACCTGCTACGGTCCCCCGTCCCGGCTGGCGGCTCTCGCTCCAGCACAGGCTGGACTGAGCCTCTGCTGCTGTAAGATGCCGAGATTTGGGACCTCTTTAGCTGGGGGTGACCTCGAGAGAAGTGTTGACCTTGGAGGTAGTGCCTGGACCAGGCCTTGAAGGACGGAAAATGGTTCTACCAGGCTTTGGGAATGGGACAAGCAAAGGCACAGGGGCAAGGCGAGGAGAACCCCTGTCTCAGGAGATCAGCTCTTTTTCTTTTCTTTCTTTTCTTTTTTTTTTAAAATATATTTGACAGACAGAGATCACAAGCAGGCAGAGAGAGAGAGAGGAGGAAGCAGGCTCCCCGCAGAGCAGAGAGCCTGATGTGGGGCTCGATCCCAGGACCCTGGGATCATGACTTGAGCCGAAGGCAGAGGCTTAACCCACTGAGCCACCCAGGCACCCCAGCTCTTTTTCTGTTAGTAGAGGAATGATACAGAGATATATTTCTCTTACCCAGGTTGGAAAAAGTCAGTCCGGAGTTGGTAGGGTAGCTGTGTGATGCAGGGACCAAAGCTCCTTCTGTCTGGATGTCCTACCCTCTCTTGGCTCACTCCGACGTCTACGTGACAGCCAGCAGGGAGGGGCCGGACACACACTCCCTTCTTCCTAAGGCGGGGCGCGGGGTCACATGGGTTATTTCCAACCCTGTTGGTCCTGGACTTAGTCACACGGCCCCTCTCAGCTGCAGGGAAAGCCGGCAAACGTGGTCTTTCTAATGAAAGCCATGTGTCCACCTGTGAAGGTAGGGAGAGTGACACCGAGGGACAGATCAGCCTCAGGGTATTTGAGGACTGGGGAGAAGCTTCCTGTTAACTTATGGGATCTGTGATGTGATCAGGCAGGCTACAGCGGGAACCATATGTGCACTTGAATGAACAAATAGCTTTTTTTTTTTTAAAGATTTTATTTATTTATTTGAGAGAGAGAGAGAGAGAGCAAGAGAGAGCTAGAGGGAGCACAAGCAGGGAAGAGGGGCAGAGGGAGAGGGAGAAGCAGGATCCTGCAGAGCTGGGATCTCGATGCGATGCAGGGCTCGATCCCAGGACCCCAGGACCATGACCTAAGCGGAAGGCAGATGCTTAACTGACTGAGCCACCCAGGTGCCCCTGCACAAATATTTTTAATCAATAGACACTTAATGGATACTTATGTGTGCCAGGAACCCAGAGCCCACATTAGCCAGACGCTAATTTGCCCCTTTTCAAGGTAGGGTAGAGTTCGTCTTCTCCTCACCTTCTTTCTGATCGGATCACAAATACCCCTCTCTACAGTCCGTCCGTTGCTCAACTCAGGGACCGTAACACAACGACCTGTTTTTCCCTTAAGTGCCACAGTGGATTTTCTAAGTGGACAAACGGACCCTGTCTCTTCCAAGTTTAAATTCTCTGGCTTCCCTTTGCCCCGTCAGGACCCGGTCTCCCCTTCGCCCCTGCTCAGAGCCCCGGGAGACAACCCGAGTGAAAGCCTTTGTGAACTTCAACACGGGCTGCCCTGTCCTCTGGTCCTGGCTGGGTCTGGCCAGTGGGAGCCCTGGAGGAGACGGGAGGAGAGGAGGGCTTTGTTTCTCTGGCTGCCCCCAGGGTGTGACGGGCTTGCCGTGCGCTCCGAAGGTCGCAGCTTACGGTGGTCTCTGGAGTTCTCTCCGCCCCAGTGTCCGGAAACCCATCCTCCATCGCCCCTTCAGGAATTTGCTCCTGTGTCGTCCTGTCCTGTTGGCTTCTCTGCTGACACCCTTCTAAGGAATCTGTTGCTCAAGTTCTCTTCAAGTTCACCGATTTTTAGGTTTTTAGGTGTTTCCTGCCATGACCAGTGAAGATCCCAAACACTTCCAGAGGCTCAGGACAAAGGGTAGTTCCTTGCAGAGTCTCCAAGCCTGGGGGAGGGGGGTGGTGACTTCACCCCTGCCTGTCCCTCAGCTCTACTCCTTGCTGTCCTGCGTCTACAGCTCACTCCACTCCTTTCCTTTCCCCCTTCCTTCCTTCCTCTTCAGGAGCTTCCTGAAACTAACTGAAACTGGCCGCCTTACGCGGAGGTCAGGGAACGATCCCAAGAAAGAGCCGCCACTCCAGATGGATGGCTCTCCGTCGTCTTGGGTCCTATGCAGCCTCCAGACGAGAACATCTCTGCACCCGCCCACCACATCTTTAAAGCTGGGTGGAGCCCCTCGCTGGGCTCCCTCGCATACACCACCCAGATGGTCTCCATGCCACCTTTCCATCTCGAGGCTGTGTCCTTGGAGCAGCTTCTGGGAGCAGGGAGGCACGTAGGACATGTGTTCCAAGGACCAGGGGAGGGGGTGAGGAGCCCCCGATTGTCCAGGTCCGGCTTTCAAGTCAGCAGGCAGTCGTCTCCCAGTGTTCCCGTACTCAGCAAGTGTTTAGGGAATCTGACGACGTGCCTGTCATTGTTCGAGGATCGAAGATCAAACAGTGGCTGAGCTGGGCAGGGTCTCTGCGCTCTGGGGTCCCGGGCCCCAGCCGCAACCGCACACCTCTGTTTCCAGGTGCTGCACTGTCTTGCCTCCCCTCGTCCCTGCAAGGTCCCACCTTTGACTGCTTATACCCCACTCTCCACTGAAAACCCCTCTCTATGTCCACAAGCCCCCTGACTCTCCTGCTGGAAGGGTCCCTGTCTCCCCATGGAGGGCTCGAGGGAGCCTCTGTTCTCTTGCATGCTGAGCTGTTTACAGCTTTCTTTGACCCCAAAGTGACTCCGAGGGGCAGGAGGCCCACTGGGCATTTCTTGGAGCTCGGAGCCTGCAGGACCTGGTGTCTTCAAGTGCTCAGTGGAGATTTGTGGAGTCAAGGAATGAAATATTAATCCTATAATGCTAGCCGCAGCCGCCCGAGGAAGGCTGGGCAAGGCTTTGATCCGTGATTTCAGGAGGGAGCAGAGTTCAAGGGAAGGCCCGCCTTTCCCTGGCTTGGTAAGAGGCAGACCAGAGGCGTGAATTCAGGCCTCTGGAACAAAAGCTGTGTTTTTTTGTATATCAGCTCCCAGCCGAGGCCTCTTGATTTAACTACAATACACACTAAGACAGGTTTGTAATTTATGGGAATCGAAAAATGTATACTTATTTTTTAAAGATTCCAAGAGCAATACTGTAATACCGGGTTCAAACAGGGTGGGGACGGGTAGCATATTAGGTTCCTAGGGCAGTCTAAGAAAGTACCACCGATTGTCTGGCTCGCACAACGGAAACATGTTGTCCCTAAGTTCTGGAGGCCGCCAGCCTGGGACCAAGGTGCGGGAGAGTGCACGCCCTTGGCGGCTCTAGGGAAGGATTGTTCCAGGCCCCTCCCAGCTTCTGGTTGCTTCTTGGCTTATGACAGTGTGACTGATCCTCACGCAGTGTTCTCCCTGGTGTCTCTTACAAGGACAAATGTCCCCTTTTATAAGGACCCCAGTCACCTTGGATGAGGGCCTACCCCCCCTCTGGAATGACTCATCCTAACTGAACTCATTACATCTGGAACAACCCTCTTTCCAAATAAGGTCACTCTCTGAGGCGCTGGGGGTTAGGACGTCACCCTGCGAGTTTATAAGGGACACGGTTTTACCCATAACAGATAGAAACATCCCTGAAGGAGCTTTCTTGGCCCCCTCGTTGCAACCACAGTGTGAAACAATCGTTATCTGTGCCTTGCAGGCCAGGATGCCAGACTTTTCTGTTGCCCCAAAGCTTGCTTATACACTCACACTTACCCATATCTCATGAGAAACAAAATACAGAAAAAATACACCCAAAAACTGGAAAAAATGAGACGACCTTTAAAACACAGACCCTCGACGTCAGTGTTCTTGTTCTTACTTTGTTTCTCTGTGGATTTGCTTTCCTTTTTGCGGCCCGTGAGACCGAGGGTGTGCCCTGTCCCAGGCGGCTCCCAAGCACGGGCCTGGACAGTGGCAGCCACTGTATGGAGGGTTCTAGGCCCCCGGCCTCTTCTGCACAAGCCCCTCCGACGCTCCCGAGACTCTGCTAATGGCCACGGTGTGGTGGGGGGAGACGACCCTCTCAGCTCCAAATCTGGAGCCTGGCGTTCTGAAGCAGGGCCAGTCTGGGCAGCTGCTCTGCGCTGGGAGGCGGGCCTCGGGAGGGGGAGGCAGGGGAGGGTCGCGTCCCCAGCAGGGCCTACCATGGAGACGGCCCCCTCTCCCGCCCAGACGAGCGAGAGCCGGACGCCAACAGGATGGCAAAGTGAGAATTAATGCCCGCCGCTTGTATACTGCCTAGATGTTACTTTGGAGAGGAAAACAACAGGGGCAGAGCGAAGTCGTACATATGTTAAATTCACATCAGTAATAAAGATTAGGTAGAAGTTAATAGCATCCCAGTCATGCTTGTGGAGGTAATCTCCTTTCTGAAAATTCAAAATTAGATTTGGAGGATCGAAGCAAACAGGGGGTGAGACTTTGGCGTAATATTTTAATCAAATTGTCATGAATGAGTGGATACAATTAAGAATTCTGTCAGTCACGGCGCCGAGGCCCTTTTGTTAGTCAGCAGTGGGAGGGGTGCGCGGGGCCGTCCAGGGGAGAGATTCAACTTGACCTTTCCCAGGCTCTTCGTTTTTGACCCTCTGGCTGGGCTTTGCCTGTCAGATGCCTGTTTTGTAGAACACACGTGTGTGTGCACACATGCATATGTGGACACGTGCATGTGTGCATGTGTGTGCTTGCCGGCATGTGCACGTGTGTCTGTGAGCACGGGCCGTGCACGTGTGTGTGTGTGTGTGTGTGTGTGTGTGTGAATGCCAGGCCGTCGGAAAACAGGGCCTGGGGGCAAACAATGGACTGGGGCTGCTTCTTTACACCAGCGACAAAACCTGGCTGAAGGTATGCTTTCCTATCTCTCCTTCCTCTTCTCTGCAGCCAAGCCCCGGCATCGTGTGTGGGGACTGTCCCTCTGCATGGGGTGTGTGCTCATGAGTGGAGGGGGCAGCTTCGTGGGGGGGGAGACACAGGCACAAGGGCGTCGAGGCAGTCTGCGCAGGCCCGTGTAATCGACATGAGGGGATAAGTGAGTGACCCCTTGCATTTGCTCCGGCGGACGTGCATGTAGGAACGCACAGTGGTTTTCAACCCGTGCATCAAGCCACACACTCTGTAGCCCCTTCTCCTGGGAGCTCGTAGCTCCCAGCACCTGCTTCCCGCATCCCTGTTTCCAGTGATGGAGACACACGGGCGGGTGAAATTCACTCTTTCTCTCGACTTCCCCCACCTCTTCCCCTCCCTCACCTAACAGTGATTCATGTTTAATTTTGACTCCTGGGTGCTGGTGGGATGGCAGGGAACGTCTGGGGGAGAAATGCCTTTCTTTTTCCCTTCTGCCACAGTGGTCGGCCATGAAGGTGTATCTTATTTATCAGTGATTATAAATCAATAAGGAAAATGCAGAAAAGCAAGATAAGCCAGGCTTCCCAAGCCTCTGGAGTTACACACTTCAACATGCATGAATGCAACGTTTCGGGTGCGGAATTTATTATTTCAAGCAGATTCAAAGTAGATTTGAGGTTAAAAAAAATTTTTTTTTTCTTTCCTCCAGGGCTGCTGCCACTGCTTCGTCTCTCCTCTTCAAACCCCTTGTTTGGGAAATAGACAAACGCTCTCCACGTAGGAAGGACGATAGGCAATCAGCATCCCTGTGGTTTATTCTACCTTTTGTTGCAGAAGAGAATAAAGTCGGAGTAACTTTCGCTACTCCCTCCACCTGGGTGAGCATTTTGAGGCCGAAGGACCTAATTATTTTTTAACACTGCCTTTACTGTATTTGCCTGGGGAATTATTTCAAATCAACCGACAGACCTATTGTGCTTGTGACATCACAGCAACTGGCTTTTTACACCGAAAATAAGCCTTCTGTTAATTCAGCAATAACACACCCCGCACGCAAAAATTGTATTAGCAACGTCTAACCCGAGTGTTGAACACATTCAGAAATAAACACCATTGCACTACAGGGGTTGAAAGGGAATATGCATCAAAATGCCTGGCATTTAATTTTTCTCCCCCCTTCTTCGGGAATTTAGCCAGTGAAATATAGCTGCCAGAGTCCCAGGCCCGCGCTCGGCTCCTGCAATATGCTCTCGATCAATCAGATTTGCATAACTAAACTGTCTGCGAGCCCGCTCGGCTGCCCAGGTGCAAGGCCATTTGCATATAGAACAGTGAGGAGGTCCCAGGAGTCACTTCAGACCGGAGCGACTGCTGAGCCCGCAGTCCACACAGCCCAGGAAATGAAATTGGAATGACAAAAAAAACCCGGGAGTGCTCGCCTGGAAGGGTGAAATATGCAGGCGCCTTGCAAAGGTTACATAGAGATTACGGGCGGGCGGCGCCAGATGCGGAGAGACCCACCGGAAGAGTCTGCGGGCAGAGGGCGGCTGTGCCACGGGGCTGGGCCGGGGTAGGCATTCCCTGCCCCCGCTGGGGGTCCCCTGGAACCTGTGGAGCTATGGTGGGACGTCCCGGGCCTCTCCGTACAGTGGGAAGACTTCCCAGCCCCAGCCCTTTGCAAGACAGGCTTTCCAAACGGAGAAGAAGCTGGGCGCGTGCCTCCTGGGGACTGTGAATGAACTGCTCTCGGCGCGCCAAGTCCTGGCTGAGCCCTGGGGGTCATCCTCCCTGCTTTCCAGAACGCCCACGTGTGGAAGTTCACACGGCCAGGGCATTGCTGGAGCAGGGACCGAAGCTCCCAAGCCCAGAGAGAAGGGCCTACTGTTCCAAGTCAGCCGGAAGGTCAGAGATGGGCCGGCATCCTGGCTTCGGGAGAGGCGGCCGGGACTTCCCTCCGCTGGGCCAGGGGTCTGCGGACCTTTTCCGCACACAACCGGAGAGCGGGCATCATCCGGCTTTGCCTGCCACGGATCAGGCGCTCCTGCCTCCTCGGGTCTCCTCCTCTGCCGGAAAGTAATAAAAATGACATTTTATAACTGTGTGGATATAAAAACGGATCCATCCCAGGCCGGAGTCCTTAGTCTTACATTCACATCTTTCTTCTGTTGTTAAAGTAAAGAAAGATTAAAACATTTCTGTGGCCCCTGAAAGTGACTGGGGGGCCACCAGGTGCTGCCCCTGCTGGGTGTCGGGGAGGCGCCTGGGTCTCTGTCCCGAGCCGGCATGGGCTGTGCAGGAACGAAGGAGCGTGCTGTGTCCCGCTACCCCTCATGGATGCACGCTGGAAGAAACATTTCCTATCATTTTCAGGCGTCACAAAAGAGTCTTTTGATTTCTTTTTCACCCGTGTGCAAATTATTCTTTGCTCAGAAGCCCTATGGAAACAGAGTGCGGACCCCTGCCCTCGGCCACGTGCCTTTCCTGGGCAAAACCCCTGTGAAGTTAGATTGAGTAACAAGAAAAAAAAATCTCTAGACTCGTCCTCTGAGAGAGAACCGTTGGACGTTTCCTCCATGGACTGGAGGCTGCCTCGTTTTGAGAGCCGTCCCTGTGCCCACCCAGCGCTAACGAGGGGGATGATCACACTGTCCTAACTTTTAGGGGGCTCAGAACAATGACACTCCGCCTTGGTGGATTTTTTTCCCTTTGCCTCTGGTAAAAAATTGTAATGAAAGTTGTGTCTTTTGTCACTCTTATTTAATGAATATGAATAGGCCAGTGCTTTAGGTAAAGGAAAGGACACTCTTTTGTGGCTTCTCCCCTGGCAAGTGTGTGTGTGTGTGTGTGAGAGAGAGAGAGAGAGAGAGAGAGAGTGTGGAGGGGGTAAGGTCAATGTCCCTCTTGGTTTGAATGTCACTTGTTGTCAAGTTGGCCTCCTACGTGGTTCCTATAGCAACGGCTTTTGTGCAGGGGAGGGTCACACCCCTGTAACCTCAATGAAAGGGACAGAAAGAGGGTGTTCATCAGTTAGGACTTTCGTCTCTGTTGATGGATTTGACTTTAACCTTGAAACCCGGTGAATAAAGGGCCAAGAACCTTGGACACAGACATGGTGTGGGCCTCATCCCAGAGCCAGGAGCACTTGGCTCACCAGGGCAGGGGTGGGCAGCCCGGGCTGCCAGTTGCCTGGGTGTCCTTGGCGAGAGCCAGTCTTGAACCTCACACCCGGCTCCCTGTCGAGGGCTTGGCTCGGGCAGGAATGAGAGGGTACCAAGAAACCCCACCCGAAGACGGAGCTCGGGAAGCTACTTCTGCCGCTGGCTCGCGATGCCTTCCTGTCTGCTGCAGCTCCCGCTGCCACTGGGGGTCTCTGCTTGTCCCCGTTACTTTGGGGACCTCTGACCTCTATGGCCAGCTGAAGGCGATGACGGAGTCAGACAGCAGGTAGCACCTGTGTTTGGGCCTTGTACCTCTATCTCCATAGAGACAGGTATTAACAAACACTCGGTAGGTACACAACGATCGGGTCCAGCCAGGACTGAGTGAGCGCTAGCCTGTGGCCAGACCGGGTGCAAGTTGCTGGGACACCAAAGGGGCAGTGACGATGTTAATGGCCTTGGAGAAGAGGAGGCCGATGCGCCTGGCTCCCGCGGGTGTGGGGGGGGTACCTCTCAGCTTTCCCTAAGCCTCTCTTCCTCTGCTCTCCAAGGGGGTAATAAACCTCGCGTCTAGGTGAGTGTCTGTCACTGTGGTCCCAGAGGCCGCTGACTCTGTCCATCCGTTGCAGACTCCTGCTTCCCGGGACTCCTGGGGTGAGGCTGGGGGAGCGGAGGACAGGATATTTCTGACAGGTGTGAAGTGAGACAGGAAGACTCTCTCCTCCCTCCCCATCCTTCGTCTGTCCCTCAGAACCATCGCTCGTCATGGGCCGAGGATAGAAGCACCTGGGCCTCCGCCTCTTGAAACCTAAGCTTAGAAGACACACGCTGTCATCTCTGGCTCATTCTAGAGGTTAAAGCTAGTCACGAGGCCAGCCCGGATTCAAATGGTGGGGAGACAGATGGCGCCTCCTGGTTGGAGGAGGGGCAGATCAGGTGCACAATGGAGTAGACAGAGGACAGGGATTATTTTGGCAAATAATACTCCTTCTCTCCCCCACTTCTTGCCCTCCTTCCCTGCCTTCCACGGGTATTTGCTGACGTCCATCCTGACACCCACCCTTCGGCATGACCAAAGATGACCTTAGATGTGCGGTCACACACTACGGCGAGTGTTATTTAACAAGTAACTCCTCAGCCGCTGTCTGAGCAGTTTGGCAGTTCTTCCGTAAGTTAAACAGAGTCACTGTGTGACCTGGTAATTCTACTCCTTGGTGTGTCCCCAGAACCGAAAACGGGTGTTCAAACACACCCTTGTACACTGACGTTCACATCACCACTGAGTGGCCACGCGGTGAAAATAACTCAAATGTCCGCACGCAGATGCAAAAATAAACAGAAAGGCAGATATCCACGCGCTGGACTGCTACGCAGCCACACACACACAGGATGACCCCCATGCACGCTCCAGCACCGGCAAACCTGGACAACCTTGTGCTCTGAGAAAGCAGCAGATTGAAGGCCACGCGTAGGTCCAAGGATGGGAAATGGGCAGGGAGGAAGACAGAGAACAGAAGGCAGGTGATGGTTCCTGGGGGCTGGGGCTGGGGCAGGGAGGGGCCGGGGGTGGGGAGGGACTGCTAGCACCTAGGGGGTTATTTGGGGGGTGATGACAGTGTCCTGGAACTAGACAGTGGAGATGGTAGTCCGACAAGGTGAAGGTATGAGGAGCTGCTGCATTGGGTTGAAATAGTGGATTTCACGTTATGAGAATTTCATCTCAGAGGCGTCCTCCGAAAGCCAGGAAACTTATCCATGGTGACCTGATTCATCTGGGAAGCTGGAAGGTTCTCTGTGAATGTGGGATGTTGAGGTCGGGATGTTAAGAACAGGCTGTGGCCCTTGGATAGTGGGGGTCTGAGGGTGACTGTCCCCACGGGTGCCCAGCTGGGAGCCCGACCTCAGCCAACGCCAGCTCCATAACTGTTCGCCAAGCCGGGCGTGGGTCCTGTTGTCTCACAACGGCCACATCTGGCCACCATGTTGCTGCGTGAATAGCTCCCTGACCCTTGGGCCACTGTGGGAGGGGGTCCCCAGCAGCCCCGAATGGGTGAATCTAGGCCTCGTCCCCTTAGAATCTCGCTCTGAGGGCCAGCAACGAGCCCGGAGCCCAGACCGGTTGCTGGTGCCTGGCCGTGGAGTCTGGCCTGCTCCTGTGAGTCACCCCTTTCCTTTCTATTGAAGGATGAGGAGGTGCTGACCCCCCATTGGGTGGGACTCACCCCTACCCCAAAGTCAGCCGCTCCCTGTAGGCCGGAGGCATTTGGCTCCCTCTTGGGCAGAGGTTCTCAGTCTCCCCGGGGCTTGACACAGCAGCTGATGATCCAGGGCGCACGCCGTGGTGGGCACCTGTTAGTGTCCTCGGTCCCCATGGTGTGACCCAGTGCGTGTTGCTTTGGAATCACACTGTTAAGGTGGGGGAGGAGGTGGCGGCTCTGCCGGCACCTGCCTCACAGGTCAGCTCCAGCCTGGGCCTGCTGCGACATGGACCCCACTCTGTGCCTGAGGCTTCTCCAGGAGGCTGATGGTCATCTCCACAGAGGACCACTTACCCCGGGCTAATGGGAAGGACTCGGTGGGTGGCGGCCCTTGCAGGGTCCATCCAACACCCTGGTTTGCATATTAGCTCGTGTCCATGCTGAGATGCGTGTCCCCTGCTATGGTTTCCCCCAGGGCCAGCTCCCAGTGGGCTGCACCCTGAAACAAGTGGAGGCAGACACCCTTTCTATCTTGGCTCCCACAGAAGGCGACACATTTCCTAAGAAGAGGTCAGCGTCCTGCAAGAGCAGGAGGTTTTCTTTCTTTCTTTTGCTGCCCACTCCCCACCGGCCCCCAGATCTCTCCTTCCACAGCCTGGGGCCCCTTGCCCTTTTAAACACTTCTTTCTCCAGAAAGTTTCCTCGGAAAGGATTGATTCCAGAGCGCACTGTCAAGGTGGAGACACGGAACAGTGAGATCGCATGTGCCTAAGGCACACGGCCTGTGGCCATCCGCCCTGGTGGCCTCCCCAGGGGACCCTTTCATGGGCCGGCGCACAGGGCACTGGGGGAAGAACCACCCTCAGACTGAGTTCCTCGGTGCGCTGGCCTCTGTATCTCTCTACGGTGTTCCTCAACCTCGAGTCCAACATCGAAGCTTCTGTGTGGTCACAATAAAAAACAATTTCAAGGACTCCAAGAAGCAAGGAGAACCGTAAGGAATTACAGTCGAACTCTGGGAAAATGTTTGAAGGTTATGGATCATTACTGTGGTGGAGATCTGACTCTCTAAACGGTAATATTTTGTATGATCATTCAAATGAGAAGACGAGATAAGTAGAATTCTCACGGACCTCTCGACCCCGCCACTGTGTGCACCTGTCCGGAGTGCGGATTCAAAAGTGAAGAGCATCTGACCTCATTGGGTCATTATAGCACAGAGGTGAGATGGGACTCATGGCCCCTTCTCAAGGTCAGGGAAACCCAGACTGAGAGGGTCATGGGATCTGGCTGAACTAAGTGAGGCAAATTCGAAGGCAGGAGGTCTGAGCTTCCTGTGGGTCTCTGACCCGGAGGCGTGCTTCCAAAGGCTTGAAGCTCATTTTCAGTACATTCCATCTCTCCCTTATAGGCTATTGCCTCTTCCATGATGGGTTTGCTCTCAACCTCTGCTCTCCTGGAATTATCCTCCCATACTTCAAGGAAGAGTGATAAGAAGGAAATTAGTATTCGATGCTTCCTGCGAGATACCTCACAGGCGTTACGGTATTGGTTCCTCACTAGAACCCTCTGAGGCTGGTGTGATTCCCATGTGGAGGGGGGCTGGTGCCCCAGGGGTGAAGCAAGCCGCCCAAGGTCATGCAGCCTGTCAGTGGTAGAGCCAGGGGTCACGTCCAGCGTGGTCTGACCTCAAGCCACTCTGCCCATAGCTCTGCATGCTCAATATGCCTTACGTCTGCCCATTTTGCAGGTACAGAAAACAGACACACCAAAGGGGGAGATGATGTATTCAGGGCTTTGCAGTGGAGCTGGGTTTCAAATTCACACCTACTGATACAAAATCCGCTCTTCTTTCTACTGTGACATCATTGACTCCCTATTCACCTTTGGCTTTGATGATGTGGGGGTATGTTGATGAAGGGGGTCAAGCAGGATAGAGAAGACTAGCTTTTAGGTGGTGCTGAAAACACACCCAGCACACTTGGTCTAGACCTTTCCATGGTGGGTGGTTGCACTCTTTGAAATGAGTTGAAATTGCTTGAGCCAACTTTCCAAAATGCAACCGCACCCAAAGCATGGCTCATTTAGAAAGGGTTCTGGGGTAGGGGAGCTTTGGCTCTGGAGCAAAATGACAGGGAAGAGCTTCTGGGTTGTTCATTTGTCCCAGCCTTGATGGTTAGGCTGAGATTATGGCTTGGGGATAAGAGTCCATTTATCTGGTTCGTTCCCACAATCTAATTGGAAAAGTGGAATTACCACTTAAGACTGATGGTAACAGAACATCTTTAAGCTATGAAGCTAAAATGAACTGTGAAGTCACATCCAGGAGCGTCTCGCTCAGACTGCAGCAAGAGGTTTTATTTGAAATTAGAAAATGAACATTACCGATCAATGCAGTAAGGATGGCATGAATGGGGTCTCAATTGTGCTACAGGAAAATGTAACTCGGAATCAAGATGTCCTATTTACCTTCTTTCCAATTCCAGCTCCTTCCACATAATGGCGGCACATATAAATACACAACGCTTTGGTGAGCAATGGAGATGGCACACAGAGGATCTGCCCTCAGATAAACCCAGTGGCAGTGAGGCGGGCTTTTGCGGGAAGTTTGACCAAAAGTGTGGACCGCTGTGAGCCTGTCTTCCTGAGAGAGGGGAACACATCAAGTCAAAGCCCATGACCCTTTGTAAACCTACAATGCTGTGGGTTCTGCTTTTTTTCTTTTTTCTCTTTTTTTGGGTGAGCTCTGTGCCCAATGTGGGGATCAAACTCACCACCCCAAGATCAAGAGTCACATGTTCTACTGACTGCGCCAGCCAGGCATGCCTGGGTTCTGCTTTTTCAACTGGAAAAGTCAAGTCTGATTTCCATTAAAGTACACAGGCCACCAAGAAAGATCTGTCCTCACCAATGCTAACATGAATGGTTGTGATGAAAGAATTAGTGCCAGCACAACACTGCAGTAGTGGGGCACTTACAGGATACATTTTAAATTAGTGTTCTTGGGCTGTCCAAAGACTCATGGCTTTTATTTCTTGAGCAATGCATATGGGCTACATGATTTTAAAAAATGATATGGCAATTCGTTGGAGAACTGTGTTCTGAATGTCTACTAGGCACCATATGCTGTGCATGAACAAAACAGGCAAAAATCCCTGCTTTCATGGAGCTTTTATTTTGGTGAAGGTTATATGGATAAGTAGGTTTTACAGAATGTGATGGGTATTATAGACAAAGAAGTGAGAGAGGGGGCCAGGGTAACCTGGAGGAGTGGTCAGGCATAGCTTGCTTATCAAAGCAGGTGAGGAAGTGAGCATTTAAAGAGGTCAGAGAGAGAAATCTGTGGATGTCTAGGGAAGAGTGGATGGGATGGCAGGTGCAAAGGGCCAGAGGTAAGCATGTGCTACTTATGTCTGGAGAACAGGAAGGAGGTGACACGGACGTATGTACTCTTCAGAAACCTACCATAAAGTAGCATTGCAGAGAAGACCAAGGTTCGGGTGAGGTTGAGGACTTGACTGAGAGCCTATGGTCTTAACCACTGCATGCACCTGCTTCCACCATCCCAGGGATCCCTTTGGTGCTGTGGAATCCATCTAGTTCAATGTGAGGATATCTGAGCCTTCCTTAGGGGAGGTTTGGAAATGCATAATTGAAGCCCCTTGCTCTGGTTCCTGAAAAGCTTTCAGATTTATCCATTTGTCTCCACTCTGGCACTTCCACCCTGGTTCAGGCTGCCCATGTCTCTCCTGGATTACTCAAAGAAACTTCCATTTGTTCTCCCTGCTTCCACTCTTGCTTCCCTCCAACCCATCCCCCACACAGTGGCCAGGGTGGTCCTATAGAAATAGGGATCTGATTGTAGCACAGTTTGCCAATTTAAAACGCTTCAACGGCTTCCTTTCCTGATCTGTCCCCTATCCTCATTTCCATTGTCACCATCTCCACACTCACAGCCTATGGCCTAGTCCCAGTGGCCCCTTCTGCTCTTCAGATACACCATGTTCCCTGCTGGTCCATGTCCTTCACATGCACACTTGCCCCTTTCTGGAGTACAGTCCCTCATCTTCTATCTGGCTAATTCCCTAGATCCCTTGAAGCACAGTTCAAGTGTTTCTCCTTGCCTACCCTGATCTCCAGGGCTGCTTCCTCAAGGCCTGGTCAGGTCCCTGATTCCAAGTCACTTCCAGATTTATCTACATTGCTCCCTCATGATGCTTAGCACATTTGTTTTTTGATTATTTGTTCACTGTTATAATTCAGCATATAGAATAGTATCTAAATGCATGACAAGAATAAATAAATATGTGCCTCACTGATAGATTAATGTTCGTGAAGGTAAGGATCTCTTGTTTTGCTCACCATGGTTCCCCTTGCATCTAGCCTAGTGCCTGGCCTGACATCTAAACTCTATCCCACAACAACTTCTCAAAGGAATACATGCAGTTTGCAAAGTATCAGCCCCTGCTCTTTCTCTTTGCTCCTGTCTGGGGGAATCTTCTTACAGATGCATTAGTAGATGAGCCCCATCTACCATTTTCATCCTGTTTGACTTGGGAGCTGGTCCAGCTATGTCCCCAACCTGCCACCCAGAGAGTCCTGCTGTATCTCTTTGCTCGCCTTGGCTCTGTGGAATCTCAGAAGCAATTTTTTGGCTCATTTCTAAAACTTCTGTGAGTCTATTCAGTATGCAGAACCCAGGCTTTATGATTTTTTGCTTTCTTTTCCTCCCTCTGCCCAATTTCCTCAAGAACATATTTTCTTCTTTAGTGTTGAATGTATTTTTATACAGTGTTCTAAATTCATTGTGAAATAGTATGGGAAAGGAATAAATAAAAACTTGGGTTTCCAGCCATGTTAAGAATTGGGTAGGGTAGAGGTGAATGTTGGGTGCCAGGAAGGGTCCAAGTCACACCCCAGTTTAATCCACCATGACTCATAGTCCTGATCCAGGAACCCTCTTCAGATTCCCATTCTATTGTCTGTCCAGTTACCTTGCCTCATCTTTTTGCTCAGTCTGTTTCTGGTTTAGGGAGCTATCATTAATCCAGTCAGGGCACAACTTGTCACAATGACAAAGTTTTGTTAAATATTTCCCCCCAGGTCTTGGATCCCACTCATTCTGACCTATGTCCTCCCCACTCCAGCACTTGTTGGGATCTTGCAGAGAATCAGCTGGCCTTGAAAACTATGTCTCATCTTCTGTTATCTCTGCATTAAGGTTTCATGATCTGGGTTGGCTGTGTTTGGATGGTTCCTTGCATTCTCCCAAACCTACCCAAACCTTAGGGCATAATCTTCCTTTCGATTTCAGTTGCATCTCTTGTAAAAAGGATCTAGTTTGTTCTTAATGTGGTTTAGTCTAGTTTGAAAATCTCTGCCTTTTAATTGGAGTACTTAGTCCATTTACATTTAATGCAGTTATTGTGGTTGGGTTTAAGTGTATCATTTTGTTATTAATTCTTGGTGAATGGGTTGATATTTTTATGGAATTTGGACAATCTGTGCCATCTTATTTTCAATTTTTTTCTACTCCAATCTCTCGTCTCTTTTGGGAACTCCAACTACTCCAACTATACTTATGTTAGATCAGTTGATATGGTTTCACAGGTCACTCACACTCTTTTCATTCATACCCACTCCTTGTCTCACTGTGTATCAGTTTGAATAGTTTATATTGCTTTTTTTTTATTTACTTTTTTTCTCTTGCAGTGTCCAGTTTGCTGATAAAATCATCCAGAAAAATTTTCAATTCACATATTTTATATTTCAGTTCAAGAATTTCTCTTAACTTCTTTTGAAACTAGTTTCTGTTTTTCTAGTGAGATTTCCCATCTATTTCCTTATTATAGCTCTCATTTAAATTCTTAAATATATTTGTTTTTATTATTTTCTGTTAATTCTAAAATCTCTGTCATATCTGTGTCTGTGTCAACTGATTTTTTTCTTTTGGTTATTGGTTGTATTTTCTTATTTCTTCTCATGTCTAATCAATTTTGATTATATGTTTGGCAGTGTGGGTGTTACATTGATGAAAGTTTGGATTTTATTGTCTTTCTTTAAAGAGTATTGGGTTTTGTTTTGGCTGTCAGTGAAATTATTGGTGGATCAGTTTGAATCCCTTTAAGGCTTGTTCTTAAACTTTTCTATTGTGGGTCTCATGCAGACTTTGCTTAAGGGCTAGGTTAGCCCTATTTCTAAAGTGTGGCCTTTCTGGAGATTTAGTTGAAAGCCTAGAGGGTTTATTAAGGTCTCTGTACCTTGGCTGTTGAGATCTTTTGACCCCTCTGTTCCTCAGTTTATTCATCTATGAAATAATAGTAACCTATTCACTAAGTTGTTGCAAAATTACATGAGCTCAATGATAGGAGACAAAATGAGATACTATGCAATTCTTTTAATATTATTAGTTATGCTAGCTAACGTTTAGTAGGTATTTCTTATGTGCCAGACCTGATTCTATGGGCTTTGCTCATAATGGCTCATTAATCTTCACACATACAACCCTATGAGTTAGGTGTCCATTATAAGCCCTATTTTACAGACAAGGAAACAGTTTCCTAGCTAGTGCTGGGGTTGGCACTCCAGTTCTGTCTGAAGTGCTTTCTTTGCTCTCTAGACCTGCCTCCCAACCCCAGAAGGTGTGTTGTCAGGGAAAAGGCCCAGATCCTGTATCTAGGCAAAATCTTCATTCAGCAGAAGTGAGAAAGTGGAGGCCTCTGTTGGGAGAAGTGGTTTGTTTTGTGTCCTGCTGTGTGATGGTCAGTCAGGAGTCACAGGAGGGGCTCAGGAAAAATACACAGTTTATTATACTCACAGTCCCTGGAGATGGGAAGCATGGCATGCAGGACCACGCAGAAAAACCCCAGGGTGGAGAGGAGACAGAAGACAGGAGGAGGAGGTGCACTTTGGCTGTGGCTTTCTATTGGGGTTTCTGGCAGGAAAGACCAGGTGGAGCAGGGAGAACAGTTTAGGACTGGCTAGTTTGAACAATTTTGGTGAGCTCGGCTAAGGGGTGCTCTCTAGTTGCCTAGCTCCTGGACCCTGGGATGATGAAGTCATTAAACCATTGCCTCTAGGACCCCAGGGAGGAGGTTGGCTCTGGGCTGGTTAGTTTGCTTATCAAAGTCATGCTCTAGGCTGGGTCCTTTGTTACCTCTAAGAACTGGAAGCCCAGGGAGGAGCAGTTTTGCCAGCCAGAAAGGCTTTTTAAGATGTCAAAACATCATAATATACAGAAAATCAATCAACCAATCAATCAACAAACCAAACACACAGTGCAATCTTCTTCAAGAGCACCTGACACTGGCATTGGAAGTCATGTGGGGACCAGGATTCCAAGCTTCCTAACCCACTCCTCCTTAGGAGCCCACTAGGCTTTGGAACGGCTGGGAGAGAAATTCCCGGCAGTCTTCCAGCAGGCGGCAGAAGACAACGGGGCAGGACCATGCTGGTGTTACTCACACATCTGTTTGCACAGCGCCTGCCTTGCATTTTCTTTAGCCTTCCCTCACATCATCTAATTCTGATTCTTCAACAAGTTTAAGAAACAGGTACAATAAATCCTGTTGCAGTTGTTTCCCTTTAAAGATGCAGAAAGAAAAGCCATGAACTCCAAGCCAGGGGTGGGGCTCAGAGCTTTATGGGAACCACCTCCATCGCCACAGAGACTCAAGACATAGGTTCTACCTTTCCCCCTGCCATTTAACAGAGAAGCAACTGATTTCAGAGAGTCAAAGCCATCTGCCCGGGGTCAGATAGCCGGCAAGTCGCAGAGCGGGGACTGGATGTTGGGTCAACTCCAGATCTTCCAGTGCTGACCATGCCCTCCTCCCACCCATCTGCATTCCTCTCCCCCAAGTGCCTTGCTCAGGGGATAGTGGTCATCACTGGCAGGGCCTGTGACCCAGATCTTCTGCTTCTGAAGCCTGTTTTCCTCTCTTTACCCCACGATCAAGTTGTGGGGGCCATTCCTGTTCTGTTAGCTCTATAGAACTCCTGCTTTATTATTTAATGTATTTTGGGAGAGGGGACAGGACCTAATTTGAAGCCTTGGGGAAAATTTTCACAGAAAATACATTTTTAAAGCAAGATCAATTTCTGATGGGACAATTAAATCTGAGGGGGAATTACAACCTTCAGGCCAGGCAGCAAAAAAGTAGAATGAGCCTCAAGTACCATTACCCTTTTTCCCTTTTTTCTTGTCCACCTCTATCCATAGGCCTCCTAGGTTTGTATGAGGCATTTCAAACATGGTGATTAGCCTCCCATGAAAATTTATTACACGACGCATTTGTGTCTCATGCAAATGTTCATATGCCTTGCTCATATGTGAGTAGTACCCTTGATGTATGGACTTATGTCCCTGGAAAGAGTCATTGTCAGGACTTTTCCAGAACCCAAAAGTAACCATCACTCCTTACCTCCAATATGTCACCTCCAATATGTCCTTCCCATTGCCTACCTAGACCAAAGAACAGTTCCTTTCCCTTTGCAAACATATACATAAAAACTGGGGAAGGTCTTCTGGAAGGATGAGGAGCCTGTGTCTTCCAGAAATCCTTAAATTTGGCCTTAGCTCTTCACCGGCTGCTCTGCCAATTTGCAAGACAATAGAGCCTTAGGACCTCCAAGGCTTCCAGTCAGATGCTTTCAAACTTCAAAACACTATATTCAGACCCTAGAGCAGTGTGATAGGGATGTGGGCATCCAGAGACTGTGGCTGCAAAGCTGCTTTAAAACTGTAAAGCATGGCACCTGGGTGCCTCAGTCGGTTAAGCACCTGCCTTCGGCTCAGGTCATGATCCTGGAGTCCTGGGATCGAGCTCCAGGTCGGGCTCCCTGCTCAGCTGGGAGTCTGCTTCTCCCTCGGCTTCCTCCCTGCCCCACTCATGCTCTCTCTCCCCCACTCCCTCTCTTTCTCAAACAAATGAATAAAATCTTTAAAAAAATTGTAAAGCATCATGCAAGTGGGAGAACTCCTTACTTGTTATCGATAATCACAATGATTAGTGATATTACCATCGTTGTCTTCTCCAGTGATCGCCAGTGTAGGTCTCCTCGTCTGTCTTCTTCCTCTTAGACCAGAAGCCCCATCCTGAACTTCCCCTTGTCGAGAAAAGGAGGACTCAGCCCTCATCTGCTTCATGGGTCCACATGCTCAGGTCTACCTCAGGGGTGCTGAGCTCTCCTTCCCTTCCGGCTGAATAGAGCTTTTCCCGGAGTCATGCCTAACTCAATTTCTGCATGGAAGTGTGATGGTGGCGTTCATGCGTCAACTTGGAGAGGACAGTTATTCAAGCAAATGGGAATGGAGGTGTTGCTGTGGAGATCTGTCGTAGATGTGGGGAACCTTCACCGTCGGTTGACTTTGAGCAAAGGAGATTACCCTCAGGCATGGGGGTAGGCCTCTTTCAAGCAGTTGGAAGACCCTAAGATCAGAAACTGAGGTTTGCAGGAGAAATTCTGCCTTCAGGCTGCAGCAGGAACTCCTGCCTGAGCTTCCAGTCTGCCCTGCAGAATTCAGTCTCCAGCCCTCATTTCAGTCTTCAGCCTGCCTTGCGGAGTTTGGACTTGCTGGTGCCCACAATCTCATGAGTCAACTCCTTCAAATAAATCTCTTTATATAAATATGATATCTGTTCTGTTTCTCTGGAGAGTTCTGACTGATTCACAAGGTCATGAAAGACATCGTACCCTGCCTTTAATTCTGCTTTATTAAGTTCAGCCAGTTTGTTCTCCAGATGCCAATTCTCAGGCTTCCTCCCGCAGCCAGTGAAGAGATGGACCCTTCTTCATTTCTACCTCTCTCCGTGTGACAGTCCGTCTTGGAGTTCCATCCCAGCAAGGACCTCTCCTACCTCCCCGCCACCACAGGAGAACTTGTGGGGGAGAAACCCCCTTCCTGCACTGGCCTGGGCAGTTAGGATTTGGCCATCTGAGAGATCCTGGTGAATTCCCTCCCAGCTTCCGACGTCGAAAAAGACGCACTCGAGTCCCCAGACCATTCCCACCCACCCTGCCACAGCATCAATATTTGTCTTTCTAATTCATAAGCGGAAACACGTGCGCACCGTCTCGTGCATGGATACATTTGATGAAGAATACCGATCGTCTGAGCCTTGGGTTTGTTTGTTTTCCGTTTCCCGGGAACTCGAAAGAAGGAAGTGTTATCCACACACCGATAGGTATTTCACCTCCGAAGGATCCCAGGCGTGGAGTTTGAAGAGTCAGATCTCATTCAACATTCTTTCCCCAAGTTCAGCGATCAGACAAATAGACATATGGAAGATGCTAAAGTTAGGTACGGCAGATACGAGAAAGATGTTCTCATGGCACCCTCGCTCCTCAGCCCTCTCAACACAGAATACCATCCTGTTAAAAACGGTCTATTTTTATGGAACTCTTTTGCTTATATTGAGATATAAAATTATTAGTCTGAGGTTGGCTCACATCATCAGAATCTCAGATTCTTGGCAGAGCCGCCTGCAGTCTGCTCCAGTCACTCACTGCCAGGGACAGAGCCCGCACAGGAGCAAAAAATAGGTCTTCCTGCCGAAACCTGCTGAGCTACCGGGAAAACGATGTGCAAGAAGAATGTAAGACCCTGGCCTTAAGAAAGTTTCAGTGTTCTCCTCAGACAGACTTGCCCTTGGTAGGTGACTGATAATACGAAATCAGAGAGTTTCAGCGGGTATCAGGCAAGTAGCAAAAGGAGACTTGGCAGTCGGCGGCCCTGTTATAGGAGAGTTTTGCATATAAATTACATATGCATATGACATTTTAGCTCCAACTTCACATGTGTTTTGGAGGCTGGATGCAGTCTTGTCCCTGCCTGTCTGTTTGCTTTTCCCATCGCTGCATCAATATTAATCCTGCTGTTTTTAGTTCCCTCTGAAGAGAAGCGTGGGTTTTCTGTTTCTTTATTGGAAGCGGCAAGCGGGACACTGTGTTTTTCAGCGCGTCGTCCGTGCCCTTTGTTTTTATTTTTTAAACATTTTTTTTGGTGAACCCTGGCGTCCTCCGTGCAGAAACGTGTCTCACCTTTCATCGTGTTGGAATATTTCCAGGGTGACTCCCTCCCCCACCGTACCCTCCTTTCGAGTAGGCTTCAGAGTAGTGAAGTTTAAGGTTTTATGATAAGCTTCTATTATCCATTATTTCTCCCTTCTTGGAAACCCAAGAGCCTTCCCAAGAGGAGAAATGTGATGTGAGGACAAGGTGTTCCAACCCTCCACTTTACTGCTGAAGAGGCAGGGCTCTGGGCAGAGTGGCCCACTTGAGGTCTCCAGGGAGTCAGAGGCTGAAATGAGACAAGAAACCAGGTCTTTAACATTCTTCTCCAAGACTGTCTGTTTAGATCCTACAGGGATGGGAAGGTCTGTGACTTAAAGCCTGTGGGTCAGATCTAACCTGCACCTGTTTTTTTCTTTTTTTTTCTCTCTTCTCTTCTTTCTTTTCTCCTCTTCTCTTTCCTTCCTTCCTTCCTTCCTTCCTTCCTTCCTTCCTTCCTTCCTTCCATCTTTTTGAGCTGTACCATCCAATGCAGGGTTTGAACTCACAACCTTGGGATCAAGAGTCACCTACTCTGCCGACTGAGCTGGTCAAATCATCCCTGCCACGTGTTTTTTTGTACAGCCCGAAAGCTAAGCATAGTTTTTTTTTTTTTGCATTTTTAAATGGTGGAAGAGAGATCAAAAGGAACATGAAATCCATGGAATTCAAATTTCAGTACCCATAAAAAATGTTGTAAGTACACACAACTGCATCCATTTGTTTGCAAATTACCTGTGCCTGTTTTTGTGTTACGGGGCAGAGTACTGTGGTGGGAACTGAGACCGAAGGTTCACAAAACCCAAGATTCCTTATGGAAGAATTGTGCCGACCTCTGCTCCTCCGCACTTTTGTCTTCATTCTCTGGACAGATGGATATAGTCAGCATCTTCCTCTAATTCAGTCAAAGCTACCCATTCGTGGCTAGATCCTGTCTTCACCATTTATATTAAGATTAGCTACTGTTACAGCCAGATTTGGGTTAAGTCTTTGATTGTGCATTTCATGTACAAATTAATGCAGAGGAAGTGGGTTTTGAGCTGACCTTTGGAGTCCGCATTGTGAATTCTCCTAGTAGTAAGTCGAACAGCATTAATAATTGTGTATCAGCCTGAACAGGAGGAGAGTGGACACTTCCTTCTCCTCTTTGTAGACTGACCCATGCAAGCCCTCATGGTAGCCCCTACACTTCTCAAAAAGGAGGTTGACAAAGCATCTCTAGGCTGGTGTGAATGGGTGATAAAGGAAACTCTCAACTCTTTTCTAGGAGGAGCTATGAAGAGAAATGGACATGAGCTCTCTCAGAGGGAGGGGCGAGGGGCATGAGAGGGGCGAGGGGCATGAGAGTCAGAGCCAAAGTCTTCAAACGCTGTGCAGCAGAACAGAGATGGAGCTTGTGTTTTAGGCTCCGGGTGTCAAAGGAGGAAGCTACAGACAAGCACAATTGTGGTGTTCTAGACCCAAGACTGCATCACTTGAAAGTAGTCAACCATGACCTGGGCAGCCAGACCAGGAAGTGCCCCTTCCCAGAGACCGCGGACAGCCCCCAGTGCGGGCCGTCTGAGAAAGGCTTCAGACCTCTGTTGTTGGTCTAAAACGTCTAGCACATCTCATCCAGTGTTGAATGGATTTGAGCCCCTTCCCCATCCAGTCAAGCGGCATTAGAACCAGAGTCATCAGCCTGGGTTCTAGGGTAGGCGTTCAGTTCTGGCGTTGGGGGTTTCCGTTTGAAATTCTTTTGAAAAGATGTGGTTATATCAATTTATTAACTTCGTGTTGAGGGATTTAGGAGGAGTTACCAGACACACTGTGAACATAGATTGAGATGTAGAATACTAAAGTTCAAGAACGATTTTCCAAAACATGAGCCAGGCCCTCAGCTCTCTGGAGTGGAGTTTGTTTGTTTGTTTGTTTGTTTGTCACCACTCTGTAATGTCTTAGACAGAGATAATATAATGCGAAAAAGGAGACTCATGGGTCTTGCTATAGCGTCAAAAAGAGCTAGCAGTTGGCCAGGCAGACTGATTCTCTGCGATTTGCATGTTATCGAGAAGCCTCTGGCTTGCTGAAATTCTTCATAGAAACTCCAATGGCGATACATTTCAGATGTCACAGTTTTCACTAATAAAGAGATTGAAGAAATGTTCTCTGAGTAGATCACTCATTCACACAACAAATATTTACAGAGAGCTTGTTACAAGCAAGGCACTGGCAAAAGCTACAGTTCTTTATATCTTTTCAGGATTTGGGCTGTTTTTTTAATGTTGAGAATTTCACTCTTTGACAAATATTGGTGGGCTATCAGCCCCATGTGAGATAATGTGCATGGTGAGGTATGATGGGAGAAGCAGTGTAGGGTCGTGGCTGAGAACCCAGACTGTGGAGCCAGGCTGTCTGGATTTTAACCTCACCTGCTCTGAGTCTTGGTGGGAATGTTCCCTGGAAATGTCTCCTAACCTCCTTGTCGTCTGTTTCTTTACCTCTAGAATGGGGGGTGGGTAATAGTACCCCATAATAGAGGATGGTTATGAGGATTAGGTGAGTCAGTGTGTGTGAAGCCATTAGACCAGAGTCTGGTGCATAGTAGTGAGATTTAAGCATCTGATTCTACCATTCTGCTGAAACTCTTGAAGACGCTGTGCTCTCCTTGTAATTTTCACGTTCATGGCAATGTACGCATTACCTCTGCAAGCGACCTTTCCATCCTCAGCACTGTACGATCCAAAGCAAGGAGGTAAATGTGATCAAATTCATTTTACGGTTGAAGAAATGAGATGCAGATTGGGTAAACAGCTTGCCCATGGCCACCCAGAACAAAGGACCTCAACCCTAAGGACAATCCTTTTCCCCATTTGCCTTTTAGAAGAGGGACCATACAACAAGTTGGCCCCACCCAGGCCAGGGGCGGTACTAGTTGTGGGCCAAGGGAACTGGGTTCAGTACTGCTCTATTCAATAACAGAGTGAAGAACCAACAAGCTTCCCTTGTTTGCCTGAAGGATGAGCGAAGATGTTTCACTGCGTCAGTCAAGAGACTGGGAGCCGGGGGTGTCCTTGACAGACCTGTTTCTGAGAACAGTTTGTTTATCTGGACCTCAAGCCAAGTGAGAGACACCAAGAGAAACAGAGCAGGTTCAGAGCTGGGTGAACGTCCCCACAGTCACTGCTACTTATGTCTAGGTAGGGCTTTGTCAGCACCTCTCGTGGGAGGAGTATTTTAAATGTAACAAAGAGACAACTCAGGGCTTTGCTGCAGGGACCTTGGAAGATTCAAGGGAACAGCTGAGGATTCTCTGAGCAAGTGAAGGAAAGAGAAAGAGGGGCTCTGAAGACAACATGGCATCTGAACGTGAGAGGAGGTTGGATTCCCTCGACTCTGAAACGCAGGAGGGCTCCTGCAGCCCCTTTATTCCTGGGCTCCGGAGGCTGTGAGTGGAAGCAGGCTGGATGAGGCTGATTGGAGGGGGAATGCCTCTGGGTTCTGGAGACAGATGAGCCCAGAGTGGGATGTAACGGGGAGGGTGAACTGGGTTTGGTGGGAGAACATGGCAAGCAGCTCACTAGCTGTAGGGCTGAGTGGGGACGCCTCTCAAGGCTCAGTGTGTGCAGTGGAGTTCTGGAAAACCCAAGGTGCAGAAGACAAAATCGGGTGCTTTAACATCTCACACAGCATCAAGGGATACCACGCGGAGTTGGGTTTGCAGACCTAGAATGTCCAGAGCTGCGTATCAGATAGAGATTTCTAGAGTATTTTCTAATTCGTTAACCTAGCTATGTGTGATGTTTCGTTTTCTGGGTCAGTCTGGCTAGGTTACAGGACTGGTTATTTAGCCAAACACTCACCTAGATGTTGCTGTGAAGGTGTTTTTTAGATGAGATTAACACTTCAGTCAGTGGCGTTTGAGTTAATGTTAATGTGGTAGGTCTTAGTTGAAGGCCTTAAGAGCAAAGACTGAGGTTTCCTGAAAAAGAAGCAATTCTACCTCAAAATTGCAACATAGAAACCCCACCTGAGTTTCTCATCTTTTGGCCTGCCCTGCCAAGCCTAACATCGACTCTTACCTGAATTTCCAGCCTGCAGAGTTTGGATTTGTCAGAATGTGAGCCAAATTCTTCAAATAAATCTCTCTCTCTCTTTCTCTCTCTGTCTTTCATGTATGTACCTCTATCTCTCACACATATTTTAGTCAGGGAGACAGACATTCAAAGTGCCGTAGAGAAAACAAAGCCTAGGAGAGCCATGACTGGCTGCTGGTACCATCTCAAGAAGGTTGGTCGTCAGGGAAAGCCTCTTGAGGAAATGACACGTGGCTGAGGACCCAGCTGTGTGAAGGCCAATGGGAAGAACATTCTAGAAGGAAGAAGAACAAGTGAAAAGGTCCTTTGGTGGGGAAGGGCTCAGAGTGTTGGAAGATCAGAAGGGAGTCAGGTGGCAATGAGCTCCCAGAGGTGAACCCACTGCTTACACAGGACCTTTCAAAAGGTACAAAGTCTGATGTTATTCTTGCAGTGGAATAAAGATAGTGACACCGATTGTTTCTCCAGGCTGGATGGGATTCTAGCTGCTCTCTGGATGCTGTTGTACCTCTCTGGCAACACCATTATCCTCATTGTGCTGACAAGGAAATTGAGTAGAGGGGGAATGACCTCATCAGGGTGAAGCAGGACAAATAAGTGCAGAGTCCAGGAGAGAAACCCAATTCCGTTGTCTTCAGACCCTGTGCCATATTGAAATGTTCTCAGTCGCCATAAGGAGTCACTGGACTCAGGCCAGCCTGCCATGCTTTGTGGGCATGGTGGGTGAGTTCCCAGGACCTGAAGGGTCATGCCTCCTGTAGACCTTGAGCCTAGTGGTGGTTCGGAACCCTGGTCAGGGAGCACATTTGCATCACGACCTGTCAGCCTGGGGAAGTCATCAGGTGACAATTCATGTCTGACACAGAACGAAGACCAAGCAGTGATCTTTCCTTGCCCTGAGTTGAATTTGAACTTGCCTGAGAAGGATGGATGGATGTTTTTTTTTTTTTTGGGGGGGGGGAGGTTAGTGAGAGGGAAGGGAATGGGGAGGGGCTGGTCTGCAAGGCAAGCATGTAGGGGAAGGGTAAGAAAGAAAGGAGAAGGAGCAAAGCCAGGCAGGCAGGCTGCGGTCTCAGCCTTCAAAACCCCGTTCTTCTCTGATTGATACTTTTCAATTATTCCTTCCCATTTCACTGACATTTGAAATGCTATTTTTTTTTCGGAGCGATAACTTCAAATGCTTAAGTTCCCACAGTCCTGGTAGCCCTGTTTAGCTGTAGTGGTAAATTGCTTCCTTGTACAACATAATGGCATTGACAGCCTTTTGCTAGGGAAATGAGTTCTCCAGTGGGACATGCCGATGATAAGACGTCCGGTTTTGAAATTGTATTTCTCTGTATCAGAATTAAATCTGGACTTTATATTTCTGGGCTGCCAGGCTCAGGAGCTGGCCCCCATACAGTAACCCCGAGACTGACAAGCAATGCTTACATAGGGACTCTTTCGCTTAAATTGGATCTGTGCTTTTATGCTCTCTCCTATTATTAGCTATTAAAATCTCTCAAACGGCACCCCCTCAACACCCCTTCTTTCTTCTTCTTCTTCTTCATCATGGTCTCTCCCCCCGCTTTTAAATAGTGATAGGGTTTTCCAAACCTGAAACTCAGACAACTGCGGAGTGGGGCAGAAGACGATTTCTCATCTCTGAGGCAATAATTCCCATCCGGAGGCTGAAAGGTGTAAAATTAACGCAAACTTAGTAAAATGCGGTATTGATTTTCTGTGATTCATAGGGGGATCTGCTTTTCATTACAATAGGGGGTCACAGCTGAGCGTATAATACAGGGAGGCTGAAAGGCTTTTGTGTGAATAACTCTTTGCAGATGGAAAAGGGGGTTTCTCTTCGGGTTCTGTCTATAAATAAAGTCAGCTCAGAAAGGAAGGGTCCTTTCTGGTTGTTACCTGCAGGCCTGTCTGCTCCCCCAAGTCCCTGAGTACCCAACCTGTCCCTGCCACCCAGGACAGGAACCGTTAAACACCTAAGCAAAATGTCCCCCACAGCCCCCCGATTTTCATCTGCGTGGGTTCTTGACCATGTCCTAGTGTATTTGCCTGGTTAGTACTTTTGTTAACGTGCCCTCACCAAGCTGAATAAAGGCGGTGGCCTGGAGGGTATTAGCATATGCAATTTCATTTCAACCTGAGCATTAATTTTTCTTTTAAAATAATAGTAAAGAAAGCACAAAATAATCAGCCGTGTCCGGGTAAGGATTTTTTCCTCTGCTTGTGTTCCAGGTGCTCTCTCTCGATCCCTTGATCCCCCTATTCTGAAATTACGCAGGTTCCTGGCTGCTGCTTCTTTTCGGAAGACATTGTTATTTGGCATTTGAGTGGGGAGGGGTTCCTGAGAAATCTAATGCCCTCCGTGAATCTGGTTTCATGTCGTTGAGATCCTATCACCGGGCAAGCAGTGTGGGGTTGTTCTCCTGGAAATGATGGTCAAGGTTACAGCACCTGGAAAAGTAACCAAGGGAGAGGGAGCCTCCGGAGCAGCTGCTCAGCAGACCTTGAACGGGCTCCCTGCTGAGAGGTGGGGGCAGCACCGTGTCTGGGAGTCCCCTGACCCCGTCCGGAGGGCAGGTTCCTTCAGAAATGGGCCCCTGTCATCTGGAGGCGTGCGCATCCCTTCTCCAGGGTGTGGAGGAGATGCTGCAATTCGACCAGAATGTAACTTTATAGCTTGTGTGTTTCCTAAATGTCATTAATAATCAGGAACGTTGAATACAGAAGGGCAAGTTAAATCCTGTCATTGAAACAGCAAACAGCTTTAGTCAAATGTATTGGCAAAGGATTAAAAATGCATCAAGCATGTATTTGTCTTCTCTATGGGAAGCCCTTATTAATAGTCTGAAGAGTGGAAAGCTTTGCCCTTATACAATCAGCCCTGTAGTCGTTTCTTTAAAAATATGTTTTAATGTGTGAAATTGCAGGATGCCAACGTTGCCATTAAAACCCCTCTCCAGTTCCAATAATTCCTCCACTTACGTTCCTTCCCCTTCCCCTCCCCCTCCCCCCTTTTAAAAGATTCTCCTTCTTCCAAATCATATTTCCAAGTGGCCGGAGCAGGAACGCAGGGTTACCAGGAAGGCAAACACACAGCTCCTGCCTCTAGTTTTGCTGGCTGTGGCCACAGAGGGGGGCAGTCCTGCTGCTCCTGGGGGACCCTGTTCACTAGCCACGTGCGAGAACACTTTCCTTCTGGGGAGTTTAGACTCCAGTGTTTGCAGCACAAAGAGCATGGTCGAGTCTCAGCTCAGTCTTGTCCTTACTTGGGTGTCTCCTACATACCAGAGGGTGTATGTGATGGTTCTGCTTATTTCTCGCCACACTGGTATTGATGTGGTCACAGAGGTGAAGCAGCATGCCCCAGGTCAAGAGTGAACACGGATCAGAGCCCAGCTTGCATCTATCTGATGTCTCCGCTGCCTGCCTGCCTTCGTCTGTAACTCCTTCCTGCCTTCCTCCCTCCCTCTCCCTTTTCCTCTCTTCCTCCCTCTTTCCCTCTGTCATTCCCTCCTTTCCTCCCTCCTTTCTTTTCTTCTTTTTTACTCTCTTTCCTTCTTTCCTCTTTCCCTTCCTTCCTTCCTACCTTTTCCGTCCCTCCCTCCTCCTCCCTCCTCCCTCCTCCCTCCCTCCCTTCCTTCCCTCCTCCCTCCCTCTCTCCCATCCTTCCTTCCTGTTGTGGTTCAGTCTACTTATTGAACAGACATTTTCTGAGCACCTATTGTGTGCTAGGGTCCAAAATGAGTGAGATGCAGTGTCTGCTTTCAGAGACCCAACTTCTTGGCCATTCACACAACTGTAGGAGCCCTATGGCTGGCTATGGGTCTCCACTTTCCATCCTTTTCCAGACCCACATGCTCCAACACCATGACCTGGAGAGAAATGGGAAGTATGTGAAAACGTCATGCCTTACCCCTGTCCTTCTAGAATTTCTACGGGCTCCCAGCACAGTGGGAGTACTTCAGCACTCTTCCTCCTGTCTCTTTGCCTTGTGTTTTAGATTCAGTGCTCATGCGCCATATTGTCCACACGCCCGCTCGTGGACTACTATTGTCGCACGCACACACACGCTCAAGGAAAAGAAATCAATACAATTTGAATTTCTCTTCCCCAGCCCAGTCTTTGGTAAATTGTTGTGGAGAGCTATTGATCTCTTATTGCGATGTGATTTTTAAACAGCATTAAGGTAAACATAGTCTTATTGTGTTCATCTTACCGGATAACACTTATCTAGACAAAAGGAGACACGCAGCAGCCGGGGCTCCTCAGCTTACCTCCAGGAAAGATACAGTGAATCACCTCCAATAAAAACAAAGCAAAACAGAAAGCTCTCCATGCTGAACGGAACGGGAAATTGCTCTCTTGTCACTAATTTTGATTGAATTGAGTCGGCAATCTCAGAACTGGTTCACTGATACAACAATAGAAAACATTTAACTATTTCTTACGCTTCTCTACATGGAACATGGATTTTCAGAGCACAGGATGCACGCGTGTGTTCAAGGCTCTGACCCACACAGACGAGAAGTTGCCTGGGACTTGGATCCTGGACTTGGAGAAGCGAGATGCTGTCTGGGAGAGCGCTCGGGGGCCTTTGGAGGTGCAGACTTGATTGGCCCTTGCCATTGGGGAAGACTGGGGTCCAGAGTTAGTGATGTTAATGACCATGCTCACTGACATTCACTGAGGGCTTTTGGTGGATCATTATATGACCCATTTCATTAAATCCTCACGACGTCACCATGATGGCTCTGCTTTAATGATCCCCATGTCTTACAGGTGGCGGAACTCAACCATGGCCAGACCTGCTTAAGACCAGTCTGGGATCAAGAGCGCTCTGGACCAGGAAACAAGAAACTCTATTCTGGCTGTGACTTCACTGATGGTCTTGCTTCCAATTCCCAGGTCCTATTTACCAAAATCTAAGTTAGTCAGGGTTCTCCAGAGAAACAGAAACAGTAGGGCGAACCAACATGTATACCAGGTAGGCTAGCAGGCTGCAAGCCCAGGGAAGAAATCATGTTGCAGTTCAAGTCTGAGGGCCATCTGCTAGGAGAATTCCTTCTTGCTCAGGGGAGCTCAGTCTTTTAGCTCTTACGGCCTTAACTGATTAGATATGGCCCACCCATGTCATGAACGATAATTCTGCTTCACTCGAAGTCTACTGACTCAAGTACTAATCCCATCTAAAAAAGTACCTTCACAGCAACAGCTAGACTGGAAGTGGGCCAGATCTCTGGGTACCATGGCCAAGCCATAAAATTAATATATAAAACTAACCATCCCATATGTTTTTTTTTCTGAATATTGGTCTCCTCCTTCATAAAGTGGGGAAAGAACCATCAGCCCCGTTGCCCGGCAGTGACAGTCCAATGAATGCATGCTTGTGAGATGCCCCACACTCAGTAAACACAGGCTGCCTCCCACTTCCCTCCTGGAATCACAATTTCCCCAACAGTAGGTGTTGGCCAGCTTCATCTGTAAAGGCCGGAGGGTAAATACTGTAGGCTTTGTGGGCCATTATGGCCTCCGCCCCAGCGGTTCAACCGTGTCTTCGCAGTGCGAAAGCAACCAATGACAAGACCTGGACAAGTGGGCCTGGCCATGCACCAAAAAACCTTTCTGGTGGTGACTGAAATCTGAACTTCGTATAATTTTTATGAATCATAAGATCCTGCTCTTTTGATTTTTTTTTTTCAACCATTAAAAAACATGCAACCCTTCTTGGCTCGCAGGCTATACCCAAGTAACAGGAACCCAGATGGGGTTCGTGGGCCATGGTTTGCCTAGCCCTCTACTGGACTCTGAGGCCCTTGAGGGCAGGAACCAGGAATATCTGGTTCTCCCCAGGATCCCCAACACATTTCCTCTGCAGAGCATCTATATAGCAAATAAAATATCTACTGTGGAATGGAGATTACAATCCTTGATCTCTCTATCCCTCAGGTGTGTGGGGGGGGGTGACGCCCCCGAGGACACATCATGACACAGGGTCAGCACTGGCTGCTCACTGCTTCCAGCTTTTGTCACCTCTTCGTTCTTTAAGGGGACCTGCTGACGTTCTTTGCGGCAATGATCATGGGACAGCCAATAATAAGGGAAAAAACCAGTGATCTAAAACCCATTTGGTTGAGTCACTCACTCACCGTTTATTAATTTATTAACAATTTTACACTTCCACCCCCGCAACATGCACAGAGGCAAACTTTGTTTTTCCTGGTTCCCTGGGGAGCCTTCATTTCGGGGGTGGCCTGAGGAGAGACCAGCGAACTAGGCGGTGTAGTCTATTATAGCACAGCTGTTCGTCAATTAGGACTCAGAAATGAGTCCCGCTGTTTTACGGTGGCGTGATGTGCCTCGTGTTGTCAGCATGCGCCGCGAGACGGGACTGCGGCTCCCATTTCTCTCCTTCTAGCTCTAGCAGACGCCGGTCCGGAGGGCACCGGGCTCCCACGCTCCGGCCCCTCCGTTGCTCTCAGCTCTGCCTGGTCCAGCCCCGACCGCAGCCAGGGGGCACCGCCACCTCCCCGTGAAGTCCAAAACCTGATCTGCACCCCCGGGGGGGTGCTGGGAAGCCAAGGTCACCCTGGGTCCCCCACAGATGCAGCTCGAATAGTAGAGTGTCCTTGGTTTGACCTAAATGAGGCTTCCACTGGGATCCCTTATGTTCCAAGCAGCCTCCCCTCGTGCTCCCCGCAAAGAAGAAGTAGGCTGTAGATTCAGAAAGTCTAAACTTTAAATACCATTTACACCCACTCCCGTTTCCTACCACAGATTAAAGTGAACATCAGAAAGAGTACCGATTACAACCGAACAAAGAGTTCTCAATCCCTTAGTGCAAGTCCCTCTTATTTTTACTTCTATAATATTTAGAATAGCATTTTCCAAGGTCATGTGTGAGTTGGTCCCCCCTCCCTGTCAGCACCAGCTCATGCAAAGATACTCCAGGGCCTTTGCACTGTCTTCTTTGCCTCCTTTGGTCTTCCCTTAAAGGTCACCTCTTCTGAGAGACCTGCTCAGGTCGTGCTGTCTCAAGGCGTTCTCCCTCTAATCACATGGTCCTGTTTCTTTGTACAGTTTCTGATTCTTTGGTTTGTCCTGTCCTCTGCATCCCATCCGCCTCTGCTTTTGTGTAAAATCCATAGAAGGTTGGCACAGAGTAGAAGCTCAATAAACCCTTGTTGACCAGTTGACTGGAATGTGTGGCTGCAGAATGAACATCTCAGTCTGGGAATTGCCCTGGAATGGCGATCAGAGCTCTGGGATTCAAGACATGGTCACTGTGGTCTGGGGCCAGTCACTCAGCTTTTGGGCATTGACCTCTATGGCTGAGAAGCAAGGACAGTGCTGAAACCTTTCCCTTTAGGAGAACTGGGACAGTTAACTGTTACAAAGGTTTTGAACTACCAGTCAGGGTACACATCTCAGTCACTGGGGACACCACTAGCTCCTCGAAGGCAGGGATGGAGGGAGACTCAGCTTTGTCCCTGTACCACTTGGCATAATCCCTGTTCACTTTCCATAGTCACTATTGAGTAGAAAGAGGGTGTGGGCACATCTAAGCCAACACAAAGGAATTGAGAATGAAAGAATCATTGGCTGAAAGAGAGATTGTCCAGCTTTCCCAGTGTTGTAGACTGAATTGTGTCCTCACAAAATTCGGATGCTGAGGTGCTAGCCCCTATGATCTCAAGAATGGGACTGTGTTTGGAGACAGGGCCCTTAGTGGGTGATTCATATGGGGCAGGCCTTCATCTCTCTGGCCAGTGTCCTTGGAGAGGAGGAGAAGGCAGCCAGCTATAAATCAAGGAGGGAGGCTTCAGAAGACACCAGTCCTAGCTTCCCCTTGATCCCTGAGGTCCAGGCTCTAGAACCGTGAGAATAAGTTTTTGCTGTGTGAGCCCCCCCGCAATCAGTGAAGCTTCATATGGTGGCCCCAGACAGCCCCTTTCCAACACAAACACAGCTTGGGTTGATGGAAACATGACCTCATACCAGGCACCACGAGAAGTGCATTATAGCAAAGATGTCCTGGCATGTCCCAGCAACTTAAAAGGTGTCCCTTATCATCCCCACTTGCAAGATGTAGGCCACGAGGCAGAGAGGGGTGAATGGCCGCCCACAGGTGCACAGCCTGGACGAGGCCACGCCCGCGCAGAGCAGCGGTTAAGGGGAGAGGCTCCTAGAAGGACTTCTGGGTCTGCAGCTTGGCTCTATCCTTTGTTAACTATGGGGTCTTGGCATGACTGCTTAGCCACAGTTGCAGGGTCTCTGTCTTTCAGTGGGGTGAACAACAGTGGTGCCCACTGCTTAGAGCAGCCGAGTGGCTTCCAGCAGGAGGCAATGCCCTCCGAGGGCTTTCTTAGCGCAGCAAGAGCCGCGGGAAGAGCTCTTAACTAGTGGGCACAGTTCACAGCTCTTGCTCCAGGTTGCCCAGACTTGAGACCCGCCCTCTTCCTCTGCCCCTGGCCCTGAGGTTGGAGGTTCTGGGCTGGGTGAGCCATGGGGCCCTGCAGCCAGGTGCATGGTTCACTGAAGGGGAGCTGGCCTCTAGCAGCAAAGCTCCTGGTTTGAACCCCTCTCTGAGCCCTTGGGACTATGGCTGTGCCTTTCAAGGACCTTTTCTTCCACCTCTGCTGCTGTAGAAGAAATAAGAAGTCTGCTGTGGCAGCCAGTCTCTTCCTTAATTAAGTAGCACAAATGCCAAAAACTGTGTGAAAGCAGGACTCCATGTGCATACTCTAGCTCAGGAGATCAAGAACAAATCTTAGTTGCAGTGTGACTGCCCCCTCCCCCTTTTTTTGGGCTGTGATGAAATTATTGTCTTAAGACATTAAAGCAGTAAAGCCCATGGGCACGTGAGGGTCCTGAGGAGTTGTGGAACCGTCACTCCCTAGTCCTGGCGGCCAACGCATGTGCTGCCTCCTGACTCTGCAGCTCTCGGTGTCTCAGTTTCCACATCTGTGTAATGGGATTTGGAACAGAATTTATCTCCTGGGTGGTTGGTCAGTCCAAGAGATGGGATACACAGAAAGCACTCAGCACAGCGTCAGTTTAAGAGCCGAGAGCGATGGTCTGAGAGTTCTTACCGTTCTCATTATGTTAATTCTCCACTATGCCCTCCACCTACTCCTGCCCCCTTAACTTGGACCATCCCAGCCCCTTCTGCACCTGGCTCTATGGACTCCATTCTTGCACGGATATTTGCCCCTTGTGCAATGCATTGCTGTGAGTAGACAGAATTGGTAGGCTGGTGGACTAGTGAGTAGCCACCCCCCACCCTCCAGCCATTGTGGCCTCCTCCGTGGAGCCTCTCCCAAGTGTTTGCAGCTTCTGTACTTTGTCTTGTGGGGCTCTCCTAAGGCCTTGCAAAGGGAGTCCTCTTCCCCATTTTATGCATGGGAAAACTGAGGCCTACAGAGATGGATTTGTCCAAGGCCCCAAACCTTCAAGGTCACAGGTGTCAAACCTAGGGCTCTGTGGCCTCCAGGCTTCCTGGTTTACCCCTCTCTCCCCACACCTGTCGTGTTATATTCAAGCTTTTTGTGTAGTGGTCATTGATCCAACCACGTACCGAATCCTTTGTGGTGGGCGGAATCTACCCACCCTTGTATCCCTGGCAGGACACCTCGCGTGACTCCTGGCACAGACAGATGCTTGATAAATCCATGGTGAGTGAGTGAGAGGATGAAGAGATGGTGCACGCTGATAACAAAGGGGTCAGATGCGAAGGAAGCTCAAAGCTCTCCCATGGCTCCCAAAACTCTGAGTCGCATCATTCGTGGAAATTTCTTCCTGTCAAAATCATGTTAGGAAAATATGGCAGCAAGTAATATTGTGTGATGGTTGATGTAATATGCGGTTGCCATAGCTGCTTACTGAGACATGAACTTAAACATTACAGAAGTTGTTCAAAGATGTGTATCTAGGGAGTTCCGTGTGGGTCTCAGAGTGGACCAACCTGAGTAGCATCTATTGAAGCTGTTGAAACAGAGAAGGCGGGAGGGCAGAGCAGACCTGTGCCTGCTCCTCCTCAGTTGCCTGCTGGTCCCGAAGCGCTCATCAAGTTACTGGGCCTCTGTTTCTGCATCTGTGAAATGGGGGCAATGTAAAATGGGGCTGTGTGTGGTCAGGACCATGCCTGTGTCATGGAGAACCCAACTTGAATCAGTCTCGAGTTCAATGTTCCCACTTGGACAGTTCAGGCACCGTTAGCCCATTTTTCAACCCCAAATCTTTGTCTGTTACCGTCTGTGGCAGCGTCGACAAACATTTATTGAACATCTGACTTGTTGCGTTGCCATGCCTGGGGCCCCTGCTCAATGCTGCAAGATTGGGACAAATGACAGGGGCTCTTGGAGCTCATGGGGCAGCGACACCCCTTCTAGTTGGGGTTTGACTCCGCCGGGAATGGCTGGGGACTCCATGGGCAGAAAAGGAAAGGGTCACTAATAGGGATGGGGAAACAGATGACATGTGGGGGAGGCCCAAGGAGAAGATGCAGGGCACATGTGGGGGTCTTCAGTAGACAGTGCACCAGACCAGGGGCTGCGCCCGAGAAGAGGAGGTGGAGGGCACACCCTGCTGCGTAGCACGTGGCCAAGAAATTGTCATGATGTCCTTCCTTCCTCCCTGCTGTCTGCGCTTCCTTTCTCTGTCTTCTCTAATTCTCTCTCCCCGCTTACCAATCTCAGAAAGACAGAGGGTAAGCTAAGGCTGAAGCTGGAGGATAGAGAAGACAGACCTCAGTGGGGTTCTATGTGGCTGTGGGAAATAGAAGAGGTCAGATCAGAAAAGGATTAAAGTATCAGGACATTTTCCAAATTCTGAAACTAAGAGCGAGTCTGTAAAGGACAAAAGACAGGATGCTCTGTCCTAACCATCACCCATCTCCTGCTTTATTTCTGTTGCTGCCCTGGGATGGCTGTGACAGAAGTATAAATTCCAGCACTCAGCCGGCGAGCGTCTGATTTCTCCCAGATTTGGCTTAAAGGCAACGAGAATGCTCTGTTATCTATTACCTATCTATAGATTGTCTTTCTATCCTCCCATCTGTCCATCTGTCCGTCCATTCATCCATCCATCCATCCGTCCGTCTGTCCATCCTTCAGCACGCAAGAGGGACAGGGACAAGTAGTTGCTGGTATAGAGTTAATGAGGTCATATAGACTTGGGGATGAATTCTATCTTCTAGGTACTACTTTTCTGGGCAAGTCACCTCATCATTTAGAGGCAGATCTGTTATCTGTAAACTAGGGCTGACGGAACCTGCCTTGCAAAGTTGTTAAATGTCATCCCCAAGTCACTTTCCCCAATTGCTTCCCTGGTGATTGGATGGGAACCTCTTCTCATGAAGCTGCAAAGCTCTGGAAGGCAGGACTTCATCACCAAAGGGTTAGTTGCATAGATTCTCTGGCCAAGAACAGGGCAGCACTGCACTGGCCCTGGTCCTTGGAAGTTAGAGATGAGATCCTGTGGGGAACCTTCTCGTTTTTCCTGAAGCACCCGTTTCCTGGGCTGCCTCATTCCACCAGAGGCCAGATGTGGCTTTGGGGTGAAGTGTGTGATGGCTGCCTGGGGGGCATGCACAGCCGCGGGGCGGGGTGGCCAGCGAGCCCCTCAGGAGGGGTTTGTGTGGGGCCTGTTCTCTATAGAGGTGGGGTGCTCAGAGACAGAACCCCACACACATTATCTCCCAGCAGCCTGAGGGGCCCTTCCCTTTGTTGTGCCAGATAAGGAATCTCAGTGGGCTGAGATGGGCAAATAATGTTCCTGAGGTCACACCAGCAGTGGGTGGACACAGAGGTTGGCAGGACGATCAGAACCAGGAGGCCAGCCCGGCAGCTCAGCTGACCCAGCCCCACCTCCACCTCGATTTCAGAGGGGAGAAGACCTCTACCTTCAACCCAACCCATGGAATGGGTACGTCCTGAACCAGAAAATGGCCACCAGGTGCTGGAGATTCACTGTGTCGGGCTGGCCAGAGCTGCACGTCTGTGTGTCCCCAGGGATAGTCCGGGGACACGGCTAGTGGGACGAAGCCTCCGCAGGGCACCTGCGTCAGGAGGGACGGATTGAAAACCTCCTTCCTGGAGGCCAGGTGTCTTCATTTTAAAGAACAAGCCTTCATTCTGAGACCTTCATTCTGAGACAATCCATGCCTGACTTAGAATTTGAGACAATCCATGCCTGACTTAGAATTTGGTCCACAAACTCCTTTATTTTATGAAAGGAGAGAGATCGTAGGTGGTCCTAGGGTTTTGTTTTAAAGTTTTGGCCCAAAGCTGGCAACTCTGTTTGATTCTTCTGTCTGTCTGTCTATCTAATCCATCTGTCAATCATCTACCTATTATCTATCTATCTATCTATCTATCTCCTTAAATGTCTGTCTTTAATTTTAAAAGGTCCCGCTTTGGGACACCCCCAGATCTGGGCTCGACTGCTCTCTATATCATCCCAAGGAAGTTCTGTGACTTAGAAGCTTCCAGTGCCCTCTAGGGGGTACTGATCAGCACAGCTCAAGCAGCCCCTGAGGCCTTGCTGTCTTGCTCTGCCCCTTTGTAGCTGTGTGACCATGTGTAAGAGGTTGCCCCTCTGAGCCTCCAACTGGACTCATTGAGGGTGATGTGGAATGGCCACTGTGAGGCCTTGGAGTCAGAGTCAGTGGGCCAGGAGGGCCTGGACTCACAGGGTGCCAACCCTCTGGGCTTGACCTCATTCACTCATTCATTCACCTGCAGACTTAACAAAGCCCATGCGCCATTTCTTACGGACCAGTGCCTGCATGAGGGTACAGATACGAACAGTCCAGCCTTCAGCTTTTCAGTCTAGCAGGCATCCCAATAAACACAGAGCCCATCTGCTCCCTGGGTGGGGTGAAGAGGGAGCCTTCGGGGGAGGGGGTGGCCCATAGGGTGCCGCCAGAGCACAGGGAGCTGGAGTGGGGTAGGAGCAGCTCATCCATCCTGGGGTGTGGGTGCTGGAGGGGTGCAGCCCAGCCAATGGGGAGGATTTCTGTGTCCTAATGGGAGATGCTCAGGAGACTTGGGGACAGTTTCCTGGGGAGATCAGGAATTTAAACCCCAGAGACAATGTGAATGTGAGATTTCTTGGAACAACAGATGGACGAGGGACTTTTTTTAGAGCAGCCGAACGGATGGGGAGGTCATGCCTCTTGGAGGGTCTCAGTAGCAGAAGGTCTGAATTCAGAAGGTCCCTCTCAGGGTGTGGAACTCCTTCTCAAAGTGGATTTCCTCTGATCGGCAGGACGGGCCCGCAAGGTGGATGCCATTACCTCCACCACATAGGGAGACTTGGGGACTTAGAGGGTATGTCCTGCTCAAGGCCAGCTGGTGGGTTGGTGGCAACAGGACCCCAGACTTTAGGACTGGTCCGCCAACCCTTCCTCCCAAACGCTTGGGACACCATAGTCACCTTTCCCGTTTTCTCTCCCTGACATCAGCTGGCTTTAGAAAGATGGGTCAGCTAGTGTCCTATGACTGTAAGGGACCCTGACTTCTCTCTGGGGGCTCTGCCTTCTCTTTGGCCACCGTGAAACTGGCAGCCGTCCTGGTGGTCCCGTGCTCTTCTCCCCTCTGCCTCCCCAGTGTGTTGGAGGGGGCACCTTCTCAAAAGTCATTTTAGAAGGTGCTTTGGGGAAAAATGGGGCGTGTTGACTCCCACGGCGTTTGAAAGGCCGGCATCTGGGGGAAATTCATTATTTATATTCTGCCGAGAGAGTCTGTGGTTATGTTTTTCTCCAGTGAAAACATTTGATAAAAAGCCCAACAAATCAGAAAGAAGAAACTTCACTTTGGGGGAAAAAAAAAAGGAAAATAATTTAGCGTCTGAAGTCGGACTCTGATGAATTTTCTGGGTTAAATCTTTTGGAGCCGGGGAACAGACCACCGTCCCAGCCTGCCTGTGCAGACTTACAGTTAAATGAATACTGCCCTGTGTTGGTTTTGTTGTTGGGTATACAGGATCTTTTTTTTTTTTTTTTTTAAGGATATAAATTCCAACCATGTTTTGTGTGAAGGGTCTCAGTGCATACTGACATTGTGAGTGTCAGCCCAGATCACTTTAATCAGAGAGTGGATATGCATGATAAAACGGATAAGGGACTTTAATCAAAAAATCCGCTGGCCTGGAAACGTGACTCACTCCGCCAAACACACTTCATCCCACTTTTCTTGTGCCCCTGCCAAGATTCTATTTCATGAATATGCATTGGGCATGATATTACATTAAAATGTGACATTGGTGTATGGTGTGGAGGATTTAGAATCCCCCCATAGATATGTATATAACTGTATATATACACACACACGCACACACACACACACACACACATGCACGTGTGCGCGTTGATTCGTACGTCTGTGTGTGTGTGTGTATACACTTATGTATATTCTTCTGCAAAGTTTTAGTCAATTGGACATTAATGTCCAATTGTGATTTTCCCCCCAAAGCTTATTTGCGATCTGAATATTGGATTTATAACCTGGCTCATCCCTGTACGAAACTAATAGCGACAGTAGGCAGGGGCTTTATTTCGATTCTACCCAGGGGGGCAGTATCCAGCTTCCAGCAAGGGTTACATCTTTCCATATAAAGGGCCCCTTTGTGAGAGAGGGCACAGGCGGGCGATTCCGTGGTTTGTTTCTATTTCAAGGCATTAATTCCGGTGTGGGGAGTGGGGGAGCTGTGGGCTTCCCCCGCTGCAGCGACACCACATGCCTCTTAGACATGGGGCAGGGGGCGGGTGCAGGAGCCTTGGTGCAAACGCACGTGGCCGCCTTCCCGGGGAGCAGCTCTGGGGCTCGCTGTCTGTGCACGCTGGAGTTCCATGAGCTCTAGCTGATCGGGCCCCTTCGGCACCCAACCCTCCTCCTTACCTGCTGGGTTTTTTCTTCCATCTAGATGGAGGCTGCAAATTTGGAGAATTTATCTGAAATAATATCGTGCTGTGCAAAGCAAATGCCCTGCGTAAGGAAGGTGCTCGGTGCAGAAGAGAGATGGATGTACCGTCAGATCTTGTTTGATATCTTGCGGAATCTCTCCCGTGGAAAAATTCCGGGTGGCGTTTGGCAAGCACAGAATCCTCTGAAAGAATCAGGGGTTGAATGGCTCCCTAATGCTATTTGCATAGAAATGGGCTGGTGTTCTGACTCCCCAAGGGGCTGGGTGTTTCTCCAGACTCTGGTGGGGATAGGGGCCATTGGAGGCCAGTAGCTAGAGCTGGTGCCTAGCATATATTTTGGCGGTATAGACAATTGCCTAGGTGGGGGGATTTTTCTGGGCCCTAGGGTCCCCTGCTGTCATAAGGCTGCTGCTCTTGCCCACTGAAAATCTCTTTCATGAGGAATCGTTATGGAGATTGTGCAGTGGTTTGACTATTGTCCCCAAATTCCTGTTCATCTGGAACCTTAGAATGTGACTTCTATGGAAGTAGGGTCTATGTGAATATAATTTGTTAGGGAGCTGGAAATGTGCCTGGTTTGTGGACCTTTGTTAGGATGGCCCCAGGATAATGCAGGTCGTATAGTAAAGGGCTCCTGAAAACCCCTGGCTCCAAAGAATACCCTACAGGTCAATCCCCAGCCCCCACTGTGCAGCAGCGGGGCTTCCGCTGTGTTGGTCTCATCTGCAAGTTGAAGTCCAGCCCTGTCTTGGTGCTGGCAGGTGAGCTCGCAGGACGAAGAAGGTGAAAGCTTCCACGAAGAGTGGAAACCCAGTGGGGGCCCTCGTGCCTGGAGAGGAGGCTGTGGCTTGGCAGCTCCCCTTCCATCAGAAAACCAGGGGGTGGTGCCCGCGGCTCAAACCCTTGAGACTGGACGTGGAGCCATACCCAGTGTTTGGGACTTCATGCGAATGAGCTTCCAGGAGCTGGAGAGATGTGGGCTTCCAACACAAAGACCTGGCAGGAGCCAAGGTCGGCCCTACAATCACAGCTGCCTGTGCAGTCAGTGCTTCTCTGCTCGGAAGTCTCTGGCACTGGCTGTTCAGTACCTGCCCTTTCCTTTCCAGGCCAGCAGCTTTTAAGGGCAAAGATTGTACCTGATGAGAAATTGAGGAAATGGTGGTGTCACCCTCAGTCTAAGAGTGTGGGGTCCTTAGAGTCATGGACGCAGAAGGGCCCTTTAGGATGACCATAGAGAAGTTCACGTCGACAGCCAGGATGGGGCCTTGATGGTTGGATCACCCTGAGCAGGTCCCTTCAACTCTCTGAACCTCACTTTGATCATTTGAAAAATGTGGGTAAAATCATAACCAGCACAGGGCTGATGGGGAGACCAAATTGAATGAGATAACTCATATGAACCATCTATAAACTGCGAAGTTCAACATGAAATTGATATTATTATCCTTCGGAGATTATTTCTCCTTCCTTCCATCCTTCCTTCTTCCCTCCTTCCCTCCCTCCCTTCCTGGCTTCCTGCCTTCCTTCCTCTTTCTTTTTCGGCTCTGCAGATGTGGGGTCCCAGTAGTGCGCTCCCTTTCTGGACAAAGGCATGCACAGTGCCTGGCTGGAGAAAGGCATGATTCAAGGCTAGGAGTCTTGGGAAAACTTCTTTGACAATTAATAGACATTTATTGATTCCAGGGCACTTTGCCCGCTGCCAACTTGTCCAAATTGTTTCTCTATAAAAACTAAAATCAGCAATCTTGGACCTTCTTTGGTCACTGATGACTTCTGGTGAGATCAGAATGACTGACAGACCAGTGGAGCCTGCATCCAGGGACCCCCAAGAGCAAGACCTGTGGGTCACCTTTGAATACTGAAGTCACAGATTGCAGTTTGGGCCCTGCTGGGATGAGAAGCAGGGTTCTTTGTGGTGGGGACTGAAGTTGTAGAGGTTCCCTCCTATTTGGCCCCTAAGCTGCTATTTCTTATGAAGCTGCCACAACATCCTGAAATCAAGCCAGAGAAGTATTGTGGTGCCCCAGAAGCTGGACTGCCGCTCCCAAGGGCTGTGATAGTCCAGCGGGGGAGGGATGGCATTTGGATCATCAGCATGGATGAGAGCCAACTTGGAGGGACAGCTGGCTGCCATGGACCCAGGGTCCATGCCTCAGGGTCTTCATTCTAGGCTCTGCTGCTCACGGGGCGTGAGACCTTGCCACACCACACACTGCCCAGGGCCTCAGTCTTCCTATCCACAAGAGGGGCCTAACCCCACATCCTAGGAAATTTGTGAGGACCAGAAGGGACTCTTTATAAGCAAAATGGACCTTGAACAATTAGGGAGCTACAGCAAATGCTGTTGTGTGCCTATGTAACTCAGTTGCCTATCCATTCCCTATAAGAATGGTGGTGATTTTAGGAATGTTCCTACGATCTTAAGTAACTAATTTTCTTGGAAAAACTCCATATGTTGTAATTTTAGCTCAAAAGGAAAACCTGATTGTGGGATGTAGTTGATGATAGCTGGCAAACACAGACGTCACCATGTACACCTGTGGCTCCAGAAATGACCCTGGTGTTCAGGGTGTGACGATCAGGTTCTAAACTTGGTGAATCATCTTGAGCCAGATGGGAAGGGGCTCGGGCAAGGTGGGGACAGTTCTTCTCATACCGACCATCATCACGACTCAGATCCAAATCTCCCAACTCTGGAACCCAGGGGCTGGGGCCGGGGGAAGAACATTCCTTGTGCATTTCTGACATGCTCGGTGATAATGAATCCTTTTGCATTTGCTTATGTCACGTTGATGACTCACATTGGGTTAGATCATGTCATGTTTCATTATTCTAGAATTCATAAGACCTAGTAGAATCCTAGTAGGAATTTGGGAATTAGGAAAAAAAAAAACAAAACTCACAACCCCACCCCTACAGTATATTTTTCTTATCTGGTCCCCACTGAGGTTTCAGTGAGAAATCTCCCCCTGTGACTGTGTTATCAATTAGGATGCCTGGTTATCTGCGAGAAGCAGATAGTTCTAAGATACGGGCACACAGTATGGGAACGGGAGTACCTGGGGGCTCACTCTACTTGAAGAAATAGAACCATACTTGAAAGTTGCCTTATGTGGTGAGGACGGATGCATCTTAAAATAGCTCCCGGGTCTGATCCCCGCCCCCTCTTTCCTATATGGTGGCTATTTATTTTGTCTTTAGCTTTTCAATGTTTTGGGGTCCTCCAGACACAGGCATCATGTTGACTTTCCTCTTTTTTCACTGGGGTTGCTGAGACATTTAAAAAAAAATTATTTTATTGTGGCAAGAACAGTTGACACGGGGTCCCACAGATATTTAAGAGCGTGATACGGTGTTGCTGCCCACAGGCCCAGAGATGTCCTCACATCCCTAGAAGGTACTCATCTTGCGGGAGCTGCAAAATGAACAGACCCCCCGTGACCCTCCCCATGCCCCCAGCCCTGGGCCCCCTTCACTCTAGTCTTGGCTCCTACGGTCGCCTCTATGCATGCATCCAGCCGTGGACACTGGTGTGGCTGTTGTGTACGGATGGCTCTGTCATCAGCATGGGAGCATGGGTTTCTCTTAGAGATCCTGATTTCAGTTTTTTGGGATCAATACCCAGAAGTGGGACTGCTGGACGATGCGGTAGTTCCACTTTGAGTGCGTTGAGGAACCCCACGCTTTTATCCATAGCCCCTGCAGCCCTTCTTTTTTTAAGGAACAAAGAAAACCAAAACCCTACCAGCTAGAGGTCTTTGCCTCTGCCGTGCTTTGCAGAGGGTTTGGGTTGGATGCCAATAAGAAATAAAGAAAATGATTCAAAATAATTAAAAAATAATGGCCCTATTGTCCTGTAGGAAGAACCAGTCCGCTCGCGTAGAGAAGGTGGTGCTGCTGGTCGGGGTGGGTTTCAGGAAGGGGACGTGGTAGAGTTAGGTTGTCCCCTAATTTCTGCCCCCTGATCAGCACTGATTATTAATGTTGTCCACATATTCTGACTCTCTGGAGGGATCAGGGAGCTGTGATTGCTGTTCCCTGTCAGGCTACTTGAGGTTTTGTAGCTGGAGCATCTGTGTGTGGAGGTTTCTGGAGGGGGTACTCCCCTTCGCATGGTGCTGGAAGGCCAGGAGCCCACAGCGCGCACAGTCTGCCCGCTCCCGTGTCCCTCCACCCTGAAGGGGTTTGGTAGAGGAAATGTGTACACAGGAGCCGTCGCCAAGATGGGGGGCACTGCCACCCCTGTGCTGTGGGCTGTCCCAGAAAGCAGAGCGACATTGCAGGTGGGATGTATGACTGTCCCTGACCCGTCTGAGATGGCAGTGTCCCCAGAGGCCTGCCTGTCTCACCCACGCCAGTGCAGCTGAGGAGGGTTGGAATGGGGTTTGGTCGGTGCCCGAGGAAAGCCTGGCCGTGCACGCTGATCTCTTCAGGCCTGGAGGGACTCTGCAGCGGGGTCAAGAGGAGGAGTGAGCATTAGGACAGCAGAAATTTTCTCTCTAACGTTGTTGGTATGGTTACCAGGTTTAGCAAATAAAACCCCCAAATGCCTGGTGAAATTTGAATTGGAGACATAGTTGCTGGGGGCATATTTATATTAAAAAATTATTTGTTGGTTATCTGAAATTCAAGTCTAACTGGCTGAACTGGGCTCCATGCCCACCATTTCGTATGCTGAAGCCAGACCCCCAGATGTGATGGAATTTGGATGTAGGGCTTTTAAGAGATAATTGGGCTTAGAAGGGGTCTTGAGAGCAGGACACTCATGATGGGACTAGGGTGCGCGTCTCCCCACCATATGAAGATGCAGAGAGAAGGTGGCCAGGAAGAGTGCCCGCACTAGAATACGACCATGCGAGCATTCTGATCTCAGACTTCTAGCCTCTAAAATGGAAAAATATGAGTGTCTGCTGTTTAAGTGACCCAATCTAGGGCCTTTTGTTAAGGCAGCCCAAGCTGACCTAGACTCTGGACATCCTGTATTTTATCTGGCAACCCTAGTAGCCGGTTTATTTATTTATTTTTTCCTGCTTATGGGCTAGCCTTGCCCATGCTATTTGAGGTGCCCGGGAGTGGTTAAGCCTGGGGAAGTTTACTATGGGCAGGGGTGGAGATGTGAAGGGGTACAAAATGGAGAAGTTGAAAGATACCAAGAAATTTTCTATCCAAGTGTTACTAATTCTTGGGAAATCACAGAGCAACGTGGTGTCAGCTGCTTTTCTCCTTCTCCTTCTTCTTCTTCTTCTTTTTTGTCGCTTCCCAGCCCAGGGGAAGAATACATTTTCAGTGACCTATGTTAGTGTCATCCAACATGGCGAGAGATTCGGGACGCAAGGTCCTGCCAAGCCTACTGGTGTGTAGAGCAGGTTTGCCGTTCCTCCTGGGGTCCAAAGTCCTACATCAGCTCCCATGACAGTGAAATGATGTGTTGACAATTTCTGGGTGAAGACTAAATGAGGAGCTGAAGACATCCACAGACCAAGCTAACAACATGAGCCCTGTGAAGACATCCACAGACCGAGCTAACAACATGCTTCCTTGTGCTCCGGTCTCGAGCACTTGACTTTGCTCTTTTTTTGCTCAGTATTGAAAGGAACTTGGCATCTTGTCAGAATAGAGAGTCTTTGAGCAGAAGACCTACTTCCTCATTGGTGGTTTGTGGGGTAGTGGGCAAGTTACTTCTCCCCTCCTGAGCCTCAGTATCCCTTTCTGTAAAATGGGATTGTGAGGGACCACGGTTGCATTGCCTAGATGGAACGGATCGTGGAGGCATGGCCTAGCCGGAGCTCTGTAGGTCTTCAGTAACTGGCAGATGCTATTTTTACTCAGATAGCTTGTGTCCCAGTCATAAATACCTCAGCCGGTGTGTATGTAGCATGAGATCATTAGGAGCACTTACAAATAAAGATATTTCCCTCTTAAGTGGAAGGCTATTTCATGGTGAATAAATATTGTATTGATAGCATTAATAATAAAAAATACAAATGTGACTATAAAACAGTATAATGGATGTTACTTAGCAATGCGGGGATCCAAGTGGGTTTGGGGAATCAGTTTGATTTGTGGGGTTTTTATGCCTAGGCAGTCACAATAAATACCAGTTATATTAATTGGCTCCCTGATCGGAATTATGAAAATCACGTTTTGTAAGAATTATATGCAATACACTGGGATAATTGTTTCAGTAAGAGAAGCTCCCACCCTGAGGATAAACCCACAGAAGTTACTGTCCCACAGTTGCTGAGTGTTCTCGGTGCAGATCGAAGAAGTGGGTGCTGGGACTCTAGCTCTAAAAATGACCCTCTTCCCAAATCTCTCTGTCTGACCGGTCTGTCTCCCGTCTTGGATCCACACGAGATAGGAGTCGCTGGGTCCCTTGAGTTCTTCTGAACCAAGGGGAGCCTGGAGAAACCCTTCACCATCCTGTTCTCCTGGAGAAACTGAGGCTCAGGGTTGGGGAGTGATTTGCCCAGTGTCACACTGACAGTAACATGACCCTCCAAGGCTGTCCTGTAATTGTTCGACTTTGACGTTCAGAAGCACTCACTAAAGATTTCTTTTTTGTCCCCCTGGCCATGGGAGATCCTGGACCTCACCCCTCTCTGCCGTGTGTGAAACATGTCACCCGAGCTATGTTGTGGTTACTCTGGTTGACTCCCCACTTTTTTCCCAACCCAGTCACCTGGATCAGTCAGGGTCATCACGGCTAGCTGTAGAAACAGAGAACCCCAAAATCTCAGTGGCGCACCTTCAAGCATCTAGACTGGGAGGTGAGCTTTCAGCAGATTGTTACATCCTACAGTGTGTCCCCTCTTAGGGCTTTTGCTGGGTCTTCTGCATCCAGCTGCTCACAAGGGAGCCTGGAGGACCACACAGGATGTAGTAGGGATGGGCCTGGAAGGGGAATCACTTTTCTCACCTACTTTTGGAAGGAGCTGGTCACACGGCCCGCTCTGAGCTTTAGGAGAGGTTGGGAGTGCAGTCTTCCTGAGTGTCCAGGAGGACAAAGTGGATTTGAAGAGATCCATCAGGTTTCTCCTACAACGTCCACGTTCATCCCCTTCTCCTTGTCGGTAGGTGGCTGAAGAATGGGTATGTGACATAGTTCCTGCCTCTGTCACCCAGTCTCAGCCAGTGAGTGTAGAGGCGATGGCAGCTGCTGGGTCTCTGAGGCAAGATTCTCTTGCACCTGAGGAGATGGTGCCATTTATTCCTTTGGAGAAATACCCAGAACCGGTTGCATCCTGGTTCCTGCCTGGACACCCTTGGAAAAGGACCAATCAGAGGGAATCTTGGAGCAAAGAAGATCCCCTACATATGGTGCTTGGAACCTGCCCTGCCTCTGGACCTCTATCGCTGGGGGGGGTAACCCATCATCTCTGCTGTTGAAGCTGGTTTCAATTTGGCGTTGCTGTTGCTCGTGGCTGAGATCATCCTAACCCAGAGCGGCTACGGTGAGAAGCCGTGGTTGCTGTGTCCCAACGCGAGGGACGGGTGTCACTGTCACTAAATAAACTGGATCACTGCAGACAGCTGGTGCCAGTCACGCAAGTTGGACTCAAATGCCCAGAGGCAAGTTGGAGAAGGAGGTGAACATGGGCTCCAGATTCAGAAAGAGCTGGGTTCAAAATCCTAGCATGATTGCTCACCCACTCTGTGACCCTAGGCAAGTTACCTGCCCGGAGGGGCCGCTCTCTTTCCATCGGCTCCCAGTGTCTCCTCTGCCAGATTGTTGAAACTGTGTATGTGAAGGCTGGTCCATAGATGACATTTAATGGTTGGAAGCTACTTTTTAGCTTAATTGACCTGCTCAGGGAAGAAAGCACCCATTTCTTCAACGTGTCAAGTCTCTGGGCCCCAATTAACCAGTGCATCTCCTTCCCTCACCTGTACAAGCAGCCTTGCAGATGTGGTTTCGTAGCTGAGATCCAGCTTTAACATAGTAGCTGGGGAGGACTCTCCATTATTCATATTCTGCAGTAATGGGCTCATTACGCATTTCCGTGCGACTCCGTGGATCCTGGAATGAAACCAAAGACCACTTCTCCAGTGGTAATTTTCTTCCTCGAGATGCTTACACTTTTGGGAGGGAATGCCAAGACATCCAGTGAGGCACTCAGATCCTTTTTGGAAGGAGACAGGATATAAATTATTAGTAAGTAAATAAATAAATAACTATTTGATTCTGTCAATGTAGGAGGAAAAAAAAAATCAGTCAACCCAGAGTTTGCTGTCGTGTCGACCACTCGACTGACTGAATTATGAACATTTTGAGGGAGGGGAGGGAGGAGAAGCAACATGGGCTTCGTGCTGCTCCCTGACAAGGAGTTTTGGAAGCGAAACTTAGAAAACTAGAAGAAAGTTAGTCGAAGTGGTGGCCTCATTTCCATCTTGCAGTTAGGCAAGGCCCAGGCCTCAAGCACTGTGTGGGCACAGAGTGGGTGGCAGTGCAATATTTGGATCTCTCTTTCCCTTATAAAAAATTAAAATCCAACATCATTTTTTTTTTGGTCTCAACAGAAATTATTGTTTTTCTACAACTTTAGTTCTGATGTTAGAAAGGAAAGGCCATCATGTTCAAAGACTCACTCCATTCTCTTGTATGAGGAGGAGGTTCATCTGTTAAAGGAGTGATTTTGCATCTTCCTATGGATTTTTTTTTCATTTTATTTTATTTTATTTCTTTTCAGTGTTCCAGGATTCATTGTTTATCCACCACACCCAGTGCTCCACGCAATACGTGCCCTTCTTAATACCCACCACCAGGCTCACCCAAGCCCCCACTCCCCTCCCCTCCAAAACCCTTAGCTGGTTTCTCAGAGTCCACAGTCTCTCACGGTTCTTCTCTTCCTCCGATTTCCCCCAATTCACTTCTCCTCTCCATCTCTCCATGTCCTCCGTGTTATTCCTTACGCTCCACACGTAAGTGAAACCATATGATAGTTGACTCTCTCTGCTTGACTTTTAACAAAGATTTAATTTATTTATTATAGAGAGAGGACGAGAGAGAGAGAGAGAACAAGCTGGGGGGGGGAGCAGAGGGAGAAGCAGACTCCCCACGGAGCAGGGAGCCCCATGTGGGGGTTCATCCCAGGACCCCGAGAACATGACCAGAGATGAACACAGAAGCTTAAATGACTGAGCTACCCAGGTACCCTTCCTATGGATTTTTAAAACATTAATAATGACGTCATCTTCCCCCCTTCCTTTAACATGTGGTATAATTATATGTAGAATTCATCCTTTTTGGTGTACAGTTCTGTCAGTTTTGGCTAATATAGTCAGTGGTGTCAACACCACCCAAAGACGTGGAACTCAGTTTCTACCATGTGAAGAACTTTCCCGTGTCCCTTTGTTGCCAACCCTCCCCTCCCTCCTTAGCCCCTGGTGACCTCTGAACTGTTACAGTTACTTTGCGACAATTCACAGAATAGTACAGAACTTTGCCTTTTGAGTCTGGTTGATTTCACTTGGTGTAATGACTTTGGGATTCACCGAGGTCCTTGTGTGTATGCGTACCTAGTTTGCTCCTTTTTCATCGATGGATAGTGTTCCAATGTATGAACGTACTACTTGGTTTATTCATTCCCCAGTTGAGAGACATTTAGATTATTTCCAGGTTTTGTTGCTTATGAGTAAAACTGCTATAAACATTCTCCTACAGGCTTTTTATGTGAACACAGGTTTTCACTTGGTTCAGATAAATACTTGGAAATCAGATCGTTGGCTTGGATGGTTAAGTGTTAAGTTTAACTTCGGAAGAAGCTGTCAAGGTATCCTCCGCCATGTCGCTGCTGCACCAGCAACCTTGGAGGGTAACAGGTGGTCCACACCCTTGTGGGCCGTTGGGGTCACATTCCCCCTTTAACCTTCACCTTTCAGACAGGTGTGTAGTGGCATCTCACCTTGGCTTTGGGGGCTGTTTTCCTAGTGACTAACAATGTTGGCCATCTTTTCTTGCATTTATTTGTCATCTTTATATTTTCTTTGGTGAGATGTCTGTTCACATTTTCTGCCCATTTTATTTTAAGTTGGGTTGTTTGTTTTCTTAGTATTGAATTTTGAGAGTTCTCCATCTACTTTGAATGCAAAGCCTTCTACTTGACACGTGCTTTGCAAATATTTTCTCTTGGTCTGCGTCTTTTCATTCTCTTAACAGTGTCTTTTGAAGAACAGAGGGCTTAGTTTTGATGAAATCCAATGTCTCAGTTTTCTCTTTCATGGATCATGCTTTCAGGTGTCATATCTGGGAAGCCTCTGCCTGACCCAAAGTTACAAAGAGCTTCTCCTATGTTTTCTTCTAAGAGTTTTGTTGTCTTCCAAGAGTTGAGTTAATTCTGTGGAGGGGGCAAGGGCCATAGATGCTTAATATCCTCTTGCTCCAATCACCTGGAAACTGCAGAGAGCCTGAAGCATGTTGGCAAGTCCCATCCCAGGTCAACACCTCCCACTGTCATTGCTCACATTCACCTCTATGTCTCATGTCTGTAGTTTTGGTTCCTCCAAATCAAAGGTATGTCAACAGGGAGAAAACCATAGGGAGGAGCAGAAAGCACCTCTTGTTTGGAGACAGGATTCTGGATTTGAGTCCCTTCCCTTCCATTTACAAATGAGGGAGTCCTGGGCCAGTAGTTTACTTCTCTGAGCCTCAGTTTACTCATCTATGAAGGAGAGAGAATGTTTTTTTCATGAAAATCTTATGTGGCTTAAGGCTCTGATGTCACCACACATATAAAAGAACTTTGTGTATTCGTTACAGAGTAAAGACATTATTTCAAATGTCATGTTTCCCCTTGGCATCTTGGTGACATGCTTAGATGCTCTCCAGGTCTCCTTGCCTCCAACCCACCCACACGTACTAAACCAAGGACCCATCAGACTTAGTTGTCTCAGGGGAGATGTTATTGGTCCCAGGTCTTTCTACCTCTCAGTATGCATGTCCTTCATTATGTCCTTTGGGATACCCGCAACAAAAGCAGAGAAGACACCCCCCCCCAGTTTTAGCTCAGCCATTTGACTTGTTCCGTCCAATATAATGAGGGAGATATGATGGTGGACCACTTAGGAGTCTAAGCCTCAATAGGGCCTGCCTACTTCTACTTACTCATTGTGGTTCTGCCATTTTCATGGAGGAATATGGCCTCTGGTCTCAGGAGGAGGATGAGAGACACATGGAGCAGAGCGTCCCCAGTCAAGACTGACCAAATTCAGCTGCCTGCTGATGTGTGGATGATCATAAATGGTTGTTGCTTCTTATGCAACAGTAGTTGACTAATACACAAACTGCCTTTGCATTACAGTGACCTGTTCATTAAAGAAAGATACTGTTACTTCTTTCAAGGACAAAGAGGGCCAAAGAACATTCTAACCCATTCTTTGAAGCTCAGCTCAAAGGCTGCCTTTTCCCTGAAGATTCTGGTGCAAATGGATCTCTCTCCTTTCATTTCCAAGCTCTCTAGACTTCCAGTCAGGAATATACCTGGGCTCTGCTTAAACGCACGTCTGTTCTCCTTTCTAGAACACTTTTAATCTGGGTCTTTGCATAATGGGCTCGTTACTGCCAAGTCTAGCTTGAACATCACATCCTCAGAGAGGCCTTTTCTGACTACCCACCTAGAGTCATCCTCCCCCACATCTCTTTGCTTTATTGACTCTGTGGCACTTTCTGAAATGACCTTGTGTATTTTTACTTGGGTGTATTGTTAACCCCATGGGTTGTGAACTTCCTAAGGGCCTGGACTTCCCTGCATTGGCTCCCACTGCATTCCCAGCACTCGAACAGCTGGGGACATCAGTCGGTTCACGCAAAGAGTGACTGAATGGGCAGTCAAAGCCTTCAAGCCTGTCTGCTGCCCTCCTGCTTTTCGTTCTTCAAAGGACGGACACGCGGTGTTAGATGTCAAGAATGTGACCGCCAGCTGCCGTGTTCATCCTCCATGCTGCTTCCTGGTCTCTTCGTTTATGTAAGATTTGGTTTCTGGTTCCGCATCTCCTCCATATCTCTTCCTTTTCCTCTTCTCCCTTTATTGAGAAATAACTCACACGCAGCAAAATTCACCCACAGATGTGGTATATGTATGTATTGAAATATTACTCTGCCATCAAAAAGAATGAAATCTTGCCATTTACAATGACATGGATGGATCTAGAGGGTATTATGCTGAGTGAAATAGGTCGGTCAGAGAAAGACAAATCCTATATGATCTCACTCGCATGTGAAACTTAAGAAAGAAAACCGATGAACATATGGGAAGGAGGAAAAGAAAAAAAAGGAGAGAGGGAAACAAGCTGTAAGAGACTCTTAACGTTAGAGAATAAGCTGAGGGTTGATGGAAGGAGGTTGTGGGGAGATGGGCTGGCTGGATGGTGGGGATTAGGGAGGGCACTTGTTGTGATGAGCACTGGGTGTTGTTTGTAAGTGATGAATCCTTAAATTCTACTCCAGAATCCAATATTGCACTGTTTCTTAACTACCTAAAATTTAAATTTAAAAAAGTGTACAATTCAATGGTTTTAGTATATTCACAGACGTGTGCAACTGTCATCACCATGGAGGTTAGGAGCAGTTTCATTCCCTGAAAAATAAGCCCCCTGCCCCCCTGCCCCTTAGCAATCACATACTCTCAGCCGTAGGCGACCACCAGTCTACTTTCCGTCTCTGGGGATGTGCCTCTTCTGGACATTTTGTATGAATGGACTCCTACCACGTGTGGTCTTTTGTGACTGGCTGATTGCATTCATCATCATGTTTCTGGGGCTCATCCACACTGTAATGTGTATCAGGGCATTTTTTTTTTTTAAATTACTGTATGGAATTCCACGGTCAGGCTGCAGCATGATCTGTGTCCTCACTCATCCGCTGGTGGCCATCTGGTGGCTTCTACATTGTGGCCCTTAGGAATAATGCTGCTGTGAGCGCTCCTGCGCCAGGTTCCAGGTGGACGTGCATTTTGGTCTTTGGGTGTATAGAGAGGAGAGGCCCACATCGGGACTTTCCGTGCTTGCCATTTACTAATCTTTCTGCAATACCGATGACAATCATTGCCACAATGATAAGAGAACGAGATTAACTACTTCTGAGCACTTACTATGTGCTGGATGCTATTCAAAGCACTTTACATGTATTTACTGGTAGGTGTAGTTGGGTTGTTGTCCCCATTTTACAGATGAGGAAACTGAGCCTGTTAAGTGAAGTCTCTCACACTCTGGCAGACTCTGGCTCAGTGTCAGAACCCACCTCCATCTGAGAGGTCATGCTTTTTATCTGATCTGCCCTCCAGATTTCGACCTCTTCTGCGCCTGTCCCTGTGGACAGCCATGCATTTTGTCCCAGTTTCATGTGACATCTCCTTGCAGGGAACAGGTCTTTTATTTCTGTCTTCTTGCTACATTTTCCTCCCTCCCTCCCTGTTTTTCTTTCTTTCTTCTAAAGATTTATTTATTTATTTGAGTAAGAGTGCCTGCGAGCAGGGGAGGTATGAAAGGAGACGGAGAGAGAAGCAAGCTTCCTGTTGGGGATGGAGCCCGATGCAGGGCTCGACCTCGGGATCCTGAGATCATGACCTGAGCTGACACCAAGAGTCTGACACTAATGGACTGAGCCACCCGGGCACCCCATTGCTACATTTTTCACACTGCTTGGCACGTAGCTGAGATTCAAAGAATACTCATTTAATTGAAAATAATTCATTGAGTTAAATGCATAGACCATTCTTTCCCAGCACTGGCCATGTATTTGCTGACTCAGGAGAGACAGGTATAAATGACAGGGATGAGATATTTCCATTTGGGGGAAGAGAGATCCTGGGCATGGATTCTGCAGGTTGCTCGGGATGGAAATTTTTCCTCTTCTTTTTCTGTGGTTTTCAACAACTCGGAGTTCTGCTAGATTTACTTCCAATAAACCCCCAATACCAGTCACACACAAAAATAAAACATCTGATTTCACGTACAAATGAATGCACGGATGGCTGAGGTAAGCCTCTGTCAGTCCTGCACGTGGTGACACATGACTAGGCAAGAGCACTTGGAGAAATGAGGATTCAGAGGATTCAGATCCTTTGTTAGTGACATCGGCAAATTCCAGCTCCATCTCCAAGTTCGATCACTCCCCACCTCCCCCCACAAATCTGTCCAGAAGGTAATAATGTCAGATAATAACTTACATTGTGCAGGGCTCTATAGCCCTGGAGTTTACAAAATCCTCTTATTGAAATAATCGTCCTGTGGATCCCCTAAAGCTCATCTTTATTATCTTCCTATTTCTGAGGCTGGATTCCTCCAGCAGGGCCGAACGACTCACAGGTCCTGCCCAGGCTTCGTTCTCTCTGGTCCCGGATTGCTGTACAGGAGGGTACCTCCAGCCCCATAACATTGCTCCCCTTTGTGTCCATTCATCCTTTACATTTTGATTTAGGCATCACTTCCTCCAGGAAGCCTTCCTTGACTCCTGCATCTGGGTCTCATGTCCTTCTGTGATTACTGGGCTTCCAGTAGCCTCTGTTCCACCCTCAATACTGTTCTTTGTCCATCTTCTCCATCAGACCATGTGCTTCTAGACCCAGAGACTGTATTGTGCACGGCACAGAGCAGATGTCCCCAAGGGGGCATTCAATGAATGACCGAATGGCAAAACCCCACCAGGAGAGTATGATACAACCCACTGGATGGAAGGGTAAATAGAGGCTCAGAAAGGGCTGGGAGTTTGGAGCTGCTTTGCACAGGCTTCCTCCTGCGTGGTTCTAGATGAAGAATCAGGAGGCTCTCCCCTGCTGTCCCTTTGGGTCACCTGGCTGACCCACAAAGCCACAGCTGTCTCCCAGGAGGCTCGTTTCAGATGCTGCCAAGAGGGGGTCTTCCCAAAGCCTCCCTGACGCCTTTAAGCTTCTGCAGGCAGGGAGAGCATGTGCCAAATTGAAACGCGCATTAAAAGAATTTTGTGGGCTGAGCAGATCACGGGAACAACTACTATACAAATACTGTCAAACGGGGCATGTATTTAAAAGGTTAGACAAAATATCTCCTTGCCTTTTTCCTTCAGTTCTCTTTTTATAGTCCACTGCAAAACAACAATGGATAAAAGGGAGGAGAGAATGCATGTATATTTTCTTTTTCTGTGGGTTTTTTTTTTTTGGTTTTTTTTTTTTTTACCTTTCCCTAAGGAGCTTCTGTGCTACCCACACTAATTGTAGGTTTTTCTGAAAATGCAGCATGAATCATTTATAAATAAAGAGACTTTAAAATCCCTAAAAGACTCCCCGAGGTATTCAGTATTTCAGCATAAAATAACTGTTAAATGGAGTTATTCTGAATTAGCTTTTACTGGAAAGTGGTGAAAATAAAGTTTTCTTTTCACTGTGACTGTTGCGGAAATCCTTTCACACAGCCACCCGGGGTCACTGACAACCTATTTCCATAATTCAGGTTTTAGCAGAGCCATCCCCCGAAAGGACAAATGCCCTAGAAGCCAGGCTCCTGGAGAAAGACGTCTTGCGCTAACCAGGAGGGCAGCCAGCCCGGGGCCTCTGGCAGAGACCTGAGAAGACCGAGATGACCTTCAGAGCCCAAGTGCAGACAAGACGGGGGCATGCAGGGGAGGGGAAGTGCACAAGACGGGGGCATGCAGGGGAGGGGAAGTGCAGGGGTTTTGGATCCCACACAGCTAGAACTCTAACCCCTCTCTGCCTCCTCCCAGCTGGGGGACCCTGGGCGGGGGGTCGCCTAACCTCCCTGACACACGAGGGTAGCCATAGTCCCCACTCCGTGGAGTTGTTATGAAAAGTCGAAACAAGACTTATAAATACCCAGGATGAGGTGGGAAGTTGAAATGGAACTATAAAGAATCAGTAATAATGATGCCGCCGTTCCGACATCCAGGGGCCTCGGATGCAGGTGCCCAGAGGCCGTCTCCAGGCCATGCCTCTCCAGGCCTCGCTGGCCCTTCGAACACCCTCACTCCTCCTTCGTTCTTCTGTTCTCTGATCTGCTGTTTGACTGGTCCGTTTAGTCTGCAAAATTTTTCCAGAGTGTATGCCATGGGCTCTGCGTGAGGAGCTGGGGTCTGGTGCTGAGACTATAGGTTTCAGTCTACTGGGGACACAGGTGTGACAGGGAGGGTTCTTTACTGGACACTGTGAAGGTGGAGGGGGCAGTGGTACGAGTTGGTGGACGGTGGGCACTTGAGCCCAACCTCGGGAGGTGAGGGCTTTCCAGGTGAGCACGAGGCAGAAGAGGGGCGGCCGTCCTTCCAGAAAATGGACGTTCTCTGAGGTCAGGGGCTGTGTCGGTCTCCCCGTGCTTGCCACAAGGCCTGATTCACAGCACACGCTCCACACCAGTTTTGTGGAAGGACTGAACGAACTCCAGGTGGCAGGCAGAGAGGAAGCCGAGATTCGGGGGAGGACCAGCATGGCAGCTGGCCTGTCGGGGTACAGTCAGTAGCCAACTGGGCTGGGGAGAGGCACAGGGCAGAAGGAGGGATGGAGATGGGGCAGGACCTGTGCCATCTGGCTCAAGGCAAGATGGAGGCACAGAAGGATTTTGCAGAGTGAGGCCGCGCGAACTCTTCTGCCTTTTGGCAAACCCTCTTGAGCAGGTTCGGAGGGTACGTTGGAAGGAGGCAGGCCTGGGAGCTAGAAATAGGTGTGGATATGACAGGTGCTGTCAGGCTCACCCCCTTCGCTGTCCCGGCTTGGCGTACAGCCAGAGGTCACTTTGGATTCTGGGTGTAAAATTATGCAGACGAGGTTCCCCTTCTACTTTGCAGTTGATTGACAAATTGTCCTGTCACTCAAATGCTTTTTCAACTTATCATAAAGAGCAAAAGAAAATTATCTGTTCAGTGCATATGGGAAAGAGAGCGCGTTCATTAACCTCTTGACTGCTGAGATCAGAAATTTGGGAAGTTTCAAGGAATCCACGGAGAAAGCCCAGGGAGCAGGTAGAGCCGTGCTGATGTGTACATCTCACTCTCTTTATTTACACACAAGTACGGTACACACATCTGGTGTCTACAACCCATGTCAGAAATCCACAGACCCAAACACGCGCACACACCCACACTCACCAGAGCGTATACATCTTGCAAACCCGTGTAGCGATCGCATAAGTTTGCGCCTCGACGAATGTGTACACACGGAGACAGATGCTTGCGTACCAGTGTTTTACAATGGGAACCGGCTGCCAGCTGTTGGAACTTGGGACCCATCTAAAAATGTTGCGCTTTTTGGAGAGCTTTTTAAAGGACCCATCTATTTTCCGATTCCTCTGGAACTTGGCTCAGACGTCCTCTAAAAGGAGATGTCGGTCAGGAAGGAAAACTCAAGATAGCAAATGTCCCCTGTGACGGACAGACGCATGTCGTCCTGTGTCACCTTCCTTCAAGGGGTCTCCCGACCCGTCTCTTCATCAGGGCTCTCCAGAGAAACAGAGCCAATAAGATATGTATATATCTTTCTCCAGAAAGACATTTATTATACAGTATTGGCTCATGGGAGTAGGAAGCTACGTCCCGCCATCTGCCATCTACAAGCTGGAGACCCAGGGAAGCCAGTGGTGGGTAGTTTGAAGGCCTGAGAGCCAGGGAGCCCGTGGTGTAGATTTCTGTCCGGACCTGCAGGTCCGAGAACAAATGGCAGAGCCAAGAGGTGACTGTTCCGGCTCGGGCGTTCGGGCAGAGAGCAAACGCAAACTTCCTCCGTCTTTCTGTTCTACTCATGCCCTCATTGGTTTGGACGCTGCCCGCTGGTGTTGGGGTGGGCCACATGCTTTACTCTGTCCACTGATCCACATGCTAACCTCTCCTGGAAAGGCCCTTGCGGACACTCAGAAGTAATCATTTAACCAGCTACCTGGCACCCCACAGCACGGTCGAGTTGAAGGATCAGACGAGCCATCACAACTACGAAATCACTTCACCAAGTCCTGGTTCTTGACCACACACCGTGTGCCGGGCATGGTGCTGGGCCGTTTATGTTCATCCTCTAGGACCGTCACTGTGACCCCATCAAACAGATGTTGTCCCACTGTGCAGATGGGAAACTGAAGCTCCGAAAGGCAACTCTATGCCTTGGCTAAGGCCACAGAGGAAGACTGTAGCTGGGCTCCAACAGAGGCCTTTCCCACCTAAAATTTACCTGCAGTGACTGTATTTTTTCTCTTTCTTTCTTTCTTTTTTTTCTTTTTTCTTTTTTTTTCTGTGTATGATTCTTTTTTATGTTGCTAAGAACTTACACATCTATTACTGGCTTCTGTCCTCAAATAATGGCGAGTGGGGCCTTATGAACGGTTTCATTCGATACGTTCTGAGCCAGGCACTGTGTTATATTTTGGGGAAACAGCCAGTGAATCGAACAGACTACAGACTGGCTCCCTTCCGGGGGCAGAGCCAGAACACGTTAAGAGAAACTAGTCCAGGTGCATGTGTGTGCAATGGAGGAGATTGAAGACCAGCAAGAGGGAAGAGCATGTCAAGGGCATATTTCTTCTAGATGGGGTGGTTGGCGAGGGCCTTGGTGGGAAGCAGCAGGAGCCCAGCAGAAGAGAAGGTCGCGTGAGGAAAGGAAGGTTCGTGGCGGTGAGGAGACCCAGCCGTGATCTCACCAAAGCCCTACCTCCCTACACCGCCTCCTCCAAGGATCCAGCTGAGGGAACTCTCCACTGCTCTGTGCTGCTGGGGCAGGTGGAAGGCTGTTTTCCCTCGGCAGGCCATGTGTCTTCAGTCCCTGATGACAGGTAAAAGGCTTTTCTTGCGGAGACACACCCTCTTCTCTTCTCCCCACCCCGATCTCGGTCCGCGACGACTCCTCCCTGGCTGCAAAAAGCAGGGCAGTTCAGGCCGCCCTTCAGGCACCGACAATGGGTCCCGCCACTGTCACTTCCATTCCCAAAGCTCAGCTTCTGCTGCACCCTTTGAAACGTATCTTGCTGCCAGTGGCTGAGAAGGCTGAAGTCTTTGAAACACTGAGTGTTCTATAAAATCCAAATAATTCCCTGTAAATCAAAGTACTTGGCATGCTGACTGCAGAGCCTGAAGCTGTTTTTTTTCCTAAGGTAATCTCTAGAAAGTAGTTTGTACTCATGTTTCCACAGTGATTAAATATGCAAAGTAATTTCCATGATTTTCACCGCGTTCTGAACCAAATCAGATTCTGTTCTGCTCCTCTTTGTACAAAGCTACTTATTGGATCAGATTCCAAAACAAATCCCCCGAATTTGGCGGATCATCATTTTAAAAGGGGGCTTGTTAAGGTAATCATTAAATTAAACCACCCCTTTAAGAATATTTAGATCTGGTCCGCCAAGCGGAACGGTCTAATGGTTTTTAAATTAGAAGCTGTGGAATGCGGGTGAATTTTCTTTTGTGGGTCAAGTGGGTATTAACGGATGCTAAGACTGTTCTCTCTTTTGTCATCACCTTGAGATCTGCAAAGAAAAGCACAGAGTGGGAAGGACCCAAGGAGAGAGGCAGGGCGAGGAAAGAGCATCCGCTCGTTCACAGCCCGGCGTGGAGGTGGCAGAACGAGGCTGGGCGGAAGCAAGCCAGAGACGCTGCCGTCCCTTTAGACCCGGTCTTGCGGGACAGCAACGTGTGACCCTGTGGGGAAGGACAGGAGCCCAGGCAGGGCTCCTGCAGGCTTAAGCCACTCACAGGGTCAGGTCTTCAAATCGCAGAGCCTGCGCGGATACCTGTGGCCAGAATAATTTTCCTTAAACCTTCTCCGTGTCGGTTCTTTTAGGCAGGTTGGCGGTGGGTCTCGAAGAAAGCCAGAAGCAGGAGCCCTTCGTCAGCACCTCCGTAGAACACCTGAAGCCCTCGTCCTAGATCTGCCAGCTTCTTGGCAGCCCCTCGGGTCCCAAGCTAAAGTGACCCAGGCATGGATCCCAGTGGAACTGGTTTTGTCTGCGACTAACTGAAGTGTTGTCAGGGCTGAACTTTAGGGTCCCCTGGAGAGACGTTCACGCGCCGTGGCCGTGCACACCTCCAAAAGGGCCAGGTTGAAGTCACCTGGGGCTCGGGGGCAGCCCTGACTTTGTTTTTTTGTTTTTGTTTTTGACTTTCCAGGCAATTATAATGTGCAGCCAGGGTTGAAAACCATTCGATTTAGGAAGAAGACTCTCTCACAGAAAATTTTAAAAGGATAAGGGTCCTATGTGGATTGGGGCCTTCAGTTAGATTGGAGAGTTGGCAAACGAACGCCTGTGGGCCAAACCCCCCCCCCCCCCCCCCGCGCCGCTAGTCTTATCTGATCATGAGCTAAGAATAGTTTCTACATTTTTAAAGGATTGGAAAGAGATTCCAAGGGAGAATAATATTTCATGATACATGAAAGTTATACGAAATTCAAATTTCAGCGTCCATAAATAAAGTTTTATTGGTACACTGCCATGTTCATTTATCTACATATCGTGTGTGGCTGCTTTGGCGATTTCACAGCAGAGGTGGGTAAGTTGCTACACAGACCGTATGGCCTCGGGTCCTGTTTATTGTCCGGTCCTTACAGAGAAAGCCCTGTTGACCCTTATGTTAAATCGCAGGACAAAAGAGCCGTTGCAAAGACGTTTCTTTTCATGCTAAGATGTGAAATGAGAACTGCTTAAAACCACTAAGCTCTAGGAGGGAAAGGTTTTTAAGGAATAGTGGAAAATTGAGCACTACATCAAAAACTAATGATGTACTCTATGTTGATCAGTTGAACATAATAAAAAATAAAATAAAAAATAAAATAAAATACAAGCAATTCCTGAAACAAGTAAGCCTAAAAAAAAAAAAAAAGAAAAGAAAAGGTGAATTTAGCATTGCCATGGGTATAGGGGAAGAACACTTTCATATACAGTCCAGAGGAATGCTGGTACATTCTTTCTGGAAGGACTTGCGTTGACACTGATCAAGAACATTACCAATGTTCCTAGGCTTTGCCCAGCCCATTCTATTTCTAGAAATGCATCCTATGGAAACTCTCAATTATACGTGGGGTTTTATCCCCTGGGATTTCATTGCAAAGTTATAATACACCCTCCCCCTCGCAAATGTCAGGGTGATTTAATAAATCATGTTACATCTATATGCATCTATAAAAATGATGTGCCTGAAGAAAAGGTAATGACACAGGAAAATGTCTGTGGTCTGTAAAGTGAAAAATAAACCATCAAGCAAAACTTCTTATTATGAACAGAAAAATTTCAGCTTATCATAGAGCAATATGCATACAGAGAGAATATATTGGAAAGATGTATCCAAAATGATG